>NC_135340.1:82153834-82778834 GCF_023851605.1 Tamandua tetradactyla
TGTTCCAGTAGTCATGTTTCTTGAAGATGAATGTATAATGATACAGCTTTCACAATGTGACCATGTGAGTATGAAAACATGTGTCTGATGCTCCTTAATCTACGGTATTGGGAGATGAGTAAAAAAATACGGATTAAAAAGAAATAAATAGGGCGGGCCATGGTGGCTCAGCAGGTAGAGTTCTTGCCTGCCATGCCAGAGATTTGGGTTCGTTTCCCGATATCTACCCATGCAAAAATAAATAAATAAATAATAGGGGAAACAAATGTTAAAATAAATTGAGTAGACTGAAAGACTAGTGAACAATGAATGGGAGTGGTAACGGGTATAGAAAAAAAAATAGGGGGAACAAAGGTTAAAATATATTGAGTAGACGGAAATACTAGTGGTAGAGTGAGAGATAGGGGTAAAGGGTATGGTATGTATGAGTTTTTTCTTTTTATCTCTTTTCCTGAAGTGATGCAAATGTCCTAAAAAATGATCATGGTGATGAATATACTACTATGTGATGATATTGTGAGCCATTGACTATATACCAAGCACAGAACATTTGTATGTTAAATATGTTCATGTTTGTATGTTGTTTTGGTTTGATAATAAAAAACTTTAAAAATTTAAAAAAAAGAATGTATATGCAGCCTTCTCCTGAGAAACTGCTGGTTACAAACAAGCCTACAACAGCCAGAAATCTGTGTGGGGTGGACTACTTTCCCTAACAATATGTCAGCAGACCTGGATGTTTAGAATTTTTCTGTGTTTCTCTAGTAACCTACTAAGAGAAACTGTGTCCTGTCTGGGACAGACATAAGGAATTTCATATGGCGGATAGTCTGTCCCAATCAAGGAAGCGGTTACTGGGGCTACCTGAGTTGCAGACGCACCACTAAGGGACCACAGGTGTGGAAGGACATTTCCCAAACTAAGTAACTGATATCTCTGGGGAGAAGTGTGGGAGCAGGTGAGCTCTATTAGGGGCGTTTTTACTTTACTGTAATCATGTGAATGTTTTATAGCAAGAATACATACAAACATTACTTAATGGAACTAAAAATAAAATTTAGTAAAAAAAAATTTTTAAGCATGGCTAAATCACGCAGTGTGATGGTGGCTCAGTGGCAGTTTCCACCAGCCATGCCAGAGATCCGGGTTCGATTCCCAGTGCCTGCCCATGCAAAAAAATAAATAAATAAAATTGCAAGGCCAAATCAAAACAATTCCACAAACTCCTTGTGTGTGCATTTTACCCCATAGTCATCAAGCGACCTCTGATACTGATTCCATTTGCTAAAAAGACTTTCAGCAGGAAGAGAACAAGCTGAGCATTCTCGCTCACTCGGAGGGATGTCTCTTGATAAAAATTAATAAACAGCATCCTGGGGCACTATCTCTGGTGAGTCTGATTGCCTGGTCTCTCCTGCCTCATGTACTCCTACACAGGTCCCTCTGCCACCACAGGGGTCTTTCAAAAATGCATTCTGGATCTCACCAACACCCTCCCCTGCAAAAGGTAACATCTCTATGCCTCTACATTATCTTGGCAGGAGGCTCCAGCTGCTGCCTGTCCAGCCAGCCTCCTCTTTTCTTGCTCCTCATGACCGCCACATTATCACACAGGCTTGTCCTTCTCACTGAGCTCAGATCTCCCAACTTTCTGTTTATGCTGCTACTCCTGTCTGGAAATCCCCTTTCCTCCTCTGCGCCTCAAAATCTTCCACGTCCCTTGGAGCTCAACATGTCCTCAGCCACTACCCATGGTTAGCATTCCCAGACCATGACCCAGCTGAGGGCTGGGCTGGGGTCTGTAGTGTGGGTTTCCAGGTTGTACAGGGTTTGCCCCTCCACACAGCTAAGCACACTGTTAACTTCTCCTCTCCCCTAAACTAGAAGTTCCTTGGCTTTTTAATTCTGAATCTTCAGCTCCTGTTCCACAGCAGGAGCTCCATTATTATCTCTTGACTGTACTAACAGAAGTTTTGTTGCCAAGGCTCTGATATCACAAACTCAGAAAACTGAACTTGCAGACCAAACTGGAGGGGAAGATAGTCTACTTGTCTCTTTCTTTGACGTCCCTCTCCCTGTACCCTCAAATCACTGTGGACCATGGTCAAGGCCTGTGCTGTCCTCGGCACATCCCTTTGGGCTGCAAAGTCTCAAATGGGAGCCAAGAGGCTCAGTCTTTTTCCCCTCTAATTCCTGGGAGTGACAGACAGAGGGCACCTGGCAATGATGCCTCATTAGAAATAATTCTAACCACCACTTGATTCTAAACACCTCCTTTAATCTGCTTTGATGTATTATAATAAATTTTCCAATGTTAAACTAATCTTGCATTCCTGGGATAAGTCAACCTGCTCATGAGGAATTACCTCTTTTATACATTGCTAAATTCAATATCCTAATACTTTGCAGGGTTTCTGCATTTATGTTCTAGAGTGACACTGGTCTATAATTTTATTTTATTTTCTTGTATCACCCCTATAAGATTTAGAATCAAAGTTATGTTCGCCTTTTTTTTCCCCGATATTCTAGAAAAATCTGTGTAAAATTGGAATTATTTCCTCACTGACGGGTAAAATTCACCAATGAAGCCATCTGGATCTAGAGTTTTCTTTGAGGGAAAATTCTTCACTACTAATTCAGTGTCTTTAAAGATTATAGGACTATTCCAATGTTCTATTTCTTACTGATAGGACTATTTAGATTTCCTGTTTTGATTGAATCAATGTTGGCAAGTTATATTTTTTAGGTGACGCCAAACATTCACATTACAAAGATAACTGACACCTGGAATACTGACCCTGCGGTGGACTCTGCAAGAAATTAAGTGCTTTGTCAATCATCCGAAAACCAACAGCTCACATGTGCACCGCATGTTACAATTTATGAAAGTACTGCCCATATGTTGCCTCATCTAAGATCAAGGCGCCTGTGGCTTTCGTGGCTCTGGTGTCTATTTGCAAAGGGGATGGTGAACTTCCTATTTATCAGAACAGCTGCTTCAGATCAACACCCTATGGCTTAGTCTTGCCAGAACACTTTGTGGACAACTTTGCAACTACCAAATTTCTCATTGAGAATCTCTTGGGAGTCATTTGCTATTAACAAGAGGAAGCGGCCACCAAGTGCCTTAGGAGTGCACACACTAGGTGTACTTACCCACCAAGGCCAGGCTGGCAACGGAAAGCCTGGTGGCTGGCACATTTACTAACATCAACGGAGCCACCGTTGGCTGTGCTTCCACAGCCCACATGGCCAGGGACGCAGGGGGCAGCGACAGGGAACGGCACACTCACCAGGGCCTCAAAGTCCTTGCAGTCGTGGCGGGCATAGGAGGCGGGGAAGGGTCGCAGCACCGAGTCGCGCTTGTAGCTCTGCAGGGCGGAGGCGAAGAGGCTGCACCGGAGGTCGGCGGCTAGCACGTCGCGTCCCGCCGCTTCCTTGGCGGCGGCCCAGCCCGAGGGCTGCATCCCGGGCCGAGGAATGATACCCGCGAGACGCGAGGGTCAAGGGCGAGGGCCGAACCCGCGGTCAGCGCTGGGGCTGCGCCCGGGCACAATGAGCCGGAGCGGCCGGGGCTCCCAGGCCTGGGTGGAGCTAGGCAGGAAAATGAGATGTCAGAGGGGAGAACGTACTGACGAGTGGACTCAGAAGAGGTCTGGGCGGGGGCGATGGCTGCGGGGGCAGACGGGCTGATAGCGGAGAAGGGCTGGGCCGGGACCCCGAGTCAGCGCGACAGGGTGGGCCGTGGGGATAATGGACTAATGATCCAGACCTGGGGGCGGGATTATGACATGAGATGAGATGACAACGGCGCGGACGTGCTGACACGTGCCCACGGCTGGGGCAGGAGGCTCCCCGGGGGGTAACGCCCGCAAAGACCCCTCTCGGGCCCCGCGAGCTTGCGATTCCGCGGGTGCCTTCCGGCCCCGCCTCTGGCCGGCGCCGCCGAGGACCCTGCGCTCATCCAGCTGCCCTCAGCGCCGCCTGCGCCCGCGGGTCTCGCACCTCCAATCGCCCGGCGGGGCCGCTGCGTGGATCCCTCCGCCGCGCCGCGCGTACCTGGGCCTACCGCGCCGCGCGTCCGCCGCGCTCCCCGCGTTGCTCTGCGCTCCTGCCAGCCCGGCCAAGCGCCCGCCCCTTTCCGTGCCGCCCTCCCCGCGTGCGGGTTATGCTCTGGTCCCGGCCGAGGTCCTCCCGGCGCGGAGGGGTCGGCTGCCGGGGTTTGCCAGGCGGAGTCGCTCACGCGGTGCGAGCCATTCCCACGGTGGCCGCGAGTGGAAGCCGGCCGGAGCGCCCTCTTTAGCCGCCCTGGACTAAAGAGCGCCCTCTCCGTCTCAACCCTGCGGACTGCTTGAGTCGTAGGGAATTGCTACTACCTGCCGTCTCCATTTGAGTCGTTTCCCTCCAAGACTGGCGGCTCAGAAGGATCTGTTTAACACCGAGGGAAACTGAGGCTGATTCCGCAAGCACCACTCTTTTCAATAGAGCGGCCCGCCTAATCGGGCGTTACAAAGGAGAAACATATCTTTCAGTTACATATCTGAAAGTTACATATCTTTCATATGTAACTTTACATATCTTTCAGTGTGAAGGTTACATATCTTTCAGTGTGAAGGTGATTCATTGCAAGTACACTTGCAAGGAGCTGGAAGAATCATCCCCAAACCATTTGGAAGTGGGAATATGAGTTATGGTTTTTATAGGTAGAGCCAAGGGGGTAGAGAGTAAAAAAAAAAAAAACAAAAAAAAAAAACATTCATGGCCGCATGATACGTTCATGTCAGGTTAGCGATGACATTGGATTTTTGCGTGGAGGAGGGCACGAACCATTTCTCAAATCTGTGTTGTCTCAAATACATTTTTGTCCCAGCTTCAGTGATTATCTCTATATGTTAATGTGCACCTCGTATGTGCAGGGTCTTTATGACTCTTCTTAACTGATCCTCAGGAATGTTAAACTTGTGTTTTGAGGAGGAGGTCATTGATTCACAGGGTGTTTTTGATGCTATTCTGTTATCTTATTCCTGTTGATATGGCCTGGTTAATGTCCTTCTGGAACTAAGTACAAAGAGTAGACAGTTAAGCTGTTATTAGAAGATTATTAGAAGATCTAGACCTGCTTAAGTGAAGGAATTTTTTAAATAAACGTTATTTTCCAGTTGTCAAGGCTCATCCTGATGCGATGATTACCCTAGGACCCCCAGCCAGAGTGAGTGAACCTCGGATTCCCAACGAGATTGTTTGAAAACAAAAGGCTTTTCTTCTGCCTCTCAGCCTCTGTATTGGTTAAATTCAGTGGTCAACTTGGCCAGGTGAGTATACCTAGTTCTGTTGCTGCCGACACAAGCCAATGGTAGGTGAACCTCCTCTGTTGGTAATTACATCTGCAGTCGGTTAGGAGGCGTGTCTGCTGCAATGAGTGACGTTTGACTTAATTGGCTGGTGCTTAAATGAGAGAGCGCAAGGTAGGACAGTCAAGCAGCTCCGCATTCCTCATCTCAGCACTTGCAGCTCAGCCCAGGCCTTTGGAGATGCAGAAAGAAGTCACCCCGGGGAAAGTTGTTGGAACCCAGGGGCCTGGAGAGAAGACCAGCAGAGACCATCCTGTGCCTTCCACGTAAGAAAGAACCTCAGTGGAAAGTTAGCTGCCTTCCCTCTGAAGAACCAACAAAATAAATCCCCTTTTATTAAAAGCCAGTCCGTCTCTGGTGTGTTGCATTCCGGCAACTAGCAAACTAGAACAGCCTCCAAGGTTCTCTGAATTGCTTAAGCTTCTTGTTTCTCGGAGGCCCCAAGATCCCCTTAGGGCCGTCTCTGGCAGGGGAGCCAGGTAATGGGGGCCAAGAGGAAGAGCCTAACTTTTTTACCTAACTTTGCAGGATGGGAAGGACTAGACTCCCATGCCCTCTCCCTACTCAGAACCCCACTAGAGAAAACTCGGCAGGATGGCCTCGTGGCTATATGGAAATCTAAACACAAGCTATCACTGAAGTCATAGATTGAGAAACCCCTTTAGCACTCTGTGCACACACACTGCAGGATCTTCTGAGGAAGGAACTTCCCCTCCTTCCGCAGTAAGGCCGGCTGGACTCTGGGGTCAGAGGAGAGGGGGTTCAGGCCATGGGAGTGTTACTGGACAAAAGCTGTGGATTCTGCCAGACGTGCTCAATAACCAATTCCTGAGACACCAGGATTTCAAAGTGAGCAAGAGTTTATTACTATACACGTAGCAGGAGAGCAGACAGCCTAACAGCCCAAAATCTTTCTCCCCTAACAAAGGAGAACTGAGGTTTTTAAGTATTCCAGTAAAGAAGATGAAGTCATTTCAGATAGTAAGTTCAAAGCAGAAAAGGTGACAAATGTCATTATCATTTCAATAGGAGAACATAAGTTGAAAGCAGGGGAGGCAGAGCTGCCAGTTCATTACTAAAGGTGTGAATCAAAAGGAAAAAGTGGTTCATGGCCAACTTTGTTAGCATTAGGGCCTTTGCTCTATCAGAGTGACCAGCCCTTACAGTCACAAAGGCATAGGATAAGGGCTTTGTTGCACTCATTTTAGGTATCAAGGCAGCTGGACTACAAGTCAGAGATGTCAGGTATTTCCCTGTCTACGTCAACATTCCAGAAAGCAAAAAGGAATTTTTATATAGCGATTCATTAATTAAAATCATCCCTCAAATCCCGATTTCTCAGTTACAACCTCAGGAAAGCAAAACAGGCAGCAGCTGGGCAGGAAACCTGGGAACCAGCCCTGATCGCAACTGTTCTTCACTCTGGGACCTCGGATGAAAAAATCTGATAACTCCTTGGCCTCAAGCATTGTTTGTTGAATGAGTATATGAACTTCACTACTCCGAGTCTGTTTTCTTAAAGATAAAATGAGTAAGTGGGGCTAATACTCATATCATGAGGACTGTGGAAAGGCCTCAGAGTTCTGGAGAACAAGCCAGTTCATCTAATTCATTGTCACTTTATTTCCTTTTTTTTTAAAAAAAAAGGTCTTTATTTTTTAATAATAATAAGATAAAATTCACATTATCACACAATGAGTTCATTTAAAGTGTACAATTAAATAGTTTTTAGTATATTCACAGATATATGCAACCATTGCCAGTCAATTTTAGAACGTTTTCATCATTTCAGAACCTCTGTACACTTTAGCTATCACCTCCTTATTTCCCCAATCCACCTGCCCAAAGCAACCACTAATCTGTGTTCTGTCTCTATAGATTTGCAAATTCTGGCAAATTTTTTTTTATTTCATAAAAAAAGGATCATATAATAGGTGGTCTTTTGTGACTACCTGGTTCTTAGCATAGTGTTTTCAAGGTTCATCTGTGTTGTAACATAGATCAGTACTTCATTCTTTTCATGGCAAAATAATATCCCATTGTACATTTTGCTTATCTGTTCATCAGTTGATGGGCATTTGAGTTGTTTCTACTTTTTGCCTGTGATGAATAATGCTGCTGTAAACATACGAGTACAGGTTTTTGGGTAGACATAAGTTTTCTTTGGGATATGAGTGGAATTACTGAGCCATATGACAACTTTCTGTTTAAACATTTAAGGAACTAACACATTGTTTTGCAAAATGAGTGCTCCATTTTACAATCCCACCAGCAGATCCCATTCTTCCACATCTTCCCAATCCTTATTTAACTTGATTATAGCCATCCTACGTATATGAAGTAATATCCTAATTGATTTGGATTTCCCTGATGACTAATGGAATTGAGCATCTTTTCAGATGCTTATTGTCCATTTTTATATCTTCTTTGGAGAAATGTCTATTCAGATCCATTGCCGTACAAATAAGTTATTTATCTTTTTGTTATTGAGTTGTAAGAATAGTTTACATATTCTAGATACAAGTTTCATATCAGACATATTAATTTGCAGATATTTTCTCCCATTCTGTAGGTTGTCTTTCACTTTTTTGATAGGGTCCTTTGATACACAAAAGTTTTTAATTTTGGTGAGATCAATATTTTTTCTTTTTGATACTTGTGCTTTTAGTATCATATCTAAGAATCCACTGCCAAATCTTAGGTCATGAAGATTTACCCATATGTTTTCTTCTAAGAGTTTTATAGTCTTAGCTCTTATATTTAGGCATTTGATCCATTTTTTAGTTAATTTTTGTATATGATGTAGGATAAGCATTCAATTTATTATTTTGCATTAGATAGCCAGTTGTCCCAGTACCAGTGTGGAAAAAGACTGTTCTTTCCCCCATTTGATGAACTTGGCACCTTTGTCAAAAATCCATTGACCATATCGGGATTAAGGTAATTTCAGAACACGGGGTAAGGAAGACATTGTCTGTATTTTAGAAATGTACCTACTCTTTGAGACCAAAGAAAGAAAGGCTTATTTTGCCTGGAACCTTAATTTTCGGTAGCATATAATCTAACTCAGCGTGTCTGGATAGCTCATTTGAACAATTGAAACACAGGGAGCCCAGAATAAGAACAAGGGCCTTTAATCCTGTATAGCTTAATGTAATGCCTGGATACATTCTAGAAGATAGTAAGCAGATAATCAAAAGGCATTGGCAAAGTCCCTTGAAGGATAGGAGAAAAAAAATGGACCTATTAGTAACTTTACTATCAGGGAATCCTGGTATTGTGTCAAACATTGGGGACACCCAAATCAATAGGCCAAGCCCTTGATCTTTTTTTCCTTAACTTAGGAAGTTTTTTTATTGTCCCCATTTTACAGACAAGAAATTGAGACACAGGATAAGTAACTTTCCTGGGTGGTACAACTCATGAGTAGGCAGAGCCAGGATTTGAAACAGGCTGGTCTGGCTCAAGACCCATAGATATTCCAGTGCTCTGTGCCCTCTTTTGTGAGAGTCAGACCATTTATGTGGTTTAAACTGGGGAGGGTTGTCGCGATTTGAGGGTCGAGGCTTTTCCTAGGGCTCTAGGCTTTGCCTGTTGTTTCTGAGAGCAAATTTGAATTGCATACACTTTGACTATAAAAGGTCTGATTTCTTGAGCCTTCAGCAAGGTCTCAGAAAAGCCTGTCAACAGAATAAGCTAATGGCCATCTGAGGTTTTTGGCAGAGGGTCTATCTGAGCACCCTGCAGCTCGAGTGGTTCCGGGTATCCAGCCGGCGGTGCCTGCCGTGGTTGGGGACTAAATTGCCGCCTTCGGAGCCTTGTCCCCGGATGTGCTGCGCTACGTCATCAACATGGCGGACGGCAACGGCAACGCGGCCCTGCACTGCAGCGTGTCCCACTCCAACTTCAAGATAGTGAAGCTGCTCTTTGAAGCCGGTACGTTGACCGCCCCAGTGTCCTCTAGCAGCGCTTATATGGCGCCTGGCCATGTGAGAAGCTGGTTGATCCACTCTTCTGTGACTCTCTTAAAATCCTTTTCATTGCTTTTTCATGTGACGTGGCAAGAATTTAGCTCCTGGTTATTCACGGGAGGCTTGAAGTTTCAACAGAACTTTGGTGACAGAATCCAGGTCTGTTTTGAGATGAGGTTGTGAGGATTTTCTCATTGCATTTCAGCTGCATTCGGGCAAGGTGTGTCCCTGGAAATAAGCATGACCCAGGTGCCCGCCTCAGCTGAGTCACACGGCCTTGGCTGGGGAGCCTCAGGAGGCCGAGTGCTGCGCGTAGGGCCGGGGCGGTAGGAAGATGTTGCGGGCCATTTACTTTATCCTCGCCCCACATCTGCCATCCAACCATCCTGCAAGGTGTGAGCCTATTCAAAATGGGGTCAAACAAAGCGGCTGTAACAGGCTATGTTAGAATTGTCACCATTCCCTCCAAGAAACCTGTTATTGGGGAATCAGCATACAGGAAAAAAAGTGTTGTTTTATCTGGCAGTAGTAAGGAGAATAATGGAAATTATTGTTCATAAACGGATTTTGCCATCCCAGAATATAGCCCAGCAGTGTATTAAATGGTGCATAGAAAAGTCCCCTTGAGAAATAGTTAGCTTTCAACTTTTTGTTCAAACGGAGCAGCCCAGTGGTATATTTAGTCCTCAAATCATTTGTATTTTTTAAATATATATTTCTACATTAGGTTTGTGAATGATCCTAATTCATAGTACGTCAGTCTAATTAACAAGGACACAACATGAACACCTTTTTTAGGATAAGCAATAAATTATTCAATTTTCCGATCTTGCCTTTTTTTGATCATCACACAGCTGTATTTTCATCATCATCATAATTTCTTAGAACATTTGCATCAATTCAGAAAAAGAAATAAAAAGAAAGCAGAAAAAATTCGTACATACCATACCCCTTACCCCTCCTTTTCATTTGATCACTAGCATTTCAAGCTACTGAATTTATTTTAACATTTGTTCCCCCTATTATTTATTTATTTTTAATCCATATGTTTTACTCATCTGTCGATAAGATATATAAAAGGAGCATCAGACACAAGGTTTTCACAATCACCTTGTGAAAACTATATCATTATACAATCATCATCAAGAAACATGGTTGCTGGAACACAGCTCTACATTTTCAGGCAGTTCCCTCCAGCCTCTCCATTACACCTTAACTAAAAAGGTGGTATCTATTTAATGCGTAAGAATAACCTCCAGGATGACCTCTCAAGACCTCTCAACTCTGGAATCTCCCAGCCATTCACACTGTATTTTGTCTCATTTCTCTCTTCCCCCTTTAGGTCGAGAAGGTTTTCTCAATCCCTTGATGCTGAGTCCCAGCTCATACTAAGATTTCTGTCCCACATTGCCAGGAAGGTCCACATCCCTGGGAGTCATGTCCCACGTAGTGAGGGAAGGCCAGTGAGTTTGCTTATTGTGTTGGCTGAGAGAGAGAGGCTGCATCTGAGCAACAAAAGAGGTTCTCTTGGGGGTGACTCTTAGGCCTCATTTTAAGTAGGCTTAGCCTATCCTTTGCGGGGTTAAGTTTCATATGAACAACCCCCCAGATTGAGGGCTCAGCCTATTGCTTTGGTTGTTCCCATTGCTTGTGAGAATATCAATAATTCTTTTGATTGAGTTTTCTTCCTTTCTCACCATTTCCCCAAGGGGGCTTTGCAAGTACTTTTTTATTCACTGTTCAAATCACTCTGGGATATATCGGGGCATCACTCTGGGCAAACCTACAAAATCTCATACACTACTCAAGGTTCCATGTACTTATGGTATTCAGTTAAGCTGTCCACATATGTTATATTAGGAAATGCACTAGTCAAAATATAAATTTTGTACCAAATAAACATTTTTTGCTTTAGTCTCACACATAAGTTAAAGTTTTAAACTATTAATTACCATCTATTTTCAATATCCTGCAGTAATGACATTCCTTTGTTCTTCCACATGCAAAAACATTTTTAAATTTGTACATTTAGTCACTATCATTATACACTCTAGGCATTCCTAGATTATACCATCTCAGTTTTTATCGTATATCTTTCCTTCGATTTCATTTGTGCCCCCAGTCCTCCTCCCTCTATCATTCTTACATTCAGCTTCATTCAGTGTTCTATTATTGTATTACAGTTAGGTAGTATTGTGCTATCCATTTCTGGATTTTTACAATCAGTCCCATTGCACAATCTGTATCCCTTCAGTTCCGATTACCCAATATCTACCCTATCCAAGTTCATTCATTAATGTTAGTTCATATTAGTGAGACCATACAGTATTTGTCCTTTTGTTTCTGGCTAATCTCACTCAGCATAATGTCTTTACGGTCCATCCATGTTGTTACATACTTCATAACTTTATTCTGTCTTACAGCTACATAATATACCATCATATGTGTATACCACAGCTTGTTTAGCCATTCTCTGTTGATGGACATTTGAGCTGTTTCCATCTCTTGGCAGTTGTAAATAATGCTGCTATAAACATTGGTGTACAAATGTCTGTCTGTGTCTTTGCCCTCATGTCCTCTGAGTAGATACCTAGCAATGGTATCATGGGTCATATGGCACTTCTATACTTAGCTTCCTGAGGAACTGCCAAACTGCCTTCCACAGCAGTTGTACCATTTGATATTCCCACCAACAGTGGATAAGTGTGCGTCTTTCTCCATATCCTCTCCAGCACTTGTCGTTTTCCTTTTTATTTATAATGGCCATTCTGGTGGGTGTGAGGTGATATCTCCTTGTGGTTTTGATTTGCATTTTCCTAATAGCCAGGAAAGTTGAGCATCTTTTCATGTGCCTTTTGGTCATCTATATTTCCTCTTCTGAGAAGTGTCTGTTATAGTCTTTTGTCCATTTGTAATTGGGTTGTCAGTCTTTTTGTTGTGGAGTTGAACAATCTCTTTATATATTCTTTATATATTATATATATCTTTATCTGATATATTGTTTCCAAATATTGTCTCCCATTGTGTAGGCTGTCTTTTTACTTTCTTGACAAAGTTCTTTGATGCACAAAAGTGTTTAATATTTTTATTTATTTCTGTCTTCAGTGCTCGTGCTTTGGGTGTAAGGTAGGAAACCGTTCTATTATAAGATTATAAGATATTTCCCTACATTTTCTTCTAACAGTTTTATGGTCTCAGATCTAATGTTTAGGTCTTTGATCTATTTTGAGTTAATGTTTGTATAGGATGTGAGATATGGATCCTCTCTCATTCTTTTCCGTGTGGATATCCAGTTCTCTAGGCACCATTTATTGAAGAGACTGTTTTGTCTCAGGTGGGTTGGCTTGATTGCCTTATCAAAGATCAGTTGTCCATAGATGAGAAGGTCTATATTTGAGCACTCTGTTCAATTCCATTGGTCAGTATATCTATCTTTATGCCAGTACCATGCTGTTTTGACCACTGTAGCTTCAAAATATGCCTTAAAGTCAGGCAGCGTGAGACCTCCAACTTCATTTTTTATCCTCAGGATACTTTTAGCTATTCGAGGCACCCTGCCCTTCCAGATAAATTTGCTTATTGGTTTTTCTATTTCTGAAAAGTAAGTTGTTGGGATTTTGATTGGTATTGTATTGAATCTGTAAATCAATTTAGGTAGAATTGACATCTTAAATATATTTAGTCTCCCAATCCATGAACACGGTATGCCCTTCCATCTATTTAGGTCTTCTGTGATTTCTTTTAACAATTTCTTATAGTTTTCTTTGTATAGGTCTTTTATCTCTTTAGTTAAATTTATTCATAAATTTATTCTTTTGGTTGCAATTGTAAATGGAATTCTTTTCTTGCTTTCCCCCTCAGATTGTTCATTATTAGTGTATAGAAACACTACAGATTTTTGAGTGTTGATCTTGTAACCTGCCACTTTGCTGTACTCGTTTATTAGCTCTAGTAGTTTTGCTGTGGATTTTTGGGGGGGGTTGACATATAGTATATCGTCTGCAAACAGTGAGAATTTTACTTCTTCCTTTCCAATTTTGGTGCCTTGTATTTCTTTTTCTTGTCTAATTGCCCTGGATAAGAACTTCCAACACAGTGTTGAATAACAGTGGTGATAGTGGACATCCTTGTCTTGTTCCTGATCTTAGGGGAAAGTTTTCAGTTTCTCCCCATTGAGGATGATGTTAGCTGTGGGTTTTTCATATATTCCCTTTATCACGATGAGGAAGTTCCCTTCTATTCCTATCCTTTGAAGTGTTTTCAACAGGAGAAGATGTTGAATTTTGTCAAATGCCTTTTCTGCATCAATCGAGATGATCGTGTGGTTTTTTCTGCTTTGATTTGTTGATATGGTGTATTACATTAATTGATTTTCTTATGTTAAATCATCCTTGCCTACCTGGGATGAATCCTACTTAGTCATGGTGTATAATTCTTTTAATATGCTGTTGGATTCGATTTGCAAGAATTTTGTTGAGGATTTTTGCATCTATATTCATAAGAGAGATTGGTCCGTAGTTTTCTTTTTTTGTAATATCTTTGTCTAACTTTGGTATGAGGGTGATGTTGGCTTTGTAGAATGAGTTAGGTAGCCTTCCCTCCTCTTCAATTTTTTTGGAGAGTTTGAACAGGATTGGTACTAATTCTTTCTTGTATATTTGGTAGAATTCACACATGAAGCCATCTGGTCCTGGACTTTTCTTTTTGGGGAACTTCTTAATGACTGATTAAGTTTCTTTACTTGTGATTGGTTTGTTGAGATCGTCTATTTCTTCTTGAGTCATTGTTGGTTGTTCATGCCTTTCTAGGAAGTTGTCCATTTCATCTACACATGTACTCTTTGAAACCAAAGGAAAAAAGGTTTTTTTGGTGTGGAAACATATTTTCTGTAGCACATAATCTAACTCAACCTATCTGTATAGCTCATTTAAACAACAGAAATACAGGAAGCCCAGAATAAAAATAAGGGCCTTTAATCCTATATAGCTTAATATAATGCCTGGATACATACTAGAGTACATTAATCAGGTAATCAAAAAGTATTAGCAAAGTCCATTGAGGGATGGGAGGGAAAATATGGAACTATTAGTAACTGTACCATCGGGGAATGCCCTGATATGGTGTCAAACTTTAGGGACACCTAAATCAGTAGGCCATGCCCTGGATCTTGAGACTTACTCTTCTGAAGCTTATGTAGGTAGCAGAGAAGCTTAGCCTACCTATAGGTATGCCTAAGAATTACTTCTGGAGGACCTCTTTTGTTGCTCAGATGTGGCCTCACTCTCTCTAAGCCCAACTCTGCATGTGAAATCATTGCCCTCCCCCCCTACGTGGAACATGACTTCCAGGAGTGAAAGTCTCCCTGGCGACATGGGAGATGACTCCCAGAGATGAATCTGGCCCTGGCACCATGGGATCAACAATTCCATGCTGACCAAAATGGGGAAAGGAAGTGTAACTAATAAAGTATCAGTGGCAGACATAGTTCAAATAGAGTCAAAAGGTTACTCTGGAGGTTTCTCTTACACAAGCTTCAGGTAGACCTTGCTACCTATCATAACCAGCCAAACCCCAACCAGGACCATTCCAGCCAATCCTAAAGAACACTTAGGGCAATATGTAAGATTCCACAAGGGTTTCATGCACTAGTGTAATTGTCCAGAAACCTACAACCTCCAGATGGGTCCCTGGACCAGACAAGTCCTGAAACCTAGAGAGCCCAGCCTCACCAGAACATCAGATAGTTCATCTCCCTACCCCAAATAGTGACAGACCCTTCCAACATAAAAAAGTTAGAATGGCAGTTAGAATGGTTAGAACACCCCTTAAGAGAGGAATTAGAAAGATTAAAGGTGATGGTAGAATTATACAGAGAAGGTACGATTTAATAAATGAATATGATTGCTGAATCATTAAATTGACATCTCTTTAAGTCTCCATTATCTTAGAGCAGCTAGAGGTAAAAACCTAAAATTGTGAAATTATAACCTATGCCAAACTCTGAAATATGTTCTACAACTACTTGTGGTGCTGTGCTTTGAAATTTATTTATTTATTTTGTATATATGCTATTTTTCACACACACAAAAAAGTTGATTATGATGGTGAAAAAATATTTATGCCTTCTAGCCTCCTATATTCTGGAGCAGCTAGAAAGAAAAATGTGAGAGGATCATATGGTACACCATGACAAACTCTGGGATCTTTCCTGTAGCTACTTGTTGAAGAGTGCTTTGAAAACTATGGCTTTTTTCTTTCTTTCCTTTGTATGTATGTTATGTTATACAATTTTAAAACGTTTTGAAAAAAAAGAAAAGAAACCATGGAGGCAAGACAGCAGTGGGATATCTTATTTAAAGTGCCAAAAGGAAAAAAATAGCCAACCATTCTAGTTTGAAAGTGTTGTGAACCCCAGAAAGACCATGTCCTTTAAGCCTGATTCAATACTGTAGGGTTGAAGCCTTTGATTAGATTGTTTCCATGGAGATTGAGCCAATCGATGGTGGGCATGGCCCTTCTGATTAGATTCCTTCCACGGAGCTGTGGGTTGCCTTTTGATTAGATGGAGATGTGACTTCATGTGACTCACCATTCAAGGTGGGTCTTGATTAGTTTACTGGTGTCCTTTAAAAGGGGAGACATTTTGGGCAAATGAACTGACATGGGCAGTTATTTGGAAATGCAGAAGCTCCAGGAGACTAGTGTTTGAGAGCTGACAGAGATGCAGACATTTGGAGATGCTTGGAGTGCCAACAGATATTTGGAGATGCAGAACCCAGCAGACATCACCAGGTGCCTTCCCATGGGATGCTAAGCAAGCCAGAACCCAGGGTTGTGTCCCAGAGGAGCTAAGTAAAGGCTCAAAGATGCTTAGAGAGGAAACCACTGGCATCTGAAGCTGGAAACAAAGGAATTGGGAACAAGGAGCAGCAGATGCCAGCCACGTGCCTTCCCGTGTGATAGATCTTTCTTGAGTCAAGGTGTCTTTCCCTCCCTGGATGCCTTAGTTTGAACATTTTTATGGCCTTAGAACTGTAAATTTGTAACTTAATAAATTCCCTTTATAAAGGCTATTCCATTTTCTGGTATATTGCATTCTGGCAGCATTTAGCAAACCAAAACACCAACCAAGAATTCTATGTCTGGCAAACTGTCTTTCAAAAATGAGGGAGCTCATTTCCCAGTGTATGCCCATGCAAAAAAAAAAAAAAAAAAATGAGAGAGTTTAAAACATTCCCAGATAAACATTATCTGAAGGAGTTTTTCTCCACTAGACTAATCCTACAAGAAATGCTAAAGGGAATTCTGCAGGTTGAAAGGAAAGAACACTGCACAATTGACTGAAACCACATGAAAAATAAAGATTTCCAGTAAAGTTAATGATATATATTAATATAAATGCCAGTACTGTAGTATTTTTGGTTTGTAACTTCACTTTTTGCTTCCTACAGGATCTAAAAGGCAAATGCATAAAATCTAATAGTAAATCAATGGTTTTGGACTCATATAAATATGTAATTTGTAAAAAGAACTACATAAAATTGAGGGGAGGGAATGGAGGTATATAAGAGCATAGTTTCTTTATGCTATTGAAATTAAGTTGGTATCAAGTCAAACAAGATTGCTATGAATTTAGGATGTTAAATTTAATCCCTATTGCAACTGCAAAGAAATATTGGAGAATATGCAAATTCATAGAGAGAGAAAGTAGAGTTACCAGGCAGGGGCAGGGGAAATAAGGAATTAATGCATAATGGACATAGCATTTCTGTTTGTGGTGATGGGAAAGTTCTAGTAACAGAAGGTGGTGAGGGCACCACAATATCGTGAATATGATTAATCCCACTGAATGTAAACTTGGGAGTGGTTGAGATGGGAAATTTATGTTGTATATATGTTTCCAAAATTTAAAGAATGAAAAGAAAGAGAGCAACTAAAGAGACAATAACAATTAAATGCAATATGTGATCCTAGACAGGATCTAATAATGGAACAGAAAAGGATCAAAAGAACATCATTGGCAGCTAGAAGGAAAAATCTGAGAGGACCACATGGTAGCCCATGATAAACTCTGGGATCTGTCCTGTGACTTCTTGTTGAAGAGTGCTTTGAAAACTTGCTTTTTTTCTTTCTTTGCTTTGTATATATGTTGTAGTATATAAATTTAAAAGGTTAAAAAAAAGAACATTATTGGGACATTTGGAAAAATTGGAATATAGATTATAAACTTTATATCAACATTAAATCTCTTGAACTTGGTAACTGTACTTAAGGTTATCCATAACTTAAGGTAGATCCATAAGTGAAAATCCTTGCTCTTAAGAAATGCATAAGGCAGCATTAAGTGTTCAAGGAGTATGATATATACAAGTTACCCTCAAATATTAAAAAAATAGATAGGTAGATGGGCTGATAGATGTATAGGAAGAATGACTCAGCAAATGTAGGAAAATGTTAAAAATTAGTGCATCCTGGGTATCAGGAGGAATGGGGATATTGGAGTTCTCTGTGAGGGGGTTGTATTATTTTGCAACTGTCCTGTAAGTTTGAAATTATTTCAAGATAAAGAGTTAGACCTCCGATAAGATACTTGACCAGTACTCCTCAAAATTGTCAACACCATCAAAACAAGGAAAATCTGAGAAATTGTCACAGTCCAGAGGAGCCCAAGAGACATGATGACTATATATAATGTGCTATTTTGAATGGGATCCTGGAAGAGAAGAGGACATTAGGTTAAAAGTAAGGAAATATGACTAAGATATAGACTCTAATTAATGATTATAATATCAATATTTGTTCATTAACTGTAACAAATGTACATACTAATATAAGATGTTAAAAATAGAGGAATCTGGTGTGGGATATGTGGGAACCTCTGCAATATGTTTTCAAATTTTCTGAAATTTAAAACTGTTCCGGGTTCACAGGTGGTTCAGTGTATACTTCCTTTCATGTGGAGACCCGGGTTCTGCTCCCGGACCATGCTCCCAAAAACAAACAAACAAACAACAACAAAAAAACTGTTCCAAAGAATAAAACACTTTAAGAAAAATACATTATTGCCAAATTGGGTTTAGGCTGTGAATGCAAGGATGGTCGATCATAGAAACTCTGAGTATAATTTTCCACATTAGTGGGTTAAAAGAGAAACCTTGTGAGGCCAAGTGCAAAATGAAAATGTGGGGTTCCATGTTAAAAATTTATTAAGAATTTCATAAAGGCAACAGCAGAGCATTAAACAGAGCAGGTCCTATGTGGCTGCACGGGCCACACACCCATAAAGCTGGCCCTGCCTACAGCAAACTGCATGGAAGGGCGGTTCAGTGAGCTATAATCAGAACCAAAAAAGATGCCAACTACACCACTTCAGTTCCATGTCTCTACCCGGGTTCCTAACTAGCAAAAAAAGAAATAGAAATATCAAGTATAAGACTTGGAAAATAAGAAACAAGTTTGTTACTGTCAGATGATCTGCTTGACTATATGCACCATCTACTAGAATCCACAGACAATCTATTACAACTAAACAGTTTAGTTTAGTTTAGTTTCAGATTGTTAATGCAAGAGCAATAAATAAAACTCAACCGGATTACTATTCACCATCAATAAGCAAGAATAAATTTATGGTTTTAAAATCTATCCAAACTACAAAAAACAAGATACTAGGAGTAAATATAATAAACTCCGTATGGGAAATTTGTAAAACTGTATCAAAAGACATAAAAGTAGACCTCCATTGATAATTAAGCATTGTTCATTAAAGGGTCTTTTTTTACTTTTATTTTGAAATAATTTCAAACTTACAGGATGGTTACAAAAATGATACAAACCCCATACAGCGAACTCAAACATTTCCCCTAGGAAATGTTTTCCTTGGGCTCCTGGCCCTACAGCGTATATGTCCTATAGTCAGCACCCCCTTACCCCAGGGACTTGCCTGCTTGCTCCCCCACAGCCTTCTCGGGGCGATATCTGTGAGCTGCCTTCAATACGCAGGGCAAATTCTGGGATGGTGAGTCCCTCCGGCCACCATGAGACAGATTAAGTCAGATGTACATGCACCCAATACATGCCCGAGGGTAACTCTGCTCTCTCTGGAATCAGGACCAGGAACCCACACTGAGGTGGAACAGTTCTCACTGAGCCAGGGAGGGCAAGGGGATGGGCCAACAGGGTGCCACATCCCACTGCTTTTTTAAGATGCCTTTTTTTTTTTGATGTTCCCTTGGACGTAAGTTTTCAGTTAAATTCCAGAGTTCCCAAAATTTGACTTTCGTTTTGCTAGTTTAATCATTGCTTTAGAGAAGGATGGATTTTGGAATTTCCTGTTCTGTCATTTTCAGTGACATCATTTCCTGTTTTTCTATTTTTAAAAGAATTTTTGCACCTACATTCATGACTGCAATATTTTCCTTTCTTGTAGAGCCCATGTCAAAATTTGGTGTCAATATTTTATGTCTTCATATTTCATGTTGTGAAATGTTTCATATTTTACTATTTCCTGGAAGACCTTTATAAGGTTACCATGATTTCTTCTTTAAAAGTTTGGTATTATTCAACACTGACCACAACAGAGTCTGGAATTTTTATTGAAAAGTTTTAAATTATGGTTTCAATTTGTTAACTAGTTATGGGTTATTTAGAGTTTTTATTTCTATGTTTTTCATTGTAAGTTGTGTTTTTCTAAGAAAGTGTATATATCACCTATACTTTAAAATAAATTGGCAAAAATTGTTAATAATGTCCTCTATAAACTTTTAAATATTTTATGGCTGTATATTATATATTCACATACCATTAAATCATACAAAGTGTACAATCAGTAGTTCACAATATCATCATATAGCTGTGCATTTATCATCACAGTTGATTTTTTTTTCTTTTTTGTGAAGTTGCCTTATTCTTGATTAAGTACCTGCCCTGTTACTGCAGTCCTTTAACTGTTTTCTGGAGCTTTGAGAAAGATCTTTCTGCCAGCTCTGGCTGGTTGTTCAAAGCTTCTCTGTTGGGGGTTGGAGCCATGAAGTCTTCTCCCTCTGTCATCTTGATTCAATCCTAAAATGTCTTGTTAAGATGACATTCTAGTACAAGGAAATTGAAGTGCAGGCCACACTTTGGATCCACCCACTGGAGTCTGGAATGGCTAAAATCCTAAGGTTAACTTAATTTTTCATTTTCACTCTCATTCCCTCCTCCACAACAGCTGCCTAAGTAGAGCAGAGCAAATAGCAGAAGGTGAATTTCCTCTAAAACCCAGGAACTCTCCAAAGGCGCAATTTTAGCAAATGGTGAGAGTGCAGGAGGGGCTTCCATACCACTGTTTTTGTTTGTTTGTTTGTTTTTCACTTAAGCTTTCTTTTAATTGAGGTATCATTCACATAACATAAAAGCCTTTTAGGGTGCATGGGTGGTTCGGTTGTAGAATGCTCACCTTTTGTGCGGGAGACCTGGGTTCAATTCCCAGACCATGTGGCCCCCACCCCTCACCCCCCACCCCCCAAAAGTCAGCATTTTAAAGTGTACAACTCAGTGGGTTTTTGTATAGGCAGAAGGTTGTTCAGTCATCACCACTGTCAAATTCCAGAACATTTTCATTACCTCAAAAAGAAACTGCTATCTGTAGCAGTCCAGCATGCCCACAACTCCTTTCCCTCATCCCCTAGTGACCGCTAATCTTTTTGTCTCTATATATTCACCTACTTGGCACACTTCGTGTAATTGCAATAATTTCTTTGTAGACTTTGTTTCCTGCTTCTTCACTTAGCATAATATTTTCAAGGCTTATCCCTGTTGTAGCAGGTAGATGTATTTCATTACTTTTTATTTGGCATGGGCAGGCTCTGGAATCGAACCTGGGTCTCCAGCATAGCAGGTGAGAATTCTACCACTGCACCACCACTGCACCAGCCTGTACCTCATTATTATTATTTTTTTTTAATTTTATTTTTTTAAATACCAAAAAACACCTCATTATTTTTTATGGTTGATACTATTCCGTTGTACAAATTTACTGCATTTTAAAAATCCATTCTTCAGGTGATTGACATTTGGGTGTTTGACCATTTTGGCTGTTACGAACAATGCTACCGTAACTATTCTTGCAAAAGTTTTATGCAAAAGGAGACACCACTCTTCCTCTTCTCATAAGTGGCCGGAGGTGACCTTTAATTTCCATTGAATTAATGAAAATAGTTCGCTATTAACTTGACTCAGAAAACCCTACAAAATCATGCAAATCAAGAGATTCAAATCTCTGTATTCACTTTAAGAACATCTGAGAAACTGCTCAGGCCATCAAGGGTATGCATTTTCAAAAAGCCACCAACTGAGTATTTGAAAGATGTCGCTTTACAGAAGCAATGTGTGCTGTTCCGTCATTACAGTGATGGCGTTGGCAGGTGTGTCCAGGCCACACAGTGGGCTGGACGCAGGGTCGGTGGCCCAAAAAGAGTGCTGAATTTTTGTCGCACCTACTAAAAAAGGCAAAGAGTATTGCTGAACTTAAGGGTTTAGATGTACATTCTGGTCATTTAGCACATCCAGATGAACAGAACTCCTAAGAGGCACCGCAGGATTTACAGAGCTCAGGGTCGGATTAGCCCGTACATGAGCTCCCCTTGCCACACTGAGATGATCCTTTGAAAAAAAACAAACTGTTCCTAAACTAGAGGAGGCTGTTACACAGAAAAAAAAAAATATCCCAGAAGAAAAAAACTTATGGCTCGGCAATAAATTCATCTTAAAATAAATGTAAATTAATGTTAAAGCAAAAAAAAAAGTTTTATGTGAAAGGCTGAGTTTGCTTTATCATAATATTCAAATGTTTACAAACTAAAATTCAGTATAAAGTCCGTATCTTTATGACCCGGATAACATCGTAAAAACAAGTAACTTCATTATAAAAACATTAAAATTATTCCATTCCACACATACTTGTTACTTACTCTGCGTCCAGGGATCTGTAGATTCAGCATCAAATAGAAGAGAGGATTCCTGCCCTCTCAGGTTGCAGTGGGCTGTGAGTGCGAGTGAAGGAAGAGACTTCTGTTTCAGTCTTCAGCTTGCTTATTGTTTATATAGCTCTTATTTCTTTCATTTCTTAAAGTGGAGGCTTAGATGATTGATTTTAGATCTTCCCCTCTAATCTACATATTCAATGCCATAAACTTCTCTGTGAGTACCTCCTTTCACTGAATCTAACAAATGATGATAGTTGTATACTTATTTTCAAAATACTTTTAAAAAATTTTTCTTGAAACTTATTTGACTGTGTGCTTTTTAAAAGTGTGTTGTTTAATCTCCAGAGATGTTGGATTTTCCAGTTCTCATTCTGTTTTTGTATTTAATTTCACTGCCATTTGAGGACACACTGTGTATGATTTCTATTAATATGTGTTAAAATGTACAACTGGTCTTTTTAAAAAATATTGTTACCAGACAGCGATGTGTGGATTGTTTTGCCCAATGTATTCAAATGACCAGTTCCTGAGACACTGGGGTTTCAGAGTGAAAAAGTTTATTACTAGTTGCAAAGCAGGAGATTAGATGGCCTATCAGCTCAAAATCTGTCTCTCTGAACTGCAATAATTCTGGTAGTTTCATAGTATTGAAAGATGGGCAAATTTTAGGATAAGGAGCACAGTGACCCCAGATGATGTCATTTGAGGTGATCTAATTATTGAGTATGTGCAGATTGATTATGTGCTTAGAGAACATATGTAAGAAAATGGCAGCCTTAATATGATGGCGGGCATGATTTTTAGTATAGGTGAACTGCACGTTCGAGTCTAAGTTACTGCGCATGTCAGGAGGGCCCACTTTGGTTAGATCCAGTCTCAGTTATCAAGGTAACTTTGGACTTGGGGTAGGTTAGTTCTGGGCAGACCCAGGGCCCTTCATTAATAAACATTAGGGGCTATGTTAAATGGTCACAGGCCTCTAAAGTCGAAAAACCAGCTAAAATGGGTACAAGTGAAGGTCAGTCACAAGGGTTTTACAATCACAAGGGCACAAAATAAAGATTATACAATCATTATCAGAGATCAAGGCAGCCACATTAGAGTTCAAAGATTTCAGGTATTACCCTCTATCTATTGTAATACACCAGAATGCAAAAAGGAACATCTATACAATAATTCAGTAATCGAAATCATCCCTTAAGTCCCAATTTCATGGTTACAATGTATTTTTCGGTTTTAAGATTAGCCTTTATACAAATTAGCATATCCTTCAGTGCAGTTTATTGAAAACTAATAACATGAAACCCTTATGCCTCCCTCTTAGTTTAAGAAAAAGATATCGTGGACAACTCTGAGACCCTCTGTGGGTCCTTCCCAAGGACACCCTCACTCCCCACCCCGGGGTAAGCCATATTCTGAATTCTGTATGAACAATTCCGCTACTATTTTCCCTCCCTACCCCAACTATTGGAAACCTCCATTATTTAAAATAAATCATTCTCAAACTCCCAATGTAGGAACAGATAAAATCAGAATCCCTCTGGTTGACCAGGACAAGGTTTAGGTCCCAGACAACAAAATCTGGACTTGGCCGGCTAAAGACCGGCAGAGGTAGCTAGCTAGTCTAAAGGTCGATTTACTCAGACTTCATTTACTTACCCATAATACACTGCACATAATACAGTTTCTTTTCAAGCTAAAAATAATATTTCTTTCTCTTTACATTTTAAAGGTGAGAATGTTGATCACCGAATTTTTGGACGAATCTCCGTAGGCAGTACTTTATTTGGCAGGGGGCAGAGGTGCGAGTAAATAACCACCATCATTGTACTAGGAGTGGCAGTTACTGGGGAAGTCAGGTTCGAGATGATGATGGTATACTCTGGTTTCTCTTCAGATCGTATAAATCTTTCGCCTTTTACTAAAGATTTCCGTGGAGAGAAACAAGCATGAGTTCTTAACCAATTTTTTGAGGCTCTGTTTTTACAGAGCTTACCAGGCTGTGTTGTAATAGAAGACTTCAAAAGTGTGGTGGTGTGTGCTTGCAGTGGTTGTTTTATAATGTCACATGTAAGTGTTATATTCTGAATTTTTTTCATGTGTGGTGTGCTTACCAAGTTTGTTGTGCATTAATGGTTTTTTTTTTGTTTGGGGTTTTCTGTTCAGAAGGTTTTTGATTTGTGTTTCTGTGCCGTCAAGTACATGTCTTGTTTTGTAGTGAAAAACCGCTTTTATTTTGTTATTTAACTTTTAGTTGGGTACATGCGTTCCAAATAATTTTGTGGAGTTAAATTAATAATGCTGTTAATGTTCTGTGTTCTCCTTTTTTTTTCTCAATGTTATTTGATTCAAAATATACGTATGTAAGTACATGTTTGTTTTTTGTAGGGCCAGGCACCGGGAATCGAACCCGGGTTCGGGTATGGCTGGCAAGAGTTGGGCCACTGAGCTAATACATTATTTGGATTAAAACAGTTTGTAAAGCAATTTAACAATGAACATGTGTTAGTATTTTGTTTCAGTCTGCTGGAGTGGAGGGAGATAGACCGATTCAAGGATTCACTTATAAATTAGGGCACTTTGTAGGAAAATTTTGTGTTATCTTTGTTAAAGTAGACACTGGTCAGTTTAGCTAACCGAAACTGATCTTAACTAAAAGACTATCTAGATGGGTGGATGGGTGAATGTATGGTTTCCCAGACCAAGCCTTAATCCTATTAAATTTTATGTAATTGCCAAGCATTCTTTTTCCCAGTAAAAGGCTGAATTACATCAGGTAATTATGTCTTAGCTCAAGTTTGGGCAATTTTTATTTCAGTTTCTGCTATGTTGTTACTTTGTAGCTTTATTTTGCTTATTTTTGTTTCTTTGTATTCCAGGTTCTAGATTTTTACTATTAAGAACATGGCTGCTATGAACACTGTTGTATGTGTCTATAGGGACACATGTACATGATTTTTGTAGGGTATATTTCTTGGAGTAGAATTGGTGGGCATGTGATGTTATTTATCAGATAAATACCAACTTATTTTCCAAAGTGTTTGACTTGGTATTCTCCTGCCTATATGGTAAACCTGAAATGGTATCTATTTGGAGGGGTTGGGTGCAGGGGGGGGTGTGAAAATTTTTTTATTAGAAGATATAGTTCTAAGAACAGAAGTATAATTATGTGCTAGTTTATAGTTCCTTATAAAATTAATACAAAATGAAAATCTGAAAAGTTATCTGAAATCTGAAATGTTAAGTAGTTCCTCCTGTACTTTAGTTTTAATCACTTTTCCTGAATATTTGAACATATTTGGGTGAAGAGCGTATACTTCTATTTTTATCGTTAATGTAGTGTGTGCCCTTTAAAGTTTGGCATAGTCTTTAAGAATCATCTGAAGCTTCTGCTCAGTATGATGTTCCCTCTGGCTTTCAGTCTACCACTAAAGAATGCCTTCTGAGGGTCAAGCTAGCCCAGAACTACCTCCATGAAATCTTCAGTTGAAAGTATTAAGGTTGTATCAGTAGAACCTTTTGCAGGGTCTTGATATACTGATCCAGAACCATTTTTTTTTAGGTCAATAGTCTGCTTAACTTCAGTATTTCCACCTTTAGCGATAAGCCATTCAAATACAGCATTTACTTTCTTTACTTTGTCCTATATCCTTAAAGCGGTGTTTTTCTTTGCTAGCTGCCAGAATGCAATATCCCAGAAACAGAATGGCTTTTAAAAACGGGAACTGAATTGCTAGTTTACAGTTCTAGTGCTGAGAAAGCGTCCCAATTAAAACAAGTCTATAGGAATGTCCAATCAAAGGCATCCAGAGAAAGGTACCTTAGTTCACAAAGGCCGATGAAGTTCAGGGTTTCTCTCTCAAATGGAAAGGCACATGGCGAACACGGTCAGGGTTCTTCTCTCATCTGGAAGGGCACGTGGCGAGCACGGCAACATCTGCTAGCTTTCTCTCCTGGCTTCTGGTTTCATGAAGCTCTCAGGGAGACATTTTCCTTCTTCATCTCCAAAGGTCACTGGCTGGTGGACTCTCCCTCGTGGTGCTGCGGCATTCTCTGCTCTCTCCGAATCTCCCACTTCCTCCAAAATGTTTCCTCTTTTATCGGATTCCAGTAAACTAATCAAGACCCACCCAAATGGGTGGAGACACGCCTCCATCTAATCCAGTTTAACAACCACTCTTGATTAAATCAAATCTCCATGGAGATGATCTAATTACAGTTTCAGGCATACAATACTGAATAGGGATTAGAAGAAACGGCTGCCTTTACAAAATGGAATTAGGATTAAAACATGGCTTTTCTAGGATACATACATCCTGTCAAACCAGCACAGGCAGTGACCTATTTCCTCAAATACCAAGGTACTTTGAAGTCCCCACCCTCAGAGAGTGCCTTAAATGAAATGTCAGATGTGGGCACAAGATCCGCATATGCATTTGAGATGACACTATCGCCAGTTCCTTGGATCTTGGTTTGAAAGTGAATTCTGTTCCCTCCCTTCCACTTCTCAGTTTGTATAGACTGTTCTGAATATACTGGTTTAGCAAAACAAACCTCAGTTGTCTCAAATCTCGACACATCACTACCTGCAAAATGATGTAAAACATGCCTTGCAGAAAATCCACACGCACGTAATCCATGCAGTATTTATGGATTTGTCAAAACCTGCTAGGCTAGCAAAGTTAGGATCAATGTGTAAGGGATTCCAGTCTCCACTGAGGCAGTACAAAGCAGCCTGATTAAGTGAGTTCGTATCTGTAAGTACAGTATCAGGAGTTCTATTAGGTATAACTGCAGCTGACTTTGTTTGATGTCTCTTTTCCACCAAATCCTCCAGAGCCAACAGCGAAGAGAGAGAATTGATTATAACATTTAAGTTCCTTTCCAGAATAAGAATAGACATCAAAAGAATTACCAAACCAGATCCTTTATACAAGGATATCAGTAACAATTGTTTCACATTGTAATTTCCCTGTTCTGGGAGGGGGGTTATATAACTCCAAGTTTTATTCTCCATGAAGAACTTTTGCCAAGTTTACTGAAAGTCCGGGAATCTCTGCCATTCCTCCACCCTTCATAGATTTCTGAGCTAAAATAACTCAAAAGTAGGCAAACAGGAGAAATCAGGATGTCTTTCAAAGATAAATTCCAAGTCTTTGGGATCCTTGACTGATGCTTGCTGTGCTGGTTTGAAAGGAAGTATGCCCCCTAAGAAAAGTCATGTTTTAATATAAATCCCATTTCTTAAAGGTAGAATAGTCTCTATTCAATGCTGTGTATTTGGGACTGTGATGGGATCATCTCCCTGGTTGATGAGATTTAGTTAAGAACGGTTGTTAAACTGGATTAGGGGATGATATGTCTCCACCCATCTGAGTGGGTCTTGATTAGTTTCTGAAGTCCTATAAAAGAGGAAACATTTTGGAGAATGAGAGACTCAGAGAGAGCAGAGAATGCTGCAGCACCACCAAGCAGAGAGTCCACCAGCCAGCGACCTTTGGAGATGAAGAAGGGAAATGCCTCCCGGGGAGCTTCATGAAACCAGAAGCCAGGAGAGTAAGCTAGCAGATGACGCTGTGTCTGCCATCTGCCCTTCCAGCCGAGAGAGAAGCCCTGACTGCGTTCGCCATGTGCTTTTCCAGATGAGAGAGAAACCTTGAACTTCATCGGCCTTCTTGAACCAAGGTATCTTTCCCCAGATGCCTTTGATTGGACAATTCTATAGACTTGTTTTAATTGGGACATCTTCTCGGCCTTAGATCTGTAAACTAGCAACTCATTAAATTCCCCTTGTTAAAAGCCATTCCGTTTCTGGTATATTGCATTCCAGCAGCTAGCAAACTAGAACAGATTTTGGTACCGGAGAGTGGGGTGCTGCTGCAGTTTGCAAATACCAAACATGTTGGAACGGCTTTTTAAATGCATATGGGGAAGATTCTGGAGGAGTCGTGAGAAGCTTGATAGAGAAGGCCTAGAATGCTTTGGAGAGACTGTTGGGAGAAATGTGGACTCTAAAGATACCTCTGATGAGGCCCTAGACAGAAATGAGGCACGTGTTATTGTAGACTGGAAGGAAAGTGAGCCTTGTTTTAAAATGGCAGATAATCTGGCAAAATTGACTCGTGGCTTTGGCTGGAAGGCAGATTGTAAAAGCCATGAACTTGTATATTTAGCAGAAGAGATCTCCAAATTAAGTGTTGAAAGTGCAGCCTGGTTTCTCCTCACAGCTTATAGTGAAATGCGAAAGGAAAGAGATAAGCTGAGAACTGAACTCTTGAGTAAAAAGAAACTAGAAATTGAGGTCCTGGAAAATTCTGGGCCTACAGAAAGGGAGACTACAGAGTATAGTGTGGATTTAACCAAATGTGGAACCAGCCAGCCATTTCAGAGAAAGTCAGGATTGGACATGGAGTTATCCAGGAAAGATTTGTGGAAACTCCTTATGTCTGATGGGCATGATCCAAGGCTACTGCATAGAAAGCCAACGAGAGTGCTGTGGGACCTGTATAAACAGAGCCGCTGCCAGTCTGGACTGAGGGGTTCAGAGAAGGGACACATTGGAGGAAAAATAACTTCAGAGGCAAAACCGTGGAGGCTGAGGTCTGAAGTCAAGAAGCCTCGGGCCAGGAGAGTGGACCCACCCAAGCCCGTGGAGAGGGTGAGTTTGCCCCAAAGGCAGAGAATGGGCCTTCCACCTCATTGCAGTGGGAGAGTCATGCCGCCTCAGGTCTTGGAGAGAGTGAAGCACATTCCTTGGGGTTTGGGGAGAGCCTGGCTGCCACCACATGGAGGGGTTGAGTGTGTGCCCCGGAGATGGCAGAGAGCCTGGGTGCGGCCCCAATGCTTGGAGAGGGTGGAGCCGAGAAAAAGGTGGTCTCCCCAATATCCCCCAAGGTTGCATTCAGAGAGAGGCAGGCGTAGGCATTTGGAAAGGGTGGGACTGCCACTTTCTAAAGCCCTGAGGATAAATGAGTCTCAGACTTTGAAATCTAATGGACTTTGCCCTGCGGGTTTTCGAAACTGTATGGGTCCAGTGACCCCTGTGTTCCTTCCTCCCTATGGAAATGTGTCTATGTATCCTGTGAATGTTCCTTCTTTGTATGCTGGCAGCAAATAACTTGTCATGAGTTTTCAAAGGTCCAGAGTAAATGGAGAGAATTTTGCCTTAGGACAGACCATGCCTGTAACTGATTTGATGAGATTTTATACTGTCTCTAATTTGATACTTTGTTTGTATTGCTACTGAAAGGTTTAAGGATATCTGATATTGTTATGAAATTAATGTATTTTGTATATGGGAAAAACATGTCTTTTTTAGGGGCCAGAGGGTGGAATGTGCTGGTTTGAAAGGAAGTATGCCCCCTAAGAAAAGTCATGTTTTAATATAAATCCCATTTCTTAAAGGTAGAATAGTCTCTATTCAATGCTGTGTATTTGGGACTGTGATGGGATCATCTCCCTGGTTGATGAGATTTAGTTAAGAACGGTTGTTAAACTGGATTAGGGGATGATATGTCTCCACCCATCTGAGTGGGTCTTGATTAGTTTCTGAAGTCCTATAAAAGAGGAAACATTTTGGAGAATGAGAGACTCAGAGAGAGCAGAGAATGCTGCAGCACCACCAAGCAGAGAGTCCACCAGCCAGCGACCTTTGGAGATGAAGAAGGGAAATGCCTCCCGGGGAGCTTCATGAAACCAGAAGCCAGGAGAGTAAGCTAGCAGATGACGCTGTGTCTGCCATCTGCCCTTCCAGCCGAGAGAGAAGCCCTGACTGCGTTCGCCATGTGCTTTTCCAGATGAGAGAGAAACCTTGAACTTCATCGGCCTTCTTGAACCAAGGTATCTTTCCCCAGATGCCTTTGATTGGACAATTCTATAGACTTGTTTTAATTGGGACATCTTCTCGGCCTTAGATCTGTAAACTAGCAACTCATTAAATTCCCCTTGTTAAAAGCCATTCCGTTTCTGGTATATTGCATTCCAGCAGCTAGCAAACTAGAACACTTGCATTCTAAGGTTCTTGCATAACTAACTTCTAGTTCATTATAAGCAGAAGAAAACGGAGGAACTTTGTGGCCAACAACTTCAGCAAATCCTGATGTGGCTATTGATGCTACAGCTGATTGGTTGACATACCTCCTTGTGAATTTAGTTTACTTAGAACTTCAGTTTAAACCCAATTGATTCTTGAATACTCAGAGGTTAGATGGCATTATCAAAGTCACAGATCTTCTCCAATTAGCCTTCATTGCCTCAAGAGCCATTGGCTGATTCCTCAGTCTTACAGTGGCTCCAAGCATTGGTTCCAAGGATCTGTTCCCAGTGTAATTTTCCAATCCATCCTGCTCCAACCTCAAACAAACCACTATTTTCCTCACCACTCGCGTGGCAAAGCCAAAGGTACCGGTGTAATCAGGCTTCAGATCTTCTAGATCTTTTGGCAAAACATTCTGTGTTGGTGGACTTCTAGCAGAACACTGTAACATAACATTGTTACAGCGAATATTGTTTTCCTGCCTTCAAGTGCAGAGTATTTGTAAACCAAGTTTAGCAACACTATAATTTGCCTGGCCAAAGTTGCCATATATTGCAGAAGTTGAGGAAGTCATAATAATCCTTCCATAATTCTGTTTCTTCATGTGTTTCCATGCCTCTCCTATCGCTTGGAATGAACCCTACAAATGCACTCAATGAATTATATCTTAGTCTTTATTACTTATCCTAGCACAGGAAGGAACTATCCCTCAATCCCAGCCTTGCTGTTCACAACATCTGTTTTGGTTTTTTGTTTTCATCTTTTCTTTGCATGGGCAGGCACCGGGAATTGAACCCGGGTCTCTAGCACAGAAGGTGAGAACTCTGCCACTGTGCCACCATTGCCTGCCCACAACATCTGTTTCTTCAAAAGCATCCAATACTGTCTTTTCACCCTTCTCCAGCTTCCACTGAATCATAGGTGGCCACTGCTTTTCTGCCTTTCCTTCTTATTTCTTCAACAACCTTATCAGCAGCTAAGGAACTTTTACCATTTCCCTTGAAGTCCCCCCCTAAATCATTTACAACAATTGATGCACCTTTTTTGTAAAAGCCAAAGCATAGGCTCTGTCTTACCCCAGCACGGGTGACCAGTAGCACCTCTTGACCAACCTCATGAGGCCTTGCTCCAACCTGCAGCGATACACACACACACAGAGACACAAGCAGAGTGGACTGAGCTCATGTGAAATAGCATCTTACAGTGATTCTAACTTTTATTTTTTGATTCCTGACAGGTTGAACATATTTTGAAGCTTTGTTTGCCCTATTTTCTTTTAAAAGCTTTACGATGTTCTTTCCTCTTGTCAGTTTCTGAACTTTCTGGTACTAATTTTTTTGTGAATAGCATGAAGAAGGGATTCCTCTTTATTTTTTCATATGAATGACCAATTGTCCAGCACCATTTGTTGAATGATCTTTCCTTTCAGCCTCGATCTGCTTTGACATCTATATGGGTCAATGACTGGCCTCTCCCCCCCCCCTCCGGTGTGTGTGTGTTTACCCACGCCAGTATCACACAGGCTCATTACTATAGATTTATAATGAATTTTGACAGCTGTAGACTGAGTCCTTCCACTTGATTTTTCTTTTCATAACTAACCTGGCTTTTCTTGGCCCTTAGCTCTTACACAAATTTTTTTTTAGAAGTAGTTTGTTATTTAAAACAAAGCAAACAATTTGGAATTTAATTGCATTGTCCATAGATTAATTAGGGGAGAATTACAACCCTTATGAAATTGTCTTACTATCCATGAATGTGGTGGGACTCTATTTATTCATTTAATGATATTTAATGAGGTTGTGATTTTCTGTCATCCCCCCTACACCCCCAAATCCCAGTAACAACTATATGGACTGTGATGTGATGTGTGTAACCTCAGAGAATTTACCAGGATGACCAGTTTTAGTTTGCTAGCTGCTGGAATGCAACATACCAGAAACAGAACGGCTTTTAAAAGGGAAATTTATTAAGTTTCAAGTTATCAGTTCTAAGGCCATGAAAGTGTCCAAATTAAGGCAAGGCCATAAAAATATTCAAATTAAGGCATCTAGGGAAAGATACCTTGGCTCAAGAAAGGCCAATGATGTTCAGGTTTCTCTCTCAGCTGGAAGTGCACATGGCGACATCTGCTAGCTTTCTCTCCAGGCTTCTTCAGTGGCTTCCCTGGGGGACATTTTCTTTCTTCCTCTCCAAAGTCTCTGGCTGCATGGGCTCTAATGCTTTTTCCAAAATGTTCCCTCTTAAAGAGCTCCAGGAAGCAACCCCACCTTGAATGGGTAGAGACACATCTCCATGGAAACCAGCTAATCAAAAGGCCCCACCCACAGCTGGGTGGGTCACATGTCCATGGAAACCATCAAAAAGCTCCCACCATGCAATATTGAATGAGGATTAAAGAACATGGCTTTTCTGCAGCACACGACAGTTTTAAACCAGCACAGCCAGCGTCACTGCTGTATTTCATCCTCGTAAACATCCCATGTGAGCAACTACTCAAGGTGCTTTCTTGATGGTTCATGGACCCAGAGCACCCTGTCCTTTCCTTCATCCCCACGGTCAGCCTCCTTGGACAGTGACCCAGCCCTCTGTCTCCTCCTTGGCTGGTGGTCACTACAGAAGAATTCATCCAAACCCAGGAGAGAGGGGTGCTCGGAGTGGCACCTGTTACAAGGTCCAATGGGGTGGGTCAGGGACTGATACTCAGGATGGCTTTCAGCTCTAAGAATTCTTCACCATTGTATTAAGTTTTTGTCCCCTTAGATGCCTTAAGATTTTTCTGTGGGGCCATCTGTGCCGGACCCTGGGGTAGGGCGTGGGGGTGGGGGTGGGGCCGGGGAGGGGGTGAGGGATGCTTTGATCAAACTGCAGGAGAGAAGGGGACTAGACTCCCATCTCCCCATTCAGAAACCTGTTAGAGCAGCCCTTAGAAGTTTGGCCTTGACAAAAAAGGTTTATTTGGTACAAAATTTATATTTTGACTAGTGCATCTCCTAATATAACTTATGTAGATAGTTACTTGAACAACATAAGTACATGGAACCTTGAGTAGGGCATGAGATTTTGTTGGTTTGTCCAGAGTGATGCCACGATGAATCCCAGAGTGATTTGATCAATGAGTACAAAAGTATTTGCACAGTCCCCTTCGGGGAATGGTGAGAAGGGGAAAATTCAACCTCCCCAAGTTGAGTTCTTGATATTCTCACAAGCAGTGTGGACAACCAAACTATAGGCTAAGCCCCCAGTCTTGGGATTTGTTCATATGAAACTTAATCCCACAAAGGATAGGTCAAGCATACTTAAAATTAGGCCTAAGAGTCACCCCCAAGAGAGCCTCTTTTGTTGCTCAGATGTGGCCTCTCTCTCCAGCCAACACAACAAGCAAACTCACCATCCTCCCCCTGTCTACATGGGACATGACTCCCAGGGGTGTGGACCTTCCTGGCAACGTGGGACAGAAATCCTAGAATGAGCTGAAACTCAGCATCAAGGGATTGAGAAAACCTTCTCGACCGAAAGGGGGAAGAGCGAAATGAGACAAAATAAAGTGTCAGTGGCTGAGAGATCCCAAAGAGAGTTGAGAGGTTATCCTGGAGGTTATTCTTACGCATTAAATAGATATCACCCTTGTTAGTCAAGATGTAGTGGAGAAGCTGGAGAGAACTGCCTGAAAATGTAGAGCTGTGTTCCAGTAGCCAGGTTTCTTGAAGATGATTGTATAATGATATAGCTTTCACAGTGTGACTATGATTGTGAAAACCTTGTGTCCGATGCTCCTTTTGTCTACCTTATCGACAGATGAGTAAAACATATGGAATAAAAATAAATAATAGGGGGAACAAACATTAAAATAAATTTAGATTGAAATACTAGTGATCAATGAAAGGGAGGGGTAAGGTATGGTATGTATGAATTTTTTTCTGTTGTCTTTTTATTTTTTTCTGAATTGGTGCAAATGTTCTAAGATATGATCATGATGATAAATATGCAACTATTTGATGATATTGTGAATTACTGATTATGTAGAACAGAATGCTCAAAAGTTAAGAATGTTTGCATTTGTTGTTATATTTTTTTAATTAAAAAATTTATTAAAAAAGAAGCTTCAGGGCTTGAAAGAAAATGTCAATTTAAAACAATCCCATCCATTTTGAGAAAGCAGATGATTCTAACAACTGGGTAACAAAACCTTTGCAAATTCGATTTCCAAATCTTTTCTTCCCATGGAATTTAAGGAGAACTTAACCTAGTCATCAGCCTGATGGAACAGTCACCTAGCATGGAAGTGATACTGTTGAAACTCTTTCCATCTACTGATTTGTTGGAACAAGGCTTTTTGCTTTGAAAACAATGTGAAAAGAAAAAAGAAAAAAAGAATAGTGTTGAAACTAAACCTTATCTCTATCAATAACTATAAGTATCCATTTAATTGAGATGCATTCCCAATTAAAAATTCACTTACTAATTGTCTATCAAAATTTGTAATATATTTTTGTGGTTTTGATCAAGTGTGTATTACTAATCATTGTAAAGATAGCTCAATCCAGAAGAAGAATATGAATGCAGAGAATTTTAAGTTCAAAGATACGAAAAAAATTAAATTCAATTAACATACTTATTTTTGTTAAAGAGAAATATGGTTGGATGATCAATAGAAGACTTTCGGGCATAGAAATATATTACTATTAAATTATTGGAAAAATGTAAATGGAAAACAAGTTCAAGGGGAAAATGTAAAGAAAAAATTTTTAATTGATGGTGAGTATTAAATCTCTTTGGACTGTAACTTCCATTGATTACATTTTTAAAATTGATGTTATGTGCCAAGTGTTCATTTTCTGCAACAATATAACTTTTTTTTTTTTAATGTAGCTATCATCTTAAAATTCAAAAGGAACATGGTTGGTTGGTTGTTTGTTTTTTGAAGCACACAGTTTTTTAATTTCTCAAAATTCCTCTGGGAAGTACAGGAGTGAAATATTTGACTCCCTCTGTTAAGTTGTCTGCCTTGTGACATAAACTGAGCACTAAAAGGGAAGCAGCACCCCCTTGTGGCCAGAATATATAAAGAAATCCTTCAACTCAACAAGAAAAAGACAAACAACTCAATTGACTAGAACAGACATTTATCCAAAGATGATATCCGAATGGCCAGACAGCACATGAAAAGTTGTTCAACTTCGTTAGTCATTAGGTTAATGCACGTCAAAACCACCATGTGATACCATTTCACACCTACTAGAATGGCCACTATTGAAAAAACAGAAAGCTGCAAGTGTTGGAGAGGGTGTGGAAAAATAGGAACCTTCATTCATTACCAGTGGGAATGTAACCTGCTGTAGCTGCTGTGAAAAAGTTTGGCAGTTCCTCAAAAAGTTAAGTGTAGAATTATCATAAGACCCAGCCATCCACTTGTGGATATACACATAAAGATTTGAATACAGGACCTCAAACAGGATATTTGCACACCCTTGTTCATTTTGGCATTATTCACAATTGCCAAAAGATGGAAGCAGCCCACATGTCCGTCAAACAATGAATGGATAAACAGAATGTGGTATATGCACCTGCAATGGAATATTCAGTCACAGAAAGGGAATATAATTCTGGCCCATGAAACAACATGGGTGAACCCTGAAGACATTATGTTGAGTGAAATAAGCCAGACACACAAAAACAAGTATTGTAGGATCTCACTGATATGAAATAATTAAGGTAAGCAAACCCGTAGAACCAGAATCTAGAATATAGGTTACTAGGGGATGGGGTGGGTAATCGGGATTAGGGAGTTAAGGTTTAAAATGTCCAGTTCCTATTTGGATGATGGAAAGGTTTTGCTAATGAATGATGGTGACGGTCGCACAACATTGTGAATGTAATTAACAGCACTCGAATAAAAATTTCAAAACAATCCATGGAACAGCATAACACAATGAACCCTAACTTAAGCCATAGACAATAGCTGGTATTACAATTATGAAAATGTGCATTCATCAATTGTAACAAATGTTTCACACGAATGCAAGTTGTAATAATAAAGCGGTGTATGGGAATCGTGTTTTATGCTTGATTTTTTCTGTAAACCATAATTGCTCTTAAAAAAAAAGTGTCATAAGCTTTCCCTTTAGAGTCAGAAACCAGACAAAACCAGAGTCACCATTTCCACTCAACAGGTCCTTGCCAGCAAAATACACAAGAAAAGGGGGATTAAGGCACAAGGATTGGAAAGAGAAAAAGAAAATTGTTATTCTCAGTCACTGTGACAGTCTTCATGGAAGATCTAAAAGGATCAAGACTGTACCATCCTATACAGTGGCGAATGGTTGAGCATTTGAAATGTGGCCCATCTGAACTGAGATGGGCTGCAAGTGTGACCTTCACACTAGATTCTTAATCCCTTTTGGGGAAAAAAAATGTAAAATATTGCATTAAATATTTTTGTATTGATTATATATGAAAAAATAATATTTTAGATATAGTGAGTTAAATAAAAGATATTATTTAAATGAATAAAAAATAATTTTACTTTTTAAAAATGTTCATTGTGGTAGCATATATACAACTTAAAATTTCCTATTATCTGCCTCTTTATACTTTTATTAACGTGGCTAGTAGGAAATTTATAAATACATATGTGGCCCACATTGTACTTCCAATGGACAGTTTTAGTAAAGGTTCTCAGAGAAATAGTACCAACAGGATATATATATATATATACACATAAATATATTTGAGGAGATTTATTATAGGAATTGGCTCATGCAGTGTGACTGTGGGGTTTGGCAAGTCCAAATCCCATAAGGCAAGCTGCAAACTGGGGACTCCAAAGGTTTCCTGGAGAAGCTGACTGGTGGAAGTAGAGGTAAAAATTCTTCTGACTGCTGAAATCATCACTTCTCCCTTTAAGACCTTCAACTGATTGGATGAGACTTTTGTCTTGCTATAGATAATCTCCTTTGTTGATTGTAAATGCAAACAGCAGTAGATGCACCAAATAACTAAAGATTTAATTACCTTCAGGGTAGAAAACAATCAGGCCTGGGCTTGCTTGACCAAACAACTAGACACCTGTAACGCAGCTAAGTTGACATATGAACTTAACCCTCGCATGCTGATCTACGTAATCCTTTAGAGCTAAAACTACAGTTCAGCAAAGCTGTCGGATACAAGATTGATATACAAAAATAAATTGCATTTTTAGACAATTTGTAAGTTGTTTGAATTATAACAATTAAAATTTAATTTAAAAAAAATCTATCCTTTATAATAGAAAAACTCCTAAGATATTAGGTGTAGATATAAGAAAAGACTTCTATGGAGCCAACTATATAGTTTTCTATAGAAAGATATGAACAAATAGAAAATATAAATGGAAAACTTTATGAAGTTCATGGACTGGTAAAAAAGGGAATTTCTTCTCAAGTCTATAAATTCAAAGCAATTTGAATAAAAATTCCAACAAGGTTTTATAGTTTTGTATCTTTTGTTTGCTTTTTAAGTTATGTCTTCTATTAGACATCAGTGTGAACTGTTGCCAAAAATGGAAAAGCAGGCCACATCAGAGATAAAGGAAATTGTACAGGCCCCACAAACCGCACATTTAAAATGAGTTGAGTTCACACTTTGGATTTAGAAGTCCTCTGAACTCCACGACTCTCCTCTGTGGAGTCCGGAATGAACAAAAAACTGTGACTGTTAGAAACAGTAAAATTACATTTTATTTAGGAGTTTTAAATCCAAATTCACAAATTAAATGGGCTTATAGTTTAGTTGCATTGACGTTAGCTAGTTTTAGAATCAAGATTACTCCAGCCACTTAGAATTTATCTTGTCGTTTTATTTTTCATTGACTGTGTTTTTAAAAATCCCGTTCCTATTTTCCATTGGAAAGATCCAGTTTTCTTTATCTGGTTTAAATATTAAACATTCTATATTTGTTCTCAGGGCAGTTGCCCCTTTCTTCAGAACCACTATTATGAATTTGTTTTTATTATTTACTCCAATTGACTTCTTAAATTTTACCAACGGCTATATTTTCCTCTAATAAAACAAAAACATCAGTACATTTTTATTTCCCTTTGACCTCCTCCCTTTGACGTTATCTACTTCCACAAATTAAATAGAATAAAATGTAAATGTGCTCCCTGGGCTTGTACAATCGTGGTCAACGCTTTTTTGTCCCAGTCACACTTCTCACCCCCTACCGAAGGGAGCAGCTATATCCTGAATTTTGTGTTATTTATTTGCTAATTTTTTTTCCAACCTAATAGGAAGGTCTTTATTTAGAAGCAATCACTCAGACACACAAATATACAAAGCAGATCAACCCGAAACCAGGATAAGGTTCAAACCCGGCGGGCCAAAACCTCCACGTCGCCCTCTAACGGCGGCCCAGGGGCACTGCGTGAATGCTAACATTTTTCCGGAATCGAAAGGCGGTGACTCTGGCTTATTTGAATACCCACAGTGCACTGCACGTGGTACAAATTTAAAACGTCAATATTTTTGTATTTTGTTCGCTCATACTTTTTGAGAATTCAATGATTATTTACAGGATTCCAAGAAAGTTTGTTTTTAATGCACTGGATTTTGTCATTACCCTACCACCATCAATGCATTAGGACTTGCAGTTACCCGAGGTTTGAGTTGCGACGTCCAAAACGCATACTCTGGTTTCTCTTCAGATCGTATAAATCTTTCGCCTTTTACTAAAGATTTCCGTGGAGAGAAACAACTCTGAGTCTTAAACCAATTTTTTGAGGCCTTGTTTAGGCAAGGCTAATAAAGCAGTTAAAAAGACAGAAGTTCATATGATATAGATGAGCGCTGAGCAATTTGCTATAGTTAGGCGTAATCCTTTTTGTTTAGAACGGTATTATGTTTGAGTATTCCTGTTTAAAGCCATATCAGAATGAATGGGGATAGCACAGTGGTGCTGTGAACACTTACGCTTACTTTTTAGATCCCGCTCTGTACGTTGTGGGGGAGGCGAAGCTGTTTTGCTACGTTTTGCTGTTTATAGCAGTCTGTTTTTGCCGTTTCTTTTTCACCCGTCTTTAGGAGTTGGGTCGGGAATGTGTTTAAGTATTGGAGTCTGGAGAAAGTAAACAACGAGAAACCGCAGGAGAATGACCGTTTTCGTTTTAAGTGGTCTTCATTTGAGCAATTGAAGGTGATTATCTTGATTGTCTCGTAGGGTGTGGCAAAAAGCAAGAGGGGATGAATACAAAAGAGAAACAGCTATGTGTGAAAGCCTTAGTTTAATCTTCCAAAACCACGTGGTACCACGGGACTGTGTGTGAGACTTGCCTCACAAAAATGGAGGCCGGTACAATAAATTCAACTCAAGAACATAACACACCTGAACTGCATTTGCTCCAAACTCCAGAGATGTATGGTACTTTGTGGCTTCCATATTAAATTCCTGCTATGCAGTCAACCCTTAGAAGACAGCACTGTGCGCCTGCTCTGGCCGCACAGCCTCTCTGTGCGAGCAGCACTTCCGGGTAGCTGAGCCATCTTTCAGTCAGTAATGGGGCCTCCGTTCACGTCTATTCTGGGGCAGGGAGATCCGTCTCTCCACGTTTAGCCAGCCCCAGGGCCCTAACTATAGGGCCCTAGGAGCTCACTTTTCTCAGGTTCCAGAGGGCCTGGGTCAGCGCTAGTTGAGGGGAACCACAGCATGGCAGAGCCATCATCCCTTGCCCTCCCAGGGATCCCACACCAGCAAGAACAGCTGCCCCTCCTTTTCAAAGGCTCCCCTCAAGTCCCTTTCCCGTCCAGCCCTTAAGGATGGTCCCCAGAACACACACAAATTCTACTGACACCCTCTTTCCAGAACAATAGAGCTGTTGGGGGGTGGGGGAGCCTTCTTCATAGAGAAGCCCCTTTGTTCCCTTCAAAGGTAATTTACTTCCCAATGTGTCCCAGGGGACCTTCTGACCCTTTCTTTTGATGAAGAGACCAAAACCACTGAAGTTCAGTCCCTCCCAGGCCCCCTGCCATACCGTCGTCCTTCATTCAGTCATTCCACTAACATTTCCAAAACTTTCATCAAAGACCTAATTTATTATCTTTTACTCATCAATCTCAACTATTGAAAGAGTTTTTGCGTACTGCGCTTATCAGGTAAGAATTTATTCATTTTCCATTTGTAATTCATCAAAAGCATATGTGGCCACTAGTTACAGCTGCTGGTCAGAGACAGGAGTTCTCTTTCTGAGTAGGGGAAATACCACCAAAGGAGGAGAAAACTGACATGTCGGGTGGTGGAGAAAAGCACAAGTTAAGCAGCCTCTGGCTCCCTGGGCACTTTCTCCAGGCACTGAATATCTTCAGCCACAGCCTAGAAAGCGTTGCTGTTATTTGTAGCAGTGGGGATGGGGATGGATTTTAAACCTGGCTGGGGAGATAGGGGTTCTCCTCCCAGCTCTGCCACTAACCGGCTGGGTGACCTCCTGGGAGTCACTGACCCTCTGGGGGCTTGGTTTCCTCCATTTGTCAGATGAGGGCCTGGGTAAAATAATCTCCAAATTCCCCTCCAGGCTGGGACAGGTTATGATGCTAAACTCTGGGCCCAGGGGAATGGGGATAAGAGTGTGAAAGAAACAAACAGCACAGGCTGTGATAAGGAAGAGCCCTGCCTTGAGTTGCATGGCTGATCCACCTGCACCTGGCTGAGCCCCTGCTCACCCTAGGGATGAAAGGCCTGGCAGGGCCAAGGCAGAATGGCAGGGTCACACCAAGCTGGCCAGGCTGGCACATGTTGGTATGCACTCACACATGCACTTACACACTTGCACAGACACGCTCACCCGGGTGCTGCTTATCACTCTGCACCACCTCGTCTGGGAATTTGCCCAACCCTCCAGCCTGGGCCATCAGTTCCCATTCCTGCCCATGAGACTGGGGTAGGCGAGGCACTGTGCGGGCCTGGGTGTGTCTCCCCGCCTGCGGGGACTACAGCCTGGTTTTCCAGCACAGGCGGCAGATATGGGACACGGGCCTTCTGCAGATGGCCTGCTCTGAATCTTCACTGCTGGTGTCCATTCAGGGGGTGATAGAGGTAGGCAATGAACTGGGCTCTTGTTTCTGGGTGGGATGGAGAGAAGGAGAGAGTTGGAGTCAGATGGTTGGATAACAGCACACACTACACATCTGTGGTAGTTAGGTTCAGGTGTCAACTTGGCCAGGTGAAAGGTGCCTTCTTCTATTGCTGTGGACATGAGCCATTGGCATGTAAACCTCATCCGTCACTGATTGTGTCTGCGGTCGGCTGGGGGGAGTGCCTCCTGCAATGAGTGATGTCTCGTTTAATTGGTGCTTATATGAGAGGGGTCAGCGCAGCACAGCCCAAGCAGCTCAGCATACGCAGCTCAGCCCAGACCTTTGAAGATGCAGAGGGGAATCACTCCGGGGAAAACTGTTGGAACCCAGAAGCCCAGAGAGAAGGCTAGCAGAGATTGCCCTGAGCCTTCCTGTGTAAGAGAACCTCAGATGAAAGTTAGCTGCCTTTCCTTTGAAGAACTATACGTTTTAACTAAATAAATCCCCTTTTATTAAAAGCCAATCCATCTCTGGTGTGTTACATTCTGGCAGCTTTAGTGGACTAGAACACCTTCCAATATCAGATATCCAGATCAGAGTGAGAACTCTGATATTCACATCTGCATCCCAGCCTTTACCACAGGGCTTGACACCTCATAGGCTCACGAAATAATTTTTTAAAAGCGTGAAGGGGTGCCTAGCTAGATAGGTGAGGGAGTGGAGGTTTAGAAGGATGGGTGGATGAGGAGAGAGTGTGAGAAAGAGAGAAGAGATAAACCTGGAGAGGGGAGAAAGGTGAGGTGAGAGACAGGAAGAAAAGGAAATACACAAAGGGTGGGAGGGAGGCAGGTAGGGAAGGAGAGAAAGATAAACAGCTGGTTGAAGCAGAGGTGAACCGGGCCAGGTGATGGCTGGGGGAGCTTTCCTTTTTGCATCTTAATTAAAAGAGGTTGCTGACCAACACTTTAGAATCTGGTAAGAACATTCAGTTGTGGACATGACGTTTCTTCTCCCTCCTTTTTCCTCTGGGGATGCAATCTCTCTTTGAGCCTCGGTTTCTCCATCTATGAGTTGGGCCTTCCTTTCCTTCACAAAGCACTTGAGAGACTCAAGTGACATAAAATAATAATAATACTTTGGAAAACAAACACACGTGCCCCGTGGAGGGGGAGTTGTCTGAGAGGCAGCAGGGCAGCAGCGGTTATGCCCAGGCCCTGGAGCTGCACTGCCTGGGTTCTGATCTCACCTTTTCTGCTTCCTAGCTGTGTGACCTGAAGCTGATTACTTAACTTCTCTGTGCCTCAGTTACTTCATTTGCAAAGGGAAAATGATGATAGTAATATCTACATCTTGGGTTTAGAGTGAAACAGTGTCAACACAGCTTCCTGGCTCCTGCTCTGTGTTATTATATAAGGGAGGTTACTGTAGATGACTGACGTCAGACACTGGCCCACTCTGTCAGTCTGAATCAAAACAAAAGGGGAAAAAAAAAAGAACCGTCTCAGTGAAGAGGTGCGTGGGAAGGTGAGAGGCGATCACTTTATTTTTAATTTTTAACATTTTTCTATGCTAAATATTTTTATGTGTATGTTTCATTCCCATTACTTGACTGTTTCATTTTGGTGCCATTGTGTTCTGCTTTTTTTTTCTAATTTAGATAGATTTTTTTTAATAGGTCACCCACCCACACGGCACCATGAAACCCCAAGGCCGAGGCGGGCGGGTTCCCGGATGAGCTGGTGGTCCTGCCCACCTGTGCGCAGAGCAGGGCGCAGCAGAGCGGGGACTTGGCCCTGCCCGGAAGCTTCATGTCAACCCCAGCCTTGGTTCCGGGGGCGCCATCCAGCCTGGAGGAGGGAGGTCGGTGGATCAGAGAGGGTGAGGCGGGCAGGGGAGGGGGTTGGGAAAACGGGTGGGACCAGGGGACACGGAGAAGGAAGGACACGGGGGCGCCGAGAGGGAGAGGGCAGGTTGGAAAGCGGAGGAGGAGGAGTCTAACCGGATGCAACCAGAATGTCCACAGCTGAAACCACTTCTAAATGGGCTAAGACTAACGGGTGGGGCTTGGAACCAGGTGTTTGCTGTGGGCAGCACCTCCTGATCCTCTCTTTGGCTCTCAGATTGGATTTGGGAGCAGCCACAGTTGTGCAAGCCAAACATTTCAGGTCTTCTCCTTCCTTGCTGGAGGGAGAGTAGGAAGCACAGACTTCTAGGACAAGACTCAGGGACAAGGATGCTGATCTCATTGCAGCATCGGAGTTGGAAACGTTTTGTAAATGTATGTTTTTTGTTTGTTTGTTGGCATGGGCAGGCTCTGGGAAGCAAACCCGGGTCTCTGGCATGAAAGGTGAGAATTCTACCACTGAGCCACCGTTGCACTGCCCAGAAATTGGAAACATTTTGAAAATACAAATGGCATTATTTCATGTAATATGTGTTTTATTTGGGTGCATGTAAATGTCTATAATTGCATAGGAAAAAAGCCTGGAAGGATGTGGTAAGTTTGATAACCTGGGAAGGAGCTGAACTTGGGGTGGTTAGATTTATGTAACATTTTACTTTTTTACAAAGAGAATGTTTTCATGTGTTGCTTATTTGATTTAAATTCCTAAATAGTTTTTAAAATGAAAAAGGCATTGAGCTACTTGAAGAAGTACCAAATTGATCCACAAGGAGGAGAGAGGTGGGAAAAGAAGAGAAAATCCAGTATGGGATGGAGTTGGAGAGAGAAAGAAGAGAGACTTCGAGGTGAAACAGGAGTTATGAGGCTTTAGGGGAAAAGACAGGCAAAGAGAATATTTAGGAATCTTCAGTATATTCAATGTAGTTCTTCCTTCAACACTTATTCCTGGATATTCAGCAGAGACATAAACAGCTTTTCGATTTGGTTTTGGATATTGGGCTTCTCTTTCGAATGTAAAACTGAGATCAACCACAAAGCAGACAGCTTTTATTTGGGTTGCAATTTATTTGGCAAACATTTATAGAGAAACTTCGGTGCTGGGCCCTGGGAGAACGGGGCAGTGACAATGGGCTCTAATGCATGGTGACAAACCACTCAAGCGAGGCGGAAAGACACAAAGCGTGGTGGAAGCTGCGAGGAGGGAATAATTGGTTCTGCCCAAGAGAGTCATAAAGGCCTCACGGAGGTGGAGACATGGGTGTTGGGCTTTGACACAAACACAAGAACTTTCCAGCAAGGAGAATTGGGAAGATGCATCTCAGGGCGTGATGGACAGACTTCCTTCCAAGGCTTTGGGTTGCAATCCCGGAGACCACGCTGCTCCAGGTGGCTGACACTGAGTTCCCTCTGCAGAAGGGCTCACCCACCATCCCTCCCCCGAGCCCCAGGAGGCAGGGCATTGGCCTCTGAGATGAAAAGCCTGCATCCCTCGCCCAAAACAAGACAGATCGCCCCCGGGGTCCTCCAGATGTGATGATGACAAAGGACACAGCAACATCTCAGGAGGAAACAGGCAAATCCATGCCACCGCCATCCGTGGGACAGTGGGTCTTGCCCCTTTGGAAACGGCAAGGTTGTGCAAAACCAAATAAAAGAAGGCTGGGCAGTTCTGGAATGGGGGGGAGTAAAGGAACATGGCGGCTGAGAGAATGGGTCAATCGTGATTGGATGTGGCACCAGGGGGATGCAGCTGAGGGGCACAGTGTTGGGAACAAATGGGGAAAGTTGACAATTGACTGTACATTAGATAATAGTATTGCATCATTTTTCTTTTATAATCATGGTGTTATGTATTGAATTGCATCCCCCCTCCCAAAAAAAAAAAAATAGGTTCAATTCTTAACTCCCAGGCCTATGAATATGAGCTGTTTTTTGTGACTGGGATCTTTGAAGGTGGTATTAATTAAGATGAGGCCAGACTGCATTGGGGAAGGAGGCTTAATCCCATATGGCTGGTGTCCTCACCAGGACAGGAGATTTGGACCCAGGCAGAGAGCAGAGAGGGACAGCCGTGGGAGGCACTGAGCTCTGCCACAAGCCCAGGGCTGCGACCGATGGCCGGGCGCCCTCTCCAGGGGAGTCTGAGAACAGAGTCTCCCCTTTGAAATGAAGCCTGGGCCAGCTGACACCCTGATTTCAGCTGTCCAGTCTTCAGAACTGAGGCCATCCATTTCTGTTGTTTAGGCCAAGCAGCCTGTGGCACCTGGCCCCAGTCGCCCTGGCAGGTTAAGACAGTTGGAAAGAAAATAAATAAATACATAAGAATATAAAGAAAGAAACATTTTACCATGTCATGTCGTTTCCTTGGGGTGAGGGGATGTGGGGAAAGGAAATCCATCCTTATGTAGGGGAGGAAAGAAACTTGGGTCCCCATCCTGGCCCTGCCACTTCCCTACATGTCGCTCTGGGAGCCAGTTCTGTTCTGGCTCAGACCTTGTCTCATGGTCAGGAAAAGAGGGAATTACAGTAGCGCCCACGGAGTCCCTGAGGCCCTGCCGGAGGAATACGTGTTCCCAGTCCCTTCAGCCCGCGAGGAAGCTTTAGTGCTCGCCGCTCCCCAGCCGAAGCAGTCGGTTCCTTGTGATATTAAGTCTCTCTTGGTGGGAGATGCACATTTGGGATTCTGCTGCCCCTTTACTCCCCTCCACCATCCTCGCCCCATTTCCTAGTCAGCTCCAGAATGGAGGCTCCCAGCAAGATTCTCCAGCTGCAACATGCAGCCTGGAAACGTGGCTTATGTCTCCTTTGTCGGGTTCCAGCAAATTAAAATTTATCTCCCGGGGAGGAAACGAGAGGTCGGGTTTTTTTCTTTTTTCTTCTTCTTAATGGGCCCTGATGAAGGAAATGAATGCAGGGAAGGGATCGAAATACGATCACCCCTCACTAGCACAGAAAGCGGGGGAAGGCTCCCTGCACCCTCAGAGGGGGCAGCTGGGCACGGTATGTTTTATTATATAATTAACCTTGACCCTTCTGGGTTCAAAGAGAGAGGCTAGTTGGAAATAAATCAAGAGTCTGGTCTGGTCACTTCAAAGCCTTCAGAACTTGCTGGAAAATTCCATGTTGGTTCAGTGTGTAAATTGGAATAGGTTGTGTAGTTCTTTTTGGAGGGTGGGGAGGGATTTTAGGTCTAAAATCGAAATTGTGTATCTGCTTCCTTTAATCAGGCAATCAAGAGTCTTTATAGCATATCTTGGCGAGCGGGGGACGGGGCCCTGGAGAAAACATAGATCTTTCTGTGACTACTGAGCCCAGCTCTGGGATAATGCATCTTTCTTCAAGCTTAGGAAGCAGCCCCCTCCTCCTTGTAGCAGGGCGCAGGCCTTTATTCTTACAGGTCTGGAAATCTTAGAATCACCAAACCATCACCATCATAATACATGGCATTTATCAAGTGCTTTCTATGGACCAGGTGCCAAGGATTTTTCTGTTATTTTCTCATTTAATCCTCATAACAACCCAATTAGATAAGTATCATTATTACCCTTATTATAGGTGAGGAAATTGAGGTTTAGGGGGCTAAGTATCAAGTCCAGAGCCACTCTGAGGCTTTCAAAGTCTTTTAATGCCTTAAGCTCGAGGAGTGAAAATAAGACCCAAGGAAGAATTGCAAAACGACCCAGTCCCCAGCCTCCTCCTCTCTTCCCTGATGTTGTTCAAAGGTAGATGGAGCTACAGCTGGTTTCTCCTAGTCTCTTGGATCCGTCTCTAGTTTGACATTCTTCTTTCTCCTTCCTCTCCATTTTTGATCCCTTCCTCTCCCTCTCCTCCCTTTCCACAAACAGTTCTCGAGCATCTAGTGCTAGTCATGGCAGCACCGGTGGAGAATAAAGACATAAGAAGGACAAGGCACAGTCCCTGTCTTTGGAAAACTTACAACCTATGATCTCTGAGAAGGGATGACAGACACACATATTGGGCATATTATGCTACGGGAGAAAATCGTTCTGTCTGAGAAAGTTAAGCAAGGTGCAGAGGGAGGATGCAGGAGGGAAGAGGAGGGGTCCTAGCTGGAGAGGGTCAGAGAAGATATCCTGGAGCAGGTGACCTTTGAGAAGGCTCTGGAAAGAAAAGAGGGAAGAGTGATCTGGTTCCAGCCAGAGGGAACCACACGAGGAGAGGCCTGCAGGCACCACAGGGCGAGGCATATTCTGGGAGAGGCCAGGAGCCCAACTCGGAGCGGCAGAGTTGATGATGGAAGTAGAAAATTAGGCTCTGCTTAGATTAGTAATAATAATGACAATGACAATAATTATAATAAATGCCGCAAGCACTGTCTTGAACATTTCACATACACTACTCCTTTACTGCCCACAGCAGCCTATGAGGTGAGTGCTGTCCTCATTCAGAGTTTACAGAGAGGGAGACGGTGGCACCAGTGGTGAAGGGACGTCCACAAGGTTGCACAGCTGGGCGGTGTCACAGCAGGGCCCACAAACCCAAGCCCAAGCTTTTAACCACCAGGCTACACTGCCTCTTGTGAGGGGCCTTGAATGCTAAGGCTAAAGGCGTTGGACTCCACCGTGAGCCGGGGGAAGTTAGGGCAGGTTTCTGATCCAACCTGCATTTTAGGATATGTTCACCCTCCTCAACCTTCTTACTCTGGGCTCTGGCATTGCCTCACTCTTCAAAAAGAAAATCTTCCCTTTCAGCCAATTTAGACAGTTTCTCTGCTCCCTTCTCCTTAAAATATAGATAACAAGTCAGCCAACAGAATGGACTTAAAACCAGGAGGCCAGGGGTGCTGCCTTAGGGCCACCACCTCATTTCTCTGGGCCGTGGTTTCCTCCTGTGTCAGACGGGACGATGGCTGTAAGTCTGTCCCCGCCCGTTGCAAGGCTGCGTGACGTCCCCATGCACCGTAGAGGTCGGTGTGCTGGAAAACGCGGCGCTTCCTGAAACGGGAACGGAGGCTTCTCATTTTCGCTGGTGCCCGAGGACTCCATGGGGGCTCCCCATCCCCGAAAGAATCTCCAGGTGATTGCACCTTCTCCTGCTTCCTCTCTACTCTGGAAACCAACCAGGGCTGCCCTCAGATATGTCAACTGTGCAGAGAGCTCCTGCTCTGGAAGCTTAGTAAGTCATTCATTCCTCCATTTATTAGCACCCACGACGTACCAGGTCCCACGCAGCCGGCGACAGCCTCCTGTGCTCAGTGATCTCGCCATGCTCGTTCACACCGCCAAGCCTTTCCTCGCGCTGTGCCCTCAGCCTTGAATGCCCCTTTCCCTGTCTCCACTTCGTTAAACCTTCCTTAATCCTACACTTCAATGAATTACGTTTTCTTCCGTTTCCCTGGCTGGTATCCATCCAAGTGCTTACTCGGATGGATGGATTGTAGCTACCTGTATTCCAGTTTACAGACTGTCGGCTCACCGAGGGCTGCATCTGTACACGCACACAACCCCATACGACTGTTAAGTGTGAACATCAAGGGTTCTGCCCGCAGCTGTCATGCTCGCTGAGACCACAGGGTGGCAGCAAATTCCTCCAGTTACAGCTCGCGGCGTTGCGGCGGAGCCTCCAGGCTGCCCGCTAAGCGCCCAGAGGCTCTCCTAACTGCAGGGAGACCAGGCTGGGTGCAGTGGGCCCTTCCAGCTCACCTTCTTTATCCCGCCCCTGCTTTGGACCTCTGTGTCCTGCCCATGCCAGTTTCTCTGCCTGCAACAAGGGGATCGTTTAAATACTTGAACTTTGTGCCACACTTCACTTACATGAAGTCATTGAATCCTCTTAACAACCCTTCTTTATATAACAGCTTTGTGGAGATATAATTCACATACCATACGATCCCCTCATTAAAGTAGGCAATTTGATGGGTTTTTAGTGTTTTCGCAGAGTTGTGAAGTTGTCACCACTATCAATTAGAGAACGCTGTCACCCCCAAAAGGAGCTGCTTACTCATTCATTAGCAGTCGCACCCTATTTCCCCTCAGTCCCCACTCCCCAGCCCTAAGCATCCACCAAACCAGAAGGGCTTATCCTGGACATTGCATATAAATGGAATCATACAGTATGTGGTCTTTTGTGTCTGGCTTCTTTCACTCAGCATGTTTTCAAGGTTTGTCCACGTTGTAGCATGTATCAGTACTTCTTTCTTACTTGTTGCCTAATAATATGCCACTGAATGGATATACCACATTTTATTTATCCAATCACTGGTTGAGGGACATCTGGGTTGTTTCCGTTTTTTGGCTATTATGAATAATCCTGCTGTGAGTATCGGTATACAAGGTTTTCTTTCAGCATATGTTTTCACTTCTCTCGGGTATGCACCTAGAAATGGAATTGCTGGGTCGTACAGTAACTCTATGCTCAACCTTTTGAGGAACTGGCAGACTGTTTTCCAAGGTGACTGCAGCATTTTACAAGCCCGCCAATTTCTCCACATCCTGATCAACGCTAATTATCTGTCTTTTTATATAGTTTCCTAGTGGGTGTGTTATCTCATTGTGGCTTTAATTTGCATTTTCTTGAAGATTAATGATGTTCAGGGCAGGTCCCCAGAGTGAATCCCCTGTTTCCAACCCAGATTTCCCACCTGCCCAAAGCAGGTGACTCCCTGACCACCCCACCCCTGAAACTCCAGGGGTTCTGCCCGCAGCTGTCCAGGTAACAGGCCACCCACCCTCTGTATCCATGCCCCCACCTGCCTGCTCCCACTCCCCTCCCCTGGGCTCTGGGGCTCAGCCCAGTTCTGTGGGTGTGACTTGGCCAGGCTGGGTGGAGCCCCCAAGTGGAAAGGGCCCCAGGCAGGGCACGGCTGTTCTGTTGTCCTGGGTTCCAGCCCTGGCTCTGCCTCTAACTTTTCCATGACACCGGGCTTGCACTAGCTCCCCTCTGTCTCCCTCACCCCTCTCACATGGGAGAGGGGGCGGGCATCAGAGAAGACCCTTTCCAGGTGTTCCAGGCTGTCTCAGAACTCACCCCTGTGGCTGACCCTCACTAAATAATAGGGATGAGACCGAGAAACGGGGCTCAGGGTAGGAACTGGAAAACACCCTCCCCTGTAGCCCCTCCAGCTGCCCCTCCAGGCTGTGTCCTGTCTCTCCCTCCTATGCACACCCCCAGCTTAAAATACGTCCACAGATTCTTTGACTCTCTGCCCATCAGAAGGTGGCATCTAATTCCCCACGCTTGGATATGGCTGGCCTTAATGGTTCAGTTCTAATGAATACAATATAGGGACTAGAATATGTGCAGACGTGATGCCAGGTGAGGTCCAGGGCTAGGCTAGAAAGGACGAGGCAGTTTCCTCCTGGCTCTGGCTCTCAGGCTGCTTGCCCTTGGAACCCAGGCACCACGCCGCGGAGGGCAGGCCACACGGAGAGGCTGTGGGCAGGCACAGCAGCTGAGAGTTCTGGCTAAATAATGTCCCACTAGCCACCAGCCAGAGGCAGCCACCAAAGGGATACGAGAGGGAGGCTTCTAGCAACCCAGCAGTCCTGCCCAGAGCTGCCTAAATTCAGATTTGTGAGCAAAAATAAATGTTATGCTAAACCACTCAGCCTGGAGGTGTTTTAGTTACATAGCAATACACAATTGGAACAGGTTGCAAGCTGACTCAGAGATGGCAGGGGACATGGGGCCGGGCGGGTCTCTGGGCTGTTTGAGGTCTTAGGACCCAGATTCCACCCAGGCCCCTCAGCTTCAGCAATGATCTCTGCTGAATGTCCCAGCTGCAGCCTTGCTTCTGTCTATCTTAGCCCAGATCATGGCCTGTGATGGTTAGAACAGGCCCTGCCTACATTTGCATGTGATTTGTATGCAATTTGCATACATCTACATGGATCATATTCAGGTGTTTTCCAAATGTCTCCAGATGCCCCCCTGGTAGAGATACTAGCATCCTTGACTCTTAACAAGTATGGGGCACCAAGGGTCACCAGCGGCCACCTCATCTTCTCTCCCATCTCCAGCAGGATCTGTTGGAACCTCATCTCCAGGTAACCCTTGGATGGCTCGAGTTGTTTAAAAATTCCTGTGTTTATAAAGTTTCATGTAAACTGTATAAACCTTCAGAAAGGTGGAGTGTGATATGTATATATAGACTTAGTTCTTTCCTCTGGGAAAGTCAGGGCAAGTGAAGGCCCTCTCCTTGGAGACTCAGGACAGGTACCACCTTGGCCCCGGGCTTCTCTTTCTCAGTTCAACATCCACAACACCATCGCTGGTCCTTGCCTGACAACTGGCCCCAACCCTCCCCCTCTGCCCCAGGCTCCTTCCAGAAGTGCCAGGCCAGGGGTTTTCAAATTTTTTGTAGTAAAACCCTGCTTTCAAATGAATTCTCACAAAAACACCCAACATATAAGAAAACTGTTCTGGGTGAGGGTGGGCAGAGGGCCCCAGCCACACAGTTGGGCAACCCAGTTTGCAAACCACTACTCTGGTTGGCTCCTCTCAGAGTGTGCCTTCTGGTACGGAACCCGGCTCTCCAGACCTGCCACGGGTTGCAGGTCTGAGCCCTTGGCTTTCCATTTATGCAGCAGAATGGACATCCTAAGCAGCTGCATTACACCATTGCCTCTTAGTAAGCTTGGGGTCAGCTGAGACCACCAGATCATTTTCAGCACGACCGCCATTAAGCCAAATCTTCTCTTGGTCTATTCTAAGCCTCGGCAGCCCCTACATACTCAGTTTCAGGAAGCCTCGCGGGCCTGGACTGAAGGAAGTGGGCAGTGGAGGAAAGGAGAGGCCAGGCCAGGGGCACTAGCTGTGGGATCCGCTCATTCAGAGCCTTGGTTTCCTCAACTTAAATATAGGGAGGAAAATACCCTTCTTCATAGACATTGCATAAAAAAGCACTGCTTAGCATCAAGACTGATGAACTGTACTATGGAGCCGAGGGGAGTGAACACAGGGATTTCTCGCTGCTGCCCTCGCTGCTGGGGTGGTGGTCTGAAGGCAGACGCGGGCCGGGGCAGCCTGGATTTGAACTGGCTGTGTGAGATTGGGGGTGTTCACTTCATTTCGCTACTCTTCCCCCGGTCGCATCATCTGTGGAGCGGAGATGGTGATAACTGCGGCACCCATCTCACAGGAAGGGCATGAGGGCTCGGTGACTGTGCTCTGAAGACCTGGCTCTGTGCCTGCGGTGGTGTCAGCGGCCGTGCTGCGCTTCTTCCGGGCTCCGACCCTGTGAGGGTCAGCCGGGCTGCCCCCCACCGCCGCCCAATGCCACCCCCTCCCCGGGGACCCGACAGAGCCACCAAAAAACTCCAGGTTCACTTTGGCAACAGGACTTTTTATTCAGTCAAAAATGAGTCGAGGGTGACAAAACCCGAGTCAGGCTAGGCGGCCGGCCCAGACCCACCCTTCCCTGGGGGACAGGAGGCGCCCTACTCTAGGCGGGGCGGGCTGCGGGTGGCAGAGGCGCCACCTAGGGGCCAGAGAGGGCAGTACCTCAGAGTGCCCAGGTCCCCTGGGGCAGCCCCCATCACGTGGGAGGGGCGGGGCCGCCCTTGCCCGGAGCGCACCCCCGGGACTCGAGTCTCCTAGGAAAACACCAGGAGTTCTACCTTCTTCAGCTAACTGACTAAAGTTGGGGCGGGGTGTCCCTGGAGGGTTGGGGGGGGGGGGCATCAGAGACTCCATCATCTAATCTCATACTTTAGGAATACACTTTTTTTTCTTTAAAAAACAAAACAAAACACTTTTTCTTTCTGCCATTTAAAAAAAAATGTTTCCGAGTGTAACCAAAAATAGGCATTTGTTTCCTTGCTTTTTTTTTCCTCCTTTAAGTATTTAAAAGACCAACACAACAGGAAAGAGAAACAAAAAGTCACAAGAACATAACCCTTAAACACACCTTGTATAAAAATAGCTCCAGGCCCCATCTTCCCAGAGGGGGGGCCACGCACGGTACATTCCAGGGAGCTGCGCCTGCCCCGCCGCCAGAGGGCGCCGCCTCCCGGCGCGAGGGAGGGGGCCACGGCCCCAGCGCCCCGAGAGGGTGGGGGTCAGGGCCCGAAACGCGGAGGGGTGGGAGGAGGTGGTCGGAAAGGTCAAGGTGGGGGGTGGGCAGGAGAGCTGAGCACGGGCAACATGCTAAAGTGGTGGCTAGTTTGGGGCAACAATTTATACTTCCAGGAATACATTTCCTCTCTTTTTTGGCTTTTTTCACATTTCTCTTTGCCCAATTCCACCTTCATTTCTGCAGGCCCCGAGCAGCCCACCCTTGGGCCCCGCACCTCCTCCTCCTCCCTGGGGGACGCGGGGCTGGGAGGGGGGCGTCCAGTGTTAGGACACCTGCCTGCGCGGCCAGCGGGCCTTGAGGTAGAAGTTTTCCGTTCACACCTGGAAATGGGGAAGTGCTTTTTTTTTTTTTTTAAATGTCTGGACAACAATATGGGAAAGGAGAGGGGGTGCCCTTAAAGGGGGCTTGAGGTAGGAGTGCATTCAGGGCTCTGTGGAGGAGGGGGCTGAGACTACACCCCCACTCCCCAAGGACATTCATTCCGGCTGAGGTAGGTGCTGAGAGCCAAACAGCAAAATTCATCCTGAGAAAACAAGGCCGGTGGAGGGGCCGGTGGAGGGGCCCAGCCACGGCAGGGGTGTCCTTTTGGAGTCTAATTCACCTTCCTCTTTCTCTCTCTCTCTCTCTGTCTTTATTTTTATTTTTTATTTTTAAGTTGTTTCCTTTTTTCCTTAAGGAAAACTTCAGTTCAGTTCCATGCCATGTGGGAACGAGGCAGGGGTGAGGGGGATGCAAGACCCCAGGGAGCGGCTGCTGCAAGGATGCCTGCAGTTCCTTGGGGTGGTTCCTTTTGAGGGTGCCTCAGGTCTTGACAATCCCCAAGGCAGCAGGGACAAAAATGCCGGGGAGGCCCCCAGCACCAGCCGAAACCCACATGACGGGAGAAATCTTGCCTTCGACCTGAGCATGGGGGCTGCCCCCCACCAGAACTTTCCAGACAGCAGCTACTGTCCCGAACAAAGTGGCTGTGCAGCTGGGGCTGCAGAAGGCCTAGCAGGGCCTAGGGCCTGGGGCAGTGGGGCGGCCATGGGGCCTGCGCGAGGGGCGCAGGGGGCCTGGGGCTCCACCGTCATCGACTCCTGCAGAATGTGGTGTCCCTGGAGCGGCAGCACGGACAGCTGGGTGTCCTCGCACGGGGCGGGGGCCACAGGGTCCTGCTGGGGAAAGGGCCAGGCCACGTGGGCCTCAGCAGCGAGCCCCCAGCCAGAGCCAGGCTCCGGATTCCAATCCCACGCGGGACTTAAAGGCTCTGGGCTACAGGGCCTGGGACCGCGATGGAGGAAGGGAAGGCTCGGGAGGTGGGTGGAGCCCAGAGGAGAAGTTTTGCTCAACGTCTGGACACTCACCACGGGCCTGGGGTCTGACGGCCCTGCCACCCCAGCTGGGGGAAACAACTGCTCCAGCTCCTTCACGTCCACAGGCTTCTCGGCTCGGCCCAGCTGGCCCTGCTCTCCGTGTCCAGCCCCATTCAGTGCCAGGATGCTAGGGTCCCCCTGGCTCCGGGGGTGCTGGGGCGGGGAGAGCCGGCTCTCGACATCCGTACACAAGAGGGTCCTAAGGGTGAGCCGAGGGGCAGAGGGAGGGGCAGGGGAGAGAGACAGACCACAAGGACAGGTTGTTCCAGCTTTCCACCAATACAAACCACACTGCTTTGAATATCCTTATACAAGTCTCCTGGCACATATGGGAAACTTTTTCTATCAGGTGTGTCTAGGAATAGAGCTCAGCTATAGGGTATGTGTATCTTCAACTTTAATATATATCCAAGATTTTTTCACTTTTTTTCAAAGCAGTTCTCATCATTTAGACTCCTACTAGCAGTGTTCAAGAGTTTCTGTTGCTTCACATGTTCATACAACTTGGGATCGTTACTCTTTTTAATTTCATTTTAGTCATTCTGGTACCAGAGTAGTAGCATTTCATTGTGGTTTCAATCTACACTGCAAACATTTCTAAAGAGAAGAAACATCTCTACATAAGCTACTAGGCATGTGGATAGCTCTATAACTCCACAACATTATACAGCAAGAAAGAAATAAAAAATATATTGGACAATATAAAAAAAAAAGTCCCCAAGGACAGAGACCAGCGATAGAGGCGGTGAGCCACAGACCACTTGGCCCCAAGCTGCTGCTTCTCTGGGCCTATTTCCCACCCCAGCCCCCCTCCCCAGGTCAGCACCCACCTGCCCCGCTGGCCGAACAGGAGGAAGAGGACACAGAAGATGATGCAGGTGACCCCGATGTGGATGCCGATGACAATGCCCGCAGTGGACGTGTGGTTGGTGGCACCCTCCTTCCGGCAGTCACATGGCAGGCTCAGGGCTGGGAGGCAGGGGCAAGTTGGGGGCTGGGGCTCTCCTGGCCTGAAACCCTCCCCAGACACCCAACCTCTGGGGGACTCCTTCTTCCTTGATGGTTCTCACCCTCAAGTCTCCATACCCTTTGCCCTTGCTGATAGGACCCCCTGCCCAACCTCTTTGTTTCTTCTTAATCATTTACTGAGCCCTAACTTGGTGCCAGATAATGGGGAGAAGCACTTAATATGGATCACTTCATCCTCTCCACAGCTCTTTAATAAAGTAGATTATTATTCCTATTTAATAGAGAAGAAAACTGGGGCTCAGAGAGGTTAAGGAACGTCCTGAGGTCACACAGCCAAACTTCCAACATAGGTCTAAGTCTGCATTCTCAAGGGCTACACAGTTCTACCCTCCTACCTTCCCTGAACCTCTGCAACCCCCTCCCCCCTCAGGCCCTAGCCCATTTTCCTGAGTGTTGGTCCCAGCCCTACCCCTTGTCCCCGACACTCACCTGTCCTCTCAGATGCTCCCCTCAAAGACACGAAGCGCACTGTGGCATTGCCATCCCCATGCTGGTTATAGGCGAGCAGCTTCACCTCGTACACGACAGTGGGGTCTGGGGGCAGGTAGGGCCACTGCGTGACCATCCCAGCCCCTACCAGGCAGCTTGGTCCTGGTAAGGAACAGAAGTGACCCCTGGACACCCCTCCGGCCCCTACGCACTGCACCCCTGCTGGGCTCCCCAAGCCCCAGGCAGGGGGCCGCCTCACCGAGATGGCTGAGGTTGTAGGAGGAGACAGTTCCAGGCAGCAGGATGGGACCTGTGAAGGAGGCCTTGCTTGCTGGGCGGTAAAACAACTTGAATCCGCCCTCATGCTGGGCCAGCCGGGGCCAGGACTCCCAGAGCAGTTGCAGGGATGAGCTGCCCAGGACCCTCACTGACAGCGGGGGCGGGGCGGGAGCTGCAGGTAGAGGAGGAGTCAGTTGAATCCTCCACCTTTCCACCTTCCACCTGTGGCCCAGAACCCCAAGCCCTGACAGCTCACGGCCTCTGACCCAGGGGCTCTGCTGGCTCGAACAGCACCTTTGCACGAGTCCCTTCTGCCAGGCTGACCTGTGCAGCGCCCAACCTGAACACCTGTGCACGGCGGTCCTGCCCTGACCCCCCCAGTGTCTCTGGTTTCGTACTGCACATCCAGGCCTCACCTTCGCCCAGGGTGCTGGCCAGGGTGGGGGCGGAGGCTGAGCTCGCCCCCCTGGGCGTGTAGGCCTTGATGTAGAAGCTGTAGGCCGTGGAGGCCTCCAGGTCGCTCACCACATGCTGTAAGGTGTTCTTGCTGACGGCTTCCTGATATTCCAGCTCGGGGGGGTCTGGGAGGGTAAGGGACGGGGCAGAGGCGTGTAAGGGGCACGAGGGAGGGTGGCCAGGGTGCAGTGGGGAGAAGGAAAGGAAGGTGTCGGCTCAGGCAGGATTGGAAGGGATGAGAACGAGGACGTGGGGGGAGGGCTGCCCCGGCGCCCCCTACCGGCAGCCTTCCTGATGTGCAGCACATAGCCGATGATCTCCTTGGTGTTGGCCAGCGGCTCGCTCCAGGACACGCGGACCTCCGTGGATGACACGGAGACGGCCTGCACATTGCGGGGGGGCCCGGGCAGCCCCTCGGCCCACAGCACGGTCAGCCTGGCGCTGGCCTGCGAGGAGCCGGCGCTGTTCTCGGCCATGCATTGGTAGATGGCCTCGTCTTCGGGCCCGATTCCAGAAATGGTCAGCGTGCTGCAGGGGGGAGGGGGCGCCTCAGGGTCCCGCCTTCTCCGACAGCATCCTTAGGGGGTCCACCAGAACGCCCCATTTGGACGCTGGAGAAGCAGAGCCCCTCCAGAAGATAAATGACATGTCCGAGGTCTCCCAGGGAGTACGTGGCCGCACTGGGACTCAAACCCAAGTCCCTAGAGCCCCACCTCAGCGCCCTTCCCTGGAGGGGGGCGCAGCAGCAGGCTGAGCTCTCTCACTCCAGGCCCTGCTCCCCATCTCTTCCCCAGCGCTCACCCCAGCACTCTCACATACCTGTTGTTATTCTTGAGCCTGACGTGGCCTCCTGGCCCCAGCACCTGTCCATTCTTCAACCACGTGACGTGAGGGGGGGGCTCACCTTGTGCTTGACAGGTGAACATGGCTGTGGTCCCAGCTGGCCTGGAGATGGACTGCGGGTGCTGGACAAACTCTGCCGGGGCTGGGGGAGGGGGTGCAGAGAAGTGTGAGGAGTCATCAGGGTCAGGAGGAGAGGGATGGAGGCAGTTGCAAGTAAAGGGATGAGGAGAGGGGAAAGGAGGTTGGGCCAGAGGTCCGCTGAGGGTGGAGGGGTGGGCTTGGGATGCCCCCACCCCCCACCGCCCAACCTGGAGAGACCTGCGGGTGGGGCCCACCCTGCATCCCTATCCGGGCTCGGGGAGGTGGTGGCTGGCTCCACCTCCCTCCACCCCAGGCAGACCCAAGAGAGGCTTCCATTTTAATGACTATTTAAAAGACTGACATTTGTATCCGAAAGCAATCAAGCTGAGCTCCCTGTTCAGGAAATTGTTAAATAAATAAATGTGCTAATAGGTTTGGCTGCACCTCGAAGGCTGTAATGACGGGGAGATGGATGAGCCCTCAGTAGAGGCCCCCCTCACCTCCACATTCAATTCCACTCTCCTCCAATCCCAGGCCTCAAGCCTCCATTAATACCCGAGAAATGAAATGCTCCATCACTTTCATTTGGACAGATTAACGGTACATAGAATGCTAAACAAACGGGCATTTAAGTTCCTAATTCCCCTATCTCCCACCCCTTCCCCAGCTCTCAGGGAGGGAACCACCACAGAGAAGCCCTGAGAACGGAACTCAAAGCTCAGTTCACGGGGTGGGGGGCACTGAGGTCAGGGGCGGGAGGATGAAGGGAATGGCCTGGTCAGCTGCAGTCCCTGCAGCCCTGTGGGCGTTGAGGCGGGCTCTGTGTGAGACAGAGAGTGGGGCCTTGCGAGTGGGAAAATGACAAACGCTGTGGGCACGCAGGCAGGTGTGGAAGTGCCACACGTGTGCATGGAAACAGCACGGGGTGGGGGCGTATGTGTGACTGAGACGGGCAAGGGGGAACCAGCTGAGACTGTAAAGTGGAAATGACTCTCAGCGGGGGTGGAGGAATGGTGATGGCACGTGGAGGGACACCCAAGGGGCCAGATGGCCAGAGTGTCCTCCCTGGCCCTACACACACTTTCCTGGAGGAGGGGGCTGCCTGCGCCCGGCCTGGGGGCAACCTCAAGGCCTCCACAGCCTACCACTTCTACAGCAGGGCCTCCAGGCCGAGGGACTGGGCGAGTTCAGCCTCCGTCCCCACCCTGGCCAGCACCTTGGGCGAAGATGAGGCCTGGATGTGGAGTACAAACCGAAGTCACTCAGGAGGTCAGGGCAGGGCCGCCGTGCACGGGTGTTCAGGTTGGGCACTGCACAGGTCAGCCTGCAAGTAGGGACTCGTGCAAAGGTGCTGTTTGAGCCAGCAGAGACCCTGGGTCAGAGGCCGTGGGCTGTCAGGGCTTGGGGTTCTGGGCCACAGGTGGGAGGTGGAAAGGTGGAGGATTCAACTGGCTCCTCCTCTACCTGCAACCCCTGCCCTGCCCCCACTGTCAGTGAGGGTCCTGGGCAGCTCATCCCTGCAGCTAGGGGTAGGGTGTGTTTGGGGAAACAAAGGTTCTGAGGATGGGCTTGGGCCAGGAGTGTTGATGAGGCCAGGAATGGGGCTGGAGGAAGGGGCTGGGGTGGGGGTGGGGGTTGGCCCCTACCTTGCACCACCAGCCGGCCCTGTGCCGTCCTCCTCACCCGGGTGCCCGGCCTGTTGGCTGCACAGACGTAAACGCCCGCGTGCTGGACAGTGACGTCTGAGATGATGAGATTCCCGGTGCCCAGCACCTGGATGCCCTCCACGCCGATGGGGCGGCCGTCTGAGGAGGAGGGAGGAGGGAGGAGGGGGTGGGCAGGGGCACAGATGGGGGTTGGGGGCACGGGGATGCTGCAGCCTGTTCGCCATCCCACGTGTCTTCCAGGAAGCGCCCGGCCCCCCAGTCCCACTTTATGGCCGAGGTGGCAGAGAGTAATGCAGGAACGCCTACCTGGCAGCCGACACCCGGGGCCTAAGCCTCTGTGCATTGTCATGGACTCACCTACCACCGCCGGGTCCCTTCCCCTGTTTCCCAGTTCGTAAGGAAGGAGTTTGGATTAGACAGACGTTTCCCAATGTGGTTTGTCCCTCTTGAAGGAAACGTCCACGGTCAAGTACGCACCCGGGTGCTGGGCAGGCACAGTGCCCCTTAACACAAAGGCTCTGAGAAGTCCCGAGGTAGGGAGCTGGTTAAGTTTGTTCCCCAAACTTCTTAGCGCATCAAGCCATTCCTCCCCTCCTGACAGGTCGCGCTTCGGGAAATGCTGGGCAGATGGTCTTTGCAGTGCCTGGCGGCTCCTGCTAACGCTGAGGCCACTCTTTCCAGCTTCTCCCAGGGACCTGGGGCCTCCCCCCGGCCCAGGATCAGATTAGCACAGTCAGAATACAAGGAGACAGCTAGCCATTCAACCCCTGAAGTGGTGAAATCTACTCCATTATCCCGCCTGCTGCCCCCTCCTTCACCAATCCCTCAGCTGCTACAATGTGGCACAGTCTTCTTGTGAATGCCACCCCACCCCGCCAGGGTTTCCTTCCCCCCCGAGTGACCTTTCCACTCAGACAATGTGGGCCCATCTGCACCCTTTCATTTCTCTCCTTCAGCTGCCTGGGGATTTAGGCTGGGGACTTAGGGGGCCAGGGTAAAGACTGGGGGGTGCCCAGAGGGAGAGTCTGACAACTGGCTGAGGTTTGGAGAGGGTCTGGGGGTTGCATAGCTGGAGATGATGGCCCGGGCACAGAGGGCACAGGGGGGCAGGAGGGGAAGGAGACTGGGGGTGCCGAGGGCTGCAGAGGGGTCCTGGAGACCCTAGCACCCAGGTTGAGGGGACATGGGGGAGGAGGGCAGGCTGCCAGGACAGGGTGCGGTAACCCCGGGAGCTAAGCCACCCCTGCAGGGAGAGGGAGAATTTAGTGGCGGGGGGCAGCCCTCCCTGGTGCTGCCAAGGAGAGGGGAAGCGTACCACCTCCCCAGCACAGAGCCCCGCGGGCAACAAACAGGATCCGGAGACTCCCCAGAATTGGGTGCTCAGCTGGGCCCTCCCGGGGGCGGCCTGGGGGTGGGAGAGGCAGGGGCTGGGCCCAAGGCTTACCCAGGCGGCTCCAGGACACAATGGGGCGCGGGTTGCCCGTGGCGACACACTCGAGCACCGCGGTCTGGTGCACGGTCAGGGTGAGGTTCTCAGGCCCCACGAGGATCGTCGGCTCCTTGTAGGTCCCCGAGCCGGAGCCTGGGGGGAGGACGTCCCGTTTCCTCAGTTGTCGGGAGACCCTTAGCCCCCAGCCCCACCCCCTCCTGCAACCCAAGACATGGGGCCGGAGGAACAGGCGCAGGGCCGCAGGCAGCCGTGGGCAGAGGAGGGGCCGGGGGACCAAGGCCACACCCAGCCGTCCACTCCTGGCCCCGTGTGGCCTCTGGCAATGGGGACCCCCTCCCCCACCTCAGATAACAGAGGATGGGCTTCCCCGGGTAGAACTTGGGGCCTGTGGCCTTGGATGCTGCTTGAATCCTCTGCACGAGAAACAGAGCTTTGCGCTGAGGTCTGTACACACGTGGCCCACACGGTGCCGGAGGGCAGTTGAAGGGAGACTGATTTATTTGAGGGTGGGGAGAAGGTGGGGCAGTGGGGAGCAGATCTGGGCAAAGGGCCCTCACCTGTCACGGTGAGCCTGGCCCCGTGGCTGACTCGGACACTGGCGATGTTGGAGGCCACACAGTGAAAGACGCCACTGTCCTCAGCCCGGAGTCCTGTGATCTGCAGGACCCCCTTGGGCAGCAGCGTGTACCTGACAGGGGGGAGGGGCCACGGCCATCAGCAGCGCAGCCGCGGGGACTTGGGGCATCTCAGACACGGCCCAGGACCCAGGTGCTGTCCCAGGATCACCCGGACACACTCAGGGGCCTGGGCAGGCGGACACACCCTGAGCTCCAGCCTGGACCACGGTCACAGGCGGTCCTTCTCACACGCACAGCCACGAGCAGAGAGTCTGCTCCGGGCCAGCCTCACAGACACCCAGTGTTGGCTGCAGTCCCAGAAACCCCGCGGACTCGGGTGCTGGCTTCGGTTCCCAGAGCGCCCTCCCTCCGCCTTGCCCGTGCCCGACTCACCTCTCGTTGTCCGTGTCAACGGGGACCCGGTTCTTCTCCCACGCGATCTGGGGTTTGGGAAGACCGTGGATTTGGCACTGGAAGCGGGCCACACCGCCCTCCTCGCCCACGGTGGCCTGGGGGTGCACGTGGAAGTCCGACATGGCTGGGGGCGGAAGGGAAATGTATGGGAAAGGTGCGCTGCGGGGGGAGGGTGAGCGTGGAGTGTGGCGGGGTCACGGGCAGGTGCCCGCTGGGGGGCGGGGGCTTTCCTGGAGCCGGCAGCTGCAGGGATACACACACCAGCTCTTCCCCTAGCCTCCCATCTGTGGGAAGCATCTCCCCCTGCAAGGTGGCACGGGGTGACCTGGGACACGCTGAGAAGGGTCTAGATAAATTCCTGGATAAGAAACCTCTAACAAGGAAATCTTGAGCTGTTGGGGGCTTCCCTGGGAGGCATCGTTCCCCCAAAACTGACCCGTGAAGACCAGAGACAGCCTTACTCCCAAGTACTGCTGGGCAGGGCATTTTCAGCTGCTTTTGGATTTAATTTCATAAACTCCCTTTTACGTATGCAAGACTTAAGTGCTTTACTCCCCATTTTACAGAATAGGAAACTGAGGCATAGAGAGGGGAAGCAATTAGTCCCTACCCAGTGGGGACACCAGGCATCGGAGTCCTGGCTACCAGCGCCCAGCGTATTTTTCCCCTTCCTCACTGCCCCCCACTTCTTCTGAGGGGACGGGCTTCTTGGATCCACCAAAAGGGTGCTGCATCCACCCAAGGTGACAAGGTGACAAGTCTCTCAGGAGACTTGTCAGGCTTACCAATCTACATTTCAATGTGTCATAAATATTCACGGCCTCCTCCCCACCTTTTGGGGATCTGAACTAACCCCCTGATCTCTGGTGTGGAGAGAGGGGGCGGAAGGGCTGTGGCGTGCACCCCCGCACCTCCCCAGGCTCCTGCCCGCCCCACCCCCCACCCATCCCCGAGCCCCACCCTGTAAAAACTGGGGAAGGAGCCCCGCCCGTGCTGGTTCCCAGCTTCGGCACCAGGGCTGCGATTTCATTAAAATCCACTTTGCTTCAAGTGCGGGAAGGCGGTTCACCATCTGTCAGGGCAGGCAGCCCCCTCCCCTCAAACACTCCATCAACTGGGACAGTGGCTCCCCTCCCAGAAGGCGCCTTCCCCCCACGGCAGCCGGAGTCTGTCCTGAACCTGCTCCCGGCTCCAGGGTGTGGGCCAGGGGCCCCCACGCCCTGTCTCAGGCCCCTTCAACCCACCTGCCCAGTCCCGACTCCAGGGCAGCCCCGAAGGCCCAGCCTTTGTGCCCGTCCCTCGGGTCTCCAGGGGCTGATTCCTTTGTGGCGTGCGTTCTCCATCTCATTTGCATGTGGTTCATTAAATATAAACGTGCATAAAAATCCCCCGCCCTGCCTCCTCCTCTTTGAGGGCCTCCTGGGAGCGCTGGCTGATGGGCGTGTGGGCTTTGTGCGTGTGTGCGGGAGGACGCGGCTGCGTCTTCGTGTAAGTGTCTGACTGTGTCCACGCCTTGGGATGTGAAGGGGGGTTTGTATCCAACAGCTCCCGTGGCCGGTGGAGACTGTGAGACTGCGTGGGTGATCAATCCTGCGTGTCCCCCTGTAGGCTTAGCCCTTACGAACAGTACCCTGGGGGCGGGAGGTGGGGCCAAGTGCCCCAGCTGGTACCCCATCACCCTCGGGGAGAGGATCCCCGGGGAGCCCCACGAGGTCAGCCGCCCAGTCTCAGGCCACAGGCTGTGTTTGGCCAAGAGCCTGCAGGTCAGCCCAGGGTCCTGGGGGCGGGGCCCCCTCTGCTGCTTCCGGGTCTCAACCTCCAGGAGGGTAGGACGGGATGAGGGCATGGGGATGGAAAGGGCACCCAGGCTGCGCCCCCTGGGCCGTGCCCCTGCGGGAGCTGGGGAGCTGCCTGCTCCCTCCTCACTCCAGCTGGAGAGGAGCTCGCAGGCCCCCAGGGACCTGGGGCGGGGCTAATGGCTCTGCTGACTACAGATGCCTCCTCATTAAGGAACTGAATCCTTTTGTGCTCCTAGCCCCCATTCTGTGCTCTCCCAAGGCACCTTGAGCGAGGTCAGGAGAAAGACACACAGGACAGGGCTGCCTCTTGCCAGGGTGCTGGGGATGGAGAAAGTCCGGCCTCCACTATCCCACCCCCCTTCTCCTCTCCCCAAAGGAAACAACAACAGGGGTTGAATGTGATGCTACTAGAGCCGGAAGGGGTTGTAGGTGAGAAGCCAGTCGGATACTCTTCACACAGTGCATGGCAAGGAGTCCCAAGGGTCCCCTGGGGTCCCTCCAATGCAGCTGAGCCCCGCCCCGCCCTGCCCCGGTTCCCCACCTCCTTGCAGCAGAGTGGCCGCACTCTGCATCGCTCCCAGCTTTACATAACAATTTTGAAGGGTAGCTTTTGCTGCCTTTCAAAATGCTTGAGAGACCACTCATCTTAAGGCAACTTTTTCATTTTGCAAAGGTGGAAACTGAGGCCCGGGCCCCACTGATGACTCTGTTGGCCCTGGATCGAGAGAGTGCCATACCCTAGGCCCTCTGCTCGAGCGTCCTTTCTCCAGCAAGGTTTCACTCTCCAAGTGCAGGTAACCCCAAGGCAGACTGCTTGTGGGAACGACATCTTCTCACTGGTTGGGAGTTGGGGCAGTATTACAAGTTCCGGGCAGGGGGAGGGGGGGGCGGGAGGAGGGGTGCAGGGTGTAATAGGCTCCAGGGATGGGGAGATTGCTCTGGCTTCCCAATCCCACCCCTCAAAGCCCAGCTGGCTGCACAGGTGTGGTCAAGAGGAGGTGTGTGCAGTGGGAGCGTGTAGCCCTCTTTGTCTGAGATTTCTTCTCCCCCCTTCCCCACACCCCTGCCCAGCTCTCTGGTCGGTCCTGCATATCCATTAGGTAAACCAGGCAGCACCTCGCAGTGCCAGCCCTCTTGTCCATGGCATGGCAAGGGTGCCCTCCAGGGCTCTTCCAGCCCTGACTCCACATGCTTTCATAAACAGGCCCTTGTCTGGGCCCCCAATCTAGAAGTGAACATACGCAGCTTCAGGGGATCTCCAGGAATCTTCCACATTCTCCTGGTACACAGGCAACAGTATTTTTCCTTCAGGAAGTCAGCGAGAAAGGATCTGGGGGCCACTTTGGCCCCCTCCAAGTCTCTCCGGGTGGGAAAGTTAGGCCAACAGTCTGTCCTTGGCCCCAGCTTGCACTAGCAGGCCACAGAGCTGGGAGGCCTGGGGAGCTGCCCCTCTCTGGGGGAGAGTCAAGTGTGGGCACTGTGGGTCTGGGGGTGCATATGGGCCTCTGTGCACCCAGAGCCCTGGACCCCCGGAGGCCGTTGTGTGGTTGATGACGGTGTGGCTGGGTTACTGCACTGCTGTGGCTGGAGACAGTGGGGCAGCTCTGCAGAAAGGAAGAAGCAAGCACCTTGGCCCAAGCAATCTGGAAAGGAATCTCCCAGTCCCTCCTTGTACAACCAGGCTGTGGGGCGAAAAAGGGGGCCCGAGAGAGCGAGTCCAGCGACCCACCAGGCAGGAAGGGAGCAAAACCAGGCAGGAAATGGCTCCTGGACACCGATATAAATCACCTCGAGGGGAGGGGTCTCCTGAGAGCCAGACCCAGGGCAGCTCAGGGAGATGGGGGCGGGGGGTGCTTCCCTCCAGGTCCAGGACCTTTGGCAAGGTCAGGCCTGGATGTGATTAGACAGGCTCCAGGGGGCCTCAGAGGGGCAGCCAAGGGCCGTCAGAGAGTGCTGGGAAGGAAGCTGCTAGCAGTCTGCAAGTCCAGGCCTCCCACCCTGTGGCTGCAGCCAGACCCCTATCTGGGGTGGATGACAGAGAAGTCCAAGGACGTGTTTGGATGGAGAGTTCAAAACATAGTTTTGCAAAAACCGACCGTTCCCGCCTCACTTGGCCACACAGGAGGGACACCCCTCGCCCCAGAACCACAGACTCCTCCCAAGGCCATCGCGGACAATCGCCTCCTTGCATCCATCCAGCCAAGGACTGGGGCCATCGCAGACAATCGCCTCCTTGCATCCATCCAGCCAAGGACTGGGTTATACGGCTCCACCTTGGGTGTATTCCAGAATCGGGGCTAAATCCTATTGATTTCTACCTACTGGCCCCAACTTTTCCCTCTAGAACGACACTGTCCATTTTAAGGGTTGCTGAGCCCTTAAAACGTGGCTAGTCCCAACTGAAAGTGTAAAATACACGCGAGATGGTGAACACTCAGTATTAAAAAAGAGTGTAAAATATCTCATCAATAAGTTTTACTAATAATTAATTGCATATTGAAATGATAAGAGTTTGGTAAAATAAAATTTATTATTAAAAATTAACTGTGCCTATTTCTTTTTGATTTTTTTAATGTGACTACTAGAAAATATTAAATACCTAGGTGGCTCGAGTTATGTCTACTGGACAGAGCTGCTATAGAACATGCCAGCAGGGCTGTTCTGCCCACAACAGCCCCTTGAATGCCTGAGGCTTTGGGTGGCAGCTGAGACACATCTTTGGAGGTGCGCCACCCTACCTCCCTCAGCTACCTGTGATTTGCAATGATCTTTGGATGCCTCCAGCCTAGAGACCTGCCTCTAGCCAAGCTCTGGGTGGGGCAAAGGTCCCTTGCAAAGTGGCATCTAGAAGTGGTGGTAGCCCCTGAAGGCCTTATTTTAAATCCCACTGAGCTTTAACATTAGAAGAGGACTTTCAGCAAGTCTCAAGCCATTTACATTTAAATTAAATAAAATTTAAAATTTAGTTCTTCAGACTCACTAGCTATATTTTAAGTACTCAGTAGCCACAGGTGGCTAGTGGCTATGGCATAGGACAGCACAGATGGAATGCTTTTATCAGCACAGAAAATTATATCGGACAGTGCTGGCCCAGCGAGACACTAGGAAAACACTCAGACCCCCAGCTGCCTTCTCGCCTACTCCTTCTCTCTTGCTGTCCCACCAGAGAGGCCCCTCCTCTCCAGCGGTTCCCCCCTCCCCCATCTTCACCACTGGCCTAACCCTGCCCCTGCTTCCCTGCTTGCTTCCTCCCCACTTAGACACATGGACTCACCGACCCGACAAGGCCCACATTTTTATCACATCCTAGGGCCTCACATGGGAAGATTTCTGCTCCTAAAGGGAAATACTTGCTAAGAACTTTTGGAGGTAGTGGTACAGTATAAGCTTAACGCTACAGACTCTGGAATCATATACAGCTGGGTTCAAAACTCAACACCACCAATTATTAGCTGTGTGACCTCGGGCAAGTTACTTAACCTCTCAGAACCTCTATTTTTTTACTAAGAAAACAGGGAGGATAATAGCTCGTGTCTCCAGGGCTACTGCGCTGCTGGAAGATACTCAAAATGTGCTTAGCGCAGCCCTTGACAAATAGAAAATCCTTGCTAGTAACTGTAGAGAAAAATGTAGTAGAAGCTTGAGTTGAAAGGGAGCTGAGAGGTTATGGAAGAGCAGGGCTAGGGGAAGAGGAGGTAGTGGTGGCAGCTGTTTTTTGCAAGGGATAACCCTCTGCCCTCAGAAGAGAGAGGACTCAGAGAGAGTGAGTGGCAGAGTCTCCAGCCCTAGGCTTGGGGAGAAGAGAATAAAGACAGAATTTGTAAGACATGAACAGTGAGGGAGTTTGGGGGTGACACGGAGAGGAGAAAGGGCAGTTAGATATAAACCACAGCTCAGTTTCTTCTATCTTCTTTATTCTGGCAGCGGGGGGGGGGGGGGGGGGGGGTTCCATAGAGGCCCCAGTAGAGGAGCTGATGGTCGGAAGAGGCCACAGGGTAATTGCGGCCTTGATTTCTCTAGTAAAATGTTTATGAAGCCCATAAACTCATGCCTTTATTGGCCAGGCACATTCCGGGGGTTGGATGTGGCTCTCCGAGGTGCAGTTAAAACACCTGCCAAACGCAGGCTCCCCGTGGCCGCTCGGGCTGCCCCGAGACCCACCAGGTGGCACTGCTGTTGGGGCGCCACGGGGGGGGGGGGCAGGGCACCCGAGGGCAAGGAGGCCACCAAACAGCGCCTCGCTGGCTCTTTACACCCCTCAAAGCACATGTAAGTGCCCCATCTCACACAATCTAAGTCAGAGGCGGCAGGGGAGGCTGGCCACTCGCCCTCCTCGGGGTTCTTGGCGAGGGCCTCCCCACGCTCTGTTTCCATCTCCCCATCTTCCGGCCTCACCTTGTGCTGGACTCGGACTCTGTCCCCACGCCCTGCCGACTGGTTACCCGTCATTCGGGGTGGGGGTGGCGGGGGGGTATCAGTTCAGAAGACCTGTATTCACTTCCTGGGCCTCCAAGGGCTGTTTTCAGAATCGAATTAAGGTTCTGAATCCAGACAGTTATGTTTTAGGGAGAAGGGAAGGGGGCCGCGTGGGCCATTGCAGGCAGAGAGGATGAGTGTGGGCGTGGGTGCTGAGGTGGGTGCTGGGGTGGGCGCGGGTGGACAGGGTGGCTGGCATTTACAGACAGCCTCAGAGGAGTGCGAGGGCTCAGGGGCCCTGCCCAGCCTACCCGGGGGTGATTGATTTCTCTGGGCCTTTGCCTGGTGACCCTGCTCTGAGAAGCCCCTGGATCCCTTTGTCTGCCTCCCGGGCCTCCCCCAGCCCCTCGCTGCCACCCCCTACCTTGGGCCCCTAAATCCCAGCCCCTCCCTCCCATCCTCCTGCTCTACCACCAGCTCACCACTCCCCCGGCCCCAATTCTAACACAAAAGGCAAGTTTGTCTTTCAAGTCAGCAGCCATAAATCCAGCAGCCACCTCTGACAAGTGGGGGCCTGGACTGGGGAGAGATGGGGGACAGGACTGAGCTTGGGAAAGGCCCTGCATCCAGCTGTCTGCGTGGGACCGGTGAGCACGGGCCATCATCTTCATGGAATGGCCTTTGATTCCAGGGGACAGTAAGGGCCAGAGCTCAGCTGTAGGGGAGGCCGTCTACGCTTTCCTTAGAAGAATAAAAACCTCTGAGAACCCCGTCTTTACTCAGTCCCTGATTTGGAGGCTCTAGCTCCTCTTCCAGATGAAGCCATGACCCCCCACCCCCACTGCCACCCCCACCCCAGGCTGTGTGAAGTGTGCCTGGGGGAGCCTGTGCTGAGGGCTGCAGGCTGCAGCCTTCCTTTCGCAGGGATGCGCCCTGGGGACAGTGTACGGTGGTGGCCGCTTAAGACATTCAGGGAAGGGGGAAGGAAGAGAAGCAACCCAGGTTTTCAAAAGCAGTCCTAATTTCACATATTTTGCCCTGTTTTCATCCCATGTATCAGGCTCTGAATCAGGAGGTGTGTCCTGGTTTTTGGTTTGGAAAGCACAGTCATCTGTCCTATTTACACGGCAGACCCACTGAGTCAATTCTAAGCATTCATTTAACAGGTACTGAATGCTAATGTTCTGGCACTCCAGGAGCAAATTCTCTGCCCCCACAGGCTTGATGGGGGGAGAGAATTTGATGTTCCCACCCAGACTCCTAAGAAATATCAGAAAGGCGAAAGCACCACGTGCAGGATCTAGATACTAACACAGTAATATAGCCCTGAAAAAAAAAACAGACCTGCAGGAGCCATCAAGGATCAACTCCATATATCAATGTAACCCAGGAGGTAGGCTCAGAGAGGTTAAGTAACTTGTCCCAGGTCACATAGCCAGTTTATGGTGTTTAGGGGAGCATTTGAATTTAGGTATTAGGGCTGTTTCATTCCAAATCCAGTGCTCTTTCCCTGCATCACAGCTGCCTTCATTGGGGAAACACACATTCAAATGCTGCTCAAACATGACTGGTGTCTGCTCACACGGAAAAAGAGAGGCACACAATACCCTAGACCCTTACAACCAGTGTAATTCAGAGACAACCATTACACAGGAGGTTTCTCTTGAATTTAATTCCCCCAGGATTTGGGGGTGGGTTTTATAAGTGTAACTCATGCACATAAGCACCACCGTGATGGGGTGGTGTCATCACCCCACTGTTGCCCACACGTTTCTAGGTCCTATTAACCCAGGTAAATAAACAACTTCAATGCTTGTCCCAGGGTGGTTCTTCTCTGTGCACTTCCAACTCCACCACCAGGAGACCTGAGCCCAGGGCTGTGCATGTGTGGGTCCTGCAGGACTGTAGGCTAGCCTGCTGGACCTCATAAAATAGGAGTAATTTATTTTCCTTTTTTTTTAGGGTGGGGGGTTGGGGGCAGAAAACATTGTGAAATGCTAGTGGCTTTGAGGGGTAAGAGGAAGAGTAAGGGAAGAAGAGAGGGGCCAGGGAGGAGTGGTCGTGGGGGGACTACAACTCAGCTCTTTTACTAACAGGCTGTGTGATCTTGGTAAAGTCAAAGCCCCTCTCTGAGTTTCTGTTGCCTCTTCTGTAAAATGTGGACGTTGAGCTGGACAAATCAGAAAGACTCATCCAGCTGTAGCCACTGAGGCACATCTGCTTCTTGGCACCAGCCCGGGTTGCAGGGTCAGCGGCTGGGAGTTGCTGTGGGAATGTCTCTTTGCCTTGGACTTGAAAATGTCCAGGCCCAGCAGAGCCCCCCTCCACAGACTGCGCGTCTCCACTCATGGCAGCGTCACCAATCTTCCTTATGTAAACCTGCCCTGTCCCACAACATCCTTAACTTCATCGCCCTGGTCAGGCCACCAGATTTCCCTCACCTCCCGGAAGGGTATCTGGTTAGGGGACCCAGGCTGAAGCCATTAACTAAATTGCTTTCACATGACCACCAGGACAACTCAACCAAAACAGATACTTCCCCCAAATTTTCAGAGCCATGTATTAAGATTTGTAGGAACGAATACAGTGGGGGTCGTGTAAGAGAAAAGCGACTTGGGATCATGCCTGGTTCTGCAATCTTTCAATTTCAAACTAGATTTTCTCATCTGTAAGATGGGAGTGGGGAAGGGCAGACAAGATCATCTCTAAGGTCCATAGCAACCTTAGATTCTAGGAGAGCTGGGCAAAGTGGTCCCTCTCACGCATGAAAGGAGCCTCTCCCATTCTGTACCCCTGATCCAATCCTTCACTGGTGTCCCACGGTAGGTATACTGCAGAATTTCTGGTGGTTCAACACCTAAGAACAGAGCCACGCCTGCAGCCCCTTCACCCCTAACAATTCACCAGAATAGCTTCCTTATCTGTTTGGAGAGGGGGTGCCGGATGGGGTGGGGTGAAGTCTGCATTCCATCATGGCAGGATCGTGGAGTTTCTTGGCTGGAATGGGGTTGTGAACCCTTGGAAACAGACTTATTCGAGGAACTCCCTGCTGCTCTCCAGTGGTCGGAGGCCTTCTAAAGCCCTTTAAGCCATCTGCTGTAGAGGGTTTCAAAAGTTTTCCCAACAATTCAAAGAAACCACCACACTCACCCCTACCTAGATTCTCTTCCTTGCCTCTTTGTAACAGCCTCGTCACGTCACGCAACTACTGCCTGAGGGATAAACCAAGCAACCACTGCCCCATCCTCCACCCTGTCTCCCACATCTGTCAAATTCTGGCTCAACCTCCCTTTTCCATCCCTTTGCTCTGAACACTCCCACCTGTTTCCCCTCTTCCAGTCTTCTCACTCCCAGTCCTTCCTCCCTCCTTTCCCTTGTCCATCGTGAAGCCATAATTATCTTCTTGAATATCAAATTTGATCATTAAATGCCTTCGATGGTTTGCCTTCGCCTTGAATCAAGGGTGTTGGAGGTCTTCATTATTAAAGTCCAATTTCATCTTTCCAGCCTCAAACACTGGCTAATTCTGCCTTCGCTTGATTCGTACTCCAGCTGTGCTAGGCATACTCGCCTTCCCTGAGCATAGCACAGACGTCCATACTCCTTTACTCCTGCTGTCCCCCCTGCCTGGACCTCTTTTGCCTTTTTCTCTGCTAGCACCCCCAACCTCCACAGCCTCCACACCAGGCAGAATTAATTCCTGCTTCTAATTTGTTGCCCACGCCTGCTCCTAGCCTTTATCAGACTGTATTAGAGTCAGGCGTTCCGACATCAATCTGCCTACTGGCCTGGGAGTCCCTTCAGGGCAAAGAAGGTTCTAATTTAGCCTTCTATCTCCAGCACCCAGGACAAGACTAAGAAGTCTTCATATACTCGTCTCTTCAATGCTGAATTTTAAAGGTTATATGGTCCTGGGAGTCATTCCATAATCTGATGTCTATCTTTGGGTAAATCACTTTCTCTACCCAAGTCTCAGTTTCCTACATGAAAACCAAGGAGTTGGACTAGATCAACGGTTATCAAACTCGGCCGTGTACCGTGATAGCCTAGGATGCTCGGTAATAATGCAGATTCCGCGACCACACAGCCAGAGATTCAGTCATTGGCTTGTAGCTGGGCCCCAGGAACCTGTATTTTGCTTTTTAAAAGCTCCTGGGGTGCTTCATATGCAACCCAGGGCCCAACTGTGTTCTCCAGGACCCTGATCTTCCCGACGGCTCAGGCACCCCACAAAGGCAGATTCTCAGCCGCTCTCCCCACCCCAGACCCTGCTGGAGGCCGGCTGGTTCAGGCAGTCCCAGTCCAATTCCAGGAGCCAGAGAGCGGGCCGCCAGGCGGGTGGAGGAGCGTGTGGGAGCCCAGCCCCCGCGGGGCCCCAGTTCAGGCATTCGGGTGGCGGGCGGGGTCAGGGACCCGAGCCTGGGGGCCCTGAGAGCCGCTCGCTCGGCTGCAGGAGTAAGTGGGACCATCTGCTCCACTCCTCAGAGGTCAGCGCTTTGTGTCAAGCTCCCATCCCCCTCGCTCCTCCTCCTTCCTTCCCCCCTTTGCCCTTTGACTCCCGGGACTCAAAAGAAAAAAAGCACTTGAGGTCCCGATGAAAGTGGGAGGGTGATGGGGAGCGACAACAGCCGCCGGTGCTGGGGCCCGATGCAGCCCCCGGACCTCGCCCTTGCGGGGAGTCGAGCCGGCGGCTGCAGGGGCGGTGGGCGCGGGCTCAGGAGGGCCGTCCGGGGTCCGGTCCCCAGCGGCCCAGCGCAGAGCCGGCGGGGCTGCTCCCCGGCAGCTCCCGCAGGACGCCGGGCCGGTTCCCACAGCCGGCGGGGCCCGCCGAGCCCCTTTGAAGTGGCCGCAGCTGCACACCCCACCCGGCGGCTAATCCCCGCCGACGCGGGCGTCCCGGCCCCCCCGCATAGCCATGGTGTCCGCGCTGAATGGCGCTGGCTAATTACCTCGCTCGCACCACCGCGGGTGAATGAGAGAATCCGGCATTGTGCGCGGCGAATGGAGAAAATAAGACAGCCATTGTCCTCGCACGCCAAACGAGGGTTTGATGTCGCTGGGGGGAGCGAGGCACCATTTCCCGCCACCCCCTCCCCCCAGCGGCTCAAATTCCCCAGCTGGGCCCGGCCCCGGGCGGACTGGGCAGAGGGAAACTGAGGAAGCAGTTCCCGCGTCGCCCCCACCCCCCGGGGAGAAGATGCCGGGACAGCGGGACAGCCGTTCCCCTTACCCGCCAACCCACACCGATCACCTCGCCTCTGGGCTCCTCACCGAAGCCTCCTCCACCAGCAGATTTTTGGGGGGCACCTACCGAGGTTGCCCACTCCTGTCCTTAACGCAGAAAAACAGACAGGGCTCTATATTCAATGGTCTAATTAGATGCAGACACATGAAACAATTGGAGAACAGGTGGGGAAGGCATGTACCTTAGTGCCAAAACTGTGTCCCAGGAACTGAAAGCATTGGAGAAGTTTAGAGAATGGCAAGATGTGGGGGGGAAGGCAGGAGGGGAGGGCTCTGAAAGGAGGGAAGGAAGTGGGGAGCTGTGGGGAGTCTGGACAGATTGAAGGAGTGCCCAGGGAGGAAGGAGGAAATAGGTAAGAAAGAGGAGTCTTCTGAATTATAGGAGGTGTGAAAAGCCAGGCCTCAGAGTTTGGATTTAAAACCCGAAGCACTGGGGCCATGTGTTTTAAACCAAGGAAGGATCTTATGAGAATGGTGGGCTGATAAGATTGCTGTACCAACCGCACGCCCGCAGAAACTGATTCATCGTGGGAATCCGACAAGCTCAAGGAATTTCACTTTTCCTCATGTATAAGGATTTGAGGTGGCTTAGCTTAGAGATCAGAACTAAAGGAAACCACAATGCAGATGGAGAAGCTGACGATTACAGAGTTTAGACATCCTAAATAATCAGGAGGATCCTGTCTTACTGTTGTGACCCTCAGGGCACCCAGCTCTGAGGCAGGCAGGTCCAGGGTCGTATATGTTCTCTGAGAGCACATCTGAGAACTGACCTGCTTCCTCAATTCCACATATGCTTATTCTGGAAACATATTTCCTAATCTCTTCTAATGGACCCTTCGACAACGTCTGCCTAAAGGAAGGGTGTTCCAGGTATGCTCCACTGCTCTATTGGTTTGATCAAATGATGAAAAGGTCTGGTCTGTTGCCCAGATGTACACTAGGACATGGGATCACTTATTTGACAAATCACAGAGCACCTTCTGAGGCTAAAATATTTTCTAACATCTATGTCATCACAACTATATTGTAAGCCTCTTGTGGGCAGACGGCAAACAAACCCTTAAACAGAACCACCCACCTACTCATCCATCCATCCATCCATCCATCCATCTACCCACCCACCCACCCACCCACCCACCCATCCATCCATCCACTTATTTGAGAATAAAATTAAAGAATGAACAAGTGTTGCACAGAAGTTGAATCACTCCTTACTCTGACCAACCAACCATATTTAAGGATACCAAGCACTAGTTGTAAAAAGTGTAACGTGAAAAGTGTGCTTTTAAAGGAGAGAAAAATTTAAGTATCGTTCATTGTTTTTCTGACCCAGTCCCGAACTACTGATTGGTCAGGGTTTACTCAAACCCTGGTAATAACATCAGATGTGATCATATTGTTTTTCTTTTTAATTCCCCTAAAATCTTCATCTTAGAATCGTGCTTCTTAGGTTCTAGAAGGATAAGATCTCTTGACATCCCAGCACCTGCTGCTGCTGAGCTACTTCCCTGTTTAGGCTGTTTTGCCTAGTTAGTGGGTTTGCTGCTGCTTAGAGAACTCCCAAACAAAACAAACCAAAAAGGGTAAAAGCAGAGCTGTTGTGGATGAGGTAGAGGTGGGCGGGCTGGAGCTTCACCCATCTGGCTTCCTTTTTCCCCTCCACTTCCAGGCCCTGAGCCCCCTCCTCAGACTCAGGGATTCCAAGGAATGATATTTAAAATTCCCTGTTCTAGGGAGGAAAAGGATTTGTCCAAGGAAACAACAGCTGGTTAGTAGCAGATCAAAGATCATTTTAATGCGACACAGGCCACCAGCTTCATTTTACAAGATTAAATGACCATGAAAACTTAAACCACAAATATAATTTTTACTATATATTATTATATGAATGTCTTTATGGTTTGCCCAGATTTTAGCAAGTCCTGATTGTCTAATCCCCATAAAAATTATACTTTGCAAAAACAGTCCCCTATTCAAAAAGCAAGAGTTGTTACCAGGCTCAAATTAGAGATTCAATGCTTTTAACTGAAGAACTGCTTTAAAATGAAGCCAATCTCTCCCCACATCTCTCCCTTCCCCAAACCTGAGAATACAAGTAACTTTAAAAATAATGCTCCGTGGGTGAGTATTCTGATGGGAAGATAATGAGTATAATAATGAGAGTGTTTTTTTTCCCCTCTCCCTTATCCATTTCCACAGCAACATGCATTCATGCAATGCTTTGTTATCATTATAGTTATGACTTTAAAAGATAACAGGAAGGAAGGCATGTACAAGAAGAGATAGACCAGGGGAGTTGGAGTACAGATAGAGGAAAAGACGTAGATGAGACCCTTCTCAGCTCCTACAAGCCAAGAGCAGCCAGACATGGCCACTCTCAGCTAGTGATAACAGGACTCAGAAGCTTACTGAGAATGATTTGGGTGCGAACACCCCTGCAGGCGAGACCACCCCTGCCTATCTGTAACCCCCACCCCCACCCCCACTACCGATTGTTGAGCCCCAGACTGTGAGAGACCCACAGCACGTGGGCAGTGTTCCCATCCTCCACTCCAGACACCTACATGGTCCCCATTCCTTTGCCTTCACCAAGCAACTACTCTAGGCCGAGCCCCATGCTAAGCACTGAGGGTGCAGACAAGTTCCCCTCCTCAGGGAGTCTGCAGACCAGTGGGAGAGACAAGTCGCAAATTCATTGTCCCAGAGTGGGACTGTGCCTTCTTCTGACTCCACCCCAAGAAAAGCAAAGCTGGGCACACAACCCAAAGGATCCTTCTTGAATTGATGTCATGAAAGCAATATTGCTTTACTGCAGGAAAGTCTTGGATTCCATCAACATCACACTTACCATTTGCTTATAATCATCTTGACTGTTAGAGTTAGCTGGGAAAATGACCGATTCAAGCAAAATCAGAACCACAGGAGGGCAGTTATAGCAAACAGGCTCATTCTACATAATATCGTTATTGGTGACCTGAAATAATGGAATCAAGAATATTTTAATCTAATCTGCAAGTAGATCTAAATTAGACAACACTTCTCTAAGGTGCTCGCGGATTGGAGTACCTCAGAAATTTAGGATGATAGAAAGTATTGCAAAAAGAGGGTGTGCTCCAGATAAATCCTGAAATGCAGAGGGCCCAGCCTCTCCAGAACATCAACTAGTTCCATCCCCTTATCCCATATTATCAACAGCCCCTTCCAACACAAATAAGGTAGAATGGGCATAGCCCAAATTCCCCTGAAGAGAGGGAGAAAGATCAAAGGTAATTATGGAATTACACAGAGAAGGTAGGGTTTAACAAACGAGTATGACTGTTGAATCATTAATCTGATATTTCTTTTAGTCTCCAGTATCTTAGAGCAGCTAGAAGTAAGACATAAAATTGCGGAATTATAACCCATACCAAACTCTGAAATCTGTTCTACAACTAATTGTTGTGATGTGCTTTGAAATTTATTGCTTTTTTATATATATGTTATTTTGCACAAAAAAGAAAAAAATATGAATTTCTTCTAGTCTCCAGTGTTTGGGGGCAGCTAGAAGGAAAATCTGAAATAGCAGAATAGTAACCCATAACAAACTCTGAAATCTGTTCTGTAACTACCTGCTGAAGTATACTTTGAAAATCATTGCTTTTTCTTTCTTCTCTTTCTGTATATGTTATATTTAACAATTAAAAACATTAAAAAAAAAAAGAAAGAGGGTACGCTGGTTTGAAATGATGTATGTACCCTAGAAAAGCCATGTTTTAATCCTAATCCCATTTTGTAAAGGCAGCCGTTTCTTCTAATCCCTATTCAGTATTGAATGTTTGAAACTGTAATTAGATCATCTCCCTGGAGATGTGATTTAATCAAGAGTGGTTGTTAAACTGGATTAGTTGGAGATGTGTCTCCACCCATTTGGGTGGGTCTTGATTAGTTTCTGGAGTCCTATAAAAGAGGAAACATTTTGGAGAAAGAATGAGCGATTCAGAGAGAGCAGAGCAGAACGACATAGCCACGAGAAGCAGAGTCTACCAGCCAGTGACCTCTGGAGATGAAGAAGGAAAATGCCTCCCAGGGAGCGTCACAAAACAGGAAGCCAGGAGAAGAAGCTAGCAGATGACGCTGTGTTCACCATGTGCCCTTCCAGAAGAGAAACTCGGACTGTGTTCGCCATGTGCCTTCTCACTTGAGAGAGAAACCCTCAACTTCATCGGTCTTCTTGAACCAAGGTATCTTTCCCTGGATGCCTTAGATTGGACATTTCTATAGACTTGCTTTAACTGGGAAATTTTTTCAGTCTTAGAACTGTAAACTAGCAACCTATTAAATTCCCCTTTTTAAAAGCCATTTCATTTCTGGTATATTGCATTCCGGCAGCTAGCAAACTAGAACAGAGGGTGACATTTCATACAAGCTGGGATGTAAGAGGCAAAACAAAAATAAACCCCCAAAAAGGGGCGAGGAAAAGACAAATTAGATGTGAAGACATCAGGAAAAAGATCAGAGAATTGTTGTTAATCATACATAATTCAAATACTGTGTTTCAGTTCTCTGAGGTCTAATTCTGCTCTGGGTTCTGAAGCTAAAACCCAAATCCCACTTGACCAGCCAGCAAGATGGAGAGAGCATCTGGGCTCTTTCTGCCTCACAGCTCTGCCCACGCAGGCTGCAGGCTGCGGCACTCAGGGAAAAGCCTCTCTCTGGACCTCAGTTTCCAGGGCAGGGATAAGAGAAACCTGGGGTGGAGCCGGTTCAGGATGTATATCAGCAAAGCCTCTAAAGCTTCTTCATTCCCCATTCTTGTATGCCTGGTGCTTGAGAAAACTCCCAAGTACTTTCAGCCCGACCAGCACCCATCCCTGCTCTCTGCCTCCTCTCCCCTACAAGGCTGATCCGTTTATGCTTAAAGCTTTTCCAGCAGACTTTTTTGTTCTAGCTCCTTGTCGGAAATCCCGGGCCACACCCATGCCAAATGGGAGGGCGGTGAGTGGAACCTGTAACCTCCTCCCTCTCCCATCTTTCCCCTTTAGGACCAGTTCCAGACTCTTGGTAGGTGGGCGCCGGGTTTCTGCACTACCAACTGAAAATATCCCCTCCCTTCCCAGCCAGGGCAGCCCAGGGGCGTGGTGTCCCCCAGGCACAGCGTCCTGGATGCCGGGAGCCTGGCGAGGAGGGCACACATCCTCACATATGCACACACACACACTTCTACAGGCACACACATTCTCACTCACACCCACACAGAAACACGGAGCGAGTGCGCGGCGCGGGGTTAATTGAATGCACATCGATTTTCCCGCGCGCCCTGGCCTCGGGAAGGGGCGGCCGCGCTTTGTGCTGGGGACCGGGGCGCCGCTACGCACCCCCCCCAGCCTCGAGGAAGAGGGATCAATTCCCGGGCCGGGCTCGTCCCCTGGCCACGCTGGCTCCCCCGCGCTCTACCCGCCACTGCCAAGCCCCAAAGGCCGCGCTAAGCGCGGGCGGCCAGCTGCCCCGCGCCGAGGTGGGCTTTGCGGGCCGCCAGGCTCGGGGTGGGGTGGGGGGGACCCGCACAGCATGGAACTCCGCCCGGGGACCCCCGGACCTGGGGCCAGTGCCGCGGACTCGTGCGGCGGCAGGAGCGAGGAAGGCGGCGACAAAATGGAAGCGAAAGAGGGTGAGAATGAGAGGAAAGCTTTTCCTGCAGAACTTTGATCCTGACGCACATACACCCACACGCACACACACACGCACGCACACACACACACACACATACATACGCGCACACACACACGCACACATAAGGAGGCCAAGCGAGCCAGGGCACTAGCGGAGCCAGGGAGAAAAGGAGAGACCAAAGGACAGTGGAGACGGAGTGAAGGAGATGTCACCAGCCTGGAGAGAGGAAGACAAGAAGACAGTTGGGGGCGGGGCGGAATTCAAGAAGAAATCTAGGCCCCAGAAAGGGACTTAAGGATCTTTTCTTCGGATCCTCCCCACACCAAGCCTTTCACCTATGAGGAAACTGAGGTCCAGGAAGGCAAACGTGATGGGTCCCTGGGATCACAGGAATAAGCTGAAGGCTACATTTTAAAAGCAGCTTCTTGACGAAGGAGGGGCCATGGAAGGCATGGAGGTAAGCAAGATGGTGCCCAGGTCAAGTCAGACTTGTCCCATGAACCTCAATCAATTAAGGCTGGGGCCAGAGATGTCTTTCCATGGGGCTCTGTCTCCACGAATCCATCCGACTCCCAGCGTCTCTGAAGACACTAACACCCCCAGAGGTCTGTCCCCTTGGTGGATGGCGGGTGGTGGTGACAGGACCCTACACTCTATAAATGCCTGGATCTTACTCACTCGCTCTCCTTCAAAGGACAGGCCAGCTAGTGCTCCCTACCATTTCCCACAAAGATTCCCTACCATTGCCCAGTCGTATTAAGGGAGAAAGCTTGAACCCAGCATCAGTCCTCAGTGCAAGACTATCTAGCATTTGTAGACCCACCAAGTTCTGGGGTGGACCGAGGGCCAGAGCAGGTGGGTTTTATTACAGGTAGGGCTTGGAGATGACTTCTAGGTTGTCACAAGTCTTTTGTTCCCTCCCCACCCCACCCCCCACAAATATGGCAGAGTCTTTGCAGACACAAGCCCAGGTGGGAAAGGGCAAGGTTGGGAGGGGGACATGACAGGGTGTCCATGGTAGACAGGGCCACATGCCCTGACCCATGTCCCATGAAGGAGCAGTTCCTAATGTCAAGGGCTTTCAGGCAGGGGAGAGGGACAGGAATCAGGACCCTTTCATGAAATCAGGGTACTGGGGAGTGGGTAGGAGGATGCACTGAGCATCCAGGGCTATGTGATGGAGCCCCAAGAGGGCTTAGTTTGGTGCTCCTTGGAAATATTGGTCCCTCAGTTTTGGCTCTCACTCGAGATCCAATGCCTGCCCTGTTCCAGGGCCCCCAGGTCACAAATGCTACTCTCCCCTTACCAGTAAAGAGCCTTGCCCTGTGCCCTTCCAGCAGCCACTGCCCGCCCCACCCTGCTGGACTGCTCCTGCCTTCCAACCCATTGTTGGAGCCAAGAGTGCAGGGGAACCCACCACTGTCCCCTTCCCCAGATAGGGGGGTAGAATCTCCCAGCTTCCCCAGCAGGCAGGGACAGTGACCTGAGGGGGAGTGGGCAGTGGTGGTGGAGGTGGGTGTGCAATTCCATAAGGCCTCAGGCCATCTTGCCCTGGGTGCTGCGCCCAAGGCCTAGCAAAGGGCCCAGACAAGGACAATCAGCGGCTTCAGCAACTCCAGGCTGATTAAGGCTCTGTGCTCCCCCACCCCCCACCCAGACCCCCTGGGGAGAAGGAACCTTCTCAAGTCACACTAGTTCCTCTCCTGTGATTTGTTCTGAATTTTCAAACAAAGAGTAATTATGACAGATGTGGAGCAATCAGCATCATTATGCGGGGAAACAAGAAAGGGAAAAGGAGCCAGGGGAGGAGGGGACTTGTCTGTCCTCCAGTTGAAGCCATTCCTACATCCACCTCCAGCAGCCCCAGCAACCTCCCAACCTCCATCTCTGCCTGGGACCTGTACCTGGCTCTGCCCCACCTCAAAGGTAGGACAAGACCTCTCTACACAGAGTTTCCTAGCCGAGCAGCCCCTGGAGATTCTCCTTGGTCTCCAGCAGTCCTTGGGCGGGAGCCCTGCTTGGCCCACCCAGAAGTGGCCCCACCAGGGCCAGGCTTCGAAGTTGTTCCCTGTTCCCAACATCCCCTCTCTCCCCCATCCGGCATGTCACCAATGCCTGGATTTATTGCTGAGGCGTAAGAAACACCATGTTCTTATGTTCTCAGGGGACTCTTAGCCCCTCTCCTTAAAATTCAAGCCACGGAGCTTTGGCAGCAGCCAGACCTGGCTTAAATCTCAGCTTCCCTACTTACTGAGTACCCTTGGGCAAGTTAACTAACCATTCTGGGCTGCTGTTTACTCATCTGTAAAATAGAACTAGTGATGCATATGTAATGGAATTGTTGTGGGAATTAAGTAAATTACCATATATAAAGAGCTTAAGACAGTACAGCCTCTTTATTACTAGTTCTATGCCACTGCTGGTCAGGTAGTCACAAAGCCCAGCTGTAGGTGGACCTTTGACCACTTAGCTCGGCATCCAGGGTACTTTGGAAACTCAGAGGCTCTCTATGATATGGATGCCAAGAGCTTATGTACCCCCCCCCCCCAAAAAAAAGTCCTTAATTTTAATAATTTAATCCATTTCTTGTAAGTAGGACATTCTGATGAGGTTACTTCAGTTGAGGTGTGGCCCAAATGAATGAGGCTGGGCCTAAATCCCATCCCTGGAGGTCTTATGGAGAAGGCCACAGAGAGAGAAGCCATGGGGAACAGCATGAAGCTGGAAATCAAGGGAACCCAGAAGAGAAAAGAGAAGATGCTGCCACAGGCATTGCCATGTGATGGAAGCGCCTAGAGGGTGTCGGCAGCCAGCCCCAGAATGCCACGGTCTTTGGGGAAAAAGTACTGCCTTGATTTTGGAGTTCCAGCCTCAATACTGTGAGCCAATAATTTTGCTCTGTTTAAGCCAAACCGCTGCGTGGTATTTGTTTTAGCAGCTGGAAAACTAAACCAGGAGCCTGCACCTGAGGTTTGCTGGTTAACAGGCTCATATCCAGAAGACAAGCCTGGGGCAGGGCAGGACAGGACAAAAGAAAAACAGAAGCAGCATGTCGGTCTGAGTGGACGTGGAGGTGGGGGTGGGGAGAGAAGAAAAAGATCCCCCCTCTCTGACCCAGAGAGCAGTAAAGCACCCAGGAAGGCCAGAGGCCTCCCAGGTGGGGTAGTTCAGAATGGCAATTAACATGAGAGACTCCCTTACCTGCCCTGCGGTGTGGCGAGGACCAGCCACTTCCTTGGGCAGGGTATTCCCCAGGGACCTCAGTTTTCAAATCTGTAAAATGAGATTGGCCCAGATGAACTCCAAGGTTTCTGCTGCAGATCTGGATGTCTGCGATCCTACCTAGAGGCAAGGTCCCAGGTGGCACAGGAATTTTAGGATTCTTCTGCTGTGGCTTGCACCAGCAAACTCAGTGAAAGGGCTAGGACATGGTTCTCTCTCACGGTGGTCTGCCCCCTCCGCTCCATTTAGGTGGTCTGGTCTCCATCTGCCCACCCCAAGTCCCAGGAGCCTCTAGTGGTCCCCCTCTCATACATTCCAGTGGTCTTGGGGGCAGCAGCCAGACCAGAAAGTCCAGTTCCTGCCCATTATCACTGCTTGCATCTGCACTGCAACCCAACACCAGCATTCCAGACAGCAGCCCCAGGCTGCCCTCACCACCCACCGTGGTCAGTGTCCTGGCTCGGAGACAGGCCCCAACCAGGGTCCAGGGTTCTCAGATTCCTCTCAGGGAAGGGCTGCTCCCAGGGAGGCGCTGGCTTGCCTGCGAGGCCCTGCACTCCTTCCTTTGAGGCTCCCTTTGAACCTTATTCCTTCGGTCTCCCTCTATCTCCCAGCTCTTTGTCAAGCCCTGAGCTCATCTCCTTCTGCTTCTGAAACAGAGACATCTCCCTCGCAGCACGGCAGAATATGGGGACCACAAGAATTCCTGCAACTGAAGAAAGAGGCAGGAGGAAGGACAGAATGAGAAAGAAAGAGGAGAGAGAGAAAGGAAGAAGGCAGAGAGGGCAGGTCTGGAGGAACCAAGACTGAGGGTGTTAAGGACAAAGCTCCTAAAGGTGGGAGACAATGGGGTGCAGTATCAAAGGCCAAGGAGCACTTGCACACCTGTGTCGTTAGAAGCATTATTCACAATAGCCTAAAAGGTGGCAGCAGCCCAAATATACATCAGCAGCTGAATGGAGAAACAAAACGCAGTATGTACACACAGCAGAATATTATTCAGCCATGAAAAAGAGACCAAAGTCCTGAGACACGCGACAGCACGTGACCCAGCTTGCAGCCAGATTCAAGGCACCTACCTCACGAAGGAAGTGTCTCATTTTAAGAGTAAGAGAACCCTGGCCATGCCTATATGCCCATCATTTAAGCCTCATCCTCCACCCAGTGACCCAGAACTGGCTTCCCTCCTCTCTCAATTAAGCTGGCTGAGTGAGCCCTGCGCCAGTTCTGTCGACTGCAGCTCTCTACATGACCATATTGCCCACAGGAAGGCCTTACAAGAAGAGATGGGCCTGAATCCTGAGCCCCATGCACATCCTTCAGGCATGTACCTGTATGCTCAGGTACCCACACAGGTCCAGGTGTACACAAACACACACACGCGCACACACACACACACACACACACACACTACTCTCTTTTACCCCAGTTTGCAACCAGGATATGGCCTCAGGGTGCCACAAGATAGTTATTTTCTAGTGGAGTTTCAGTCCAGTACAGACAAAGATAGTAGTGAGCTGTCTGGTGCCCTTCTGTTCCATTCCACTTTCAATGAAGGCTGTGCAGAACAGCCTTCGAGCTACTGTGAAAAGTCGCACACGCTTGCACACACACACACACACACAGCAGCAGCAGCAGCAGCAGCAGCCTGCAGGGTCTCTGGAGGGGAGAGGGAAAGGCAACACAAGAAGGCCAGGAGTGAAAAAGTCCTTTCTCCCTGGGGGTGGGGAGGGGGCAGAGGGTTAAGGGGGGGCAGGGGGCCTGTTTCATTTGCAGGCTGCAAATGCCTCTCCTATTCACCGGCCCACATTCCCAGCCAAGGCGCCTGGTCGCGGACAATGCCGAGAACAGGAACAGAGAAGATTTGCACATTGTGTTCAAGGGGCCAGCTGGCTGCCTGCAACAGCACAGCCAAGGTGTGGGAACCAGAAGCCTTCGACTTCCACACTCGAGTCCCGCGGGTGGGGGGGTGAGGGGCAGCCCTGCACGCAGAGGATAAGGGAGACACCCCCCCAACCCCCATTCACACACAGCTGGGGCCAATGGTGGGCTGGGGGAAACAGACCTCGTGCAGCCAGGAGTGAGGTCCAAAGCAGGAGACGCCGAGACCCAGGCCCGGTGAGGGGGGCGATGAGGGGTGGGGTGGGGGAATGGCGACCAAGCAATTTAGTCTCCGATTCACACCCCATCTGGTGAGGAAGAGAGATTCTCAGTTCCTCCAAAGATAAACACGCAGCACTAGCCACCCCGTGATACTGCCCCATGTGTGTTATACTCCCCTGCCGATCCTCGCTGCTCGCAAGCTTCTGTTCCTTTGAGCTATGCTATCAATTAGGAGCCAGGGAGAGACAGACAGAGAGTGGAAGAGAAGCAGAGACAGAGCCTTGCAGCCAGGAGGCCCATATTCCTTTAGTTTTTAAACCAAGTGCCACATGCAGGAAACAAGAAAAATGCACAAGAAAGAGAAGCCCTTTAAGAGCTTAAAATCTAGTGGAGGACACAGATGGAATGTCCAGCCGCAAAACAGTTACGTAGCAATGCAAGTAATCAACAGTCGGACGAGGTTCAGCCTGAATGCCACGACCACAAATCCTACCCATGTGCGGAGAAGGAAGAAGAAAATTACTGTAAGCTAAGTAAGTGGTCTTTGGGGAGGGATCGAGTAGGGGAAAAGCAGAGACAAGAATAGGCTGGGAAAAGGTCCAGTGGAGGCAGGCGTGTCCTGGGGACTAGCTGGCTAGCAGGGAAGGCTCCCGGAGCCTTAGAGCAGAAATGAATCTCAGTCCAGCCACCCAACTTTACAGCAAAAAAAAAAAAAAGCCAAGCCTATATAGACTCATGTGTCCCACCAACTAACACTACAAATATAAATAAGTTCTTGCATGAACTACTGCAAAGGTAAACAAAATAAAAATAAAAAGCCCAGCCCAGAGAGGCTGAGTGACTTGTTCAAAGCCACGCAGGACTCCTGGTCTCCAGGCCAGGGCCTTTCCCCATCATACCTCACAGTTTCTGAGGGGTGTCAGAAAGGGTCAGCTTGTGGGGTGCTGCAGCTGGCGGGTAGAACCTCACCCATTTGTGCCTATCCCTGTGCCACGGTACAAGGGAGCTCCCTGGCATGATGGCAGGTCTAGGCACCGACCCTGGCTCATCATGTCAGTGACACTTCAGCTGTGGCACCTGTCTCCTACTTTGATGGGAGGTGGGAGGGGGGAGCATAACGAGGAGAAGCAGACGGGTGCATTAGAGGGGCAGTGGGGGGAAACTTCTTCAGCTGAGCTGCCCTGAGGAAGGAGAGAGAAGCTTAGATTCCATACCCCAGGCCTGAGCACCCAGTCTCTAGGTGAGGAAGGCCCCCCAGGGCTCCCAGCTGCTGGCCAGGAATCACCTCCCTCTACAACCAACTCCCAGCCCCCCATATACACTGAACCGGCCATGTGACCAGCCCAGAGTTCTTCGTCTCTCACCCAGACCCGGTTTCACAGAGCTCTGTCCCAGGCCCTGCCTCCAGATTCCATTGCTGAGATGGGATTCTGCATTAAACTGCTCTTCTCAGATGGGGTTAGCAATAATTCAGACTTCAGCAGTGGGTAACTGAGGTCCCGAGAATACAGGAGAGAGCAGGGGACTAGAGTTGGATTTCCTCTCCTCTCATTATGCCCCATTGACTCTCTCTACAAGTCTGTAGTAACCAGGGACCTTCTCAAGAATCAAACCACAACTAAAGGAGCCCAGATCTTAACGTTTCTCCCCCCGCCCCCCCCCCCGTCACCTCCCCAGAAAATAAGAGTTAATGTGTGCCCTACCCCACACTGAGCTCTTTACACACATTTATCATAGGTAATCCTTGCGACATTCCTCCTTGGTAAGTATTATTTTCCCCATTATAAAGATGAGGAAACTGAGGCTCAAGGAAGTTAAGTGACATACCCAAGGCAGAGCCAGGGCCCGAGGCCACCAAGTCCAGGCGTGTGCAGCACCCAAATCCACGCTCATGACCGCTGCTGGGTCCTTCCCATCAGGATGGCCCGAGGCACGGCGGAGGTAGGGGCGAGGCCATCCTGGCTCTTTGATAACCCGGCTGGGATTGGGACAGGCTACCAGACCGCAGACTAAATTGGCATTCAATACCCAGCACTAAAATTAATGCGAGCATCGCCCAACCCTGTGCGAGGCGCTTTACACTCATCACCTTGTTTAATCCTCCAGCAGTCCTGATAGCTTGATAGGATTATGCACCACCCCTTTTCTCCAGATAAGGGCACAGAGGCTCAAAGGATGATGTAATTTATGCTAAGGGCACATGACCAGTGAGTGGCAGAACTGGAGTTGAAACCCACACAGGTCTGGCCCTGAGGCCCAGGTTTTACCAATGTCACCATATGCTGCCCACAGACCCCCGACCCAGAGACTAGGGCAGGGGTGGGTCTCTATTCTTGCCAGTGGTACAGCAGCATCAGTACCACCTGGCGCTCGGTAGACACGCAGACTCCCAGGCCTCCTCTAGACCTCCTGATGTGAGACCTGAATTTTATCACACCCAAGTGATTCTCACGCCCAGTTCTAGACCCTGTACATTTCATTCCAGTTCCCCAAGGAGTTTAAGAGAAGAGCCAAGGCCAGGAGGCACAGGACAGGGACTGAACGCTTTGGGAAGATCAAGCGCTGGGAGCCAGACCCTGCAGACAGAGGGAAGGCTGGAGTGGGGCTCCCCAGTCACGCCCCCCCCCTTCTCCTGTACCTACCCCATTCCTCTGTGGAGTCATCCAGGCACCCTGATATCAACAGGTATGAATCAGTGCACATTTCCCACTGGGTCCAGAGACCCATGTGCTCTTCCTGGAGCTCCTCCAGAGGGATGGCCAGCCCAGCTCCAGTCCCCACCCTGAGGCTTGAGAGAATCCCCAGGCCCTCCCAGGAAGGGGTTAAAATGGAACAACTTGCACCCAGCCCCAATAATTCCACTCCTTGGTAGATTTCCCTGGAGTACTCCCCAAATGAATCCCAGTGAGAGAGAAGGCTGCATCTGGGAGTGGATAACACTGCTTGCTTTTGATGGCGATTAACCTCCCTGGGAAGCCAAGATTACATTAAAAAGTGGTGTCAGTGAAATTACTTTTAAATAAAGAAGAAAGCACTGGCTCCCGTTACTGAGCGCCAGGCAAAGTTTGGGGGGTGCTGGTCCTCACAACCGTCCTTCCAGGTGGGATTATGTGCCCATTTCCCAGATGAGTAAACTGTGCCAGGATCTCATCATTAACAAGGGTCTCGATTTTCAGCTCCCACAGCCTTCAGCACATCGAACTGCAAGGCAGAGGAGCCAGATGCCCGGGAAGCACAGGTACTCTTAGATTTCTGTGCCACTCCAGCCTCAAAAACAGAGGTACCTGAAACCGAAGCCTCCGAGGAATCAACCTGAGATGCAGCACCCCATGGTCAAGCTGTCTTTGCAGGCAGCATCTGAGCATGCTGGGATGGAAGAGGCGGGCGTTTCTGGTCATAGGCCTCTGCTCAGAGCGCCAATGACCCAGGGAACTCCATGGATCTGGACCCCGGTGTCTCGTTGGGTCAGTCCACTGGGTGGGCTGTATATGTGTGAAGGTGCTTTGCATGCACCCTGCCAGCACCACTGGTCCCCATGGAGCAGAGAAGGAGGCAGGGGGCTCAGGAGGGCCTTTTCAGAAAAGCATTCTACCATGTCACCCTACCATCTGCAGTGCTGGAGGGCACGTGGGCAGGGAGTTGGTACTGAAGGAGAAAACCGAGCAGCTAATCAGCTTTGGAGGTTTGGGGGGCATCATCCTGTGAGCTGAGAAAAGGAGATCCGCCCACACAGGTGTGTGGCATCCAAGCATTTGTCCATGGGGACACAAGCCTTGTGGGGGAGAGAAAGGCTATGTCAGGTCTTTGGGGGCAAAATCCTCAGCTGCCTCCAGGACCCCAAAGGATTAGGCCGGCTGACGCCACCCGCCGATCCTACCCCCAGCGAGAGCTCACACTTCAATTTCTTATACTGTTAGGAGTTTAAGGAAACCAAACATCTTGAAGGTATTATCATTTATAGAAAAGCACATTTACCATTAGCTGTATATAAGCACTTGGGGATTTAGCTCCTAGAGTTCAAGATCGGCAATGAAAAGAGCTCAGCCAGGACCATCCCGGCAAAAAGGGTATGGGGAGCATCTCCCTGAAAAGTCCCATTGCTCCCATCCGTAGATCCTCCTCGGGTCGCCACCCTCCGTCCAAGCTTTTCTGCCTCACACCCAGCCATCTGCTCAGAGGCCGCCCCCGCCATCCACCATACCACCCGCCGGGACGGCTGGGGGATGAGAAGCGGCTGAGCCAGAAGTGATTTGGTCTCAAAGTCCAGGGCTGTCTCCCAGCGAGCTCCATATGGGGGCCTGGATCAGCCTTCCTTAGAACAAAGGGGCATCTTAAACCCAACCACAGGGCTCCTGCCTTGGAAAGATTCATCACTCACCAGCCGTTCAGCGCAACTATGCAAACGCCCTCAGAACCAGGAAGAAACTTGTCAGTGATTAGACAGGAAAGGGGAAGCAGGCCATAGGAGTTAAGCAGGAGGGTACAGGATTCATGTTGCCTAGACTGCAGCCCCTGGCCCCTCTGCTAACTGGAGTGTTACTTAATCCCTCTGAGTCTCAGTTTTCTCACCTGTAAAAGGGGAACAATAGCCACCAACTTCGCAGGGTTGTTGTAATGACTAAACCGGGTAATTCATGTAAAGCACTTAGGCTGGTCCCTGGCATGCAGCAAGTGCTTAATAAGTGTTGGCCATAATTGTTCCCAAAAGTCAAAGCAGCCTCTTTCGGGACCCCAGGAATCCCTTAAACTGGGGTATGGGATGGAGGACACATTCCACTTGCCCAAACTTTTGCCCTTTCTTAAGAGAATGCCCCCCACTCCCCCATCCCCAAATGTGCCACGTCCCCAAGATACACAGATAATGGGGATTGATGCAACACACTCCCACGAGTGTACACAGACTAAAAGACAATGACAACAATTTCTGCAGGGCCAGGCACAAAAGCACAGCCATCGTTTCATCACCACGTTCATTGGTTGCCTGTCAGTGCAAGCAAAGCACAGTTCAGAGAGCTGAAATACGATGCCTGGCCTCCCCTCTCCCATTCAAAAGAGCACAGCAGTCCGAAGGTGAGTGGGAGTGATGTCATCACTAAGATAACCCCGAAATTATTCCACTGTATATATTTTTAATAATAAATGGTTGACAAGCCTCAAACTTCATTACTGGTATAGTAAGATAGTATCTTACCCAAGGATGGGGTTTGAAAGTCAGCTCATACAGTAAAAACTGCATGTGGCCAAAATCACCCTTCAAAAAAACCACTTAAATCACCCATAACATACAGTTGTTTACTTTTACACAAAAGAATCACACTCAATGGGCTGGGCTGGGCGCTCACGATATGCCAGGCAGATGGAAACTAAGATGCGCTGACCCAAGAGTTGAGGAAAGCTTGCCATCGTGCTTCCACTTCTCCCTCTCTTTCTCCCCTACCCCACCCCCAAGAATGTTTAGCCTCACTCTTGTTGCCACCTTCCAATCAGTTCATTAAACAAATGATACAATCCCACCACCACCAATCACTGCTTTTGCAGCTCTCACCTGACCCATGCTGAGAATGAGTCTTCCCGAAAGCTACATTAGATAGGACTGCTCCCCCTGTCACCAGGCCTCGGGGACCCCAGCTGACCCTGGATCACCAGTCTGGCTTACATACCAGGAAAATGAGGGACATCCACTTACTTGCAGCCTGAATGCGAGCCTTCCGGCTGACCACCAGCCCAAAACGGTTCTGAGCCACACACTCGTAGCCACCCTCATCCGAGGTGCTGCCTCCTCGTTCAGGCCGGAAGTGTTGGATCATCAGGGACCCGTTGGCCAGCACAGTGGAGTGGGTGCTCTCCGGCAGCTCCACCCCGTTCTTCCTCCAGGTAATCCGCACTGGAGGGGTCCCCTCTACCCTGCAGCCCAGCACCACAGGCTGCCCAGGGACTGCAACATCGTCGCATGGCTCCTCCGCAAATGCCAGCTCAGCAGAGTGGCCAAGACCTGCATCGGGGCAGGGGAGATGGGAGGAAAAGGAGATGTTAGTGTGGAGAGAATAGGCAGGAAGAACTCCACACAGGGGTGCCGAGTTCCCTGGCTCTGTGCTCCCTATTTCCATTTTTCGGCAATGGTAGTAGGAATCCTGTTCTAGAGAAAAAATAGAGAGAACTTTATGCAAAGTGCCATCCCATGCAGTATTTCATTTCCTCATCCAACTTTCTTGGAATGATGGATATTGTTACTTCCATTCCCTCTTTTACAGATAAGGAAACTGAGGCCTAGGGATGTGAAGCAACTTGCTTAACTTCTATGGTCACCCTACACCTGCACAGACTTTCAGGGTGAGACCTCATGTCCTTAGGTGAAGTATTCACTGGCCCTGCAATCCTGACCCTCATCGGTTTAAATCAGGAACAACACCTGCCTGCTTGTGTCATAGGTTGATGAACATGATAAACACACTCAAAAGCACTGGAAAAGTTAAAAGTTCTAAACAAATACAAAGTGAGCTAGTAACGAATCATTGCTTCTTCTTGTTGGCAAACTCTCCTGAGTCCTAAGGAAAGGTAATAATAGAAAGCGAGATGGATTAGCTGTACATACCATTTACATAGAAAGTACAGAGGGGCCATAGGCAATTTCTTTTCTTTCTTATTTTGTTGCAGACCTTGCAATGCTATTATTTTGCATCCATGTTCATTAGGGAGATTGGCCTGTAGCTTTCCTTTCTTAAAGCATCTTTACCTGGTTTTGGTATTAAAGCGATGTTAGCTTCATAAAATGAGTTAGGTAGTGTTCCTTCTTCCTCAATTTTCTGGGAAAGTTTGGGCAGGATTGCTGTTAGTTCTTTTTGGAATGTTTGATAAAACTCCTCTATGAAGCCATCTGGCCCTGGGCTTTTCTTTATAGGAAGATTTTTGATGACTGATTGAATCTCTTTACTTGTGATTGGTTTGCTGAGATCTTCTACTTCTTCAGTCAGTGTAGTTTGTTCATGCGTCTCCAGGAATTTGTCCATTTCATCTAAGTTGTCTAGTTTGTTGGCATACAGTTGTTCATAGTATCTGCTTATGATTTTTAAAAAATTTCTTCAGGGTCTGTGGTAACGACCCCCCTTGCAATGCTATTTGACTTTTAAAATACTATGTACATTAATAAAAATAAAAATTAAATAATAATAAAAGATATGCAACAATCAGAATGTTAGACAAGAAAATATTTGATATATTTTATTTGAAAATTTTAAGTTGTATTAGATTTGTTTTCAATTTGAAATATTTGCTAATAGGCAAGGGATTGTTTTCCTTTAAAGTCCTAAAAGAATTTAATTGTAATATAAAAACTATTTGGATGTTCAAGAGAATCTGATTTATTTTAAAAAGCATAGGTTTATTAGATTTGTAAGTAATGTTTAATGATTGGAAAATTTGTTAGATTTTTACATCTGCATTACTTGGTGTTTGAAATGCTCAAGAGCATTGGATTATTAAATATGTTGTTATAGTTTGAAAACAATCTGAGCTCTGATCCAATGCTTGGCAGGAAGCAAGGGTGCAGGCCCAGTACCCAGGAAGGTACCTGCTAGCTGCGACCCGAGGGTGCACTGGGTGTTGCTTATTTTGCCTTTGTCTTGGGAAGAGATGAGGGGTATCAAATGCCAAGTCAGATTTCCCTTAATTTAGGAAAAAAGGAGATTCCTAGAACCTTTACTTTCAGCAACCCCACCCCTCCAGCAGGAAAAGAAGAGAAAGGAGCAGGAAGTAATGGGGGGGGGGGGGTTGGGGGAAGAGAAGCTGGGAGAGGGTGATCAGAGAATCAGGAGAAATCCCGCAAGAGCACTTCAGTCCCAGGCATCATGCCAAGTCCCCAACTTCTCCAGCATGCAACTTACCAGACCAGTTACAACTTCACTCCAAGAGAAATGAACCCACCTGCCTGAAAGGGCAGCCTCAGACCCCTCCCCACATTTGGAGCTCACCATCTGGGTGCTGGCCCCTCCTTAACAGGCCCGCACCCTCCCGGGACCAGGGGAGACTGAGAAGTGAGTGGGGAGAAAAGAGAAGACAGGACTAGGATGATGGGCTTTCAGCCTCTCGGTGTGGTTAAAAGTGGGTTGTGCTTTGAGTAAATAAAACAAAAGCAGGATGTTCAGGGATTATAAAGATTTCCTCGGGGAGATGTAACATTTTTAAACTTTTGACGATCACACGCCTTCAGAACCCTACCCATTCCACCCCCACGTCCTGCCTTTCCATCTCCTCAGCCCCCAAACACCACCCTGGTATAGCATCTGGGGGGGAAAGTTTCTCCTTGGTGTGGACGCGATTTCCTCTGTTCCTTGGGAGGGAAGGGACCTTCCCCTGGGGAAGGGCTCGTTGTGCATCTCCCTCCCAAATGAGATGGGCCCATTAACCCGTCACAGGGGTGGTGGTGACCAAGCTCTGGGCAGCAAAGCGGGCCGGCCCCGCGAGCCCGGGGGCAGAGGCTGACCGTGCGTGCACACTGGGGAGCCGCGGGGGCACGTGGGCAGCTCGCACTTGTTCGGCTTCTCCCGCTCTCCCTCGGCTCGCGGGTTTCCCAACCCGGGTGGCCCCTTCCCCACGCGCGGACCACTCGGAATCTTCCTCCTCTTCCTTGATATCACCGACTCACTCGGCGTCTCAGTCCTAACTCCAAATGTAGGATGTGTCCTCTACGCCCAGTGTGGCCGCTGGGGTCTCCTGCCCCGCTCGGTCGCGGCCTCCGCCCCCAGGTCTGCAGTCTCCTGCCTCGGCCGCCTCGGGCTACTCGGTGTCCACCGCGCGGCTCCTCGCACCCCCTCGCCGGGACCCAGCCCTGGAGTCTCCCCTGACTTGGTTTCCCCCAGCCGCAGCGCGCGCCCCGCTAGCTCCGGCTTCGCTGCACCCCTGGCCCCTCGGTCCGGGTCCCGGGTCCTGCACGAAGTCCCGGAGCCGCAGTTGACCGAGCTCCGTCTCTCTCCGGCGGCTCCGTTCTCTTCAGCACCCACCACCCTCCCGTCCCGGCAGCCCGGCCTGGATGCCCCCGTCCCGGGCGCCACTCGGTCCCACTCGTCTTCTCTTCCAGGGCAAGTTCCTCCCGCCCTGGGCTCGCTCGCCGCTCGCTCTCCCGGGGTCCGCCCCCCGCGCCCGCCGCCTCCCGTCCGGCCCTTCCCCGGGCTCGAGCGCCCTCGCTCACCGTCGCTCGGCGCGGGCAGCAGCAGCGGCAGCAGCAGAGCCAGCAGGAGCCGGGGCCGGCGCGGCGCGGGCGGGGGGCGCGGGGGCGCGGCGCGCGGCGCAGCCATGGGGCTCTCGGTCCGCTCCGCTCGGCGCGGCTCGGGGGCCTCTTGCGGCTCACAGCGTCCCGCGGGGCCGGCGCCGGGGCCGGGGCCGGGGCCCGGGCCGGGGTCGAGCCCGGGCGGCGGGGGGCTGGGGCCGCATGCCTGCCTAGGAGAGCCGGGGGCGCAGGGAGAGAGCCGCTTGCGCCATCTTGCACCCACCGGGCGATCTGTCAGCCTCGCCCGGGGTGCGCGCTCCGCACTCGCACCGCCTGCCGCCCGCCCCGCCCGCTCGCCTCCGCCCGCCGCCCCCTTTCCCTCCCCGCCCGTCCCCCTCCCCCAGCCCCCTCTCCCCGGAGGCCCGGTCTGGGGAACAAAAGAGCCGGCGAGCGCTTTAAGCGGCCGGACATTCCCGGCTGCGCGGCGGACGCGCCCCCTGTGCTTTGAACTGTGGCTGGAGCGGCCGGCGCCGTCCCGGGCCTCAGCCCCGCATCCCCTCCCCGCCGGCCAGCCTCGGACCCAGGGGACGCGGGCGGAGGCTGGGAAAGTGGGGACCGAGCGGACTGTGGAGTGGGTCAGGGCTGAGGAGAAACACGCAAGGCGGCCGGATTTGCACCGAGCCACTCTTTCGGCTGCGTCCCTCCACCGTGACCAAGTCTATGTTTTAGAGACAATTTCCTAAAAGCTGTGCAAAGTTGTCGGAGTTTCTGACTTCCGTGGGTTTTTGACCTTTCCACTCAAAGAACAGACACTTAGCTGTTAAGATAGGCTCCTCGAGCTGGCGGAGTCCTGGTGCTTGGATGTTTGGGGGCAGATGGAGGCAACTAACTCACTCCAGGGCCTGGGAGAGTAGACCCATCCGCACCATGAGCGCGCTGAGGCAACCCGGTCCCGACCCTAGATTTGCCGGCTGTGTAGACCAGCTAACTCAGGAAGTCTACTCTTGGAGCTCATCTGAAATATAAGATAATCATGTCTGTCCTGTTCATCCCTAGAGACAAATGACCTAGTAACTGGAGAAGCCCATTCAAAGTCAAAACTCCCCAAAACATATCTATGCCACAAAGAAGACTCTCAGTGTTTCTTATCAGGGAACATATAAAGAGACAACATAGGATTCACATAAAATGTTACAGAAGACAGGTGTGCCTCCTGTGAGAAACATCCCCATATTAGCCCTTAGAGATCCTGAATCTTGGCCTCTCACTATTAAATGATATTCTGTTGAGTCCAGCGAGAAGGGCTATTCTTTCAAAAGTATTGAGCATCTACTAAATTCTAGGAACTGGAGGTTTAAAGGTGGCAGTCTCGGATTCACTCAGCTATTCCATCACCTGGGGCTGGAATGAGATGGGAAAAGAGTAAGTCTCTCTTTTGTTCGCAACTCTGGAAATTTGAGACCAGGAGTGTTTATAACTTTGATGCAGATAAGCAAAGAAGTGCAGGGCTCTAGGAGTCAGACTGCCAAGAGGTGGAAAGTTTACTAATGGTGGGATTTGTACAGCCGAGGTTCACTCCAGTCTGCAGTAGCAATTGGGAGATGGACCCGAGAGGCAGCACTGGAGCGTGTGAGCCTTGGGAGGCAATGAGGGAAATTAAGGGTCAGGGGACAGCAGTATGCCAAAGCCCAGAACTGATTTCATTGTGAGGAAGAGCTGGACTGATGGGTCTCAACTGGTCATCAGAAGGGAGGGAGGGAGGGCACTCTCTGGCCTAAAGCAGCGCTCCCTCCTGCAGGGCCTGAATTCGCAACAACCCCTTCTTGGCTCGTCCTGGACTGAGAGAGGTCAAATTGGTGTCCTGAGTTGTTGGCATTTTAAATTCATTTTGACAAGTGTTTAATTCTTCTTTATCACACCCCTTGGTCTGGGAGTGATATGCAAATAATGGCCATTCTGCTGCATGCAAATTGTGCAGTATCTTCCCGGACGATCTGTCAATTACCTTGGGGTTTGGTCCACCAGCTATTTCGGGGGTGGTCCAGGGCAGGGTAACCTCTGGTTGCCTGTTCCCTCCAGGAGAAAAGAACAGTCCCCGGCTCTGTAAAGATCCTAGCAGAGGGCAGCTGCCACCCGGGATCCTGAACGTGTGTGCTTTGTAAACATGGGGTCTTGCATGTGAGTTGTACATGCATGTTTGAGTTTAGGAACATGAGGGTGTTTGTGAAGGTGAGTGTGCATGTGTGTGACTCTGAGCTTGTAGGCTGTGTGGTATCCACGGATGTGAATGCCCAGCTGCGAGTAATTCTGGTGACCATTTATACAGAAGAATGGTTGTGAAATCTAAATTCCTGGAGTCGTTAGCTCCTCCCTTGCACCCAGGAAAGTTCAGAGAAATGTGTACCTAGGTGGAAAGAGATCTCCAGAGAGCCTAATAGAATGCCATCAAAGAACTCATTTTTCCTAAATTTGGGTCTTTTTCTTAAATGCCTGTGACTGGGGAAAGATGCTTTATTTCTCTCCCATGGCCACTGGCTCTCTACCTTCAAAAACTACTACTTCTTATCCCTGTTAGAAAATAAATTTCCAAGGGCAGAAAGGCTGAGGAGATCTTAGCTGTTGGTTTCAAAGAAGAATTTGACATTTTTGGAAAATAGTTTATTTATTTAATTCATTAGGGACAGATACATGATCAACGCCTTGGCTTAACAGTAAAGAATATCTATTTGTAAGGAGAAAGAAGAAATGATGGAAAGATAATTAAATAATATAGCATAAACTAAATATAGACAAATAAATGAGCAGGTACCGGTTACATTTGTCATGCATCAAGAAAAGGAAGATTTTAAAAAGGAGACTCTTGAAAAAATTAAGGCATCGAGATGGAGGGTGACAAAGGGATTAATACCCTGTAAAAGGCCAATAGATTCTTTTCTAAGAATACTGCTACAAAAGACACAGTCCTAACACTTCCAAAATTACCCAGAGCCCAAATCATATATAATGCTAGTGAGTAATGGCCACTTTCTTATCAAGTGTGAATTATAGGCAGATACCAGATTTATTACTTATTTGCTTTTGAGAAACAATTTTCCACCCAACCTAATGGGTTATAAATTGTCTCATTTGCAGCTATTTAATTTAAACCAGAACCTCAGTGCCTGTTAAACAAGAACATGAAAAATGACTACGTCGTGTAATGCTAAGAGCCTACTGTTAAAACAGCCATTTAATTCAGGGCAGTTTTTTTTTTTTTTTTCCCTTAAAAAACCAGCAAAATAAAACAAGGCTTTTGACCTTCGAAGCAATGATGAAACACACAGTGGCTTTAGCCACAGCAATGCTCAATGCTACAGAAATAACACAAGTGACAATTCTGTCCTTAACAAGATACAAAACCAACATTAATAATCTTTAGTGTTATCATAGGCTGGTTGAAGGAGGGGGAGGGGCAGGAAATAGAGGGGTGGATGTCAAACGTGAGTGACACCCAAGTGTAATAAACACAGATGCTTTCAGGGTCTAAAGAAGCTGCAACTCTGCTGAGACATTTCACCATTAAAAAAAAAAAAGAAGAAGAAAGAAAGATAGACTGGTTATTTCCAATTTGGCCCAGAAGTCAGAGTTAACCCTTGGTGTGCCAATCAGTTAAAAAGATGCAATTAGGGAGTAAGATATCCCACATTCTATGCTCCTATGAGGGGGCAGAGGTGAAAAATCAAATAAATGACACTGTTTGCTCCACAAAGAAATAGAAGTCAAGCTTGTCTCCATGTAGCGAGTCAAAATGAGCCAACAACACTTGTCCTGTCCAAAGACCCCCCTTCCAGCAGCCCAGGGTGGGACTGTAGAGAGTTAAGTGTGCTGGGTGCAAATTCATGAGATTCCTCTCACTCCCCCTCTGCCCCCCCCAACCCCACCATCAGTTCATGTTCAAGGGGAACAGAGTGGGAAGGGTCTTGGGCTACAGTTTCCCTAACCCCTATCCCACTTAATCCTGCTTTCAGCTTCAGCTGGGAAGGAAGGTCCCAAACTACTTCCATTCAGCAAACCCACCTTCCTGCATAAAAGGGAGGGAGTCCTTTTGTCCCGAGCCTCTGGGTCACACTACCCTTCCCCAGCCCCACAGGAAGGGGAAAATCCCCTTTGTGACATGACTCCACCACCTCCATGGAGCACTCTCCTATCCCAATGCCGAGGAGAAAGATGCCAGGGAAGTGGGAAGGTCTTCTCCGAGCCGGCCCTGGGGATGGGTCTGCAAGGAAACCAGCATTGCCTGGGAAGAAGCATGCAGAGTCCCAGAGGGAAGAGGGGGCAGGAGAACATCGGGTGAAGGGAACGGCGGACACAGGAGTCATGCTATGGCCTTGAAACAGACATGAGGTAGCCATGTTGTTAGGGGAGGGTGCATACTGAACCAGGCAGGAGAGCCAGAGGATCCAGTCTGGGAGAGGAGTGCCAGTCAGAGAGATGGAGAGAGAGAGGCAGAGACACAGACAAAAGGAGACAGAGAGAAAGACAGAGAAAGAGGAGAGAGGAAAGGAAAAGAGAAGAATAGCAGAGCACTGGAACTGGGAGAAAGAGAGCAGTGCAGGGGAAGGAAAGGCAGAGAAGGGAGGAGTGGGGAGAGAGAGAAAGGGAGACCAGAAGATTTTCAAAACCAGGCACTTCCCACATTACAAAATTAAATGCAGAGTTGCTCTGTGGGGAGCCAGGATCACCCTCTCCATTTGGGCAGTGGGGGCATGGGAGAAGGGAGGTGGCACAGTTAAAATGTTAGGCCTTCAGAGCCTATTTGCACTCAGCCCAGCCGGGCAGGAAAATGGGCTGGCACTGTCTGTGTCAGACAGGGCATTGGAGACACTCTCAGAGTGTGTAATAAAAGGCTGGGTGATGGAGGTGGGGGCCCACCAGGGCTGGGGGCGTTGTCCCGACCTGGAGGATCAATTAGCTGTAATGACTGATCATTGCCACTGCCCGGACCCCAGGTCCCCAGTTCACCAACCAGCACATCCGCCTGTGCCTCACACACGTGTATGTCCCATGTAGCTGGGTCTCACATGTCTCTCACACAAATATGTGTCACAAAGAGTACAGGGAGAGTGAACAGGCCATTTCTTCCTCTCCCCCTAGCCAAAGGCTGCACACGGCTTGATGATGGTCAGTATCTGTAGGTACACGTGTGTACATGTGTGGCCACGCATGTCATGTCCCGTGATCCACAGCAGCCCGCCTCAAACTGCACTCCCTAGAGGAGCTAAGCAGAGGAGGAGACGGGGCCTCTGGGCGGACCTGGGCTGGCTGCTGGACGGCAGGGGGCCTTGGGCTGGCAGCTGACTCCAGGAGCCTCCAGAACCTCACTGGGCTGGAGGTCCAGGTAGGCGCAGGAAGCACTGACAGCCTCTGGCAGGCAGGTAAGTCTGTCCGGCCCAGTGGTTGCCCGCTCACACCCCCCCAGCTCCCTGTCCAGCCAGTGTGCCCTGTGCCCGAGATCGGCCACACCCGAGGCAAGGTCAGGGGCCTCGGAAGGCAGGGGGTCCTCAGGTTCCAGGTCTTGGACACGGAGGTCAGGTTTCCCTTGGGATGCACTAAAGTCCGAGTGGACAATGACTTCGGCTTCCACCTGGTTCCTGCAGGCTGGAGGCGGCTTCTTTCTCCCATTGCCCTGGTCAGAGCAGAGAACACAATGACAAAGGGACCGTGACTGGCAGCGGTCACCAGAAGAATGACCAACATGCTTGGGATGGACAGAGACTGACCCTCCATCACAGGGTAGAAGTCACATTGGAGTTGCTGAAGGATACGCGGAGACTGTCCCACCAGATGGTGTCCAGACCCCGGGGAAGGCAGAGGGAAAACGGAGCCCCGCCCTAGCCCCTTCCCTAGGTATTCTGGAAGTACCAGGCCCAGAGTGGAGTGCGGGAAGGGCTGAGTGTCCTCAGCTTGGGTCCACCCTCAGACCCACAGTAGTTGTGCGGTGGCCCACTTAGGTCCAGGTAGAGGAGGGACCGCCCCAATGCAGGGGAAGCACAGAGTCCCACACTGGCCTGCTCTCCATCTGCAAAATCTCTAGAGGTCCAGGGGTCTCTGGGTGGGATACCTATCCCCAGGGAGACTACCATCCAGGGGTCTCCTGAGAACTCATCACCTCCTCTTCACAAGGACGGGGACCCTTCACCCCGCCCCGCCTCCTCCCCAACACTGACCTTTATGGCGTCGTACACCAGGGCCTGCAGCAACAGCGTCTGCCCGGTTCCAGCAGGGGGCAGCAGGGCTCGGGTCAGGGAGGGCATGGGACCCGCCTGGGGCAGCTCACAGCCTGCCCAGGTGCCTGCCCAGCTCGGCCCTCCTGGCTGAGCCCAGGAAATCTGCACGGGGAAGAACGGGGAGCACTGAGGAGCAGGCCCAGGCCGGAGAGGGAAGCGAATGGGGCGCGGGGAAGACGGGGGGCCCTGGCTCCTGCTATCTCCTTCCCCCCTGGGCTCCCTGCTCTGGGGAACACGGAATGGGGGAGAATTTGAGGATGGGGAATTCCTCCTGCAGAAAAGCCTAATACCTGACGCTTTGGCAAAGCCTGGAGGTTTCAAGCAAAGTGGGATCTCCACCCTAGAGGCAGGGAGGAAGGTGAGGGAAGGGCCCAGGGGTTGAGAGGGCTGGTCAGAGTAGGGCATGCCTGCGTGGAGAGGACCTCACTTTGCTATTCCTTGATGCATCCTGGACCCACTTGGCCAGAGACAAACTGACCAGCCTCTCCTCCCCACATGGGGAGGTCTTAGAGGTCTCCCCAGCTGTGGGGATGAGGAGGCAGCTGCGCATTCTGGCCACTCTCAGTCACCTACAAACAACCTACGGGAAGCCCTGACCTCCCTGAGAGTCAGGCTGACCTATTCTGCCAGGGGGTAGAGGCCCATCTGCTTCCCTGCCCTGCCAGCCCTTTCATGGAGGAGGGCGAGAGCTCCTTCTCTGCAGCAGCTGCCCAGGACGAGGAAGGGGGGCAGCAGGGGTGGGGGTGGGGCGGGGCCAGGGGCAGGTGTCCGTCACAGGGTCACAAGCTGTGCTCTGGCGCACCCTGCTGTCCTACTTGGGAACGCGCGGCCGTGTGGGGCTCTGACCCGGCAGGGCTCACCGTCCTCTTGGAGTGCCCGCGGCCGTCCGAAACGCCACCACCCATAAGGCTGTGCACCTCAGCCCTGCCCTCGGTGTCGGCGGGAGGAGGGGACCAGTCCTGGGGACAGGGATGCACAAGGGACTCCAGTTCATGGGCAGCTGGGGGGCTGGGGGCGCCCAGCCGGGCTCGGGAGTACAGCGCAGGGTTCCCGGTGGTGGCCGTGGAGGAAAGGCCCGGGAGGGCTTCTCTGGAAGGGAAGATGGGGAACAAGGCACAGGGGTCAAAGGTGAGGGGGTGGGAACGAGACTGGGATCTAGTTCAGCCTATGGCCCTGGACAGGTTCTTGCCGGTCCCTGGGACTCAGTTTCCTCATTTGCATAATGAGGTGGACACCCTGTGATTGCTCAAAACAGCCCTGACAATGCAACTCCCTCCCTGGGCTCCAGGCATCTGAGCTGTGGCGCCCTTCTCTCCAAGGTGCTGGCAGCCACAGAGAAGGAGAAAGGCGGCTCTGCTTATGTCTGCCCCTGCTAAGGGGGTGGGGGTGGGGGCGCTGGGGACACCCCTAAGTCTACTCCCCTGTTCTTAGGAGGCCATCACCCTGATCCCGGAGCCCTAACTTTTATGGGGCTCCTGGGGGTGCTGAGGGCGAGTCACGGCCACGTTCCCTGCCCCCCATCTTTGCGGCCCTTCCTGGAACACCCCTCTCTGCGGCTGGACTGGCTCCCTTGCCCACCTGTGAGGGCTGCGGCGCAGGCCGGCACACATGCAGGCCAGGAGGCAGAGGAGGCCCAGGCAGACGCCCACAATGATGCCCGTGACCGAGTGCACGTCCAGGGAGTCTGGCGGGGAGGGGGACAGAGCAGTCAGGGAGCGGGGAGGGGCCCAGGGCTCCGGGGCAGGGCTTCCTGCAGCTTCCTCGGGAGGTCAGTGGCCTGAGTCTCGCCCTCTGGTGCCGGCAATCTTCTGCTGCCAGCACAGGAGGGCCCCGCAGCCTGGAACACTCCCTTCTTCGTGTGTGTGTGTGTGTGTGCGCGCGCGCGCGTGCACCTGCACGTTGGCACAGGGCCCCCCGCTCTGCTGCCACCATCTTGAAATTCTTAAGTAATTTTTAAACGGGGCTCTGCCTTTTCATTTCGCCCTGGGCCCTGCAAATTCTCCAGCCAGTGCTGCTGCCTGCCTCCACCCCACGGAGGTCATCCCCTCACCGAGCCAACAGTCCAATCAAATTAGTCTTTCAAAGGAACTGCTGCTCCCCCACCCCCAAGATGGTCTCCAAATTAAATCAGTCCTTCATAAATCGCGGGACCAGGCCAACTGCCCCTTCAGTTCGCCTTCTCCCCACCCAACCAGGAGAGCAGCTGTCCAAAATAATGATAATGCAGCTGTGCCTAGAGACAGGGTCTTGGAGTAGAGGATTTCAGGGGGAAGGAGGCCTCCAAGTCAGCCCAAGGGGCTTCTGGAGGTCCCACCTCTCGACCCCCATACCTGACAGCTTCTCCTGGAGAGTGATGACATCCTGCAGGCCGGAGAAAGGCCCGGGCCCCACCTCTGTGCGTGCCCCCATCTTGAAGAAGTACCTCGTGTCGCTTTCTAGGCCGTGCACTTCAGCGCTGAAGATATTTCCTGGGGTGGGGAGGGGGCAGGGAGGGCAGGGTTGGTGGAGGGGGCGGGGGTGGGATGCAGGGATAGATAGGGAGCAAGGACTGAGAGACGCAGCCCCCCAACCCCTGTCAGGCAGTAGCTTCACCCTGCTCAGCTCCTCCCAGGCGCCCTGGAACTCGCCCCCCCCAGGGGCCCCCTCACTGAGAAGGGGAAGGGATGGGGCGCTCTGGATTATGCGGGCCGGAGCGCTGGGGGCGCACGGTGGGCCCCTCACCCTCCGTGGTGAGCAGAGTCCACAGGTGCTCCGGCTGGCTGTGGTTGCTGCTGTAAAGGATCAGATACTCGACGATTTCCCCATTGGGCTCCGTCGGGGGGCACCAGTGCAGGCGAACGGTGGTTGGCGTCAGGGGGCTCAGGCGCAGGTCGGATGGGGGCGTCGAGGGCCCTGGGTGTGTGGAGGAGACGGGGAGAGGCTGAGTCGCTGGGAGCCCCAGCTCCGGGGCGGGGGAGGGGGAAGGTGGGAGACAGGGCCAGAGAACACGGCCTCCCTTTCTCCCCCTTCATGCAACAAACCACGCAGCACGGAGCAGAGATGAGGTCTGGTCCACAGTCAGGGAACTTTTGGAGGACAGTGAGGGGGGCGCTTTACCGTTGTCCCTCCCCTCCCAGAAACGCTTCTCTACTCAGCTCTGCCCAGCCCTGGCCGCAGAGCCCCCCAGCCGTCTACTCCCAGATACTTCTGAGGGTTGAGGACATTGTCCAGTGTTTCAGGGGTCTCGGGGCAGAGCTTAAAAAGTTTTGGAAGGCTTAGGCTTTATTTTAAACTCTCATGCTACGTTTGCCATCTATTCCAGAGCAAAGTTTAATATAGAAATAATGTTTAAAAGTATGTATCATTTGGGGTGGGCCACGGTGGCTCAGCAGACAGAGTTCTCGCCTGCCGTGCCAGAGACCCAGGTTCGATTCCCCGGTGCCTGCCATGCCAAAAAAAAAAAAAGTATATATCATTGTAAGTTTCTAACTACCCCCCTACGATCTTCAAGTAAAATGAGTTGCACGTGCAGATGTCCTCTGTAATATTCGTCTGCTCTGGCACAGGCCCCCAGACGCCATGGGAACCTCAGTTTGAGAAGTACCATCCTGGGAGGGTTTGTGGTTTATTTTTTGAGGAGAAGATCTGAGGAAAGGGAGGGTGGATGAGGAAGGGTGAGCAGTAAGGACAGAAAGTGACTGGTGAGTAGAGAAGGGACAGCAATTTGGGGACTCGGGAGTTCAAGGCCCTCCAGAGGGTGGCAGGGAGTTCCAGGGCACAAGAGTCACAAACTCACGGGCTCCAGCGACCCTCTTTAGCCCTAGTTGGTTTTCCACATCTCTAGGCACCAGCCTCTCTACTTGCAAAAGCGGAATAACCTCCCTCCCCAACTGTATTGACAGTTGTGCTGGGTTTCCAACGGCGTAAAGTGCCCTTTGAGAAAGTACCAGGTCTCCTTAAAGTCCTTGTGCGTTTTTACACCCTTATGAACAAGGTTAGAGGTGGGTGAGAAAAAATTTGTAAGTGGTGTTTGTTAAAGCAAATTCACAAGCGCTGAGGACCTCAGTGCCACGCACATCTTGCTATTTCAGATCCTGGGACAATGGACAAAGGTCTCTCAATTGGAAGGTAAACAGTCTTAGGGCTAACAGAACCAAAGAAATTCTCTTGTGTTTTGAAATGGCATTTCCAGATGCTTCTTATGGAGCTGAGAGTCACAGACTTGCAGGGTGAATGGTCCCATTGTCTCTTTTTACAGATGACGACACCGAGGTTCTAAGCGGAGAAGGAATCTGCCCAAAGTCTCCCTGTGTGTCAAGGGCAGGATGAGGACCAGAATGCAGAATCCAGGACTCCTGCCTCCCTGACCTGGCCTCTCACCACAGCCTCTTAAGAAGCCACTCACCTAAACCCTATGTCCTTATTTTAGAAGTGGTTAAGACCCACACAAGGACTGTCCTACATAAATGCAAAGCAGATGACATTTGAGGGGTTCTGAGGGATGTTTCAGAGAAGAGGGCTGTTGGTGGAAGGAGGAGTTGGGTAAAAGATGGATTGGTGGCCAGGGGGCCGAAGGGCCACTCACGGTCAGGGAGGGTGGAGCGCTCCACCACGGAACCAAAAGGCCCGTCCATGTCCACGCCATGGGACTGCACCGCAAACTCATATTTGGTAAATGGCTTGAGCCCACCGATGAGGATGTCTTCGCCAGAGCTGCAGAGGCAAGAAATGGTGATTAGGGTTCTCAGACCCGCTGACCCAGCAGGGCAGGCCCTTCCAAAACTACTTCCCTGCTCCTAGCCCCAGCTCCAGGCTGTACCCTGAGAAGGGAAGCCTCTCTGCAGAGACTTGCAGAGAAGTCTGGATATGTTACTCCATGTGCAAACTCAAAACCAGGTCCCCTCCTCCAGGGAGCCTTCCTGAATTCATCCGAGTCATCTTCCACCTGAGGAACTATCTCTGGTGCATCCTTTCTTTGGCGCATCTTTTCTTTAATTTTGCTCTGGCTGCAGCTGTGTATTTCCATTGCTCTATCAACTGGCAACTCCTCAGGGCAGGGCCGTTTCCCCTTCTGACTGGGGGCTTCCTCAGAACAGGGGCTGGGATGTCTCTTCCCCCATCCGATTGGGAGTTCCCTGAGGATGGATGAATAGATGTGCACGCATCACATTCTCTAGGGCTGGGAAAGGTGGGATCCAATGGATTCTCCTTTTTCAGGCAGGGAAGGTGTACCCCATGTGGACTCTCAGCGTGCCCCCAGAGGAACAGGTGAGCAGTGGAATGTTTCTGAATTCCCCAGGGCCTGCTCCCACCTGGCCACCTGCTGCTCTCCTCCCCCCTCCTCCCCTTCCCCCTGCCTGCCACACCTCCCGCCTTTACAGGAGCGGCCCCTCTCCCCACCTGGTGTAGTAGGTGACCAGGGAGGCATTCCTGAGCCCCCAAGGGCTGAAGCGCACAGTGTAGTTGACAATCTTGACTGTGGTGAAGTCGGGTTTTTTCCACCGAAGCCAAATGGATGTGGAGCTGTTAGATTCTGCATGGACGTGGGCAGGGGGCAGGGGCGGCCCCCTCTGGATGGGCAGGTCTGGAAGGAGAAAAGCACAGTGTGGGGAAGGGAGTGGGGGGCAATCATCCCTGAATATGTACAGCGGTTTTACAGGTCCCAAAGCACTTCCTCTTACCCTGTTTCTTTTGATCCTACGAGTTGGATGGCATCATTTCTACTTCACAGATGAGGAAACTGAGGCTCACAAGGATGTAAATGATTTTCTGCCAAGGTCATACATAGACCATGGAACACAAATATGCAAGAATGTAACAGAGAGACGCAGCACATCATGGCAGTAAAGAGCACAGACTGCCTGGAGCCAGAATGCCTCGGTTCACGTTTCAGCATGCCACTTACTGGCTGTGTGGCCTTGGACAACTTACTTAACCTTTCTGTGCCTCCAGTCTCTAGTCTGTAAAGTGGGTCTGATAATAATACCTACCTCATAGGATTGTTATGAGGATTAGTTTAGTTAATATTTTAAAGTAGATTGAAAAGTGTCTGGCCTATAGAAAGTATGATGTAATGATAAATGCTTCTTCTATAAACGTAAAATAAAATAAACTCCATGAGAACAGAACCTTAATTATGCTGCTCGCCACTAAACTCCCAGAACAGAGCTGGCACACAGTAGATGCTCAGTAACGTCTGCTGAATGAATGACTGAACAAACTGGAATTAGAACCCAGGTTTCTTGGCTCCTGGTGGAATGTTCCTTCTGCTAAACCACATGGTGGAAACTAGCCCGGGAGATTAGGGGTGAAGGAGGGTTGTGACTGGCAACCACGGAGAACAATACAGGGCTGCAGTGGGAAGTTTTTGCCTGGAAACCAGGAGTCCTGTATTCTAGGCTCCTCTGTGCAACCATGGCCAACTCCCTTTACCTCTCTGAGCCTCAGTTTCCCAGGGGGCCACATAGGGAATACTCTCCCTGCTTATCTCCCACAGCCAAGCAGCAATCTGATAGAAAATGTGATGTAGGGGGCAGTACTTTAAAATACAGTTTTAAGATTGGGATCAACCATGAGGTTTCCCTCTAGCCAAACCTTTTAAATCAGCATCTGCTCGTGCATGATGAGGACCCAAAGACAGGGCATAAACGGGAGCTTCTCATTATGACAGAGGCGAAGCTCAAAAAAGGAACCCAGACTCTAGGACAATGGGTTTGGGGGTGGGCTGAGGCTACTGGGCTACCTGCCCACCAGGCGGCCCAAAGGAACGGGAGAAGAAAGGCACAGGGACCCCTAGAAAGAGCCCTTCTCCCCTTCCCTGCTGCCCCTCTCACCTGGCGTGGGAGCCTTTTCAGTTTTGCCCTTCCACACTGCTGCGTAGCCATCCTCGTGTTTGTTGAACGCCACAAGCTTCACCTCATACAGCCGTCCGGGGACTGGGGAAGGTCACAGGGGTCACTCACCAGAGGAACGCGGGGGTCACTCTATCCCCAGAGACACGTCCCTCTCCAACTCCTGCTCCTGGCTTGTCCACACCCCACAGCAGCTCTGCCCGCTCCGTTACCTTCCCCAAAGCCCTCCTCACCTAGCTGGGTCAACTCATACTGCTTCACTTTCTTCTTGAGCCGGACGGGCCCCACATCCCAAGTCTGGTCTCCACGGCTCCCCGGAGGGCTCTCGCCATTGGCTTCTTCCTCGGCCCCCACCTCCCGCCAGTACAGCTTGTAGCCAGAGATCTGGGCAGGGTGAGGGGGCGGCTGCCAGGACACGACCAGGGACTCCATCCTTGCCCGCACCTTCAACTCTGCAGGAGCAAAGGGGACTGGGGGGCAGACCAGCAGGATAGGAAAAAGAAGGAAGAGAATGGGGGATGAAGGGAAGGGGAACAGGGAAGAGAGACAGCAAGAGGTAGGAGGAAGCAAAAAGCAGAAGATGAACTTCAGTGAGGGCTTTGCCAGCATCCTCTCAAGTCACTGTTCCCTAGTCACTCATGCACCCCATCTGCCAGGCCCTGGGCTAGGTCTAGAGGCGAACTCATGCTACAATAGCAGAGTGTGGGAATGCAGGGGTGTCTCCTGGGCACTGGTAAAGAGGTCAGCAAGGAGAATCTCAAGGGCGGGGAGGAAAGTACCTGGCTCTAAGGTTCTGCCAGTCTCCTGAGTGAACGAATGCATGGAGACCGGGAAGCAAGGGGGCTGCGGGGCTTTCTGAGGCTAGGTGGGAGGGATGGAGCCAGAATGGTGGAGTGGTGGTGGCTTGCAATGTGCCAGCCACTGCTTCAGGCACTTCGTATACATATTTTATCTTTATTCTCACAACCCTATAAATAGCTAAGAAAACTGAGGCTCAGAGAAGTTAAGTAAGTTGCCCAAGGTCACACAAGTAGTAAATGCACCAGGTTTTGTAAACTTTGTACACATATTTTAACTTTATTCTCACAACCTATAAAATAGCTAAGAAAACTGAGGCTCTGAGAAGTTAAGTAACTTGCCCAAGGTCACACAGATGGTAAATGCACTAGGTTTTGTATATAGCTCCAGACTGCGTTTAATCACTCTACAACAGGGCCTCTTAACAAAGATAGTAACAATCGTAATCATGGCAGAATATATTATTTAACAAGCTCTTAGGTTTGTTAAATGCAGCAGAAAGAAGAAGGGAGGCTTGAGTCCGAGTGTGTCTGCAGAGGTCAGCCTTTTACTCTGCACCCCGGTCTTCCTTATACACCAAGGCAGCGAGGAGCCATGGAAAGCCTCGAGGGAGGGCACATGTAACACACACAGTCGCACCCCTGCCCCCGTCCTGCCCCTCCCGCCCCATACCATGGCTCTGGTTGTGCATACTGGGCGTCCTGTGCTGCATCCACTCGGAGGGGGCCCCGTAGCCTGCACCTGTGCCAGCTGAAATTCGTACTCGATACACCTTGTTCGGCTGAAGCGAGTTCAGCGTAAGCTGGGTCTCATTCCCTGGCACCTCGGTGGAAAAAATCTGATCTGCTGGAGATCAGGAGAGATGGGCTCTGGGTGGCCACCTGAGGACCGTGACTCTCCACCCCCATACCGACGCTGCCACCTCAGATCCCGGTTCCTCGGTGCCCACCCTGGCTGAAACCTTCCTGGCACTGACGACTCCACAGCTCTAGGGCTGACACACGGCTCTAGACACACCTTCTAGAATGGGGAGACTCGCACCAGGCTCTCCCTCCTCCTTCCCTGGGAGCTGGCAATGACCCTCTCCCGCATGTCACTGTCCCCACACCAGGGCACGTAAGCACTGGCTGCTTCCCAGAGCCCTGACAATCACCCCAAACTTCTTTCTCTGTCCCGCAGTCCTCACCCTGGACCCCCAGCCACCTTTTTTCTTCTAACTTTATTCCTTTCACATCCCCAACCCTAGATGACTTACATTTACCCTAACACAGCCTTCCCAATGCCTCATTTCTCCAATCCCACAAGCACTCCCCTTACCCGCTTACCCCGAAGCCCTCCTCTACTTTGTGTGTGTGTGTGTCTGTGTATGTGTGTGGTAACATATATACATATCATAAATTTTGCCATGTTAAGTATACAATTCAGTGGCACTAATTATTTTTGCAATATTGTGCCGCCACCACCACTAGCCATTACTAGAACTTCACATCACTCCAAACAGAAACCCTGCGCCCATTATGTGCTAACTCCCCCTTCCCCCTCCTTCCCTGCCCGACACCTGTACTCTACTTTCTGTCTGTATGAATTTGCCTATTCTAGATATTTCACGTAAGTCGAATTATACTTTTTTTTGTCTTTTTGTGTCTGACATTTTGCTTAGCATATTGTTTCCAAGGTTTATCTATTTTTTTTTTTTAGCATGTATCAGCTCTTCATTCCTTTTCGCAATTGAATGATGTTCCATTATACGGATGTACCACATTTTACTTATCCACTCTTCTGCAGGTGGGCATTTGGGTTGTATCCTCCCTGCAGCTGTGTGAATAATGGTGATGTACACTGGTGTGCAAGTATCTGTTTGGGTCCCTGCTTTCAATTCTTTTGAGTATATACCTAAGAGTGGAATTGTTAGGTCATATGGTAATTCTATGTTAGATTTTTTGAGAAACCACCAAACTGTTTTCCACTTTTGTGCCTTTAGAGCTGGAAGGGGTCCTGGGGATTACCCAGGCTACCTGCCGTACCTGCCGCATTTCACAGATGAGGAAACAGAGGCAGGGACTCAATAGGATTACAAGGTGCAGCTACAGAGGAGGTGGGCCTAGCATTCTTTGCCTTCCCTTTTCATCCCTGCTGTCCCTACTTCCAGTCTGCTTTCCATTTTCCAGGCTCATCTCAGCCCAGCTGAAGTCCACAGCTGCTCTAAACAACCCTTCACTTCATTGATTCCCAACCCCGTGAAGCCCACATCCCACCCCACTCACCTTCCTTTCCGAAACCATACTCTATCTTGTACTTCACCACCTGCCCATTGCTCAGGCCAGGGGGCAGGGGCAGCCACGCCACCCTGATGTCCGAGGGGTTGGGGCTGGACAGGGAGAGCTGGGGCGCTGCACTGGGGACTGAGACACAAGAACATCAGGGTGAGCCCGGCTCCACCGACATGGAAGGTGAGGCCCAGAGCGGTCAGAGGCTTGTCACAGAGCAAGCCATAAACAGGGCCAGTGCCAGGACATGAGGGAGGGAAGAGGGGCTTTCAGGGGGACCCTGGGTTGGAGGACAAGGGGCCCATGCCTCTAAAAGTCCTGGCGTGGAGTTGCTCCTGTGCACAAGGGACGTTCTTCCCATCCAGAAACAAGAGCAAGGTTTGGGGCCCGATCTTCCACATTCAATGTATCAGCGTCATTGGTCCCGGCCCTGACCGGGTGGATACACGGGTATTTGGAAGAGGGGCCATATGACAGAGGGAAGCACGAGATCTAGGCTCAAATCCCAGCTGTTCAACTGACCTTGGGTAAGTCACTCGCATTTCCTGGGCCTCAGTTTCCCCAACTGTAAATTGAGGGGAAGAAACCCTGCCCATCCCCTTAGAGGGCCCCAAACAAGACAGGGGGCAGGTAAATGTGCTTTGGCGTACACTCATAAAGAGAAGTCAGAGCTACCACCCTTAAGGGATTCTCTGGGCCCTATGCGACCCTTACAAGTGCAGAGGCCCTACCATCATCCGGGGTGTGCACCAGCGTGGGGGCTGAGGTGCGGCTGGCCCCCAGCTGGGAGTAGGCCACCACGTAGAACTCATAATCCGTGTTGGGCTCCAGGTCCCGAACCTGTAGCTCGGTGGTGTCATTGTTCACGGCAAACTGGTACTCAACGTTGTCCATGCCTGATGTGGGGGACAAGAGGACTGTCACGGGGCCACCCCCAGGCTCTGTGCCAGGGAAAATGGAGGCTGCCTAGGGGACCCTCAGACTGCTGCAGTCTCTGGAATAGTCTATTTATAGCTAAACAATCCTGGATAATCTGAGGTAGGAGCATTATTGCTCCCAGATAACAATACCAGATAATCTTCTGAATGAATAAACTCCTTTGCCTTCTAGTTTTGCTATATTAATTTCTATGTGGGTAGAAGTTCTTTCTGGCGTCTAACTGAAGTGTTTCCTGCTGCAGTTATTAAGACAGAGTGGGAGTTGGCTCTGGGAGCCTTAACCCGGGCTGGGAATGCCAAGGAAGGAGAAGCATCCCCTCTCTCCTCTCATAACAAACGTGGCTGAGGGGAAAACGTGTCCCACGCATTGATCCCTCCAGCCCCAAGTCTAAGAAGAGTTGCCTAACAGGTGCCTGTCTCTTCTGTGGACTCCTACTCCACCCCACCCCACAGATAATCCCCCAGGTAACCAATCCTTCAGTCATCCCACCTGCATATTCCCACCCAGCCACCCACCCATCCACTGCGCCCCTGCGTGGGCCTTGCTGGAGCGTCCAGGGTCCGACGTGGACATACCCCGCGCCTTCTGGTAGTGAAGGGAGAAGCCGATGATTTGCTCGCTGTGCAGCTCGGGCCGCTCCCAGGCCACCAGCACCGCGGAGCTGCTCAGCGGTGTGGCGGTGACCCGCGTGGGGGCGCTGGGCAGCCCATCGCGCACCACTACTGCCAGCGGCGCGGCGGCGCACGCAGTCCCCACGCCGTTCTCGGCCACGCACTGGTAGTACCCCGCGTCCTGCAGGCCGATCTGCGTGATGACCAGGCTGCCGCCGCCGCCCTGCACCTTGACGCGCCCGTTGGGCCGCAGCGGCGCCCCGTCGTGCAGCCAGCTCAGCGCCGGCCGCGGCTCCCCCGACGCGCGGCACACGAAGCGCGCAGTGCTCGCCCGCGTCCGCGACAGCGCCTCGGGCGCCTGCGTGATGGCCGGGGCCGCTGGGGGCGGGGAGAGGGCCGCTGACCCCGGGCTTCCGCCACCGGGGGCTCTCCCCCTCCCCGGAACACCCCAGCCCTCCTTAGCTTCCCCCAAATAACCCCCAGCCACACCCGGCCGGGCCGACCCCTACGCCCCTGCCCCCCAATTCCAATCACGAGCCTCTCCCCGACTCACTCCTCCCCAAACACTCAAGTTCAGGGCAAATCTACACCCCCACCCCCACCCCGACTTTCCCCCCACTTCCCCCAGCCCCACACTGACCGTTCTCTTCCCTTCTCTGAATTATCCTCATGCCTCCTCAGCTTTCCTTAAAACTCCAGCTCCCCCTCCTTCCCCCTTTTCCCACACTTCCCAGATTTACTCCTCTCAGATTTCCCAGACCTGAACAAACCCCGTCCCCCAGTTTTCCCAGTGCCACCCAGAAACCACTCCTTTACCTCCCCGAATCACCTCAATCCCTCCCCTTCTCCCAGTTACCTAAGTCCCACCCTGACCACTCTGTCCCCTCCTCCAGTCACCCACGGCAGGCTCTAAATCACCTTTTCTTACTTGACTCAAATCCCCTCACCTCATCCTCTCTTCTCTCCCTCCCACCTCCCCTCCCCCACCCCCCACCCCGCTCATCCAGTGCCCCCCTATGAGCCCGCCACCCTAACTCTACCCCTTTTCATCCCCCACGGTCACCCCCTCGGTGCCTCTAACGACAGGCACCTCCCCATTTCCGCCCTTCACCCCATCTAACCCACCCCAATCTGGTCTCCCCCACACCTACTGCACCCCGCCGAGAGGCGCATGCGACTGCCCCGCCTTACCCAGCACGCGCAGCTCGGCGGCGGCCGTGGCGAAGTCGCGCGTGCGGGGCTTGTTGGCTCTGCAGACGTAGACGCCCGAGTGCCGGGGCTGCGCGCTGGCGATGAGGAGATTGGTGCGCCCCAGGACGATGACATCCGTGGAGATGGGCTTCCCATCTGGGAGGGCAGTGGGAGGCACGCTGGAGGGGGGGCGCTGGGGACGGCCCCTCCAGCCCCGCTCTGGGCCTCAGGCCCCTCTTACACCCAGGTTAAGTGAACATAGTCCCAGGTTTGATCTCAGTTCCTCCACTTGCTAGCCAGTGACCCTCTCTGAGCCCTAGGGTTTCCATCTGAAAAGTGGGGAGACAGTCCCTGGTTGGAAGAGCTGCTGCCAGGATGAAAAGAATAAGGTCTGTGAGAACCCCTGGCTTGTAATAGGTGCTGAGGACACTAGTTGGTTACAATTATCATTATTATTATATCCACTTCCCTCAAGAAGGACGTGCTCCCCTACTCTTGTGTCTACCCAGAACTATGATGAAGTGCTGACCATGAGCAAAGGGACTTTTATCTTGATGTTAAACGAAAACCATTTGAAAAGCACCTGACTTAGGGGTGCAAACGGAAAATCCAGAGAAAAAATACAAATGACCAAGAAACACAGAAAAAAAAAGGGTTCAGCTTCATGTAATCAAAGGAATGCACATCAGAGCACAGATACCATTTTTCACCTATCAAATTGGGGAAGATTAAAAAAAAACAGTAATTTGCAATGTTGGTGAAGAGCTAAAATACTGATGGGGCCATAAAGCAGCCTTTGCCTTAATCTTGGAGCCAGAGATTCCACTTGTGAGAATCTGCCCTGGGGAAACGATCAGAATTACAGGCAAGACTTTGTGACCAAGGACTATGGCTGCAGTGCTAAGTGTAGTAGCTGACAACTGGAGAAGACTTAAAAATCCAGCAGTAGGGCACTGCAAATTACATTATGGCTACATTCAAATGATAGAATGTGATACAGTTACTAAAATTATTTTTAAGAAGTTTTAGAGATAGGGGAAATGCTTATTTTATACTGTTGTATGAAACTAGGATTCAGAACTGTAAATACAATATGTTCTTGATTCGTGGGGAAAATGTGCATATGCATAGAAAAATCTGGAAGAAAATACATTCATATGTTCACAATTTTTAGCTCTGAGTGGTGGCATGTTTTCTGCTTGTTTTCTCTTTAGTTTTCTACATGGAACATGTACTTCTTTTGCAGTTTGAAAAAACAAACCGACCAAAAAACTGGTCCCTTTTCTGATGCAGTGGAGTTAATTCCTGGAGAGGGAGCACTGTGTGATGCCAGGCATGCAGTCCCCTTCCAGCCCTTCTCTTCCTAGCATCTATCCAGGAGTCTCTCCAAGTGGCTTTCCAGGACTGCAGGTGTTGACATCATCTGGGACAGCAATTCTCAAATCCTTACCGTACAGGGGAGTCACAGGATCATAGGGGATCAGGTTACAATGCAGAGGCCTGGGGCAGTGCCAGAGATTCTGCATTTCTAACGAGCTCCAGGGTGCTAGAGCTGAGGACCTCACTGACAGTAGCCAGGACAGAGGGCACTTATTAAACTTAAAGATCTCTGGATCATAACTCTCCAGGGGTGAAAGGAGGGAGTCTGCAATTTTAACAAACTCCCTGGGTGATCATGATGTGTGGTCAGGATTTAAGAAACATTGAAATTAGGACTTTGGGGTGACACCACAGGCTTCCTCTAACAATAGTATGAGGGCCCTACTGGCCTCTGGGATCTTACTAAGTAGGCAAATGTCATAAGTCCAATGAGGCAATGCTTGTTGGGGAGCACAAAGATATGAGCTAGTGTTGTTCTATTTCATCAGCTAAGTGGCAGGCACATAGATATCTAGTTTACTGTTTTTCTTTAAATTATATGTATTCATATATCTTTTGAACGTGTGATATAAATGTATTAAAAGGAGACAGTGTAGGGTAAGAGAAGGAGCTGAGGAGGAAGGGTAAAGAAGAGGGCCGGGTTCAAGACCTGCTTCTATCATTAATCTGTGCAGTCACTTCTTACCAACAAGTGGAAGCAAAAGCAATCCCTGCCTTCCTTTCTCACAGGACTGTAGAAAGTGACTGTTCCAGAAAAAGAACAGGCTCTGAACTTTGGGTCCAGGCTCTGCCACCTGCCTCTCTGAACCTCGACCTCCTCTTCTGCCTGGTGGGAAAAATAGTCCTGGCCCCAACCGTCCTTGAAGGGCTCTCGGGAGGCAAGAGAATGGGTGTGAAAATGCTCAATCAGTCGCGAAGTGAGCTCTGGCAACCCCGACAGCATCTCCAGTAACTCGGCCCCCGGCCCCCGTGGCACTTATCACTTGCTGTCTAATACCCGTCAAGCCTCTGGTCACAGGCGTGCATCTCATCTCCCTCACCCGGACAATGAGCGCAGAGGGCAGAGCCCGCGCCTCTCTCATCCAGCGATTTTATTCCCGGTGCCCTGTAAGCCGCCAGACACACAAAGGCAGCGGTGCACCGGGGTAGACACAACTGCCGCCTTTGTGGGTAGAAGACCAGCCCTGGCACCCTGGCTCCACCTGGCTGGCAGGCTGTGCCCACCCTCCCAGCACTCACTCACTTGTAACACTGCAGGGAATAGAATAAAATAAAGTGGAGAACCTCACCCAGCGTTTCAGAAACGATTTTGCTGATTTTGCCGTGGGTAGACTCAAAGTGTTTCATAAAGGAAAATGCCACACAGATGTGACGATGACTTTTGTCCGGTGCCCCGGGCAGCCCCCCTGACGAGGTGGCCCACCCACGCCCAGCCCTGAGGGCAGTTCCCGCCACATCAGAAGGTCAGCGCTCCCCAGAGCAGTAGCCCTTACAGCTTCCGAGATTGGGGGCTTGTCAATGACACCCCGCCCCCCACCTTTCCCATGCCCTCCTACCCTCTCCCTTCACTCACCCTGTCGGACCCAGGACACGAAAGGGGTGGGGTCAGCTGAGGCTACGCATTCCATCACCACGCTCTGACCAGACACCACCGTGGTGTTTTCCGGGGCTGCCACGATGACCACGTCCTGCCCCCTGGTGGCGACCAGGGACCCTGCAGAGAGGGCAGGCAGGAGGCAGCCTTAGTGTTCTGCGTCTCTATGTGAATACCTCACCTAAGGCTCGCAGTTGCCTGGTGAGGCAGGTGAGCAGGGAGCAGCAATGTTTCAATCTGATGCAGGGGGGGACAGTGAGACCCAGGGACACATAGCCACATGGTTCAGCAGAGCTGGGACTGGAGCTCTGAGCTCTCTCGGAGCCAACATGACCTGGCCCCTGACTCGGCACTGGAGAAAGGACAGGACCGTCCCACACCTGCCCTCATTCTCCCCTCCCAGGTTAAATGGACCCTCCAGGCAGAGGGCCATCAGGGTCAAAAGTCCAGCACTGGACTCGGAATAAACAGAGTGCCTGGTTCCAGCCCTGCCGCTAACGTGCTGTGTGACCTTGGGCAAGATGGGTAAGCAAGGGCCTCAGGCTCCCGTGTGGAAAAGGAAGGTGGGGTGGGCTTGGGTTTCTGCAAGCATGGCAGCTGTCTGAGCCCTGGTTCCCTGCCCAGCTCTCAGGGAGACTGGGGCCCTTTGGGACAGCATGGGTAACTTGTGGTTTGTCCAGCAGGTGGCAGCAGAGACCACAGGCACCGGGAAAGGGGGCCAGAAAAGGGAAAAAAGCTAAGCCTGGGGGTTGGGGAATGAGGATGGGGAGAGGAGGATGGTGTGACAGAGAGAGGTCAGCGAGGGGCCCTTGGGGGAAGCCTGAGGCATGTAAGAGCTGTTGAGTACCTGCTAGGGGCCAAGCAACTTTGCACTCTTAGCTCAGTTACTCTCACAACTGCCCTGAAGCTGGCCAATTGGGAAGAAGCCCAGGGTGGTAGCGATGGAACAGTGAAGCCAGGATTCAAAGCAGGTTTTTCTGACCCCAAAGCCTGTGCCCTTCTTACTCCATCACACTCGGACCGGAGATTTTCAGCAAAATGGAGAAATGGATGGGCACACTAGACTGTGGGGTTCCGAGGCTGGCTGTACACAGCAAGCAGAGAGGGAAGAATCTCCCCGTGTCCAGAATCCTCTGGGCATATGGAGGGGCAAGAAAGAAAGGAGCGGGGAGCCCTGGCACTCCCCTCTCCCACCCTGCACCCAGAGGAACAGACTCCACAGGAAGGAAGGAGCCAGGGACTCCTGCAGCCCTGGCTCCACCCCCACTTGCTGGGTGGCACTTGTCCTCCCTGGGCTTTGCTGCCTTACCCTCCTATGGGGCTACTACCACGGCACCTAGCTGAAGGAAGGGATGGGCCTCTTGGGACCCCTCCCAGCTCCAAGGGGGCAGACTCAAGAACCCCCTCATCCCCCAGCAGCCCCCTTGCCTCGGCGGGCCACGCTGAGTAGGGCCTCCTGGCTGCGATGCTGGCGGGCTGAGTTGGTGGCCACACAGCGGTAGGAGCCTGCGTCGCTCTCCTGGACGTCCAGGATCTGGAGGACGCCGTTGGGAAGAGCGATGAGCCTTGGGGACAGGGGAGAAGGCAGCTGTGAGATGGGCGGGGGGCCTGGGGCGGGGGAGGCGGCTGGGGTGCCCAGACTGTCCCAGGCCTACCTCCCACCCCAGCCCCAGACACCTGCAGTATTTCACCGTCAAGCCTCCCTCATAATAAAAGAAACTAAAAGTACAAGATATCAATTTCACCTATCAGATTGGCGAAGGCCAAAAGGTTGAATTACCCTAATCTCAAAATATCAAAGTTGCACACACCTTTTGACCCAGCAGTACCACTTCTTTTATCCCACAGATATCCTCATACACGTGCACAAAAAAAGTATGTTTAATGATATTCACTCCAGCATAGTCTGTAATAGCAGAAGACTGGAAATAACCCAACTGTCCACCCATAGGGGGTTACTGACTAAACTGTGTTGTAGTCACACAGTGGAATGCTAAGCAGCTGTTAAAAAGGAGGCAGACAGCTCTGTATAAGCTGGGACACAGCAATCTCCAAAACTGGTCAAATTTTGACCAAAAATGGTCAGCGCAGCACAACGTATGTGAGGATGTGTGCTTATATCCAGGTGTGTTTGTATATGTTGACTTACCCTGGTAAAGGTGGTATCCTGGGATTTTTTTTTACCCCCTGCCTACAGTACATTTCCTGATAAAATTCCTTTTGACCACACTATCTCATCCGACCCTCAAAACAAGCCCAAGAGATAGAGTGGATCACCTCCCCCATTTTATTGGTGGCAAAATTGAGGCAGAGGAGAAGTAGGATATTTTCCCAGGGTCTCACAGCTGAAGCAGAGTTAATACTTGAACCCAGGTCTCCTAGTGTCAAATCCCATGTTATGCTCACCTACCTGTCCCAGCAGCCACCATGAGACGTGTGAGAATCCTGTGGAAGGGACACCTTCTCCAGAGGGTCCCGGTCAGCAGGTACTTTACTTAGGAGGGGAGGGGTGGATGAGGCGGATGTTCTGTCCTTGTGGTTAGAGGGTTAAAAGGGCAAGACCTTCCTTGAGGGGCGATGCAGTCCAGGAAAGGGTCCCCATGGGGGTTAGGGTGGTAAGGAGCAGAGTGGGTGCTGGCCTAAGGAGAGACCAGCAGGTCCCCCTGAGCCCATCAGCTGTGACCCCCGCCGGGTCAGTCCAGGCTGAGAGTCATTGTTTCTCATTAGAGCAAACGGTGCTGGCACCGATGGTGTGGGCTGGGCCACGGTCGGAGAGGGAGCGGAGTAGCTGTGCACTTGGTAGGGATCCCTTAGTTCGTGGAGAAATGGGGTATGAGAAAATCCAAATGTGGGAGAGAGTGAGGAGAGGAAGGGAGGGGAGAATTCTGTGCACTGGCCTAGAAACCTGCTGTGGCTCGACAGGGACTTAGAGAAAAAAAAACAAAAACAAAAACCCTGCATTGTGCCTCCCTTATCCCAGAGGCAAACCCAGCTCTGCTTGCAGCCCCTTAACACTCAGCTCCAACAGCTGCCCCTTTGGGTCTGGTGGCATCAGGGCTGGAGCCAGTGGGAAGGAAGGGGACTGGAGGCAAGGGGTGGTTGAAGGTAAAATCCTGAGCCAGGGTCCAGCCTCCTGCCACAGAAAAAATTGATGGAAAAGGACAGGGAGGGGAAGGATAAGCAGGGCCCATCTGGGAAACAAGGGCCCCCCCATGGCCTTGTCCTGCCCCCTGTACCTGCTGCCTCCTTTCCTCTCCCTCAATCTAACTCACTGACAGTGTCTACTGCATCCCCGTCAGAGCCACCCACAATTATTAACAAAGTTTCCTGATTTTTCCAGGGAAATTAAGTACCCAAGAGCTAATAATCTCCTTTGACAAATAAGATTTCCTTCATTATGTGTGTTGAATGAATGAATGAATGAACAAATGAAAGAATGAATGGATAGCTTCCCCTGGGCCTGGAGCTGCTGCTGCAGCCAATAGAGCAGTGGCACAACCACTTTTAGAATGCAACCAAAATCTTTGCTATGTTTTCTTGAAATGTGTTTTTAGAAGCTGGCATCAGAGAGATGTCCAAGATATATTGCTTGATGGGGAAAAAAAAAGCAATCACAGTGTTTATGAAGCAATTCCATTTTTGGAGAAACGAATATATGGAATGCACAGAAAGTCAAGGTTGGTGAAGTTCATGGGGTTTTCTCTGGGTGGGATTACTGAGGACTTTGTTATGTTTTTAAAATGTCTGTTTTGCTTTATAGCAAATATGTGTTTGGGGGAAATATTTTTAAATTTTAAACTTAAAAAAATGTGCACACTTTGTTTTATAATTCCAGGCTCTAAAGAAGCAGTGGGGCATGTCGGAGAGAGAGAGCTGGTTACAACCCATGTGATTTTAGCAATTGACATTACATGTCTTGGCCTCAGGCTTCTCATCTGAAAAATGGGTTAAATAATTCCTGCCCTGCCTAACTTTACTGCACTAACCCTCTTAATGTGTTAGGAGATACTGAACATAAACACAATGCATGAACCACAAGCTCTAAAATCATACACATATTTTAAAAGATTGGAAGAGAACTCATAAACATCATAATAGCTGTGTTCAATGGGTAGATAATTTTTTTAAAAACTTTCTGTAGAGTTGGTAATTTTATAATTTTAAAATCAATTTAAATTTCAGATAAGACACAGTATCTACTTATAGAATGAAAACAACGTCTATTCAAAAGGAAGGGGTTGGTCTTTTTAAAAGCCCAAGCCTGAGCCTGCTATCCCCTGCCCCAAAAGGGTCACCTGAGCCCAGGGATTTAAGGACACAGAATCTAGGGAAAGGGGACACTAGCTGAGGGTCACACGACGGGCACTGGGAGATGTTAGGGTGGAAGGCTAGACTAGGGAACCCACGTTACTTGTTTCTTAGTGTGAATGAATGGTGATAAGAAAATGATTTCAAGAGAAGCCAGAGACATATTTTTATTCCAGTGGTTATGCTCTTTTTTTTTTTTACATGGGCAGGCACCAGGAACTGAATATGTATTTATTTTTATGGCTACCTTCTATTTGCGGCAAGCATTACTGATTTTCCATTTACTGCAGTGAGATAATGTTCCCTTTTAATACATGTTAAAGTTACAAAACAGTGAAGTGTTCAGTGACTGTATAAACGGTATAGGGATGGCCACGATTATAAGGTGGCTTGTGAATGCCTGGACTTTGGTAAACACTGCTCTCATTGATTATTGGTTCCCTCAGAAGAAAAATTATTCTCTAGATTATCCCTTTATTAGAAATTAGCATAAGTACAAGGGAATTGCCTCGGGGTCTAGCCTTCACCATCAGTGCCAAAAAACATGCACACATACCCTGACGGAGTGAGTTAATTAACTGCACATGTGCACGCCCCACGCCGAGGCATATGGTCCCTTTCCAACCCCTGGGCTGAGTTTATGAATAGCATATTTGTACATGTACTATATCTGGGCATGTGTAAAAATACATACCTTGGGCATAATCAAGGTATGCTGTTTTAGATGTTTCTTTATTCTTCACACAGTGTGCCGGGACATGTGAGCCCAGCTTATTTATAGATGAGGGTCACTTTTCAGAGGACTTGGGGGCAAACACTCCCAGGAACTGGCAGCTCTGGCCTCCTGGGTGAGGCCTGTGCTTTCAGAGGATGATGCCTGGGCTAAATATCGGGAGAGAAGGTCGGGACCCTGCTGATTTGCTGAGAGACCTTGGGGAGGTCACGTCTCTGCTCTCAGCCATGGTTGGAACACCTCATCTCTTAGCCTATTGTCAGCATGAACTTTCTAGAGCTAAGTGGTCCCTGCCCTAATTACCGCCCGGAGGCCTGTTGGGCATGACTTCTGTGCCCCAGAGTCCGACAATTTGGGTACAAGCTGTGCAACCTGGGGTGAATTACTTCCATCTCTGATCCTTAGTTCCTCATTTAACAACACAGATAATATCATCTAACAAATACACAGACCTGTAAGGTCGTGCATTATATATTAAATGGGGAAAAAAAATTGCACACTAATTCCATTTTTTTTGTTTTGCTAAAAAAGATGACTGGATGGGGGTGTGAGGGTAGCTCAGTGGTAGAATGCTCGCCTGCCATGCGGGAGGCCCGGGTTCGATTCCCGGCCCTTGCAGTTCCTAAACAAATGATCTGAATTTTTAAAATGGAGCTGCTAGAGGTATAAAGTAAAAGTAAATAGAGGAAAATATGAAGAAAAATACCTTCCTCAAAAGATGATGAGTAGGATTAAATAAGAAAATATGTGCAAAAGGCTTAGCACAGTGCCTGGCCCAGGGTAAGCTCTCATGAAGCAGTGACTGTTATGAATTTCAATGTGGGGAGTTTCCCTGGTCTCTCCCAGCCTCTCCGGGGACTTCCAGGAGTGGATTCTTCCCCAGCCCATGCACTCTGTGTCCACGGGACTCCCAGAAAGCACCTACCCCACAGGGGTGAGAGGACTCACATTTAGAAAGGCACCGGAGTTACAATGTCGGTGCTAAGAAGGCCAGGCCAGCTTTTCGCAGCCTTATGACCTAGAATGCTCATTCATAGGCTGTCAGTTCGGTTCTGCTGCAGAGGGGGCTGGTGGGCACATGAGTCTGGGAAGTGAAACAAGTTCACTAGGTTTTTCAGTACAGTACTTCTCAGGGCCTTGCCAGCTCCAAGAGGCAGATTTTTTTTTTCTTTTTAACTTTTTTATTGTATAATATAACATATATTAAAAAGGAAAAAAGCAACAGTCTTCAAAGCATTCTTCAACAAGAAGCCACAGGACAGAGTCTGTCACGGGCCATATCCCCCCATCCCAGGCCCCCCATCCAGCTGCTCCACGATATAGGCGGCCAGAAGGCGTAACTATTTTTGTATCATCACAATCAACTTTTTTTTTTCCCCTTTGTGAAAAATAACATATATACAAAAAAAAGCAACACATTTCAAAGCACAGCACCACAATTAGGCATAGAACACATTTCAGAGTTTGGCCTGGGTCACAACTCCACAATTTTGGGGTTTTATTTTTATCTACTTTAAGATACTGGAGACCAAAGGAGACATCACTTCAGTGATTGAGCACACACACTCATCTGCCAAATCCTATCCTCTCTGCTTAACTCCACCATCACCCCCGATCCCTCTGTCCCTCTCCTCAGGGGTGCCTGGGCCACAGCCATTCCAACTTGCTCATGTCAGAAGGGTCCACCAATAACATGGGGCAGGGAGATGGAACCACCTGAAGCCCTGGAGAAGCTGGGCCCTCCAGGCTCTAGGACCCATTTGGTCCAGGGACCCACCCGGAGGCTGCAGGCCCCCGAAAAGCCACCCTAGTGCATGGAACCCTCATGGAACCTTATATATTGTCCTAGGTGTTCTCCAGGATCAGCTGGGATGGCCCTGGTCAGGGCCTGGCAGGTTAGGACAGGAAGCAAGGTCTAACTGAAGCCTGCACAAGAACGACCTCCAGAGCAGCCCCCTGAGTTCACTTGAATTCTCTCTGCCACTGACACTTTACCAGTTACACTTCTTTTCCCCACTTTAGTCAGGATGGAATTGTTGCTCCCTTGGTGCTAGGGCTGGACCCATCCCTGGGAGTCATCTTCCACACCACCCAGGAGACCCTCACCTCTGGATGTCATGTCCCACGTAGGGGGAGGGCAATGACTTGACTCTCAGAGTTGGAATCAGAGACAGTGAGGCCACATCTGAGCAACAAAAGAGGCCCAGAAGCACTCCTAGGCATGCCTATAGGCAGGCCAAGCCCAAGAGGGAGATTTACAGGCAAACTTTCCCGACGGTATTTGAATACTGAATACTTTTTCCAAGAAGCATCTTATGGGACTGATGTTCTACAAAGAAGACACTTTGTGAAACCCTGATCTAATCCAACCCTTTGATTTTATGGGTGGGGAGAACGAGGCTGGGTGAGAAGAAGTAACTTGCCAAGGGCCAAAGGTGCCAACCAATCACCAAGGTCAACAGGATCTCTTCTATCTTGACCTCTTGCCCTTCTTCCTCCTTTGCAACTGTCTCAGGGATGTTTCCTGTGGCTTTTCTACCTAGAGGTTTCTCCTAAACCTTCTGTACCTTTGGGAAAAAATCAGAGGAGGTGGGACAACTCAACATAGTTGAGAGAAAGTCCCAAGGAAGGGAAATCTGGAAACTAGCTTTCTAAGCCTACAGAATCTCACCTCCAGCCAGGGGAGAAGGAGAGCAAGTGAGCTGGTAACCACAGCTAAGAGATGTAGAGAGAGGACCGTGGGGTGGCCAGGAAAAGCCTTTGAAGACTACATTTCCAAAGATGTAGGAATCCATGGGGTGGTGACTGTCATGAGACCAACTCAGAAACCGCAGATGCAAATGAGCCCCATGGGTTCTTGGTTACATGCATATCTGGATCTCAAAATAGGGATCGAGGATGGGGTCCAGCCTCTGCTTCTCGCCTTCCCTGGGATGGCTTCGCCAACCTACTGCCTTTGCAGGGAGAGTGGACGGTGGAAAAGGAGGGACTCCATAACCCGTTTATCGGATGGCTGAGCCCCTCTGGGTGGAAGTGGGACAGAAACTCTGGAGGAATACTGAAAACCCTCCCAGCAACCTTGGGGCCCTGAACAAGCAACAAATACTCTGCCAGTGAGTCACGGTGTGGCCTTGGATAAACCAAGGCTGGACCTCAGTCCACTTCTCAATAAAGCAATGGATGGACTAAATATGTTCTGAAGGACTCTACTTCCAGTCTCTGCCCAAGCTCCAAAGCGTGGAGGGTGGCTTTGCTCCTAGGGAGCAAAAACTTCTTGCCGGGTTCTCTTTGGGACCAGAAATGACCTGGGTGTTAGGCAGTGGTTGGCAAATGGAGTCTAGACAAACAGTCACTTTGATTCTGAGCACCCTGGTCCCAAGTGCATTACAGGGCCCTCTCTGCCCTGCTCACAGCGGCCCCCTTCCCGCTTCCCACAGGGCACTCACCGAGGCTCCTCAGGCACTGTCACCTGGTCCTTCTCCCACGTAATGATGGGTGCAGGCAGCCCTTCGATGTGACATTCAAACCGAGCTGTCCCGTTCTCCTCCACTGTCTGAGACTCAGGGTGCAGGGAGAAGCCTGCAAGTGCTGGGGGTGAGGACGGTGAGACGCAGGGACAGGGACAGGAGAGGAGCACGGAGAAAGGGCAGCCACCGTGAGCAGACACAGAATCAGAGTAACAGAAACAGACAGCAGAGCAAATTCACATCAAAGGAGACACACACGGGTGAAGAGAGGGGGCAGGGAATAAGAAATGGTGATTACTGGTCAGATGTTGTAGACAGAGTGAGTTCAAAGCCCCCTGCCTCACACACCCTGATGGTCAGACTACAGTGAGGGGCACCTTTCTCCGGGTGACCTGTGCCTGCCAGGAGCCCCCCAAGGGGTAGGCTGGACAGTGGGGCTTGACTGCACACACTCGGCCTCCTGCAGGGGTGAGGAGCATCCTGAGGAGGCCTCGTACCCTGACACTCCAACAAGCCTCTCTGGTGGGCTTCCTGGAGGAGGGCAACTTTCTAGACTCCAGACTCCCATGGGAAAGAAAAGGAGGAGGAATAGGGAGTAGAGGAGGAGGGGAAGGAGAACAGACTACACAACAGTGAGGGAAAAACAACATCAGGGAGGGACCTACTGAGCTGGCTGGGAGGCAGGTAAAGGAACAGTGGCCTCAAGAAACAGGCATTTGGGCGGGCCACGGTGGCTCAGTGGCAAGAATGCTTGCCTGCCATGCCAGAGGACCTGGACCTGGGTTCGATTCCCGGTGCCTGCCCATGTTAAAAAAAAAAAAAAGAAAGAAACAGGCATTTGTGCAAGTAACTATACATCCCCAGTCTCCTGGGTCTCAGTCCTGGCCCCAGATGTAGGCACTTAGGCAGTGCCACGGTGGCTCAGTGGCAGAATTCTCGCCTGCCATGCCAAAGACCCAGGTTGGATTCCCAGAGCCTGCCCATGCCAAACAACAAGACAACAACAACAAAAAACAGACACAGGCACTTACTGGCGAGCTTGACCACAGCCGCCTGGCTGGCCACCACTCCGAAGGAGCCACGGGCCAGGCAGGAGTAGCTGCCTTCGATGAGCCCTGCAGTCCCCTCGTCACTGCCATTGGATGCCAGCGGCTGGGACAGCCACAGGGAGCTGTCAGGCAGCAGGTGCAGGTGGTCATGCTCCGGCAGGGGGCCCCCGTCCTTGCTCCAGGTCACGCTGGTAGGGGGTCCGGCGGCAGCAGGCCCCAGACTACAGTTGAGCACCACGGCCTGCTGCGGGCCCAGGACCACGCGCCGCGGCCCTGCTGCGCAGCTCAGCTCCACCGTGGATGCCGGGGACGACGACCGCTGCCCTGCACGGAGGAGCAGCACCAGCTGTCAGCGGTCACCGCCTGTAGCCGCCAGCCCGAGACGCCCACCCTGCTGGGGCAAGTCGCTGAGCTAGCGTGCTCCTGGATCCTGGCTGTGCCCCTCACTACCTGTGAGCTTGGGCAAAGTGCGGCGCTACTCCCCACCCATCTGGTAGATTTATTCGTCCAGCGGCATCATGATAGCCAAAAGGTGGAAACAAATGTCCATCAACCGATGAATGAATAAACAAAATGTGGTATATCCATACAATGGAATAGTATTCAGCCGCCAAAACGAATGAAGTTCTGCAACATGCTACAACGTGGGTAAGTCTTGAAAACAGGAGGTTGAGTGAAAGGAGGCAGCCACTAAAGGCCATGTATTATATGATTCCATTTATTTGAATTGTCCAGAATAGGCAAAGCCATAGAGGCAGAAGGGAGATTAGCAGTTGTGGGGGGAAGTACTATTGGGTACAGAGTTTCTTTTTGGAATTGGATAGTCGTATTGGTTGCACAACCCTGTGAATATACTAAAAACCAGTGAACTATACACTGTTTTGGGTCCTTTTATTTTTTTTGCTTATTATTACCCACATCGTTCCATTTTTCTTTTTATGAGAAAGTTTTTAGTCTCCCCTTTCTGTCTTCTTCAACCCTTCCTCTCCCCTTCAACCTCTAATTTGCTTTCAATCTCTGCAAATTTGCTATTTCTAGTTATTTCTTATAAGTGACACCATGCAATTTTTGTCCCAGTATATCCTGCTTATTTCACTGAGCATCATGTTTTCAAGGTTTTTTCGTATAGCAGCATGGCTCAGAACTTCATTTGTTCTTATGGCCGAATCACACATTGTGTGTATATACTGCATTTTGTTGGGCATTCATTTATTGATGGACATTTGGGTTGTTTCCAATTCGAGGCTTTGCAAATCATGCTGCTATAAACACTGGTGTGCAAGGATCTGTTTGCAACCCCCTTTTTACTCTTGTGTATAGACCTAGAAGTGGGTAAATTGCACACTTTAAATGGTGAACTTTATGGGATGTAAATTATATTTCAGTTAAAAAAAAAAAGGCACAGTAATAGCTTTGTCATTGAGCTGTAGTAGCATTAAATAAGAAGATGCGTGAAAAAGGAGTATAGCACCGTGCCGGGCCCAGGACGGGGGCTCAGTAATATCCCTCTACCCCCTGGAACCTTACAGCTTGTCTCAATCACAATTACCCAGCCTAAAATATAAAATGGGTTAGAAAAATACCATATTCAAGAAACATTAAAAACATACTATGAGTGTGAGAAAGTGCAAGTGTGTGTGTGTATAAATAAATAGATATCCCAAATAAACAAAACAAAAATAACTTCCAGCTGATTTGTGGAGGCACCTAGACAAAAGGAAATCAGACCTCCCCTCCCCTCTGTCAATGGACAAAGCGAACAGACCCCGATGGGTAAAGCTAAGTGCTCCAAGGTAGGTATTAGAGTCAAGCTGGCTTTTGCGCAAGGAGGTGCCCAGGGCTCATTCCAGGCAGCTGGGGACAGAGCCCTGGGGGCCAGCTGCCTCTTCTACCCCAGCAGCTCTCCGACCCCTAACCCTAACCCTAAGCCAAGCACCCTTTCTTCCTTTGGCTAATCTGTCTGCGGTCAGAACCCACTTCTCCAGACACCCAGTTTAGGGCTCTCTTCTCTCCTGAGGCCCCAGAAGAGGCTGCAGACACCAAGGCTGCCCTTCCCACAAAGGAAAACGGTATCCCAGGTCAAGGCAGAAACACCAAGGCAAAGACAAGATGTTTACTATTTCAACTATCTCTCTTTTTTTGGGGTACATGGTCCGAGAATCGAACCCGGGTCTCCTGCATGGAAGGCGAGCATTCTACCACTGAGTCACCGTGCATCTCAGCTATCATTTTAATGGGACTCAGCAGCCAACATTCATAGAGAGATGATTGGTTCTCCTAGTTGTGCCTCCCATAAAGTTGACCTGCTGCTTCCCTGTCCCATAAGAGGCCAATGGTCCATGGTCCCTACTTAGCCTCTGGCCCGACTCCTTGCTTTGAGGCAGAATGAAATGTCTGAGCATGAACTAGAGGCACAGGTGAGGACAATGACCCCTACCGATTGCAAGGCAGCTCTGTGCTGGCTGAGCCACATGGGGACATGCAGAAAGCAACGTGACCCGGGAATCGGGAGACCTTCAGTTACAGACTTAGCTCCATCACAGTCTAGTTGTGTGGCCCTGAGAAAGTCACTTCCCATTCCGGGCCTCAGTTGGCTCCATGTAGCGGGTGATCTCTGAGATGCTCTCATTTTATGATTCAGTGACCTGGACACACCTATTCCTAGACAAACATATAACACCATCTAGACACATGCACAAAACCACAGACACCAACTTCCATGTGCTCCTCAATCTCTGCCACACTCATCAATCCCTGAACACACATCTGCTAATGCTTAGAACTGCTGCAAGGCAGCAGGTCCCTAGGTTCCCTTCCCGGTCCCCCAAAGAGGAATAAAAATAAGAGGTGACACGTCGCAACTGGCTGAGACAAGGAGGCTAGGGCTGAGGCCAGGGTCCTGACACTGCACTGTGAAGGATGAACGGATGGATAGGGCCTGAACTGGGCCTTTACCTTTCTAAATCCCTTAAAAAAATCTGCTGAGCACCTCCCATCTGAGTAAGTGTACTCACGCATTACCAGCTGGGACAGCGAGGAGAAGGCGCCCCTTGTTTCCCCCAAGTTTCCATTCTAACTGGGGAAACCAAACTGGCATTCACAACCCTGCAGGCAGTGTGCTGTGGGGGAAAGAACATTTGACCTTGGGACAGAAGCTCAAGGTTTCCCTGATGCTGCTCCACCTACCAGCTGCGTGGCAAGTCATTAAACCTCTCTGGGCCTCAGTTTCCACATCTGTGAAATGGAAACGATACTATGTAGCCTGTGAGGATTAAACAAGCTGATGTATGTCAGGGCCCCAGCAGAGCACCTAATGGACATCACTGAGCAAACGGGAGCTCGCTCTTTAAAGGAACTTCATAAACCGCACAGGGCCATACAGATGCCAATCGCGGCTCTTAACATCCAGCCCTCTCTGTCTTGAAGGCCCCAGGTCCTGTGACTCGAACAAGGGGTGGGAACGCAAGCCCGGGCTCTGGGCCCAGTGGCTTCTGACCACCCGTTCCAGCCGCTGAGCAGTCGGTTCGGGTTGCAGGGGAGAGAAAAGCCCTGCAGGACACAAACCCCAGAGCCCTCTGGCAGCCTCCCCGCCCCCCTCAAAGCCTGTCCAGGGCTTGGAAAATCCCCTGCCGCGCTGAACAAACAATGTGAACAGTTGGGGCCGCAGCAGCTGCTGGGTATGTCAGCAGCCCGGGCGCTGGGGAGCAGAACGGCGGCCAGTGCCGACGGCGGCTGGCTGGGGAGCCCGGAGGAGGCTCCAATTCCCTCCCTGAATATTCATGGAGCAGCAGATGTCTGGCTTCCCCAGCTCTGAGGAGCCCGTGAGAGGGAAGAGGAGCCCTGGGATATAGATGCGGGAAGAATCAGAGTCTCCTTCAGAGAGCAAAAGGGCTGTCCCAGGAGCCCGGGAAGGCCTATTTTAGGAGAAATAGCTGCGAAGCCCGAGACTCCTCACTTTACAGATGGGGAAATGGAGGCCCAGGGGAGATAACTGCACGCGAATGAGAGGCTTCTCTCTGCCCCGATGCCCAGACCAACTTCTGGGCCCAGGTGAGATGCAGCTCAGACGCCGGCGACTCCACTCCCCAGGAGGAGATTATCCTAAGACTCACATCACAGAGAGTCTTGGAGGACACTTCTTCATGCTGCCTCTCAACTACACAGACAGTGGGATGTGCTGGGACAACCTTTGGCCTAGGAGACAGTCTTGAGCGCTAGGTCCGGTCATTTGTCATATAACCTTGGATAAGCCACTTTCCATCTCTCAGTTTCCCCAATCTGTACAACGAGAAGTCTCCGCATTTCTCAAACATTCTCACTAAAACTCCCCCAACAGAACAGGAGAGTATATTCACAAGGCTCAATGATAGCCTGAAATGTTTTTAGTTTTTCCTTCTGCTCCATAACATAGCAATGGTTGCTTTAATATGGACACGGTTCCCACACCACCAAATCTTTTCATAAAAGTGATGCTCCAGAAAGCGAACCGTGGGTGTCCAGTGGCTTCATGGCCACCCATTTCCTGCCAGCCCCCAGCCCCCTGCCACAACTGGCTCCCCAAAGCACCTCCCACGAGCGTCTCTGAGACGCTGGGTGGACTCACACCAGGTGCTCAGGGGACATTTGCTGCCCTTGCCTCGAGGGGACTTCCCTCTCTCCCAGCTCCTTTTCTTCCGTCTCCTCAGTGAGACCAGAGACATAGAACTTCTATGCTTGGGAGCCCTGGGGCTCTTTCTCAATCTCCTTTGTCTGACAGATTATTTTTTTTACCCACTTACAGGATAAATTAGATTTGATGAGGCCAAGCAAGAACCCGGACAAAAAGAGCTGCTGAACCCCAGGGCCAGCTCGTTGCTGTTTGGTGGGATTAGCGGGGCCGCGGCGTGAGCCCATTTTGCAGTGAACCCTCAGGAAAGGGCTGTGTGAGTGGGAAGGAGGATGAAGCCAAGATGTCTCATCCAGTAAGCTCAGAACTTACCACAAACATCAATGCTTTGTCACTTCTGGGCCCAGTGGAGTTACAACTTGCTTTCAGGTGGAGGGGCAACTCTCCATGACACCATCACCACTGTCCTGTCCCAGGGGACGCAAGTCAGTTTCTTCCAGAAACCTCTCTGCTCCTGCAGCCTGGCCACCTCCCACTTCACATAGAAGCCCTGCCCACCAACAGCTGGAAGGAGAGTTTGGGACGGTTTCCTAGGATACAGGGAAGGCCGCAACCCTCTCTTCATCTGTAATCCTGAAAGCTAAACTCAGCCTGTCCTGGCTCCTGCCTGTGCCCTGTTCCCTGCAACCGTCTGCCCCCAACATAGCAAAGCACCTTCCGTTCTCTAAAAGCACATACCTGCTTCACACGGTGCTTGTGCCGCTCTGATGAGAAGAACAGTGCCCTGCCAGGCTGATTTAGATCCCTCTTCTTTAGCTGTCCTGGGTGCCTCAACTGTCGCACTCGTCACTTACGGTTTTTTTTTTTTTTTTGTATGCTGTATGGTGGGGTCGCATCACTTAGGTTTTGACTTGCCTGTCGCCCCAGCAAGACCACAAACTCTTGGAATTACATCCTGGTTGGCTTTTTAAATACTCAGTGCTCAGAACATGCCTGGCATAGCAGATGTTCAATAAGTATTCCCTGAGTGGATGAGTGGACAAACATGCAGAGACACACTCAAAAAGATATGATGCAAGGAAACCATATACCTGGTAAGTGTTTAATGCCCAGAATATATAACAAAATCCTACAAAGCAACAACAAAAAGACAAACAACCCAATTTTAAAAATGGGGAAAAGACTTGAACAGACATCTCTCCAAAAAAGATAACAAATGGCCAATAAGTACATGAAAAGATGCTCAATATCATAAGCCATCAGGGAAATGCAAATCAGTGAGATACTATTTCACACCCACTGGAAGGCTCCTATTAAGAAAAGAGAAAATTACATGTGTTGAAGAGGCGGCAGAGAAATAGGGACCCTCATGCATTGCTGGTGGGAACGTAAAATGGTACAGCTGCTGTAGAAGACAGTTTGGCAATTCCTCAGAAAGTTAAGTATAGAATTATCATATGACCCAGCCATCCCACTCATAGGTATATACCCAAAAAAATTGAAAATAGGGATTTGAACAGTTATTTGCACACCACTGTTCACAGAGGCATCATTCACAGTTGCCAAAAGTTGGAAGCCACTCAAATGTCCATCAACAGATGAATGAATAAATAAAATGTGGTATGATTTCATATGATGAAATATTTGGCCATAAAAAGGAATGAAGTTCTGATACATGCTACAACATGGATGAGCTGTGAAGACATCAGGTTGGGTGAAATAAGCCAGATGCAAAAGGACAGATACTGCATCAGCTTACTGATGTGAAACAATCGGAATATGCAAATTCATAGAGTCAGAAACTAGAATACAGGTCATCAGGGGCTATGTTGGGGTTGGGGAATGCAGAGCTAAGGTTTAATTGGTCCAAGATTCTGTTTGGGATGATGAAAAAATGTTGGCAATGGATGATAGCAATGGAGGCACAACTTAGCGAGTGTAATCAACACCACCGAATTGTACACTACAAAGTGGATAAAATGGGAAATTTTAGGTTATCAGAAACAAACAAACACACAGGACTGTACAACACAAAGAGCGGACCCTAGTGGAAACTATGGGGCAGAGCTAGTTAATATAATGACAATAACAATGTTTCATCAATTGTAAAACAGGAATGCAAAATGTTAAGTAAACCCTGTGTGAGAGAGGATATATGGGAACTCTGTGCTGTCTGCATGACTTTTCTAAAAATCTACACCTATTCTAAAATTTAGAAAAATATATATTACAGAGTCACTCAGACTTTTTCAAGCTTCAGTTTCCTTATCTGCAAAAATATAATACCTCCCTTCAGGGGTAGAGATGATGTGAATAATACATGTGGAAAATGCCTACCATATTACATGGCATTGAGGAGACACCTAACAAATGCTTAAAAAGCAGAGGCAGAGAAGCAAACCCACACCGCAAGGAAGTCTGTACTTGAGCATTATGAAGGCTGGAGAGCTGCCCACCTTCCCTGCTCGCCTGCGGTGTGGCTCATATAGCTAAGATCACCCTCGTGCATCTTTCTATCTTTGCACACTCCGCCATGGTCCTACAGGCCATGTGGCAAGGTAATGGGCCCCTTTATCAAACCATCCACAGACCTCAGATCCAGCAGCAGCTTGTGCCTGTCACGTGAGAGACAGCTTACTGAGTCTCTGCTTCCTACAGCCCCCTGAACTCCAGGATTCCTCAGCCTCATTCATGAGGCAGTAGTAGTAGCTGGCAGCCTGGCTGGCCCCAAAGACGAGGATTTGATTTCTCTGCATGGGCCGTGCCCCAGAACATCCTGTTTGGTTTTCTTTCTCCTCACCTTCCTTACCCCCCTCCCCCTACCAGGATGGTCCTTCCCCCCTCAGAGTCGCTCCTTCTCTTCTCCATCCCAGGGAGCTGGGAGCCCCCAAGCCTGCCTGCAATGACATCTGTTCTGCATCTGGAATTCTGTGTCAAGTCTGGTTGTGATACATCAGAGACAGGGGAGGCAGGTTGGGGTAGATGGAGGTGGGTGGATTCCAGAGCCCGAACAGACTATGGGGGGCCAGGCTCAAAGCTGATACCATCTCATGAGGGGCTGCGGTGCAGAGAGGGTGAGCACAGGCCCATGTTTACCACATACTGGGACAGGGTGGCAGCTCCAGCCTTGAGGTGGAGAGTCCAAGAGCCAGGAAACTAACTCTACCCCAGTTCCGTCGTATCTGTGTAACTTTCAGAAACCACTTCTCTCTGGGGGGCTCAGTTTTCTCATCTGTAAAATGGGGTCAAGCTAAAATTATTTCTAAGCTCCTTTCAAAAGGGGTTGACATTTGATAACACTCCAGTTCTGAGATCACTTAACTTGAAAGTGTTCATGAAAAAGAAATGAAAGGAAATGCTAATTTACAAGTAAGTGTGTGATTAATGGGGCCATGAAAGTACATATAGACTCAATGAAGGTTTAGATAAGTCCTGGATGGGATGCATTACTAAGGGAGACTTGCCATGTTTGACCTGGTTTCTGGTCTCTTCTGTGCGGTCAGGAGGATCACCCCAACTGGTGGAGGGGGGTCTCCTCTGAGCCTCTGGGCTGACAAAGGATTGGAGACAGAAGTGGTGTATGGGAGCTTCCCAGCCAAGGAGAAAGCAACTCTCGTGTTCTTACAGCCTCCTCTATTATTTACCTCTGGCTCCCTCACCCCACACCCCACCCCTTTCTGACTTAGGTGGAAGGGAGAGCTCCACTTCTGGCAGGTGGTAAAAAGGGAGAACTCAGCATTCTAACCCCACACTCACATACAGGAATCCCATCCCATAAGGTGCCTCCCCAGGTCCCTATCCCACTCAAGAGTGGCATTCGGGATGAGAAATGGGCAGACCCTGGCACTATCCTGACCCTATCCTCAGCCCTCCACCCTGCACCCCGTGTTGAGGTTGCTGAAGCATCTATTTATTCTTGACTTTTCCTCTCCCTCACGCCTTACAAATTTAATCTCTTCTCAAGCCCTACTGCTTCTGCTTCCTATATATCTCTAGAATCCAGCCACTCGGGCCAACCCAACTGCCAGCCTGGTAGCTGCCACCATCCTCTCTTCTGGATTACAACAGCCTCCCAAGAAGCTGGAGCTTCCTGCCTCTACTCCCGCCAATCTTCTCCGCACTGGCTGGACTGAGCTGGTGCAAACCCGATTTTTTTTTTTAATTTTTTTTTACATGGGCAGGCACCAGGAATCGAACCCGGGTCCTCTGGCATGGCAGGCAAGCATTCTTGCCGCTGAGCCACTGTGGCCTGCCCCAAACCCGATTTTAAAACCCGCCAGTGGTTTGCAGGGCTCTCAGGGCAGAAACCTTGGCAGGGCTGACAAGGTCCCTCATATCCTGGGTCCAGTTCTCCTCTTCGCCTTTTCTCATGGAACTCCATGGCCGCTGTCCCACCTGCTCCCACCTGTCTCACCCCCACCCATTGCACTCTAAATCCCAGCCAGATTTTGTTTCTTTCAGTGGTATAAACTAAGTCACTGCTGAGTGTTTGCACATGCTATTCTCTCTGGAAAACTTTTTTCTATCACTCTCCCGCTTGGCTAACTCTCCCGCCACCTTCAGCTCTGTTATTTATCATTTCCTCTGGGAAGGCTTTCCTGACCTCCCCAGACTGAGTTAGGGGCCCTCCCTCCCAGAGTCTTCTGCAGCATGGCACAGCATGACAACATGTTCACCTGTCAAGTCTCCTCCAATACAAGACTCAAAGCTTTGTACCAGGGACAATGTCTGCATCCTTATTTGCTATATCCCAAGGCACCAGGCACATGCTAGAATGGTGCTCAGTAAATATTTGTTGAATGAATAAATGAATGAATGACCTCCATCTGGATCAGGCTGGCTAATCAGAACTCCACTGGAGCATCCCCAGTCCTGCTGAGCTTTGCACATTCGAAGTGAGGTGGCTGGGTAGGAGGGACAGCAGAGTGGTTGTTTTGGCCACTCGGCAGCCAAGGTGAACCCCAGCTGGGTCCCCGCCTCTGTGCCATGCAGTCTCCAGAGTAGGGGCAGGTCAGGTCTAGAACACAGGCAAGCTGAGCCCCTGGCCAGAGGCCCCCGGTACTCAGTGTTCGCAGCTGCACTTCCCAGTTCTGCTCCGAGTTTGCTGGGTGACCCTGAACTCGTTCCTGGAACTTGGGGAGGGGGCCGTACAACGATTCCTTGAATTTCCGGGGCTCCAGAAGGACGGATGCTTCTCTGACACTTCCCGGCTCCTTCGCCCTGACAACCCCGGGCTCTCCACTCCCCCGGTCCAGCCTCCCAGCTCCTGCCCACAGGCAGCCTCCAGCAGCGCGTAAACGCAGAGACGACGGTTGCTCGCGGCTGGAAAGCGCGTGTCTTTTCCGGGAGAGAAGGGGTCCCAACAGTTCCCGCACCTCTCCGCCCGCCGTTTGGATTTCTTGGAGATGGGCCTGGGGCCGGACAGGCTGAGGCTCCTTCCCACCCCCCACACTCCCCGCCTCCCCCTGCCCCCCTCCAAGCCTCGCTCCCACGTGGCCTGGCTGAGTCTCTTCTGGAAAGCCGCAGCAGCTGGAGAGAAATCCCCCTTCCCACCCCCACCTCCAAGTCCCTCCCCGACTCGCCCCGGACACATCCTCAGCTTCCCCCTCGCCAGGGAAGGCTGGAGCCGGCGAACAAAGCGGGCAGCCCATCCCCCTCACTATCCCACCACCTACCCGCCCCCCGGGCCTGCCCCGAAAAGCCCACAGGACCAAAAGCAAGAGGGCTGGGGGTGAAAGAAGGAGCCCTGGACATGTTCACATACTCGGGGACTCGTCACCCCCTCCTCAGCCCTTTCTCCAGCGTGGACAACTGTGACTCTTCCCCCCGACATCTACCCCGCGCTGGGGGTTGGGGACTGCAGGAGGTCTCACTGACCTCGTCCGCCTTTCCCTGACCGGCCCCTGCCGGGGGTGTGTGGGGGAGCAGGATTGACACGCGTCCCATCCCGAGAGCGAGTGTTGGACACGCCCACGAAAGCAACTGTTTTCCTGCCCCCTCCCCCCGGCCACCGCGGGGCCACAGGTTTGGGAGAACACTCTTCCCCCCCCCCACCCCCGCCCCAACCTGCCCCAGGGACCACACCCACCGGGCAAAGCTGAGCGGGTCAAGTCCCCCTCCCCGTCAGTCCAGAATCTCCCATCCTGGCCCCCACCACGGGGCAAAGACGCTCCCCAAAAGCCAAGGCCAAATATTAGCTCAGCTGCATAAACACAATTACACACGCACCCGATACAAATGGAGCTGCTCACACCTCCTCTTTCTCACACGCATACTCTCAACCCGGAGAGACTTTGCGGGCAGCGCAGAGCCGGACCCCCGCGAGCCACCAACGCCGCAGCCACCAGCCCCGCCGATGCCACGCCGCGACCGTGTGGCACGCACTGCGGCCACGTAACGCCCCGCAACAGCACCCCTCCCCCGAACACACCACACACACACACACACACGCACACACACACACACACACACACACGCACACACTCCAGACTCCGTAAACCAAGGGCACACACCCCCTGCGGACAAGTACGCGCGGTAAACGCCCCCGGCCGCAGCTCGCGGAACCCCGCGCCCGGCATCCCCGGCCCAGGACGCGCCGCCCGCGCCCCACGGCCCCCGCACTCACTCGGGACCCGGGACCCACGCCCGCCCCTCCGCCCCGTCCAGCCCCGAGCGCCGGCGCACGCACCCGCCGCAGCCGCTCCCGCCCGTGCCGCGGCGCCCGCCCTTACCGCGCGCGGTCAGCAGGCAGAAGGTCAGCGCGATGAGCCCCCGGCCGCCGCCAGCGTCCCTCCGCGCCATGGGGCCGGGCCCCGGCCGCCGCCGCCGCCGCCGCCGCCTCCCCACGCCTCGGCCGCCGCCGCCGGGGGAGGGCGCGCCGGGCGTCAGTGGCCCGGGGAGGCGCGGCGCCGCGGGCGGGGGCGCGGCCTCGGGGGCCCGGGCCCAAGTGGGGGCCGGCGCGGGGGCCGGGGCCGCCGGCGCCTCGCCCGCCCCTCTATCGCCATCTTGGGCGAGCAGCCCGGGCGGGGGCGCCCACAGAGTGCGGCCGCCACGGCCTCGCCAGGCCTCCTGTCCCGCGCGCCGCGACCTTGCGCAGCGCGGGCGCTCTGCTCTGCTGGAGTCCGCGCCCCCGTGCCTCGACCTCTCCGGTTTGCCTCGGGTCCCTGTTGGGTTGCTTGTTTTCTGGGTCTGTTTGTCCTTTACTGCCCCTGTCTCTGGGTCTCGGCAGCTCTCCTCTGTCGCTGCCTCGGGGTGTCCTCCATCTCTGTTCCAGGCCCAGTGGAGGCGGATTTGAGGCCTCCGTCTTGGTCTAGCCAGCCCCATCTTGCCACCGGAGCCCAGCCTTCCCAGCCCAGGTTCTGGCTTGAAACCCACAAGCCCACCCAAGACATGGTAGTTTCCTTCTCGTTCCCATTTCCATTGCCATTCCAAGCCGAGTTTGTCTCTTGACTGCCTTCCCTTGCTCTTCCAATAAGGCACCCAGACAGGGCATTTACTCTACCCGAAGCCCCGCTTCCTTAAGTCCTCACAGCAACCCCAGGAAGAACAAGAAAGCTTTGATTGCTCCCATTGTACACATGGGAAAATCAAGGCTGAGAGAGGTGAAGCCGCTCACCCAAGGACGTGAGGCTAGAAAGTAGCAGATGCAGGATCTCAACTCCCGCTTTCTGACCTGGGAAGCGGTCATCTCCCACTCCCTCCTACAGCCTCTGCTGTCTTTGTTTACTGAACTACTGTTTCTCTCATTCTCCAGCTGTCTTAGCCAGGCTGGTTGCCTCAGTATCCCACAAGTATTTCTTGTTCTAGAGCCAGGCTGGGGTGGGGAGAAGAGTACAGATTAAATGACCTAGTTAAGGTCCGTTCCAACACTGAGATGCCTGCGGTTCTGCCGTTCCCTGTGTCTCCAATGTTCCCTGGGGCTTAGACCGATTTTGTCTCTGCTGGGAACCTGGTAGGAGCCTTGCCCATCTGGTGCCTGTTAACTAGTAATAATCACCTGTACTTTGCAAACCTAACAGGACCTGGCGTCCATTCACTCATTGCCAGGCCTCGTCTTTACTTGACTGTCTGCAACACTTGACTCAGCTGGTCACTCCCTCCTCTTTGAAACACTTGCTTCTCTTGGAGATCTCATCTGGTCCTCAAGATTTTAAATAGAATCAATATGTTGATGATGCCCATTTTTATCTGTCCAGCGATGGTGAGTAGACCATCTCCACTGAGCCCAGATCTGCTCAGCATTTCCATTAGCTGCCTAAGAAGTATCTCAAACGTATGCCCCAAATCGAGCTTCCCTATCAAACCCGCTCCTCCTCCAAGTCTTCGCCATGTCACAGGTTTTGGCGTGTCGGTCTTTCCTGTTATGCAGATAAAAAACATTGGGGTCATCCTTGACTCTTCACTTTTACATCCTTCACTCCCCACTTTCTCTGATATCACCTTGGTCGAAGTAGCATCATTTTTGACCTGGATTGTTACCATGGTTTTCTTGCTGGTCTCCCTGCTTCCACCCTGTTCCTTCTTCCATTCCACCCCCCCACCCCCATATAGCAGCCAGAATGATCCTGTGAAAGTGTGAGAAGGGTCGTGTCACTTCTTTGCTCAAAACCAACCAGTGGCTCCTATCTCAGAGTAAAAGCCAAAATCTTTAGCGTGACTGAAAAGCCCTGTCTGAGCTGGAGGCTTGTTGTACCTCTCCGACCTGGCCTCCTGTTCCACCTCCTTTGCTCAATGCTTGGGCAGCAATACTAGCCTCCTTGCTATAACCCGATGGAGGCCAGCCTCCTCCCTTCAAGCCTGGTGGCTCTCCCCAGATCCCTTGTGACTTTCTCACAACTTCCCCACTCTATTATCCCACTTCCCTGCCTTATTTTTGTCCTTAACACTTTCAGGCTTGCTCAAAATCTTATTTCATCCCAACTGGAATGTAGGCTCCCTGAGGACAGGGATTTTTGTCTGTTAGGTTCTCAAGTCACTGTCCCCAGGGACAGTAGGGTCCTAAGTGGCATGGGGAGGCAGGGGGGACTGGAGCAGAAGGAGGAAGGACTGTGTGTGTGTGTGTGTGTGTGTGTGTGTGTGTGTGTGTGTGTTATGGTGGGGGACATTGGGGAAGAAGCATGCGCAGAACTGTCGATTGCTATAGGTATTTGACCTGGGTCTTGACAATTTAAGGAGGGTAGGACCAACCGAGAGGGGAGGGCAGTAACTCCCCGTGCAGGGGCCCAGCTTGGTGAGCACACAGGGAGTGCTCCCGCAGATCCAGGTCACTTCCTGATTGATCTTTGTCAGGCAGGCCCTGCTCTGGGCATTGGGAGCTCAGCATCAAACAGGAAGGTTCTTGGTCTGCATGGCACTGAGTCCAGTGAGGGAGGCGGATGAGTAGACTGGCAATTATGATGCCATGTGGTACAGGCTGTAATGGAGGATGCCAGTAGGAGGGGCATTCAATCCAGACTTTGGGGGAGGCAGGAAAGGCTTCCTAATGAAACCCCAGAACATAGGAGGTTTGAATAGGCAAGAGGGCTGGAGTGGGAGATGAAGCCAAGAGAGAAGCTGGGGCCAGTGTCATCTAGAAAATATTGTTGACTTTGCTGTCAAATGAATGAATGAGTGAACAAACAAAGTCTCCCTATATAAGGAGACTGATTCCACGATCCGGGCACAAAAATCTAATGAATTTATCTGTATTCCTATCTCACAGGCTCTGGGTGGGGATTAAGTGAAATTTGTAAGGAAAGTTAAAGCTACAGTCTCAGCCAGTCAAACCCAGTGTAAGGAATGAGAGTCATGGGCTTGCCTCTGTCACAGACTTGCTGTGTGACCTCAGACAATTTCTTTCCCCTCTCTGGGCCTCAGCTTGATCGCGGAGAAAAATAAGGCTAGGGTGTGAGCCACATTTTCTGACCAGGGGTTCCAAAGGGATCACATCATTAAAAGTGGATAGGACACCAGTTTTGTTTTTTAATCAATGAATAAAGTAATTATTCCATTATTTTCCTTTTTGCAATGGTGACTTGGAATGCCTCTAAGTGCGTATGGGCTGTTGGTGGCTGCAGGTCAGTAAAGGGCAGAGGGACATGCTCAGAAGAACACCATTAGCCACGGTAGTTTTTTTTTTTAATGATTAAACAGCCTTCATTGTTTTTATCCTATTTATGTGTTTAACTTATAGCCATGTTGGGCCATGAGAAATATATGGTAGTTAAGTATAAACACTAAAACTAAACTATAAAAACTTGATGCTGAAGAGAAAATGATGATTTTACAAATTTGTCCCAAGCTGATGTTCACCAGAAAAGAATTTTGCTGTCTTCCAATCGAAATTCCCTGGTCACTAGGTACGTCAAAAATCGATGTTTGAAAACAAAACTTAATGACATTTGATCTAATTTGGTTTTTTTGTTGTTGTTGTGTATTGAAAGACAAAATCAATGTGTTAGTTGGGAAAAAGTACTTCCAAATAGAGGCTGAAATCTTTTTCACATTTCAAAAACAAAGCCCAAAAGTTAAAAAAAAAAAAAAAGTTATTAGCACAAAATACAATCATATCCCCAACTATGCAACTGAAATCATTGCCCTTCCCGCTATGTGGGACACGACATCTAGGGGTGAAAGTCTCCCTGGCGGTATGGGAGATGACTCCCAGGGATGCGTCCGGCCCTGGCACCGTGGGATCAACAATTCCATCCTGACCAAAAGGAGGAAAAGAGGTTTAATTAATGAAGCATCAGTGGCAGAGAGAATTCAAATAGAGTCGAGAAGCTTCTCTGGAGGTCACTCTTACACAGGCTTCAGGTAGACATTGCTACTGATCATAACTTGCCAAACCCCAACCAAAACCATTCCAGCCAATCCTAGAGAACATCTAGGGCAATATATAAGATCCTACAAAGGCTCCATGCACTAGGGTAACTTTCCAGAATCTACAACCTCCAGATGGGTCCCTGGACAAGAGAAGTCCTGAAACCTAGAGGGCCCAGCCTCTCCAGAGCATCAGCTAGTTCCCTACCCCATATTCTTGACAGCCCCTCCCAACATGAAAAAGTTAGAATGGCCATAGCCCAAATACCCCTAAAGAGTGGAGAAAGACCAAAAGTGATGGTGGAATTACACAGAGAAGAAGGTAGGGTTTAACAAATGAAAATGATTGTTGAATCATAAAATTGATATTTCTTTTAGTCTCCTGTATCTTAGAGCTGCTAGAAGTAAAAACCTAAAATTGTGGAATTGTAACCCATACCAAACTCTGAAATCTGTTCTACAATTAATTGTTGCAGTGTGCTTTGAAATTTATTGCTTTTTTGTATATATGTTATTTTTCATGAAAAAGAAGTCAATTGTCACGATAAAAAAATATTTATTCCTTCTAGCCTCCAATGTTCTGGAGCAGCTAGAAGGAAAAATATGAGATGATGGTATGATAGCCCATGACAAACTCTGGGAGCTATCCTGTAACTACTTGTTGAAGAGTGCTTTATAACTATCGCTTTTTTCTTTCTTTGCTTTGTATATGTGTTATATTATACAATAAAAAAAAGTAAAAAAAATGCAGTTATATCATGATAGTAATTTGTGTCTATTTTTGATCCCATAATCCATGGTTAGACTGCAATGTACATTTAGTTCCCAAACTGAAGTTGATATTTGGTTTTGTTTGTTGACAAATCATGGTTTTCTTTTTTCAATTAAATTAAAATTAGCATGGTCATAGGGGTAAGGAAGATAGTGTCTATGTTTTAGAACCACACATACTCTTGGAGACCAATGGAAGAAAGTTTTATTTGGTCTGAAACTGAAATTTTCTGTAGTGCATAATCTAATTCGACCTATCTGTATAGCTCATTTGAACAACTGAAACACAGGAAGGGAAGCACAGAATAAGAAAGAGGTCCTTTAATCCTGTATAGATTATTGTAACGCCTGGAAACATCCTAGAGTACATTAAGCAGATAATCAAAAAGTATTGGCAAAGTCCCCTGAGGGATGGGAGAAAAACATGGAGCTATTAACCCTTACAATCAGGGAATCCCCTGATACTGTGTCGAACTTGAGGGACAAATCAATAGACCATGCCCTCGATCAGGAGGCTTACTCTTGTGAAGCTTATGTAGGTAGCATAGAAGCTTGGACTACTTATAGGCATGCCTTGGAGTTACTGCTGGAGAACCTCTGTTGTTGCTCAGATGTGGCCTCAGTCTCTCTAAGCCCAACTCTGCAAATGAAACCATTGCCCTCCCCACTACATAGGACATGACATTCAAGGGTAAAAGTCTCCCTGGCGGCATGGGAGATAACTCCCAGGGATGAGTTCGGCTCTGGCACCATGGGATCAACAATGCCATCCTGACCAAAAGGGAGAAAAGAAGTGTAATTAATAAAGCATCAGTGGGAGAGAGTTCAAATAGAGTCAAACAGAGTTGGGAGGCTACCCTGGAGGTTGCTCTTACACAAGCTTCGGGTAGACCTTGCTACCTATCATAACCTGCCAACCCCCAACCAGGACCATTCCGGCCAATCCTAAAGAATACCTAGGACAATATATAAGATTCCACAAGGGTTCCATGCACTAGAGTAACTTTCCAGAAACCTGCAACATCCAGATGGGTCCCTGGTCCAGGTAAGTCCTGAAACCTAGCCCAGCCTCTCCAGAACATCAGATAGTTCCATCTCCCTACCCCATATTAGTGACAGACCCTTCCAATAGCAAAAATTTAGAACTGCCATAGCCCAAATACCCCTAAAGAGAGGAATGGAAAGATCAAAGGTGATGGTGGAGTTATACATAGAAGACAGGATTTAACAAATGAACATGAATGCTGAATCATTAAATTGATATCTCTTTTAGTCTCCAGTATTTTAGAGCAGCTAGAAATAAAAACCTCAAATTGTGAAATTGCAGCCCATGTCAAAATCTGAAATATGTTCTACAACTAATTGTGGTGTTGTGCCTGAAAATTTATAGCTTTTTTGTATATATGTTAGTTTTCACAAAATAAGAAGGAAAAAGAAGACAATTGTGATGATAAAAAATATTTAAGCCCTCTAGTCTCCTGTATTCTGGAGCAGCTAGAAGGAAAAACATGAGAAGATCGTATAGTAGCCCATAACAAACTCGGGGATCTGTCCTGTAACCACTTGTTGAAGAGTGCTTTGAAAACTATTGCATTTTTATTTCTTTGCTTTGTATATATGTTATACTATACAATTAAAAAAAGTTTTAAAAAAATAGAGATGTTTAAATAGGAATTGGTTAGTTATGCTGAAAAGATGATCAGATAAATGAGTCATTACATCTTTCCATTAAAGTTTAGGGATTAAAAAAAATTAGCATGGATCACCTGTAAAATGGGTGTGCTGGTTTGAGGCTGTGATGCAGAAAGACCATGAAAAGGTCATGTACTTTTTTTTTTTTGGACCCATAATGATTTAGTCATACTTTGAGACTTTACACATATATACACATATTTTCTTTTTATATCACATCAACATTTGTGGAGTACTCCTTATATGCCAGGTAATACTGATAACATTTAAAAAACATATGGTGTGCCATACATGGTACTGTTTGACATCAATTATTTATCCTCACAAAACCCCTCAAAAGTGGGTATTGAAATTAGTCACATTTACAAGAACTGAGATGTCATTGAGTTGTGTTTTTTTTTTTCTCTATGGGCAGGCACGGGGAATTGAACCCCGGTCTCTGGCATGGCAGGTGAGAATTCTGCCACTAAGCCACTGTTCACACTGCCCTCAGTTGTATTTTTTTTTTTTTTTTAACATGGGCAGGCACCGGGAATCAAACCGGGGTCCTCTGGCATGGCAGGCAAGCATCCTTGCCTGCTGAGCCACCGTGGCCCGCCCCCTCAGTTGTATTTTGAGTCATTTAATCCTCACATCAGTCTTGGATACTACGTGTGTCTTTTACAAATAGGGAAATTCAGACGCAGAAAAGTTCAGTAAATTGTACTTCCTGATGGCCTAGTTAGGTGGTGGTGCTGAGATTCAGGTCATATCAGCCCCCTCTATCTTCCTTGTTGGGCTGCTGGATTTCTTCTTCCTGATGGCTAGAGAGCAATCTGTGAGGATTCACTGCTGTGACTGTGAAAACATCCTGCCCTCAACAAACGTTTCTCTCTACCTTTACCACTTATTGAGGCTTCTTGCCTAAACAGTCTATAAAATGATGGCTACAAACTTTCCAACCCTACCACTTCTTCCACCATATTAATTTTTATGCCTTCATTGGCATAAAGTAAAAAGAAACCTCTCCTCCTCATAATAGTAAAATATGGGAAACTGCCATATAAAAATCATAGGACATTCCTAAACGATGCACCCATGCCCACCCCCCAAAATCAAAGGACAAATGAAAAGCATCACATCTTTTCCAAAATTCACGACAATAAATGTAGTTAGTACATGAAAAACTAAAAATGAATCATAAACAAAACAAAATCATGCTTTTTGCCTTAATGTGCCTTTGAGTTAAAAACATTAGTGTGTTTGCATGCAATGACTACGGCTCACTAAATTCAATGGGTAATGAAGTATTTTATATATGTATTTCTAATTCAATATATAAAAACTGGGGAAGGACACTGTCTTGATCACAGAGCCAAAACATAGCCTTAAGAATAAGTTTTTGAAAAATGCCATTTTGTAAAATAGTCAGTTTTTTTTGGGGGGGTGGGGGGCCAATAACAGCTTTCCCATCCGCTTAAAATATTCAATTTGAAGCCACTGAGCTTACAGTTACAAAGGAGCCGTTTCCAAAGCAGTCTTATAAGGCGGGAAGTGCAATACAGGAGGAAATTTCTTTTTACACCACATCAACATATGCAGGGTCCTTACTATGTGCCACAGTGCTTACCTGAAGAGCATTTACACACTTAAAAGAGCTGTTTAGTCAGTTCTACTTCAGGAGGAAGAGCTGGGAGTATACACAGCTTTTTAACTTTGTCATCTTATTAAACTGGAATGAATAGTAACTTGCAACATTTTTTTTTTCTTCTTCTTTCCATTTTTAAACATTAAGAGTGTCCAATATCCCAACCCATGAAGAATCAGGCACTGTTGGGGCCTGAAGGAGTAAAACCTGAGACGCACTAGTTTGTGTGTCCTATAAGCAGGGAACATGGAGAGCTCAGTGAGGTCCAGGGCTTGTGGTCAGTGGCACCATAAGTCGATTGTGGCCCTTTTCCACTATGAATTACAATCACGGAAGTACCATTTTCTTGGTATTGCAATCTCACTGGAGGCTTTTCATTAAGACTTTGTTCCTTTGAACACATCTGGGGCACAACATATTGTCTTCCGGGTGTGGAGGTGGAAAATTGCAGGCAGGTAACAGGAAGAGTGCACTCACTCTCCCTTGTTTTTCAGGGACCAGCATGAAATTGCAAGTGAACCCAACCCTCTGTGTTTGCAGGGAGACTTCTTCCATGCACCACACACTGTCTGACACCATAGGCCTCCTGGGGCGATTCCATGGCTTCCATCCTCCCAGCCCTGGCTGCAATTCTCGTCCAGGAGGCCAAGACAGCCTCCTGGGCTGAAGTTGTCACCACAACTGTGTTCACTCCCTCAAGAAGACCAGATTTCTCCTGTGCAGATACTCCCTCCTGGGGTGGAGGAGCCATTTCCGAAGGATCAGTGCCCTCAGAAGACATGTTTCTTTTCTCCGATTGTTCCAGAGGCATTTCCCCCAGTGATTTTCTTTGAGACTGTGTCAGGATCTTGGCCTCCTTCGCTGTGACAGGAATATCCTTTTGATTTGGGTAAGCATATTCACAGATTCGCCTATATGCTTCTAATTTCTGTCCTTTGGTGCTTAGCTTTAACTGCTGGCACCAAGCCCGCAGGATGTCCCGGTGAAGCAGGTTGACAGGTGGCAATTTAGATGGTAATGGAGGAATTGCTATCTTTTTCCGAGGTTTTGGGCTGTTGTTGCATGGTGCATTCTCTTGTGAACAGGAAGCTTTGTCATCTTTCTTGGATTTTTTTCGTTTGGTGCCATTAGCTGAGGTTTTTGGTAAACCTGATGTGCTTGGTTCGCTGGAAGGCTGCTGTTCCTCTTTTGTTTCTACTGACACAGGTTCAAATTTGAGAGTCACGCATTCTTCTTCCCCTGACTTCTCTGTAGAGTTACACTCCTTGCCTTTTGCATTCTCCATAATGAAAAGAAGTTGAGGTTGGCCATGTACTTTATTTATTTATTTGTTTTATTTTTAAATTTTTATTAATGAAACCAATCAACATACAATATGAACATTTGCTTTTTATCACATAGTTGTATATTCATCATCTTGATCAGTTCTTAGAACATTTGCATCAATTCAGATAAAGAAATAAAAAGAAAACAGAAAAAAAAATCATACATACCATACCCCTTACCCCTCCCATTCATTGATCACTTGCATTTCAATCTACTAAATTTATTTTAACATTTGTTCCCCCTATTATTTATTTATTTTTAATCCATATGTTTTACTCATCTGTCCATAAGGTAGCTAAAAGAAGCATCAGACACAAGGTTTTCACAATCACACAGTCACGTTGTGAAAGCTATATCATTATACAATCATCTTCAAGAAATGTGTTGGCCATGTACTTTTAATCCCTGTGGGTGCAGACCTGTGGTGGGGGGCCCAGGTTGTTTCACTAGAGATGTGACCCACCCCATTCAAGGTGGATCCTGCTTCTTTACTGGAGTCCTTTATGAGAGGTGAAAAGGCAGCAGAAAGCTAAGCAAGAAAAAGCTCAGAAGAAGCAAGCAAAGACCCAGAAAATCTTCAAGAGAACATCCAGAGAAGCTTTGAGAAAAGCCCCCAGAGGAGCTGAGAGAGCCATTGAAGCCAGAGCTGAAAGCAAGAGACCTGGGAGAGAAGGGCCAGCAGACACCGGCGTGTGCCTTCCTGATTGACAGAGGCATCCCAGATGCCAGCAGCCTTTCTTCGGAGAAAGTGTCCTCCTGTTGATGCCTTAATTTGGACATTTTGACAGGCTTAGAACCATTAAGTTTGTAAGCTAATAATCTTCATTGTAAAAGCCAACCTATTTCTTGTATATTACATTTTGGCAGCCTTAGCAAACCAAAACAAGGGGGAAAGGATTTTGTTTTGCTTTTTTAAATCGTCAATTTAATGAAATATATTAAAGTGACCTTGAATTAATAATGTACTGTTCTTAAAGAATATTATTAGTTTGGCTTAAAATAATTTATTTAAGACAGTTCCAGGACAGAGGCAACATGCTGGGGACAGGTCGATGCACAGACTGCAGTTTCTGTGGCTTTGACTGCTGGGGGGTCAGTGACACTAAATCATTCTAGAATAGACAACGGTTCATCGCTGTGAATTGCCTAAACATATGAACATGTTTAGAACGTGTCTACAGATTCTTTCACACTCCTCCCTTCGAGAAGTAGTGTCTGATTCTCCTCCTTTCGGGATACAGCTTCTATTAGCTTTCTCTCAAGAGTCATTCCCCTTTGAGCCCCACACCTCTAGGGAAGAAGTCCCGCTATCTTGGTGCCACCAGACTGGAGAGACTGGGTGGAGAGCCCACGTGGAGCTGGAGATGCTGAGGAGGCCTTGATGTTTGAGTATCTTCAGTCCAGGAGCCAGATGCGTAAGGCAAGAAGACTTTACAAGGAATCCAACCCCAGCCATGGTCTGATTATAACCGCATAAAGGACTCTGTGCCCAGTTAACCCCTAGAGCTGTGAGAGCTAATAGCAATAGCTTATGACTGTTGTTATTTCACTCCTAAATTTGGGGTGGTTTGTGACAGTGTAATCCAAACATACGATATCATATCATGATAGTAATTTGTGTCTATTTTTGATCCCATAATCCATGGTTAGCTTGCAATGTACATTTAGTTCCCAAACGAAAGTTGTTATTTGGTTTTGTTAACCAGAACAACCGCTTTCGTTGTGTTCACTGTTAGAAGTGGATTGGTCACTATTATAACCACTCACTGGTTCCTCACTCACTCACCCTCTTTAAAGGAAGATACAAACAACAGGTACGTTTCTATCTTCACCCTTTCACATCTCTTCACCAGTTCAAACCATCTGAGCCAGTCAAATGGGTCTTATTTCACCTTGGGATGCCTTTCTACCTCTTTCTCAACATCAAATCCCTAACCAACTTGTGGAGTTATGAGATAATAGAATATTTTACTGTTGTTCTTTGTGTAACTTTTCTATTTTTCCCAAAGAGTTTACACTGAGCACATAGTAGTTTTGTAGTCGGAAATAGTAAATGTAACTTAGAGAAGAAAAAAAAATACATACAATCCCTTAAAGTGGGATTCAAGTCCCACGTCCTTTGGGTGACTGTCCAGCCCCCTTCCCTCCCAACTCCTGTATCATTCAAAGGGCACTGGATTGTTTCTTCCCTGTACAGCTATTTCTTTTCTTTCTTTCTTTTTTGTATGCTGTATGGTGGGAGTCACATTTCATTCTTTTTCCATGTGACTATCCGTTATTGCAGCACTATTTGTTGATTTTTTTTTCCTTTTGGGAAGTGCATGGGCCAGGAATTGAACTTGGGTCTCCTGCATGGCAGGCGAGAATTCCACCATTGAACTAACCTTGTACCCCCAGCTATTTCTTTATATTTATAACTCGTATGTCTCCATTTTGCATCTCAAATGATACCAGAAGCTCCTTGAGGGCAGAAACTGAGCATTTTGTAGCAGTCATGCCCAAAGCACATCTATAAACCAAATGCCTAGAAATCGGAATGCATTTCCCCCAAAGAACATACAATTATAAATGATGGCTATGTTCTCAGACTAACAGAGCTGAGCCTATTAAACTTACTAAATATATAAAATGTATATTCACAATGAATATATATTGTAGGAAAATGTTGGAAATGTTAGCAATTAAACAAAACAGAAAAATCAATGGAAAGGTTTCTGAGTTTGGGATTGAAATAGTAATAAATCCACAAACTTTAAAAAAGACACTTATTAACTAGGTAAATCAAAATGTTCTGCATGAATGAAAATGAATTCAAAGTTTATGGCCTGACTCATCTCTGAATACATTTACATGGGCAAAATAATGTAAACACTGAATATTGGTCTTACTAAATTACCATAGAACTCTACTGAGAGGATGAGAGGGATGGTAAGTGTGCTGGTGTTTGGTGGAAAGTGGAGGGAAAATAGCTAAATCCTAATCTTTCATAATGAGATACCATTAGCTAATACATCAAAAAGGAAAAAATCAGAGTAACATATAAGCGTTTAGAGATTCGTAATAGAATTTGACTCTAAACTATGTGCTTGTGTAACCATGATAAATTAAAACTAAAAAAAAAAAGTCAATGCAGGTCTGTTTTGGTCAGGAGGCTGCCCTCCTGGGCGGACCCCGCCTTCCTCTCTCACCAGCTCTCCAGGCCTGCACTGCTCCCCAACCCTGCCTTGCTGTGCCCACCAGCTGGTTGTGCCTGGGACCACTCCTCCTGACTGCCCCCTCTGCTCAAGGCCACGCTGACCCGGCAAGATAAGAATCAGAAGGTTCCTTTCCAGTCCCCTTTGTGAGGGCCCCTGCACATCCTCCACCACAGGTGAGGGCTAAGACCTGCCCTCTTCTGGGGTTCATAGACTCTCCGCCTACAGCGGGACACATTGGCCATGGTAGGATGGGAGCCTTTAGCAGAACTAAAAGGCAGGTGACACTGGTCACGTTGTCCACCACTCTTTGGAAACTGTACCCCTCTCCGCTGGATGCTCTATGCTCTGCCGCAGCCTCTGGGAGCCAGAGCTCTTGCCTGAGGCCTACCCTAACTAGGAGACCTTTTCCTCCCCCTTTTCCTCATCAAAGCATGACTATCCCAGTCCCCTTCTTTGGTCTCTCAAATGAAGTCCCCGGAGGTGAAGCAAGCAGAAGAGCTGGGGTAGATATATGTTCTAGTTTGCTAGCTGCTGTAATGCAACACACCAGAGACCAATTGGCTTTTAATAAAAGGGGATTTATTTTGTTAGCTCTTCAGAGGAAAGGCAGCTAACTTTCAACTGAGGTTCTTTCTTATGTGGGAAGGCTCAGGATGGTCTCTGCTGGTCTTCTCTCCAGGCCCCTGGGTTCCAACATTCCAACAACTTTCCCCAGGGTGATTTCTTTCTGCATCTCCAAAGACCTGGGCTGAGCTGCGAGTGCTGAGATGAGGGATGCCGAGCTGCTTGGGCTATGCTACGTTGCGCTCTCTCATTTAAGCACCAGCCAATTAAGTCAAACGTCATTCATTGCAGCAGGCATGCCTCCTAGCTGACTGCAGATGTAATCAGCAACAGATGAGGTTCACATACCATTGGCTCATGACCACAGCAACAGAACTAGGTGCCTTCACCTGGCCAAGTTGACAACTGAATCTAACTACCACAATGTACAACCATCTCCAGCTCCCATCATTCACAGCTCTTCACAATCCATCCCTGGTAATAATTTTCAAGCACTCTCCAATATGTAGTTACAGGACAGATTCTGGGGTTTGTCATGGGCTGCCATACCATCATCTCAGATTTTTCCTTCTAGCTGCCCCAGAATATAGGAGGCTAGAAAGAATTTTTTTAGACTCACAACTGACTTTTTTTCTTTGTGAAAAATAACATATATACAAAAAAGCAGTAAATTTCAAAGCACAGCATAACAACTAATTGTAGAAGAGATTTCAGAGTTTGATATGGGTTTCAATTCCACAATTTTAGGTTTTTACTTCTAGCTGCTTTAAGATACTGGAAACTGAAAGAAATATCAATGATTTAGCAATCATCTTCATATATTAAACCCTAACTTCTCTGTATAATTCCACCATCACCTTTGACCTTTCTATCCCACTCTTTTGGAGTATTTGGGCTATGGCCATTCTAACTTTCTCATGTTGGAAGGGGCTGTCACTAATATGGCATAGGGAGATGGAAGTAGCTGATGTTCTGGAGAGGTTGGGCCCTCTAGGTTTTAGGATTTATCTGGTCCAGGAACCCATCTGGAAGTTGTAAGTCTCTGGAAAGTTATCCTAATGCATGGAACCTTTGTAGAGTCTTATATGTTGCCCTAGGTGTTCTTTAGGATTGGCTGGAATGGTCTTGGTTGGGGCTTGGCAAGCTATGATAGGTAGCAAGGTCTAACTGAAGCTTGCGCAAGAGTGACCTCCAGAGTAGCCTCTTGACCCTATTTGAACTCTCTCAGCCACTGACACTTAACTAGTGAAAAGCCTTGTTTGAATCCTGATTCAATCTTGTGGGGGCAGCAGTTTCTTTTGATGCAGATCCAATACTGTGGGTTGGAATCTTTTGATTATCTCCATGGAGATGTGACACACCCAATTGGGGGTGTGACTTTTGATTAGATAGAGATGTGACTTCACCCATTCCAAGTGGGTCTTGATTAGTTTACTGGGATCGTTTAAAAGAGGAAACATTTTAGAAATGACTGAAATGACAGAGCTGACAGAAACTTCAGAGCAGAACTGACACAAATGACAACACTTGGAGAACAGAGACATGGATGTTTGGAGATTCTTGGAGCCCAGCAGGCTTCGCCATGAGATGTTAAGCAAGCCAGAACCTGGAGAGAGCCAAGGGAAGTCAAGAGATGAAAGCCAGCCCTGGAAAAGCAAAGTGAGGAACCCATAGGAACAGAGGCTGAAAGCAATGGACCCCAGGAGTAAGGGACCAGAATATGCCAGCCACATGACTACCCAGCTGACAGAGGGGTTCCAAACGGATGGACCGTCCCTGAATTAAGTATTTTTCCCTGGATAACTTAGTTTGGACAATTTTATAGGTTTAGAACCATAAACTTGTAACTTATTAAATTCCCCTTTTTAAAAGCTGTTCCAGTTCCATACCATATGGAATGGTATTATCACATTCCAGCAGCTTGTAAACTAACACCCCCCACATGCACACACAATGTGGTGCCTCCCAGTGTCCCATCTCCCCACCAGCACCAATGCCCCCAATACTCCAGCATTCCTCCCTTTGTATCCCTTCGTGGTGGCATGTAAACTACACTCTTTGCCCAGAAAGACTTCCTCCCACTTAAGGAAACCCACCACGTCATGTCTAATCCAAATACCAACTCCTTCATGCAGTCCTCACTGACCACACTCTTTTTCGCTGCCATCACTGCCAGAGGACATACCAGCTCATGTTTAAGTGCTTGCTGTGTGCCCAGCATTAAGCGCTTGGTGTGCATTTTCTCATATTGAAGTTCACAGCAACCCCATCATTAATTCTATTTTATAGAAGAGGACGCTAAACACAGAGAGGTTAAGTAACTTGTCCAAGGTCACACAGTAGCAAGTGTGTGTGTGTGTGTGGTGGGGGTAGATAGGATGGCAGGCTTTCTGGTTCCAAGCCCACTTCTAACTGCTGTCATCTGTGTCTCCTTGGGGCTCTCACAGCATTTGATATCTCTCTTTGTGCTGACCCTTTCTTGTGTACATGCCCATCTCCACCATTGGATTGAGAACCCTTGAAAAGCAGAAAATGTTTCTGGCTCCTTTGAACATCCCCAGATCCTTGGATCCCTCAGCATGAGCCAGGTCCATGATAGAGGCTCAATTCCTGCTGATGATTAGCATTCCCCTTCTGCACTGTGACCTTGGGCAAGGCACACAACTTCTCTGAACTCCAATTTCTTTCTTGATTAAAAACTGGGGGGTAGAGGTGGGGTGGGGAGGGAGAGGATAAAAATACAGCCTAACTGACATTCCTAGTTTATCGTGAAGATCAAATTGAACATGATACTGTAGGAGGGAATATTTTATAAGAGGGGTGGTACTCAACATACAAGTGTTAAGCTATTGGTATTCAGGGGTGAATGTGTAATCTGTTCATAAGTAATACCTTGCAGTCGATGATCCCTTCATTCTAAGTCATGTGCAACAGGCAAGATCAGGCCCTGGGACAGGCAGAGAGGACATATCTGGAGCTAAGACAGAGTCAAGTCACCCCCATGGGAGCCTTTTGTACCCACCCGCCTTGCTCAAGGCCCAGAACCAGCTGTTCTCCCAAGATCTCGGGTTGAGTCATGCTGCTCTCCCCATCTAGCATCTATCTTCTCCCCAGGACTTGGCCCTGACAGCTCATGTCCTGGACAGCAGATTGCTTCCCCTGGCAGCTCTGGAGGGAGTGGGGTCAGATCAATGCAGGCGTGCCAACTTCAACTGCATAAATCACTTTCAAGACCTCATCGCATGCCAGACCTGTGCTCAGCACTCTGGCCTCACAGTAACTCTGTGAAGGAGGTACTGAAACCTCATTTTAAGAGTCCAGAAAAACAAGGTTAGAGAAGCAAAGGGATTGCTCAAGATCACAGCTGCTAGATTTGAACCTGTTTATCAGACTCCAAAATTCCCCATTCTTTCGCCTGCTCCCCTTCTTCTCTGGGAAAGCTCAGGGAGATTCACATCCAAGACCCACCCAGCACATGATTTTTGAGTTCAACATGAGCTCAGTCCCTGAAGGAACTGCTTTCAGGCAAATACCATTTTTTGATGCTAAGATGTGTTCTTTATTATTATTATTTTTAACCATGTTCAGGTATGTATGTAATTCATTAGTGTTAACTGCATTCACAATGCTGTGTTACCATCATCATCCCGTTAGCAAAACTTTTCCTTCACCCCATTAAAATACATTCTTATTCACATTTTTATGCTTTTAATACCAGAATTTTACAATTGGTGACATCCTAGATTTCAGGAACTTTAGTAAAAGTTCTAGCTTGAGAGTCCTAGAAGCTGCATTCACGTGTTCCTGCTCAGCTACCAGCCAGTCGTATGTCTTGGAGCAAATCACTTTACCTGCCTGGACTGCAAGGAGTTAGCCTGAGGTTTTTTTTTTTTTACTGAGATATATTATATATTCATATACCATATAATCATCCAAATTATACAATCAGTGAGTCACAGTATCATCATATAGGTGTTCATTGGTCACAATTGAGTTTTGAACATTTTCATTACTCCAAGTACAATAAAAATAAGAATAAAAGTAAAAAATAAAAGTGTAAAAGAACTTCCAAGATATACCACCCCCCCCCCCATTATTTATTCTTTCTTTTCTTTTTCTTACGCATCTGTCAATACATTGGATAAAGGGAGTGTTAGTCACAAGCGATACGGTCACTCCTTAAAAGCTCTATATTTATTCAATTCTCTTCAAGAATCAAAGCTATTGGATTACAGTTCAATAGTTTCAGGTATTTCCCTCTAGCTACTCCAATATACCAAAAACTGGAAGGGGATATCTATATACTGCATAAGAATAACTTCCAGAATGACCATTTGGCTGTATTTGAAATCTCTCAGTCATTGAAACTTTATTTTGTTTCATAAACTTTGTTTCATTTCTCTTCCCCTTTTTGGTCAAGAAGGTTTTCTCTCTCCCATGATGCTAGGGCCAGGCTTGTTCCCTGGAGTCATGTCCCATGTTGCCAGGGAGATTTACACCCCTGGGCATCATGTCCTGCGTAGGATGGAGCCACAACTGTGGAGTTGGCTTAGAAAGAGAGGGGCCATGTCTGATTAGCAAAAGGGTTCCCTGGGAATGACTCTTCGGTATAATCATAAGTAGCTTCTCCTTTGCAGGAATTTTTCATAAGGGCAAGCCCCAAGATCGAGGGCTATCAAATTGGCAGTCTCCAATGACTGTGAAACTATCAAGTCTTCCCCAGGTGGGGACTAACTTAAGTTTTGTTACCAGGTCTGCTACTTGACAGCTGCCTAGCTTTGCTATCTGCTCTGAATCGGTTTCCTTATCTGTAAATTAGGGTAGAGGTCACTGATTTTTTACCTCTTTCTTTAAGCATCCTCTAAACTGCAAACAAAATCATACACAATAAAAAGCTAATCTGTTCTGGATGAAATGAATGTTGGAGGGCCAGGCATCCTGGGATCTCCTCACCTCCCTTCACTTCCTGTGAGGCCACGCTGGCAACTGCCTCGGCATCCTCACCTTGGCAAATTTCTCTTCTGAGCTATGGTTTGGAAGACCATTCCTCTGGGCAGTGGAGACAGAGCCAGAAGACCTGGCTTAAGAACGAACTCCCTTCAGCAGCTGTGATGGCTATGGTGGAATCACTTGCTGGCCCTGGCCTCAGTTTATCTGTAAATAAAGCAGATTAGATGATTTCAAAGATCTATTCTGACTCTTAACATTCCATGAATTAAATTTTCCATTGCTCTACCTCAGAGGCTCTGTACTCTGGTTGCACATTAGGACCACCTAGGAAGCTTATAAAAAAATTTAAAAGATGGCAGGCCCCCACGACCCCCTGGTCTTTTTATTTTTTTGGCATGGGCAGAGTTCTGGGAATCGAACCCCAGTCTCCAGTTCAGCAGGCGAGAATTCTTGCCAGTGAGCCATTGTTGCACCGGCCCATATCTGGTCATTTTAATGTAATTGATCTGCGGTAGGATTCAGACTTCAATGTTTTTAAAAGGTCCCCAGGCCATTGTAATAGCAACTAGGGTTGGGAAACACCACTCCTGACATAAAGCCTCAGTGGAGGATGATGAATAAAAATTCTAAGGAGATTTGAAAGAAGTCTTTAACGCTTAAATGTTGGGGTGGGGGTGGGGTAATTTGGTTTACTTTGCAGTCTTCTAAGTGAATTGGTAAATAGGTGCTTACGAATTTATTATCTAGCTATCAAACAGGCAGCCCTAATTGGGGGGAGGTCAAAATATTTTATTTGAAAATGTTTTGATATTGAGTATTCAATAAGCAATCCCTACATATCTGGCTGTGTAGTAGGTATTATGGGATAATTAAGTGTAAGAAAGTGACTACTCTCACAGTCATATAACTGGCTTCCATAATCTAACTGGAGAAAACAGTAGCAAAAAGTTGGCATAAAATTAAATATACTGCTTGCACGGCACTAAGTGCTTTATGTATATTAATTTAATTCTCACCACAATCCATTGAGGAAGGTTCTCTTATTATTTCTATTTCACAGCTGAGGACACTGAGGATCAGAATGCTGTGTAAATATGCCCAATCCCATATAAAGCCAGCAGGTAACAGAAGCAACGGTTGAAGCCAGGCTCCAACACCAACGCTCCGTTTGCCACACCACCTCTTTCAGGGTGAGATTCCCAAATAAGCTCTGCAGAGGGACCTCCAAGGACCGAAATAATCAGGAGGCAGTGAGATTAGAACTGAGCCTTGGTAAACGGGTAGGATTAAAAGAGATGGTCAAAGAGTCTACTCAAGAAGGGGAAGAGGAGTTAAGATTGCCTGTGAGTTCTCAGGATTCTTTTGCCTTATCTCATTTAATCTCCACCTGATTGATGGTAAAATTTAGGCTCAGAAAGATCAAGTTGTTTATTGACAAAGTTACTAACTCAGGGAGTTGAGATTAGAACCCGGTCTGACTTATTAATTGAAATAGGAAATCCTTGGCACATGCTGAGGTAAGGGGACGTGAGGACAGGCCAGGTGACAAAAGGTCTTGAATGTCAGGCAGAACTTGGCTTTGATTAGGAACTGCAGCAACACCGAAGCTGAGTAGGAGAGTGAGAATTGCTTGCTTTGAAGGAAGTGGCAGTGTCCTTCTAGGTGTGCTGGGTGAGAGGTGAAGTTGGTCCTGTGAACCTCTTAAGGCAAGGACCGTGTCCTCTTCATTTTTATTTTCTCATGGACTAACACAAGCCTAGCACATGGTTGTTGCTAAATATTTGCTGACCGAAAGTTGAGAATTGCATCTTTGAAGTCACTTGGAATTCTTATTCTTTATCCCCAACTCAGGCTAGAAAGCTCCTGCAGTGACCCAGCGTGAGATCAACGGACCTGGGCTGGAGCAGGAACAAAAACAGGTATGAAAAGGAGGGGACATTTGAGACAATTTAAAGCAATTAACTGGTGAGACAGCATATCATTAAATACCCAATGGAACCACATGGTCCCATGCATTCATAGGGCTACAACTACAGCATATATATGCCCAGAAACCAAGCCAACATGGAGTTTGTTTTACAGAAAAGCTGTAAAACCTGCCCAGCCCAGAGGACCTGCAAAGAAGTGTCACCTGTAAGTAGAACTTTAAAATAAACTTTGCTACTTCTGCAGTGTGTTTTTCCAAGGAAGAGGGAGGCAGTTCCTGGAACTGGCTAAGGACAGTTATCCTGGCTAATTGCTCACCCAAACTTCTATTTCAAGAACTCAAGTTTGGGAGTCAACTTAAAGAGAGCATCTTTCAGTAGGGAGCAAACAGCAAACTAAAGAATCTTAGTGTCTGCATCAGCTCTGAAACCCCTCTAATTCATCTCAATGGGAGCTCAACCTCTTCCAGGATGCAGGGAAGGGGCACCTGATCTATGGACAGTGCCAGGCTGATGAATGTTTAAGTCCTGGTAGTGCTTCAAACCATTCTATACCTAAAATAAAATTATACTCAGGTCATGAGATTTTCATATGGCAGCTGTTTAAATTTTGCCCCTCCAAAATAAGCACCAAGGGATCAACCATGTCCTCTTTATAGCTGCAAGTGGGTGAGGCCAAATGGAAGTTCAAGGTCTCGCGGCCACCGCGCTCACCGTGGTATGACTCTGGAACACTGGAGTCCTAGAGCCATCGGGAAGTCATCACAAGTCTGTGCAGGATGCTTATAGCCAGTTGAAAGCTGATTTTTGGTTAGCATTATATGGAGGCTGAATTAGAGACCAAGGTTGCTCTATTGTCTATAAAAGTTTCCCAACTGAAGTGCCATGCATGGCTTATAGGTAAACCGAGATATTTCTTCAGAGCTGGAGAATCACCTGGCCAATCACTTCTGGCTGCAAGCAGCATCAACAGGTTATCCCACTGTGCCTGTTTATCTCAGAGTGTCATACAAATGTCTTTCTTCCATGTGTTATAAGGTGAAAACATTAAGAAGCACTGGTCTGGGTGGGCCACGGTGGCTCAGCAGGCAAGAATGCTTGCCTGCCATGCCAGAGAACCCGGGTTTGATTCCCAGTGCCTGTCCATGTGAAAAAAAAGAAAAAGAAATACTGGTCTGGGGGCAGGTATATTGGGGGAATAAAAAAAAAAGAAGTACTGGGCTATAGCATTACCTTGTTTAAAGACCATTTTTATTCCTAATAATTTTTGTATAGAAATGAAAAGTTTAAGACCCTCAATATAGCAGTGACTAGTAATCTTTTTGGAATCATTATCCCTTTGAGAATCTGATCAAAGCAAGGCCCTTTTCCCCAGAAAAATGGACCTCCACTCATTCAGGTAATATTTTGCATACAATTTTTGAGGATTATAGAATGCAGATTAAGTCTGCATTCTGGAGGGATTATCAGATGAACCCAAATTTACCAATTTTAGAGAAGTTCATCTGCTTCTACCACCACCCCAACCCCTTTCACTAGTGCAGCTAGAAAAAAAACAAGAAAATTGTCAAAGAAATCTCTGAAAAAGAGTACTACATGGAACTTTGGAAATTTCCTGGTGAGCATGCAGAAACCACTATGAACTCTGAGAATTCCAGTGGAAGAAGTGGCACCCCCAACAAACCTACACTTGTTTATAGGATTATGCTCATCACTGGCTCCAAGTACCACCTGCTCTCCCTTCGGGTGTGAATGCATTTTTGGTTACTGTAATGTAATATAATCCTGCACTGTCCCTTTTCCATTATAAGTATATGACCTTGTGTGTCAGTCATTCTACAGTTGTCATTAATCAAGGAAAGATTATTCAAGTGAGAAGAGGGGGGGAAAGGAACATTTAAATCAATTCATTTAGCAGCATCTTTATTGCAACAAAGAACCTGTAATAAAATACAACAAAACTAAATGTTTCACTTTACATGATTAAAAGCCATGTAGCCAAAAATGAGAAAACCCATAAGCTTACTGAAGTGAGACATGCAATTCTTTTTATACAAGCCAATGCATAAAACGGCAGGCACTTAATGTTCTAAAATTAAAGACCTGAACTCCAATTGTGCTGAATACAATAAAAATTTGTATTGGGATTATTTAAAAACAAACAAACAAAAAATACTACCTTTTCTCTCTCTGTGAGGGTCTTCTGAAATGATTATCCGGAGTTGTCCCCTGGCAAATTAAAGCCAGAGCCAGCCCCTTGCACTAACTCTGTTCTAGGTTGCAAAATGGATAGGTAAAGCTGGGTGGGGTTAGGAAGGTAAGAGACGGGGAAGTTTCTTTATTCCTTTATGTCTGCTGGGAATGGACACCTACCTTACATATAATTTAGATATGGCCATATCTCTTCTTACATCAAACACCTGTAAGATTGGCTCTCAGGCTTAAGCAAGTATTCTATTCTATATTCCAAGTCCCCAAATCCCCCAATACACCAAAGGAAGAAACATTCAGTGTAACAGCTTTAATTAACTTTAGAAAGTCATATACTACTCAAAAGTACTGTTTTATTTATAAGCATGCTTAGCATTTACTTTAGAATGGAAAAATTAACCATCTTTAAATGAAGTTGCCTTTAAAATGTTTTATAGGAATATATTAATAAATACTTCTTTAAATTTTTGTCTTTTCTCTATATCATTTAATTACCATGACTTCAGGACATCTGGATGAGTTTAGTACCAACTGAACACCAACTGGCTGTGTGGCCATGGGGATATCTCCTCTCTCTAGTATGTAGGTTCCTCCTCTACCAAATGTGTATATTAGATTAGGTTATAGCAATAATTTATTTCAGCTTGAAAATTTTATGATTCTATAATAATGAGAGATCTATTTTACAGGACTCATTCCACCTAAAGTGAGAATGTTACAGAGGCAGGGTGCACCTTCTGTAAGGAGTAAAACATGTAGTAAACCAAGTAAGCATATTTGCATCAATATCTATCTCCTTCTTTTAAAACGTAATGTATATATATTGTGACTTCATCCTCTTTGCATCTGTGTGAGGTTCTGGAAGAAAAGAGCCAGCAATGGCACAGAAGGAAAAACCTTTCCAAAATGAATCTCCAAACAAAGGGGGTACAAAGTTAATTATACCTCTTGCTTCTTTTAGAGTGAGAAAGGGACAACAGTTAACACAGATGAAGCAGCTTTCTTGATTACTGTTTTAGGTTCCTATAAACAGTCCAGGGTTAAAAATCACTTATTATTTTCTTACTTCAACTTCATTTTCTGTTGAAGTTACTTAAAGCTGTCTACAGACAACTTGTCTCAGAATCTCCTGAAAAGCTTGTTAGAGATGAAGATTTCTGGTCTCCGCCTAAACCAACTGAACTGAAATTTCTAAGACTCCATAGCATTTCCTTTAGTAAGCATACCAGGTGAATCTTAAATTTTGGGATCCTCTGCTCTATAGTGCTCAAGTAACTGTATTTCTTGGTGGTTAAGTGTACCCATTTATCAAGGCTCAAAAACCCACTCTGTTGTTCAACTTAGTGCTTTTTGGCTCTCACAGAAATTGCTACTATATTCTTGCCTTTATGTCACTTATGGACAGGGTATGAGCAGTTTTAGTGAGATTTCCTCTTATCACTTGAATGGACTGTGATGTTTCCCCATATATGTTGTAAAAAGCAAATTCAGCCAGGCTGTATTTCTGTAAGTGAATTCAGTCAGGTGTTTTTTCCTCCAGCGTACCGTGGCATTTAAATGACCAGGAGTTATAACAGAAAGCATTCCCTGTGATGGAGGAAGGAAAGTTGCTAAGAGGAAAGGGGAAGGCAATATGCAAAAGGAAAACAGCTGTGAATTCAAGAGTATATAAGGTTCGCTAAGGTTTGTTTTCGTAAAATATGAGATGACATTTTGAAGAACCAGCCTTGATGGGTAAAAGGTTTCAAACAAATAGCTGTCTTAAAGCCACTGTGCACCATTTCTACTTTGCATGCGATATACCGTAAGAATAGATCCTTGGAGACCTAGTCCAAGATAAAAAACAAAAACAAAAACACTTTCAATAGCTAGATATAATACTTAAATCACAGGGGAAAATATTTTCTTGGGGAAAAAAAGTTACCCAAATCAATTTAATTTAACATTGAAAAAATACAAACAAATCTTGGCATGGGAAAATAGCATAAACATGAACATTAATACAAACATTAATATAAACAATAAGGAAAAGTGTGGTATCTATGATACAGTATAAATACACAAACAGCAAAAACCCAATCTCCTTCCCAAGGGCAGAATCCAGGTCGCCCTGCCATTTCTGGGCTCCCCACACCTCCCACCTGGTCCTCAGTGATGAAACCCACCTCCGACACACAATCACCACACTGACTAATGGAAACTGTGCTATCCATGGAAGAAGTCTCTCTGTAGTGGTGAGAAGAAAAACAGTGATTTTTTCTTGGACTATTGTTAAAAAGTGCTGGTAACAACTTCCAAAACATTAAGGTTGTTGATAAAAAGGGTCAAAACCACAGATGCCTTCCCTGCCTCTGGCTTCAGTGTGACCCATCTAGTAGCTGTAGTCTCCAAGCAGACAGATCCCAATCTGCACCTAAAAGCCTACCAGCTCTCTCAAGTTAGTGCTGGGCTACACCAGGAGCATGTCATGGCCATCAAGAAAATTAGTTTTAGGCTTTAAACACTGAAAAGGAGAGCCACGGCTTGCTGGGATCATCTTATAATAAAAGGGGTCATCTAGAAACGTTGTTTTAAGCTCACAATATCTAAATAGTGCTTTATGCTCAAATAATTTATAAATAAAGTTTAAATTTGTAAGGTTCCCAAAATTAAGAAAAATTTTTTAAAATTAGAATTGCGAAAGTAACTATAAGTAACTTTTCCTTCCCTGAATAAAGTTAGTCTTTAGCTTTGTTGGCAAGAGAGTGATTTCTTAATTCTGGTTTCCTTAACTAACATTCTGGGAGTTTAATTTTTCACTTTCTAAACCTTTTTCATGAGTATTTTTAATAAAAGTATACTTCTGCTTAGTTCTTTAGCAGACCCTCACTGCCTCTTTTCCCTGTCATTCCCCACATCCTGGTCTCCCCCACCACATGGTGATTTCCTTCCACCTCCCTAAAACTCTGGAATATTTTAATAAGGAAATACCAAATGGAAACTGGCATCACTAACTTTTCTGAAGAATACAAGTGAATGTGTACTTTTTCCCCTTTTCCTAAAGGAAAAAATTGCCTGCAAATATTTAAGCTCTATCATTTGATAAAAAATTTTTCTGCCTGTAATTATCAATATCATAAGACTAATTAAATCCATGCTACATATACAATTACTCGCCATTATGCGAAAGGAAAAACCCACACTGTCATATCATCAAAGAAAAATGAGTACTGTTTATACTAGATATAGTTTAAATTGGCTAAGAACTGGTCAGAGCTTGCATGAACCAAAATAAGTATTTTTCGGAGGCCATTATGTTATTCTTGAAAATCATTAATGACTGGTTAAGTCTTAGGTTTAATAGTGATTAGTTCATAACAAGCTGTATATACCCCAAGCAATGAAGCATAAAGTAATTCAATTACATTTAAGTGCTATCAAACCTGTAACTAGTCAGAGATTCTGGAATTGAACCAAACCAATCACTATTATCATCTTATTTTAACAAACTCAGAAATATACTGTAAAAATACACTAATTAAATCCATGAGACTTACAATGCTTTTAAAAGTGAAAACAGGGTAGTATGGATATGTAGTTCTAATGCCTGATTTCTTTCAGTAATTCTCATGGTATTGCTGGGTTCCTTAGAAATATGTCATTCAATTTTGTGTGTGTAGTTAAGGTATTAGATTACTGTTCACAAGCTGTAGACACCTACATGGCACCAAATTTACTTTTAGATGTTACACGGCAGGTACCAAAATGTGATGGATCAATTCTAGTTCTATGTTGATTAAACATCCTCATTTGGTTAAGCAGCCAGTGTATCCCAGAGTTCTATACAGATCAAAATTATATCACTTTCAAAGCAGCAATACGTGATCCAAGGTTTTCTTGAAGGTAGTGCAAAAGGTGCAGTTCATAATGTTCTCCGGATTCAGGAACTCTAATGCTGTGTCTCTCCTGAGGATAGATCTTAACAACAAAAATATCAAAATACAAAAAATTAGAATTTCATAATACACTTCCTTCCAAAGTTTCCCAAAGGTGTGTTACAGGATTAATAATATGGAGCACAGCCTCTCTAGGATATTACACACATACATCCTATGTAAAGGCTCTTTTCTCCTTCTTATTCTCTCTATACCATTAGGCTTACAGAAAGATTTATTTATAAGTAGACCAACAGTTCTCTAAGTGTGATCTGCCGACTTCTGGGGGTTTCTGGAAACACTTATAAGGGATCCCTGAGGTCAAAATTATTTTCAGAACAACATTAAGGCATGGGTAAACCTGCCAGTGCCTTAGCATGAATCAAGGCAGTGACATGAAACCGTACCAGTAGTCACTATATTCTCCACCACTACACACTTGCACTAAGAAAGAAAAATGTCGCTTCCACTTAAGTGGCCGTAAAAACCAGAACTGTATTAAATTGTGACCTCTGAATAAATGCCTTTCTGATATTCTGTGGTGATGAAATAGGAAGTATGCAGAAAGCACTTCTGCAACATACTGAAGTATGACGGCAGTTTCAAGGAAAAGCACCTGCACATCTGAGTTGCAAGCTGAACTGCAGCTTTTTAAATGATACTCCCATTTTTAACTTGAAAGAATGACCGATAAACTATGGTTATTTAGATATAAATATTTATCTCATGGTTTACTTACACAAATGTCAACTGAAATTCAGAAAAAAGGAAAATGTAATATTTTTTATTTCTTATGGGCACAGTATATGTATAATGAATAGAAAGGAAGAAAAAGGGAGAACGGCTTCTCTTAAAAACTTATTTTGAATGGGCAAAATAGTCATTTCCCCAAAGAGGAAATACAAATAGCTAAGAGGCACATTAAAAGACACTCAGCTTCATTAGCTATTAGGAAATGCAAATTAAGACTACAATGAGATATTACCTCACACCTCTAAGAATGGCTGCTGTTAAACAAACAGGAAACCATAAATGTTGGAAAGGATGTGGAGAAATTGGAACACTTATTCACTGTTGGTGGGAATAGAGAATGGTACAGCCGCTGTGGAGGACCATTTGGTAGTTCCTCAGAAAGCTAAATGTAGAGATGCTTAGTACCCAGCAATCCTGCTACTTGGGACATACCCGCAAGATCTGAAAGCAGGATTATGAACAGACATTTGCACACCAATGTTCACAGAGGCATTATTCACAATTGCCAAAAGACAGAAACAACCTGAATGTCCATCAACAAATGTGATAGATGAACAAATGTGGCATATACATATGATGGAATATTATTCAGCAGCAGGAAGGAATGAAGCCCTGAAGCATGTGACAACATGGATGAATCTTGTGGACATTATGTTATGTGAAATAAGTTAGAAACAAAAGGAGAACTATTTTATGATTTCATTGACATGAACTAATTATAATATGTAAACTGAGACATAGAATATAGAATATAGGATACCAGGATATAGAATGAGATAAAGAATGAGGAGCACTTGCTTAATATGGCAGAATGTGTAACTAGGGAAAACTTAAATGTTTGGAAATGGACAGAGGTGATGGTAGCACATTACTGCGAGAATAATTAACAATCCTAAATGGTGTGTGAGTGTGGTAGAAAGGGGAAGTTTAGAGTTATGCATGTCACCAGAAGAAAAGCTGGAGGTTTAAACATGGGAATGTATAATACAGAGACTCTTGTGGTGGACAGTGTCCGTGATTAATTATCAAATATTAAAAAATTCTTTCATGATCTGACGCTAAGGAGTTAATAATAGGTATATGGGGGGAAATGTACCTATTGAAAACTATGTACAATGGTTAACAGTAATATTTTAATAGTCTTTCATCAATAGTAACAAATGTACCACACCCAACACTATGGGTCAATAATATGGGGAGATAAAGAGTATGGGAGGATTAGGGTTTTCTTTTTTCTTTTTATTTCTTTTCTGGAATAATGAAAATGTTCTAAATTTGATCATGAGGCTGTATGTACAGCCACGTGATAATCCTGTGAACCAGTGATTGTATACGTTGGATGATTTCTATGCTGTGGGAATATATCTCAATAAAACTGCATTAAAAATACTTATTTTGAGTAATGAAGCAATGGAAGAAGTTAACTTAGTGATTTCTGCTTCAATGCCAACATAAAAAGGAGAAAATTTAAAACAGTTCCTAAAAATCCTTTTACAACAATGAAATCAAGTAGCATTTCTTCACCTTCAAGGAGGAAAAAGAAAAGCAAAGGAGAATAGTGAATGGACTCCTTAGCATATTAAAACTGTGAAAGAAAATTCAGATACAGGAATCATAATTGGATAGCCCAGTTTTTCATTCTGACTTCAAAAAAATCTTAATTTTTATCTAATTAGAGACACTACTGACTATTCATTACTTTAATTCTCTTATGCAGAGGGAGGCCATGGCGTTATTCCATAATTTATTAGATTTAAAGTAACCAATCACTAATCACTAGTTCATTTAATTAGAAAATGTAGAATAACTCACCTGTAAATCATATGGCTTTCCAGCCCTCACTAAAAAACTCAGTAATATACTGGTGTGTGCAAAGTGGACATTCTCATCCAAGAACCCATGTAAGAGTAGTAAACGATTTGGTCTGGAGAAATGGAAATATCAGAGGATTAGGTAGAGTATTTGGGGAAAACAATTAATTTAAACCAATCACCCAAAACTATGTTACCTTCCTTATACTGTAATATTGGAATAAGGAGTCAACATTTCCAATATTTACTTTGTAAATTATTAAACAGATTCTACATGTAATGAAAGATTAAAAATATGAAAAGGTCACGTATTCAATTTCCTTTTTAGATATCAGAACATATCAATAATTATAACACATTTCCAGGAAAAAGAAACAAACCATAAACATATTTGAGAAATAAATGTTTCTCCATCTTGAAACAGCTGTGTATTTCTTTCAACACAAGCCATTGTTTCCAATATAACTTGTAAAAAACAAAACAAAAGAAATTATAGAAACTCGCCTGTAATTAAGCTGTGACATTCTAGTACTATTCTATAAAATATTAACCTTGGCTTTTTGGTATTTTTACTTTTCATTATCATTAAAGACAGCTTAAAAAATACAATTTTAAATTTATAATCTTAATTTTAAATCTTGAACTTACTCAGAAGGGAACTTTTCTGCTTGCATGGCCACAGATCCTAAGTAATAGCCCTGTTCATTCTGGTCAGGGTGACCCATGTAACGCTCCGTGTATCCTGTATCATAGAAGATCCACAGAGTAACTGGGGCCCCAGCAATAGCAACCTGCAGAAGCCAAGAGTGACAGTCAAATGCAGTCCAAAAAAGGATGGTGTATAAGTCAGGGTTCTCCAGAGAAAGACAACGTATAGGATATATATACGTGTATGTACACAAATATTAGGAGATTATAGGAATTGGCTTACATCACTATGGGGGTTGGCAAGCCCAAATTGTATAGGGCAGCTGCACTGGAATTCCAATGAAGATTTTGATGAACTCCCCAGGAAAAGCTGGTTGATTGAGGTAGAGATAAAAATTCTTTCTGACTGCTGAAATCAACAGCTCTTTCTTTAAGGCCTTCAACTAACTAGAAGAAACTTCTCTCATTGCTGAAGGTAATCTCTCTTGCTGATTAAAGATCGAATCAGCTTCAGATGCAATCAACTAATGATTTAAATCCAGGAAACACTTTCACAGCAACAATCAGTCCAGTGCTTGCTTGACCAAACAACTAGATACCACAACCCAGCCAAATTTAACTTAAGTACCCATATACATCTCCTTAAACCATACTTAGTCTCTAAATAAAACAGTTAACAGTCTTACTCTCACCTAACATAATTCAACTGTCCTGCGCACAACTGGAAACACATTAACCCTTTCCCCAGAAAAGGAGGCCAGTCCTTGGGTGACATCCACTTTTTTTTTTTATATGGGTAGGCTCTGAACACGAACCCAGGTTTCCCTCATGACAGGCGAGAATTCTGCCTGCTGAGCCACCACTGCACCACCCGATATTTACTCAAAACTTGATATCCTGCAACTTAAACACTATGACATTAAAGTTGATACCATTTGTAAGATAAGAGGATAAGACAGGAAATAAAAACAAAGATATTTGCCTTATGTCTATATAAATACAAACATTCATAACAAAACAAGAAGAAAATATTCATAACCATTATAGACCGCCTTTCTACAACTGGTCATGTAGACATAGCTTATACTTATAACTACTTTCTTCTAATATCCATTTCATATTCCCTTTACTCTCAGCAAGCACCTCAGCTGGCCATAGTTCTTTGTCTGGTGGGGTGAACTGAACTTTCATACCTGAAGTTTCTGGGCCATATAGTAGTCATGACTGGAGTAGATTATTGTAGTTTTCTATTGACTTGAATCACAAGGCACAGGACTAGCAAGAGAAATCCTAAGGGATCCCTGTATTCCAGGTAAACTCTTCTTTACCTCCATTGGGTAGTAATAGGCCTATTTTCCCTGGATAATCAGGACCAATCATCTCTGCTAGTGCAGAAATTCCATTCTTTGTTGATTTAGAGGCTTGAGGAATCCAAAGCAGCCTTCCAGTTTAGTGGAATCATTGCTATGTCTCCTGATAGAAACACTTCTCCTTTTGGAACCAAGACCTATAAATCAGCAGAGCTTAAGGATGTGGGGACAGGAAGCACAAAGTTTTCCAGTGGATCATAAGGGATAATAGTAAGTCATGACATTCCCATTTCCACCCTTGATTTTTTGATTCATGACTTCTGGCTACTGGGGAAATAACACCATAAAATAAATGGTGATTTAGAGCACATACAGCATCCCGGAAAACACTGCCCCAACCCTGCAAGGTATCGCCACACAGCTGGTCTGTAATTGAGTCTTCAAAAGGCTGTTCCACCAGTCTGTCAATCCAGTTGCTTCAGGATAATGGAAAACATGGTAAGATCAGTGAATTCCATGAGTATGTACCCATTCCCACGTTTCCTTTGCTGTGAAGTAGGTTCCTTGATCAGAAGTAATTCTGTACAGAATACCATGGTGGTGGATAAGGCATTCTGTATATCCACGGAGGGCAGTTTGGCAGAAGAACTGCATGCAGGGAAGGCAAATCCGAATCCAGTACAATCAACCTGTAGATGGATAACCTCAGGGAATAGTGCCATATCAGGGATTTAGCATTGGTCTCTGGGGCTGGCAGATTATTCCAATTACTGATTTGACTCTGTTGTTCATTATAGTAGCTATGCATATCTTGTTTTTGGTGATTAAGTGCTGTCATCTGACTCCTGCCAGCTGGGATCCCATCTTCCTACTGCATTTAACTGCATTTAACCATCCAAGTTCAGTAGCAATAGTTGCCACAATAATAGCTGATTTACAGAAAAGAATGACCAGAGTTCTTCAGGGATGATGGAGCTGCTCTCATAAATTTATTCTTCACATTCCTGGTGAAAGGTGTGTCCTCTGGACACAGGTGGGTGAGCAGTTCTTACATGACAAATACACTCTAATATCCCAATCTCTCTAAGCCTCCGCATGCCCTCATCTATATTACACAAGAGCTGTTCCGGCATTTCAACTTCAGGTAATGCTGGCCACCTTTTGATCCATGCTTTAGCCAATCACCCAAATTGTTAGAATCCTTTCTAATCCCTGGAGCTACAACACTGAATATCTGCTTAGTGAGCCCATATCAATAAATTCAGCCTGATATAAAGTTTCATTCCTTTCACCATTATCCCACATACCCTTAATATTCATTCCCACACATACTCCCAATTTGTCTATAAAAATTGGAAAAAACATGCAGTTCTTCTGAAGTGCAGCACACCTTCTCTTGGGTCATACTTTGTACCTCACCTTTTGCTGCTTGTTGGGACTTCAGTCTAGCTATAAGCCTGGAAGAAAAGAGGGGTCGTGGGGGTGGGTCATGAGAGGAATTAACAGTGCTTACAAAGCAACTACTTCAGGGCATTCCACTAGTTTCATCCAGTGAAAGAGGGTTAAGCTCTTCAGATGGAGGTGTGAGGGCTGTTTCCTCAGGGGAGACATTTACAAGTTTATCAGGCACAGCAGGGTTAATCTCTTCATGATTCCTCAAGGCAGACGACAGGTTTATCTGACAAAGATAACTCAGCACAATCTAGGGTTTCAATGTCCCCACCACCATCATCAACCCAAATGTCCCCATTCCAATTTTCCTATTCCTTTCCAATCAATGACCTTACTTTAATAGCAGACAGCTTGCAAGGTCAGGAATCCAATTTATGTGGTAATTCAGCTTCTTGCACAATAAGACTCTGGGTCTGGTTTACAGAAACCTGAGGCTACAAAAAATAAATGATTCTTTCAGGGCACACAGAAACTTTCATGTCTTTCATGTGGTACTTGAGCTGGGAATCCAAAGTTCTAAGCTCATCTCTTTCTTTAACAACTACATCCAGTGTATTTCAGAACAACCAGTCAACATCACTATGCTTTTTTTTTTTTTTGCATGGGCAGGCACTGGGAATCAAACCTGGATCTCTGGCACTGGGAATCAAACCTGGATCTCTGGCCTGGCAGGTGAGAACTCTGCCACTGAGCCACCATGGCCGGCCTCATCACTATACTTTTTAACTCCATCAAACTCTGTTAAGGTATAAAATACACTGTTACCCAGAGCGTGCCTCTTAGAGGCACTTGAGTTGCAGTATGCAATGGTGATATTTTTGCATATCTCTATTGCTAATTCATGCCGTGGACTATAAGTGCTATGTGGATCACTGGAAAGAGAGTCAATAGTGGCTTTTAACCTAATCAGATTAGAGAACCAATTCTAAATACCCCAGAGCCAACTCAGAAATCTCATTCGTCAGATTCCGTTTCAAAAACCACTGTTGGTCCTAAAATCATTATTAGTCAAGCTTTTCCAGAGAAACAGAACAGACAGGATGGACACACACACACATAGACATACAGACACATGCATATAAATATTATGAGATTTATTATAGCAATTGGCTCATGCAACTGTGGGGATTGACAAGTCTGAATTCACAGGGCAGGCTGCAAGCTGGGAACTCCAATGATGGTTTTTATGAATTCCCCAGAAGCTGTCTGGCTGAAGTAGAGATAGATAATCTTCTTTCTGATTGCTGAAATCATCAGTTCTTCCTTTAAGGCCTTAAACTGATTGGATGAAATTTCTCTCATTGCTGAAGGCAATCTCCTTTGTTGACTATAGATGTAATCGGTCATAGGTGCAACCAAATGACTAATGATTTAAATCCACGAAATAACCTTACAGTAATAAACACTTGTTTGCTGGACGAAACAATGGACACCATAACCTAACCAAACTGACACATGAATTTAACCATCACAGATGGCAAGCAATGATAACTTTCAACTGCAAATTTATAGGCTAAAATTATCCTCAGGCTTGAGTTCCATGACTGGGGCATACATGATCTCACACGACTCAGAAAATCGAAGTGAAGTGCTAAGGCCAAGGTCAAGACTTCAACAGTTTGTGAGTTAGTCAGTTTCATGTTCCGTGGGTGTGCTGCATACCACCCCCTTAACTTGAGCTAGCTGGTATTCAAATGTGGGCCCCTTTGTTAAAAGAGGAGACTGAACTGGAGCATATGAATGGCTCAATGTAAACTCATTCTTGCTACTAGAAAAAAATGTGTGAGAATTATTGGCTTTAAATGAGAAAAGTTGCTACTTTTTTTTTTCTTTCCTTTTTCAGCTTTTGTTGGCTCTACAGAATTTAAAACAATGAATGAACTATGAGTACTAAAAACTGGCCTCATTTTAAGACTCCCATACTTCAGATTTAAAGATTTTTATTATGTTCTCAACAGCTGTGAGCCTGGGAAAAATTGTGGCAGCTTTGAGTTCATTTTGTGGTTATTATAAATAAGATTATTTGAATATATACATAGGAACAAAAATTGAATTATTTTTATCCTTAAAAGTAAAAATTATTTTTCAATGCAAAATAAAGTCATGGTATTGAAATAATAAAAAAGGAAAAACACTACTCATAATTCTCTTTCCCTTAACAACTATTAGCTTTTTAATGTATTTACCTCTATTATATTTATCTAAGAATTTGTTTATATAATTGTAATTACTGTTTGCATATTTAATAATTTGTTCATTCAAAACAGGCTTACTGAGAGCTTACAATGTGACAAGCACTATACTGGCTGCTGGGAATACAGAAGTATACAGGGCAGACAGGTCCCGTCCTCAGAGTTTGCAGTCCAACAATGAAACAAGTAATTACAATTCAATATGTAAGGGTGTATGTTTTACTAATCATGACTGTCTAAAATAATTTTTAGCATATGTCTATAAATAGCCAATATCTGTATATGAAATGTTACATGTATGTATGTGTACATCTATGTGTGTACTTAAATCTCACATGGCCATTAAACATACAAACCCTAACATTCATAATGTTGCCAACTCTTTTAACCTTTATAAAATAGGCATTTCTTATATCCTCACAATTTACAGAAAATTCTGCCCTCAACACAAAAATAAATAAAATAGGAAGTCACGTACCCTGAAGATATCTGACCTCTGCATTAATGCCATTAGGGAGAGGTATCCTCCATAGGACCAGCCATGGATGCCCACACGATCTAAATCAATGAAATCATACCGAGAAGCTAGATACTGGAGTCCTTCCACCTGATCATCTATTTCTATTTGACCCTGTCAAAAAAAGGAGAACATGTCAGTGATCCTAATAAAAAAAAGAGTCTCATAAGAGTACTTATAAAGCTGATAAATTTTTTACTAATAGTACTTGTAGTTTTTTTAGATTGGAATTCATTATCAACTTGGATTTGCTTGCCCAAAGAACAATTTTAAAAATCTTTTCAAAGATAAGGGTCTATACCTCCTGTTGCTAGCCTATACTTGGGTTTAGTTAGCTCTTAGTCATAAAGTTCTTTCCTATTTCTACTCAAACTGTCCAACGCTGTAATCATTTCCATTTGTTCTGTTGTCTGCTAAGAGGTCAGCAACTTCCTTGTAACAAGCCTTCCCATACCCAAAGACAAAAAGATTGACTACTTTTATTTCTCCATTTTAATACTTAGTGCAATAAAGCAGAGGGAATCAGTCACGAAGCCCTGTTCTATTTCCCCATCACACTATCTCATATTATCTCTTTAAAGTCCTACTATGTCCTAATTCCTACTGCCACCACCATCCTGTCTATATTTCTAGGCCTGCCAGTGCACACAACCTCACTTTACTGAGCCTAAAACAAAAATAAAAACAAAAAAACTTACATGAGAATACAACATAAGGTCAAAGAACTGGCTGTGGGAGAAAATCCCCATGTCTCATTCAGCATGTCCAATACACTGGCAAACACAGTAATTGCCTTACTGTGCAAAAGGAACATCGGATTCTCATCATTTCCCAAAGCAGCAGAAAGGACAAGGGGCATCTCTAAAAGGTAGCATTTAAAGCCTCCTGTAGAGAGAAAGAGGCTTGTCACAAGGAAGGAACTAACCAGTTGGTTTCCCTCTTCACAGAGGACAGAACAAATCTCAATTATTCCTCTCAACAGCATACAGGATGTTGAAAACTAAATGGTGCTGCCTTCTGGCTAAGCTAGACATACAAAAAATGGAAAGAGGGTATTTCTCTCTATATAAATGGTTCTAAGCTTCCTGAAGTTACATCCTGGTAGACATAAACTAGCCTGCTGAATATTGAGTTGCATCTTTCCTCTCATCGCCCAACTCTCGACTCTTTCTCTTAGGTCCTTCTCCCAACTCTCTCTCTCTGAGGTTTCACACCAAACAATGCAATAGGAAAGGTGTATTGTATGTCTCTTTAAAATGAAAATGTTTTTATGCTCACACCATTTTATATTTAAAGGCGCCTTCAAATTTAAGCCCTCGGTGACACGATCCCCTGTTGTCTATCACCACAACCACATAACCCAGAGAGGCTAGGGTATTCAAGCGGAAATATTTGACTCCTTTAAACCGATTATTCACCAACTGCACCTGAGGAAGAAATGCAACTTCAGTGAAATTCATTATATGGTTAGCATACAAAAGCACAAGAGAGGCAAGACTCTGCAAACAGTAGGAAGTCTAAATTTCGTTATTTTTATTTTTTTAATATGATTTTTAAGGGATTTATTTTTTAAAAAACAAATATTTTCACGTTTATATTGCTTCTTGCAACTTTACATTCAAGGTTCAGGGCAATTACTCACCAACAGACTTAACAACTGTAACATAGAGATTAATTACACTTAAGATAAAGGAATCAACCTACCTCATAGGAAATGTTACAAAAATGGTAACATTTTTTGACATGACAAATTATGTCACTCAAACGACAGTGACAAGGATAAATAAGATCATTTTTCCTCCCCCCCATCTCTTCTGGGGTTGTCTCTAAACAATAGTGGGAATACTTAGAATTTTAATGGAACACTGTGGCAAGTAGAGTTTCTTTTTTCCTGTTACATAAATCTCACTGCTGTAGGATAATTTTTAAATCACTTTATCACCCTAGAAACTATACTCCAAAGTTAAATATATTTTTGTGCTTTACCAGGAATAGAACTTTTCTTGTGAAAAGAGGATAATAATTAGTGAACAAAAAGTTAATGAAGTTCAAGGTCTAGTGGACACTAAGATCGATATTAAACAAAAAAGATTACAGCAAAAACTAGAAAGAAGTTTTCTCTGGCTTAAACCAATAGAACACCACGTCAGCCAGGACTTAAATATGAACTGATGCTATCTTCAATCAATAATTATTTATTCCGTATTTACTGGGCTAGATTTTGCAAGGAGAAAAGGAATCTTCTCCTTTTGCACTTTCGAATGTTTAACACCACTACAAAACTGCCAAACTGATCTTCCTGCTTCTAGTCTTGCCCTTCTATTGTCTTTTCACATAGCAGCAGTGTGATCTTCAAAAAATGTAAATCAGATTTGACTTTGCTGTTTGGCTTCACCCAATCTACCATCCCTTAAGAATAAGAGCTAAACTACGTGCCCTGGCTCTTGAGACCTTACATTATTTGACCTTTCTCTATTTCTGTGACCTCATCTCATACCATTTATGCCCTTGCTCACTGTTGCCTAACCATATTGGTCTCCTTACCAACTGTATCAAGTTGATTCTCACATCAGGACCTTCACATTCACTGTTCCCTCTGTCTGGAAGGCTCTTCCCTCAGATCTTTAACATGCTTTCTTTACCATACTTTGTATCCTTAGAGAGGCCTTCCCTGACTTTCCTATCAGAACAACTCTCTACTCTATCTTAGTCACCTTAGTATACCTTTTCACAGTTAATTTCTTCATAGCTTCCATTATCTGAAGTTATAGTGCTTATATTTCTACTTGCTTATTTTCCCCACTAAGCTTGGAGAAGTTTGATATTCACTGCGGTCCTCACTGTACATAAGAGTTACTCAATAATTATTTGCTGAAAGAATGAACGAAAAATAGAGATATGAGAATGTTTCCTCTTCCTGCCTTGGAAGGAGAGGGTCTGTTGGACAAACCTGTTTGTTTTTAAAAGGAAGGAGCTGAAGTGGAAGATAGGGGCATGTATGACACCAATAAGAAAGACAGATAAAGATTGGGGCTGTATAACTTAGTGAAACCCAGAGTAGATAAAGACGGCAATTAAGTGTACAAAAAAGAATGTTTCATACGAGGGAGAACAACGTCTTCATTATGCCTGTATTCTGAATTACTTTAATCCCAACCTGATCAGCTTTGTTTTTTTTCTTTATTTTTTTCTTTTTTAAAAACATAACAACATACAAACACGAACATTCTTACCATATGATCATCCCATTCTTGGTATATAATCAATAACTCACAATAATATCACATAGTTGTATATTCATCATCAAGATAATTTCTTAGAACATTTTCAGTTTTGTTCTAATCTCTAAATACCAGGTTATATATATATAAAACAGCCGCTCAAAACCCAGAAATAACAATTACCACTCTGGACTAAATGTGACTGCTATAAGAGTTTATAATCTAGGTCCCTGTTTCCTTATAAGTATTTCTAAATGAGACTACACAGTATTTCTTCTTTTGTTTCTGGCTTATTTTGCCTCATCAAATGTCCCACAGGTTCATTCACAATGTTGCATGCCTCACGACTTTGTTCTTTTTTGTAGCAGCACAATATTTGATTATAGGTATACACCATCATTTGCAAATCTATTTCTCAGTCAGTGCATCCTTCAGCGACCTCCATTCTTTTTTTTTTTAAATCATGCCTTGATGACTTTAATGGGATTAAAGCAGTGATGACTTCTGCTTTTCTTGTATTTTGCTTTTTTCTAATCTATAGCATTTAGTGATAAAGTGATTCATTTTATATAATGAACTGTGACTGCCTTGTTGTTTTAATGGATTTGACCATCTTGCCTGACTGAACATACACCAACATAGAACACAGTTAGGACATGAATATTACACTCTATCAAATTTCACAAGGCTTTGGTGTGCTATTAGAAAGACCTAGCCTTACCCTAAGAAGCTTCTTCATAATTGACCTGAATGGAGCCATCAATTAAGAGGATGAATGATCTCTCAGTGGGCTGCAGTGCCAGAGGCATGCTAGTATGTAGAATCCCAGGTGGAATGAGACTCCTGGGACTTGCCCTCTAAACTGAACCCCATATCCTGCTACGACCTCACCAAATTGTAATGCTTTGAGAAAGGAATCAACAAATCATCCTATGTCACCTACAGCTTTTCAAAAACCATACGCTGGCATTCACTTTTAACATTTCAAATGATTGCTTCCGTAAGTACAAAAATGTATTAAGTATATAAAAAGTATAAGGTATTCCAAAATATTTTGTTTTAATTGCATTGGTTATGACTTTTTAAACTTAATTATTTACTAATATAAGGAGTCCTTTAATCTTAAAATCTAGAAAACCAGCTGGTTTTTATAGTGTGTCTTTCACATATTACATATCTACTATGTTATTTCTTCATTGGAAAGAGATAAATTGCCAGGTGCTAAATAACTCAGTATAATTAGAAAGGATATTTACTGAGTCCAATAACATACAACAGTTATATTATGAAAGCACTATGATTATATTCTGACTTCTTCAAGGGCTCAATGTAAGATTTATAAAGAAGAATAGACATTTTTAAAATTACCAATTCACCTATCCATAATCTTTACTCTGACTGTCAATATCATTTACTTAATACCCACAATGCTAATAATTAATTCAGAAAAAGGAAAATAAAGGTGTAATTTTTCTTACCGTGTTGAACAGTAGTTCAGCAGTTAACTTAACTAGCTGATAAAACAATTCTAGTCTATTTGGAACACAAAGCCTTAGAATGAAGAGGGGGAGTTCACTAGGCTACCAAGGCTTTTTGAAAGCATTTGTTAAGGTGCTCTTTTTTGACCATGAAATTTAATTATTTAATTGCATTTCCAAAACAAGTTTTCCCACATTGAAAGCAACATATTTACCTATTGACATGAATAAAGCACTCCCCATAAAATTTCTCACTGTAAATTAAGAAACTGACTTAGTGATTTATAAATTAGCCATTGAACAAAACCTATATTCTTGAATTCCTAAACGAAATAATTACAACATAAACCACAGTTAAAAAAAACAAAATAGAGAGCCCCAACAATGCTCAAAATCTTGTCAAAACCTAAGCAACCCAACTAGACATTTAAAACACAAAACAGCAAAAAAATTTATAGATACACATATGTATATATGTATATAAATATGCCCACCTGGGGACCACCATAAATGAACAGCACAGTGGGGTATTTCTTTCCAGGTTGTAGGTCGTGAGGTTTGTACAGCATCCCGTACAATGTAAAACCGGTAGTACTTTCAAAAGAGAAAATTTCTGGAGGGGTGTAGTCAGGAAGAGGACCTGTTGAGTAGGTAACATACACAACCTTTAAAAGGAGTTCTTGGGGCAACGGAGGCTCAGTGGCAGAGTTCTTGCCTGTCATACCAGTGACCCAGGTTTGATTCCCGGTGCCTGCCCATATTAAAAAATAAAAATTAAAAAAAGGAATTCTTATGGGGGCTCTATAATCTGAGGGCAAGGAAGAAGATATTCTACCCACACACAAATAAATGACCATCTCCCATTCAAGTAGCAGGCTAAAAATTAAGAAAGAACATTCATTTTAAAATAAAAACAAAACCAACAACAACAAAAACAAAATTGAATGGACATATCAAATTATCTATTTCAGAAATAGGACATAGTATTATGAATAATCCTTGGAACAAACCTAGGAGATGTTTACACCCAGGACTGTATAAATACACTGAGCTTGGTCCAGTAAGTCATATACCTGGTTAGAACTGGAAATATAAATTTAACTTAGCTAATGCGACATATTCATAGCAGGTGCTCAATAAACATTTGTTGAATATTACAATGATCATTAGAGAATAGGCCTAACTAAAACTCAGAAAAAAAAAGTCAATATCAGCCTCTGATTCATGAAAAAAAAACCTCTCCTAAGTGTCTGTGCGTACTGGAAGGTTTAAGGGTTTAAGCAGAGATCATCACATTACAAATTTTGCCTGTGGATATTAAAATACATCTATGCCCTTTGGTTCTATAGTAATTTCTCAATCACTTGGTAGATTAAAAAAAATAAATTGAATAAAAATACTTAATAGAAAATAGATTTGGGGATAGCGGGTTAGAAGATACATAAAATGAGTCTAAACTTAAGACTTAAGAAATCAAGCATTTTAAAAATAGATAATTCATGTATTCTTGGAAGTAGTTGAGATGGAAAATTTATTGTTGTTTATATGTTTCCATAATTAAAAAAAAAGACAATGACAATTAAATGTAATACATGATCCTGGACTGATCTAATAATGGGGGAGAACAGGCTCAAAGGGACATTACTGAGATGAAAAAACTGGAAATAAAGACTATAAGCTTTATATCAATGTTAAATATCTTGAACTCGATAACTGTACTTAAGGTGGTTACTTAAATGAATATTCTTGCTCTTAGAAAATACACAATGGAAGTATTAGGTGTTCAAGAAACACAATATATATAATATACTCTCAAATGTTTAGAAAAGAGACAGATGGATGGGTAGATGGATAAATAGAATGATATGGCAAATGTGACAAAACGTTAAAAGTTGGTGGATCTGCACATGGAGAGAAAGAGGCTACAGGGACAAGATACAAGGTGCCCCAGCACCAAAGACCAGACATATAAAGCTATCTGGGATGTCCAAACCCCAGCTAAGAACCCCAACTGATGCAGCCAACCCACACAATCATAAGAAATAATAAACTGTTGTTATTTTAAAGTTAAAAAAAAAAAGTTGGTGGATCTGGTTGGTTGAAGAGGACTTCTCTGTATGGGTTTTGTATTATTTATTTATTTTAATTAATTAAAAATTTTTTTTAAATACCAAAAAACACCAAACGCAAACACTCGTAACTTTTGATCATTCTGTTCTACATATATAATCAGTAATTCATAGTATCATCACATAGTTGCATATTCATCATCATGATCATTTCTTAGAACATTTGCATCTATTCAGAAAAGAAATAAAAACAAAACAGAAAAAAATTCATACATATCATACCCCCACCCCTCCCCTCACCGATCACCAGCATTTCACTCTAAATCTATTTTAACATTTGTTCTCCCTATTATTTATTTTTATTCCATATGTTTGGTTTTTTATTATTTTTGCAACTGTCCTGCAAGTTTAAAATCATTTCAAAATAAAAAGTTAAAAAAAAAAAAAAAAAAGACAACGTACAATGTCCCTCTTTCCTATACAGAGCAAGTGCTCTCTCTACCTTTTATTACCATGGCCACTATAGAGTGTTTTTTTTTTTTTAAAGTTTAGGAAAGCTGCAGCTTCCCTGCTCAAAGAGTCTTACTAGATCAGTATGCATTAGCCTCAATTTCATCTATTTACTAGGAAATTATGTAAATGTAAGAATAATATCAAGTTTCCCAGCTGATATCTTGACTACTTTAATTTTATTTTCAAAAGGACCTTCCAGGTTTGCGCCTGCCTGGAGCTGGTAGTTGACAGGATGGGAGGGGTGGGACCAAACAGGAGTCCAGCAGTTCAGGGACAGGCAGTCGTCTGTAGCAATAGATAAGAAGATTCCGTCCAAGAAATGTGGACATATGACACAGGTGCAGTACACTAATATACTAATCCTTAATATTTAAGGTCATGTTCAGAGAAAATGAGTACCTGCTGAATCCAAAATGGTGGCCCAGAATTCCTTTGTTTTGCAAGTTGGGTCATCTTCAGGACTTGACAGTTTGTAAAGGGACACACAGTGTGGATTCTTCTGGTTACTATACTTACTTATAAAGAAGTCACAATGCTAGAGAAAGGAGAAACAATCATTTTTTCCCCAGGAAAAAGTAAAAGTAAAAAAATAAATAAAAAGAAGGATTATCTGCTGTTATGTCTGCATTAATGCTATGGCAGGAGTATGAGAGTTTGACCACTCATGTAAATAAACAATTTGAAGTTAAGACTAAGCTTTTTTCCTATGACAATTAAACTTTCTGAAGGACAATTTCGCCAGTTTTCACATCATTCAAAATAAGTATTATGTGAGCAGAGAGTTTTTAATAAAACAGGAAAAGTTTTTCAAAAAGGGACTTAGATGTGAAACCTAAGGGCAATGTGTGAACTGGATCCTTTTTGCAAAATGGACATTATTGAGACAATTGGCAAAACTTGAATGGTATCTGATGATTAGATTGTAATCATGTAAAGATGTCAATTTTCATACTTCCTCTCATTTTGATGGTTGCATTGAGGTTATGTAGAATGTTCTTGTTTGTAGGAATGATGCATGAAAGTATCTGAGGATTATGGGCACCATATTGACAATGTACTGTTACAAATGGCTCAGGAAAAGACGTTTTTGTACTGTGCGTCAACTTTTCCATTGTTCAAAAAAAGAGAAATAAGAAAAACAAAGGGACAATACCCGGCTGATGCAGCAAGAGTGGGAAAAGCCACGGTCAGTCAGCCTTGTCACCTCTCCAGGATTGACATAACTGGCCACATACAGGTGATGCTCTAAAGGGGAGTCTTTAGTGCCTTCAAAATATACCAGTTTTCTGACTTCATCAACCTGGATCTGCCAAAATAAAAACAAAAAAATCAGTGCCAACATGACCTTGGCAAGGCCAGTAATTAAACAAATAGATATCTAAAAAGTAGTTTTCAGGCTCCAATTTTATTCTGAATTATTTGACTTAAATTTATGCCTCTTTGACATTCTGCCACCAAGACTAACAAATCCAAGTTAGTTCTGTTTATGACTTAAAGCTAAGAATAGATCCTGTCCAGAAGGAAAGAAAGACACCTGATCTACCCAAAGCGATTTGTAGATTCAGCACAATCCCAATTAAATTCCAACAGCCTTCTTTGCAGAAATGTAAAAGCCAATCAACAAATGCATATGGAAGGGTAAGGGACCCTAAATAGCCAAAACCATCTTGAAAAAGAAGAACAAAGTCGGGGGACTAAACTACCCAATTTAAAACTTAATACAAAGCTACAGTAATCAAATGGTGTGGTATTGGCATAAGAACAGACATACAGACCAATGGAATTGAACTGAGAGTTCAGAAACAAACCCTCACCTCTATGGCCAACTGATTTTTTTTTTGCCTTCTTTCTTTATTCAATTTCATTACAATTACATATTTATCATATTTTTATATTTTAAAATAATGCTAACATCTGTGATGATATATATATACACGTCCTTTGACTAGTGTTTGAAATTTGTTCCATAAAACCTGTGAATCTGACTGCCCTATTTTGGCCTATTGATTTTTTTGTTTGTTTTACTTTCCTGCTGTCTTTTTATTTCTTTTTCTGAATTGATGCAAATGTTCTAAAAAATGATCATGATGATGAATATGCAACTATGTGATGATATTGTGAATTACTGATTATATATGTAGAATGGAATGAGCATATGTTAAGAATGTTTGTGTTTCTTTCTTGTAATTTTTTTAACTTAAAAATTAATGAAAATAAAACAAAATATATCATTAAAAAGCAAAAAAAATAGTATTGTAATAATGTTGTTTCATCAGTTGTAACAAAGGTACCACACTAATGCAAAATGTTAATAAGGAAAATTGTGTGTGCATGTATGTGGAAGGTATGGGGTATTTAGGAACTCTGTATCTATCCATTGCATGATTTTTCTGTAAACCTTACAAATGCTCTAATTTTTTTTAGAAAAAGACACCTAAGTTGCATGCCGTTGGTAGAAGTTGTTTTTTTTTAACATAAAATTTTTTTTATTATTATAACATATATAACATACAGTTAGTTATTTTAACCATTTTAAGTGTATAATTCATTGGCATCGCATTCACATTGTCATGCAACCATACTTGGGTTTAGTTTTACAATCCTAATTTGCAGTTTCCATTTTCCTTGCTTTTTTTTTTTTTGTTTCTTTTCCCTCCTGCCTTCTGTTGTCCTTATTTTTATTTTTTAATTCTACTATAGGATGGAAGTTATTCATTCTATTTTTTTTAACTTTTTTTATTTTATAGTACAACATACATACAAAGCAAAGAAATAAAAAAGCAACAGTTTTCAAAGCACTCTTCAAATAGTGGTTACATCCCAGAGTTTGTCATAGGCTACCACACCATCCTCTCAAATTTTTGATTCTAGCTGCTCCAGAATACAGGAGGCTAGAGGGCTTAAATACTTTATCATCACAATCGACTTTTTTTCCCTCTTTTTTTTGTGAACAGTAACATATATACAAAAGAGCTATAAATTTCAATGCACGAACCACAATTAGTTGTAGAACATATTTCAGACTTTGACATGGGTTACAGTTTCACAATTTTAGGTTTTTACTTTTAGCTGCTCTAAAATACTAAAAGAGATATCAATGTAATGATTCAGCATTCATATTCATTTGTTAAGTCTATCTTCTATGCATAATTTCACCATCACCTTTGATCTTTCCATACCTTTTACTGGAGTTGTCTGGGCTACGGCAATTCTAAATTTTTGCTATTGGAAGGGTCTGTCACTAATATGGGGTAGGGAGATGGAACTATCTGATGATCTGGAGGGGCTGGGCTAGGTTTCAGGACTTATCTGGACTAGGGACCCATCTGGAGATTGTAGGCTTCCGGAAAGTTACTCTAGTGCATGGAACCCTTGTGGAATCTTATATATTGTCCTAGGTGTTCTTTAGGATTGACTGGAATGGTCCTGGTTGGGGGTTTTATGACAGATAGCAAGGTCTACCTGAAGCTTGCGTAAGAGCAACCTCCAGAGTAGCCTCTTGATTCTATCTGAACTCTCTCTGCCACTGATACTTTATTAATTACACTTTTCCCCCCCTTTTAGTTAGGATGGAATTGTTGATCCCATAGTGCTAGGTCTGGGTTCATCCCTAGGAGTCATCTCCCATATCGCCAGGGAGACTTTCACCCCTGCATGTCATGTCCCACATAAGGGAGGGCAATGATTTCACTTGCAGAGCTGGACTTAGGGAGACTGAGGCGATATCTGAGCAACAACAGAGGTCCTCCAAAAGTAACTCCTTTTATTTTTTTTTACAGTTTTTAGTTTTGCCTTTATTCACCTTAGTTCATTAAAAACATATCTGGAGAGTCCGGGTCAAGATGGCGGCTTAACAATGTGCGCATTTTAGTTCGTCCTCCAGAACAACTACTAAATAACCAGAAACAGAACAGAACAGCTCCTGGGGCCATATCAGTGACCAGACACACAGCGTACCCCAGTCTGGACCAGCTGGACCGGCTGTGAGCCCCTCCAGAACCGGAGAGTCTGCCAAAGTTAAAGGTACTGCATCATCATACGCTGGTGGGATCTGCAGGCAGACAAGCGCCACATACTGGGCAGTATAAGAAGAACAGAGCCCAGAGATTTCACAGGAAAGTCTTTCAACCTGCTGGGTCTCACCCTCAGGGAAAACCGACGCAGGTGACTCTTTCCTCCTGATAGGAGGCCAGTTTGGCCTGGGAAAATCCGGCTGGGGTCTATAATATCTAAGTAGACCCTCCTAAGTGTGGGGGGAAAATGGCACCACACAAGCAGGGCAAGAAACAAGAAAACAAGAACTGAAAAATTCTCCTCTGTTAAACAAAACTTAAGCTAGAGGTCCAGATAAAGTTGAACTGAATGTCAAAGAACAGAGAGACAACAAACTCACCCAGCAAGAAAACCCTAGGTAAAAGAAGTGAAAGCAATCTCCAGAATAAACTAATTAAGGTAATTAAATGCCTAGACGCCAGCAAAAAAAACATATCACACTAGGAAAATTGAAGATATGGCCCAGTCAAAGGAACAAACCAACAGACATACAGGAGCTGAAACAATTAATTCAGAATATATGAACAGACATGGAAAATCTCATCAAAAACCAAACCAATGAATCGAGGGAGGATACAAAGAAGGCAAGGAATGAACAAAAAGAAGAAATTGAAAGTCTGAAAAAGCAAATCACAGAACTTGTAGGAATGAAAGGCAAGGTAGAAGAGATGAAAAAAACAATGGAAACCTACAATGGTAGATTTTGAGAGACAGAGCATAGGATTAGTGAACTGGAGGATGGAACATCTGAAATCCGGCAAGAAAAAGAAAATACAGGGAAAAAAATGGAAAAATATGAGCAGGGACTCAGGGAATTGAATGACAATATGAAGCACATGAATATACGTGTTGTGGGTGTCCCAGAAGGACAAGAGAAGGGAAAAGGAGGAGAAAACTAATGGAGGAAATATCAGTGAAAATTTCCCAACTCTTATGAAAGACTTAAAAGTACAGATCCAAGAAGTACAGCGTACTCCAAACAGAATAGATTCAAATACACATAATCCAAGACACTTACTAATCAGAATGTCAGATCTCAAAGAGAAAGAGAGAATTTTGAAAGCAGCAAGAGAAAAGCAATTCATCACATACAAGAGAAGCCCAATAAGACTATGTGTAGATTTCTCAGCAAAAACCAGGGAGGCAAAAAGACAGTAGTATGATATATTTAATAGACAAAAAGAGAAAAACTGCCAACCAAGAATTCTATATCCAGCAAAACTGTCCTTCAAAAATGAGGGAGAAATTAAAACATTTTCAGACAAAAAATCACTGAGAGAATTTGTGACCAAGAGACCAGCTCTTCAAGAAATACTAAAGGGAGCACTAGAGACAGATACAAAGACAGAAGAGAGAGGTGTGGAGAAGAGTGTAGAAAGGAAGACTATGAGTAAAGGTAAAAAGAAGGAAAATTAGATATGACATATAAAATCCAGAAGGCAAAATAGTAGAAGAAAGTACTACCTATGCAGTAATAACACTGAATGTTAATGGATTAAACTCTCCAATCAAAAGACATAGTCTGGCAGAATGGATTAAAAAACAGGACTCATCTATATGCTGTCTCTACTCAAAGCACATGAGGGCAAGGACACAAATGGACATTTACACACCAATGTTTATAGCAGCATTATTTACAATTACCAAGAGATGGAAGCAGCCAAAATGTACATCAACAGATGGTTGGCTAAACAAACTGTGGCATTTACATAAGATGGAATGTTATGCAGCTGTAAGACAGAATAAAGTTATGAAGTATGTAACAACATGAATGGACCTTAAGGACAATATGCTGAGTGTGATTAGCCAGAAACAAAAAGACAAATACTGTATGGTTTCACTGATACGAACTGACATTAGTGAATAAACTTGGAATATTTCGTTGGTAACAGAGACCATCAGGAGATAGAAATAGGGTAAGATATTGGGTAATTGGAGCTGAAGGGATACAGATTGTGCAACAGGACTGAATATAAAAACTCTGAAATGGAAAGCACAATATTACCTAACTGTAATACAGTTATGTTAAAACACTGAATGAAGCTGCATATGAGAATGACAGAGGGAGGAGGGCTGGAGCATAAATGAAATCACAAAGAAAGATAGACAATAAAGATTGAGATGGTATAATCTAAGAATGCCTAGAGTGTATAATGATAGTGACTAAATGTACAAATTTAAAAACTGTTTTTGCATAAGAAAGAACAAAAGAATGTCATTACTGCAGTGTGCTGAAAATAGAGAGTAATTAATATTTTAAAATTTCAACTTATGTGTGAGACTAAAGCAAAAAATGCTTATTTGGTACAAATTTATACTTTGACTAGTGCATATCCTAATATAACTTATGTAGATAGTTGATTGAACAGCTTACGTACATGGAACTTTGTATAGGACATGAGATTTTGTTGGTTTGTCCAGGTGATGCCCTGATGAATCCCAGAGTGATTTGATCAGTGAGTGGAAAAGTATTTGCAAAGTCCCCTTCGTGGAACGGTGAGAATGGCGGAAAACTCAACTTCCCCAAGTTGAATTCTTGATATTCTCACAAGCAGTGTGGGCAACCAAAGCTATAGGCTGAGTCCCCAGTCTTGGGGTTTGTTCATATGAAACTTAACCCCACATGGGATAGGTCAAGCCTACTTAAATTTAGGCCTAAGAGTCACCAAGAGAACCTTTTTTGTTGCTCAGATGTGGCCTCTCTCTCCAGCATGCACAGCAAGCAAACTCACCACCCTTCCCCTATCTACGTGGGACATGACTCCCAGGGGTGTGGACCTTCCTGGCAACGTGGGACAGAAATCCCAGAATGAGCTAAGATTCAGCATCAAGGGATTGAGAAAAACTCTAGAATGAGCTGAGACCCAGCATCAAGGGATTGAGAAAATCTTCTCCACCAAAAGGGGGAAGAGTGAAATGAGACAAAGTGTCAATGGCTGAGAGATTCCAAACAGAGTCCAGAGGTTATCCTGGAGGTTATTCTTACGCATTAAGTAGATATTACCTTGTTAACCAAGATGTAATGGAGAGGCTGGAGGGAACTGCCTGAAAATGTAGAGTTGTGTTCCAGTAGCCATGTTTCTTGATGATGATTGTATAATGATATAGCTTTCACAATGTGACTGTGTGATTGTGAAAACCTTGTGTCTGATGCTCCTTTTATCTACCTTGTCAACAGATGAGTAGAACATATGGAATAAAAATAAATAATAGGGGGAACAAATGTTGAAATAAATTTAGTTTGAAATGCTAGTGATCAATGAAAGGGAGGAGTAAGGGGTATGGTATGTAAATTTTTTTTTCTGTTTGTTTTATTTTTCTGATGTCTTTTTATTTCTTTTTCTGAATTGATGCTAATGTTCTGGGAAATGATCATGATGATGAATATGCAACTATGTGATGATATTGTGAATTGCTGAGTGTATGTGTTGGGAATGTTTGTGTTTCTTGTAATTTTTTTTTTTAATAAAAAAAAATATCTGTTTTCAAGAGCCTATAAATAAAGCGACAACCCACTAATGTGGGTTAGAAGTCGCCCCTCTCAGCATGGTATTTTTTTCTTTTGTTTTTTTAAAAAGCACTATTTCTTATAGGAATCTTATTGATCACACAGTAGTTAAAAGAATATTGGATATAATGACATACACAATCTGAACAAGACAGGCTGACTGAGAATTTATATGACATGGTAAAAACATAGAGTCAGAGTTAGCAATGTAGACAGACGCATGCAGGTTGGGGCTGGGGGCTCAGAGGCAGGGACCCCTCTGAGGCTGGGCATGTGGACCTCCAGCAGTAAGGCTCCGTTCTGCACCAGGACGCATCTCCCACCAAGAGAGACAGGCTTCCATGCACCTAAAGGCTAGAAGGAACCCTGACCTGCTGCAGACACCTGAGCTGATGATCTGGGATCGTTTTGGGACACACCCGCAACAACAGTTACTAGTAAACGCTATGCAAGTAGCAGGAAGCATCGTCACTTATTCTAGGTGGGTGTTCTAGTTTGCTAGATGCCAGAATGCAATATACCAGAATCAGAATGGTTTTTAAAAAGGAGAATTTATAAGTTGCTAGTTTAGTTTACTGTTCTAAGGCTGAGAAAATGTCCCAATTAAAACACGTCTATAGAAATGTCCAATCAAAGGCATCCATCCAGGGAAAGAGATCTTCTTCAAGAAGCCCAATGAAGTTCAGGGTTTCTCTCTCAAGTGAGAAGGCACATCGTGAACACAGTCAGGGCTTCTCTCCCAGCTGGAAGGGCACATGGCGAACACAGTGTCATCTGTTAGCTTTCTCTCCTGGCTTCCTGTCTCATGAAGCTCCCCGGGAGGCATTTTCCTTCTTCATCTCTAAAGGTTGCTGGCTCATGGACTCTCTGCTTCGTGGTGCTGTAGCATTCTCTGCTCTCTCTGAAATCTCTTTCATTCCCCAAAATGTTTCCTCTTTTATAGGACTCCAGAAACTTATCAAGACCCACCCCAAATGGGTGGAGACATGTCATCACCTAATCCAGCTTAACAACCAATCTTGATTAAATCACATCTCCAGGGAGAGGAGCTGATTAAAGTTTCAAACATACAGTATTGAATAGGGATTATTCTGCCTTTATGAAATGGGATTTAGATTAAAACATGGCTTCTCTAGGGTACATACATCTTTCAAACCAGCACATCATCACAACTGAATTTTTTTCTTTCTTTTTTGTGAAAAATAACATATATACAAAAAAAGCAATAAATTTCAATGTACAACACCACAATTAGGTGTAGAACATATTTCAGAGTTTGACATGGATTATGATTCCACAATTTTAAGTTTTTACTTCTAGCTGCTCTAAGATACAGGAGACTGAAAGAGATATCGACTAAATGATTCAGCAATCATATTCATTTGTTAAATCCTATCTTCTCTGTATAACTCCACCATCACCTTTGATCTTTCTATCCCTCTCTTTAAGGGTGCTTGGGCTATGGCCATTCTAACTTTTTCATGTTGGAAGGGTCTTTCACTAATATGGAGTAGGAAGATGGAACTATCTGACATTTTGGAGAGGCTGGGCCTTCTAGGTTTCAGGATGTATCTGGTTCAAGGACCCATCTGGTGGTTGTAGTTTTCTGAAAAGTTACTCTAGTGCATGGAACCTTTGTAGAATCTTATATAGTGCCCTAGGTGCTCTTTAGGATTGGCTGGAACGGTGCTGGTTGGGGGTTGGCAGGTTATGATAGGTAGCAATGTCTAACTGAAGTTTGCATTAAGAGCAACCTCCAGAGTAGCCTCTTGACTCTATCTGAACTCTCTCTGCCACTGATACTTTATTAGTTACACTTCTTTTCCTTCCTTGGTAGAGTTTTATATCTGGTCAGAATATATGCTTTTCCTAAGAGACAAAAATTATTTCATTAAAATAACTTTTCAAAAAAAGTAACTTTTCACAGGGGTGGTGGTGGAATATCCTAAAGAGGAGATCAGGACAAACCATTAACATATATTACAAAGAATATAACTTTAGTATTTTGTATATTTCTGTGTTAGTACAGCATATCTTAGGCAGTACTTTTTTGGCCTTTTGTACAAATTTCAAAAGTATTTTATCTATTGGGTTGAAGAATATTTTAAATGAATCACAGTTTCAATACTGGTATAGTTTATAAATAAATATAGAGAAGATCTTTGAAGCCTTTATTCAGAACTAAAAAAACTACAAGTAAACTCACCACTGAATTCACTTAATATTCTTCCCAAATTACAGTAAAAATCTAAATAAATGGTATTCTTTTATTGTTCCTTTTAAAGTCTTCCACCAGCCTACTCAAACACTGATTAATAAAATTCAAAATAATATTTTATACAGCAAAGAAAACAGCTACATTGCTAAAAGCAGGTGTTTTAAAACATCATTTCTTTCAAGAGTCTTCTTCTCCATTATCAAACATTTTTTTAGCATGAATGAATACTACAGTTGTGATTTATAGACCTCTACATGACATATATGGAAAGGGATATAAATGATAGGAAATACAGAACAAACACTCATGAAGCTACCCAGGAATGTGTTAATCTCTGCAAAGTATTAGGATTGGTTCGGAACTTGACTGAGCAGCTGAGTTGAGCCTTTCAAAGCTGAAGAAATAGCCAGTCAATTCCCCATCTCCATCTTTTCTTTGTTTCATGTGACTTACTTTATTCAACGGAAGTACTTTATTCAATGGAAGTATCACAAATCAACTAGAGGGTTTGTTAGACACAGGCTACAGGGCCCCAAAACCAGAGTTTAATTTAGAAGGTCTAGGGGAGGGTCTCTAAATTTGCATTTCTCACAAGTTTTAGGTGATGCTGATGATGCTTTGTGACTGGTTCAGGGACCATATACAGAAAACCATAATAAGGGGAACATGGGCTTAAAAGTCTCAATGCTTAACCCATTACTGCCATTAGAAATCTTTGGATGGGACAGGGTCACTGGCAGAAGAAGAAGGAAAAAGGTAACAACAAAAAGGGCAAAGAGAGATGGAAAACAGAAGAGGAAGAAGGAAAGAGAGAGACAAATTTATCACATAACATAAAAAGGATGAAAACTGATGCATGTTATGCCAGTTTGAATCTGTAGTATACCCCAGGAAAGCCATGTCCTTTAATCCTTGTTCATTATTGCTGGGTGGAATCTTTTGATTAGATTACCTCCATGGAGATGTGTCTCGCCCAATTGTGGGTATTAACTTCTGCATAGAGGGAGATGAGACTCCACCCATTCCAGGTGAGTCTTGATTAGTTTACTGGAATCCTTTAAAAGAGGAAGCATTTTGTGGAGTCCCTTTTTAGAGCCGTGACAGAGCCATGAGAGCCACGGGAGCCCACGCAGCCTGAGACTTTTGGAGATGAAGAAGAAAAATGCCCCTGGGAGAGCTTCATGAAGCAAGAAACTAGGAGAGAAAGCTAGCAGATGTCGCCATGTTCACCTTGTGTATTTCCAGTTGAGAGAAAAACCCTGAACTTCATCGGCCTTCTTGAATGAAGGTAACTTCTCGTTGGTGCCTTAATTTGAACATTTTTATAGACTTGCTTTAATTGGGACATTTTCATGGCCTTAGAAATATAAACTTGCAAGTTACTAAATTTCCCCTTTTAAAAGACATTCCATTTTTGGTATATTGCATTTCAGCAGCTAGCAAATAGAACACATGTGATTACAACTAGAAGAGAGGCATTTATGTTACCTAGATAAAGTTCAGTTCTGCATAAATACAATTTAGGGGCTGGCTTGAATATTATCTAATGTCTGCTATCCTACCTACAACCATTACACAGCATGAAATTTACATTAGTGTAGCTTTCTGTGATCTGAACACTAAGATTTTTCTCAGATAACAATAACATCTGAGGCCCCTAAACAGAAAAAACCATATTTGTATATACATAACCAAAAGGCAATATGAAACCTTCAGTGGAAGTTAGACTTTAAAGGTCACTTATTATATTCTAAAGATTTACCAAAAAACAAACAAACACAAACAACAACAACCAGAGACACAAATCTGATTCATTCTTTCTCTGTAATCATCCTGGGAACAAGTGACCTCTTTAGTAGCCAGTATATATAATTCTTCAATAAACTCCATATCATGTTGAAGAAATTTCATTTAGACTTTCATTTTGGTATATCCTGGTAGCATAAATTAACTTAACTCTATGTGCCACACATATCAAGAATGGAGTTCCTAGAGATTTCATGAAACTAACCACCTAACTGAAAAGTGAAAGAAATAAATGCAAGCAACTAACAAATGGAAAAAAAAATTAGAACTCAATGACTTGGCATAGAAGACTACACGCTGAGCACTAAATAGCAGGTAGACGTTCCTTTTCTTCCTTATCAATCTAAGCTCTGTATAAATGCCCATCACTCTTTGCAAGGGCTGACTGAAAATTCAAGAGTTTAAGAATGTAAAACTGTAATATCATCACTATATTAGAAGTAGTAAATACAATTTCTAATAAAGAAACGAAATGAGTAGTATATAAGAGATTTAAAAATAATTTTCAAACTATATCTTAACTCACAATTTTTGCCAGAATCTGAAAGTGTGTACCAGCCCTTTCCTTCTTGGGTAGAAATAATATATTTGAAAATAGTGACCATTAAGAACCAGAATACATACAATACCAGGGCTATAAAATGAGTGAGATTTATAATTTAAACTAAAACTCTTTCATTCTAACAACTTAAGTTCTTTAGACCCTAACTTAGTATTTCCAAAAACACTGTGGTCCTATTAAGTTGCATTTTTTATTTTTAAGTACTACATACACACAGCAGATATTGACCAAACAGAATAATAAGAACATACATTAGATCCATGCCGGCCAAGAACTTCCCATTCACCACTGGTAATAGCTATTTCCTCTTTGACAGGGCACTTGAAATCACCTGAAGATAAAAATAGTGATAATTCAGTACTTTATACCAGACTATTAGCAATTAAAACAATAAAGAGTAGTATTCTATACTCTTTTTTTTTAAAGTTGCATTAAAAAATCCAAATTATATTCAGGATGATGAAAATGTTTTGGAACTATATAGCAGTAATGGTTATACAACAGTGTAAATAAATGTAGTAAATGCAGTAAATGCCACTGAATTGTTCACTTTAACATGGTTAATTTTATGTTATATGAATTTTACATTTTTGTTTTGTATGCTGTATGGCGGGGTTACATTTCATTCTTTTTCCATGTGAGTATCCCATTATTGCAGCACCATTTGTTGAGTTTTTTGCTTGCTTGTTTGTTTTTGTGGGTTTCTTTGTTTGTTTGGGAAGTGCACGGGCTGGGAATTGAACCTGGGTCTTCCACATGACAGGCAAGAATTCTACCACTGAACCTACCCTCACATCTTTAAAAGTATATTTTTAAAAATCGACATTATGAGTGTTCATAATAGTCTGGAATAGTGACAGAAGCATCCAGGTAGGTAATGTGAGAACAATTTTTTTCCAAAAAAGCTAAGAAAACTCAGAAACACTTGCATTCCCAGACCTTCATTAGGTCAAAGAAGTCTAATGGCTTGATTGAGGCATTTCTTTCAGAAATACAGCAAACTATTTTCAAAGTCACAGAAGACAAATTTTAATGTAGTTTGTTTTTCTTTTGCAAACAAAAACCAAGCCTGACTAAGTTTTTGCCACAGTAAATACCAACATGCCACATTTATCTTTATGAGATTCTCCTTATACATGAGGCTCTCTCAGTGACCTAAAGAGGAGGTTAGAAAACGAAAATCGTTTCTCTTTTTCTAACTTCTGATACATACAGTTATGCGGCGTGACAGTTGAAGATAACATGGTATAGGTATAGGGTCTTACATAGGGGTCCACACAAGTGAAAAAAAAATCAGTTTAACTGTTCTTAGATACAAAAATTCAACTTAGCATTTACAGTCAGAAAATATTATTTAACACACATAAAACAAATACTAATTGTTTCACATTACAGTAATTTAAGGAAGAAACAAGAAGGGAAGAAGAAAATGAAGTGGACATCAAGGAAAAGGAAAAACACTTAGAGCAAGAAAAACGAAGAGAAATGGAAGGAGATGAAAAGAAGAGGCAGACAAACTGAGAAGCTCAGAAACAGACACTGACAGGGTACAGTGCTTGGTGTTCTGAGGTGAGTGTTAACTGAGGTAATACTTCTTATGCTCTTTAACTGGGCCATAAAATTTTAAATCATCATCTTTTTATTGCTGTCCCTAAAGTGTTTTAGGCAATTAACTATACAGCTCTGTGATTAGTCCTCATTAAACCTTCTGGAATTCCGTAAAGGATTTAGTTTTTGAACAACAGAGGAGTTGGCAAGGGCAATTTCACACCGAGGGCCAAGTTAAGGATCTCAAGAAGACAGTCCCTATTTTAGACATACAGTATCTTGTCTGCCTTACAAAATTATGCTCAGAAAAAGAAGCAGAGTCATAGAGTATTCACTCTGCTAGTCCTTAGATGTAGCTCACCATTTCCCAAATTGGAATGATATTTAAAAGGCCATGTTGAGTCTGTTAAGTTAAAACAGTAGTTAAGCATGTAACATAATGCACCATAAACTGCCAAAATGAATTCTACATTATTAAAGTAGAATACTAGAACTCCAGTTTAAAAAAATGCAGAAGTATGCAACGTACCATTCTACTTTTTCTAGCCTTACAAATCCATTCTGTATTATATTGCCTAGAAGGAAACCACCGCTTTTTAAAGAGAAATTAACTTCAGCTGACACAATTCTTAATTTTAGTTTGGGCAACCTAAGTCTATCAATTCGAAGCGAAGTGACTATAAATCGACTTCAATGAAGATGCATATAGTATTTAAAAAAACCCATGTAAAAAAAACTATAATGATATAACATTAAAAAAATAGCTTTCTTAATATACAAATAGTATGGGTTCACTTTAAACAAATTAAAAATTACACCAAGGCAAAGAAAGTAAAAATAAGTAATTCCACTATCCAGGGATTACCCATTATTAAGTTTATTATATATCTGTCAAGAACGTTGTCCTTTTTTGACACATGCACGTATTCATATATTAGTTTTACAATTTACGATTAATGAAGTAAGTACTTCTGCTTATCAAGTATATAAAAGAACACTACTCTGTCCCTCCCACCTTCTGCCACCAATATTTTTAAATGAAAAAAAAATTTCTTACTTGGAGCAGGCAGTCCTCCACTGGATCGTTTATATTTGCTTTCCTTTAAAATAGACGTGATTTTATATAAATGACGGAAACCTGTTTTGCATTCAGAGGCAAAAATAAACTCAATTTCATCTTCATGACTTTGGGGAAAAACATGAAAGATGTCATGGATCTGCAAAATGAATAGCTTAATTTACTATATACATGAAAATACTATATAAACAATTCAATTATGCTAGAGAAAGTGGCATTACTTGATAATCATATTTGAAGTATAAATAATTGTCAGTGCTAAGGGTGTATGGCATATTTATAATTATAGATTTTGCCTGGGCCTTTAGAATTTATCTTTCTTTAGCCAAATACTTGATTCATTGAGAAATAAATTGCCAAATGTACACAACCAAAAGCATTTTTTTTTAACTCATCATCTTTGTAACCCTTTGAAATATGGCACAAGATTTGCTTAATGAAATAAATTTATTATAGAAATAATGAGGAATTTTTTTTTCCTTTCTACCAGTTGAGGGGAAAACAGATATTCATTGTGTCATGTGAATCATATGAAGTATCTATGCAGCCAGTGAGTGAGCTGGCTTTATTTAATTCTTTTATACCTTAAGTTTTTTCTGATAAATTGGAAAATGCAAAATTCAGTCCAAAACTGGTATTTTTGATATAGCTGGCCAACTTAAGAAAAGTCTTTTCCAGACAGGACTTTTGAAGTCCTCTTAGAAGAACTGGTGAGGCTGGAGATGAAGCTGTGTATTTAACACCTGATGTATCCAGGAGCAACAGCAAATCTGCAGCAAGGGAGATGCCATTTCAATGGCACTGACTTTTATCTACAGATCATTGCATTCTAGAACCATCATGCAGACTTGAAACAGTCAAACTAAGGAAATAATATTCATGGTTCCTTTGTACTGAAAAAAATCATTTCAATAGTTTGTTATGAAACTTAATTTGCTTTATCATTCTGAGAAAATACTTAACCAAGTACAGAGAAAGCTGCATACATTTATCCAGATGTCTGTTGTCTCTTCATAGATAATCAGTGGGGTCACAGAATCAGGAACTGACTCAATGAGTCTCTGTCTTTCCATGGCGTCATCTTCTACTGGGATAAATAATTCAGGCGAGACTAACACTATCTGTAGGCGAGTTTGGGAGCGATCTAGTAGGATGGACCAAGCACTATTTAAACGAATAAAAGAGAAGCACCAGAAATAAAGCAAGCTTTCGGGAAAAAAAAATACTCCCCCTACTCTCTCTCCTATCATTTACAAATAGTTAATTTAGAATACGCTACATTTATTTTTTTATTTCTATTTTTGCATACATTTATTTTAAAAAGGTAAATTCGATAACATTTTTTAGAAGTGGTTTTCTTTAAATTTCTAAAACCACAGGTAGCTTTTGAAATTGTTTATTCCCCCTAGAATGCTAGTCAAACCCTTGTACATTGTTGGTGGGAATATAAAATGGGGCATTTACTGTGGAAAACAGTAGCAGTTCCTCAAAAAGTTGAACACAGAACTACCATATGACCTGGCAATCCCACTTCTAGGTATATACACAAAAGAACTGAGATTAGGGATCAGGCAAGTATTTGTACACCAATGTTTGTAGCAGCATTATTTACAGCAGTCAAAAGGTGGAAGCAACCCAAGTGCCCATCAATGGATGAATGGATAAACAAAAGTGATATATCTATACAATGGAATATTACGTAACCACAGGAAGGAATGAAGTTCTAATGCATGCTATAATATGGTTGAATCTTAACGATACCATGCGGAATGAAATAAGTCAGACATAAAAAGACAGATATTGCATGATTTCGCTATATCAAATAACTAGAATATGCAAATTCAGAGACAAGAAATAAATTACAGGTTACCTGGAGAGATGGAAAAATTTTGGTAATGGACAGGAGTGATGGTAGCAAAACATTATGAATATTTTTAACACCACTGAATTGTACACTTGAAAGTAGATTAAAAGGGAAATGTTATAATGTAGTTATGTTATTTATCTATATATAAATGAATGAATGAATGCCAGCGAACAAATGACAGACTTATGAAATTCCTGTTGTCTATATATTTAGACAAAGAAACTATACACAATCATCTTCACATAAAATTTGACAAATATTTCTGCTTAAATTTACAATATTAAAGAAAAACCAAAAACCACAACTCTTAGGTACGAGCCTTAAAGTCATAAAATTTAACCACAAATAACACTGTGAAACCATGACTGGCTGAGTAACAGACAGAACACATCTATCTATGCTTCTAGCATTGCAAATTTCTAAGTCCACTTAGTTCAGGAATAATTCAGCTGTAGAAATAACTACACTGAAAATTTACATGTGAAAGCAGCTCCGACAATAAAGCAAACCTAACAGCACAGACATTTCTAAAGCTCTGGAACATAAATTAGGTGTAAAGAAGTGACAATTTAACATACGCACTATTTTCCCTCTGGAGTCCATCCAGCTCTGGCAATATATTCAACTCCTTCAAACAGAATCTCAAAAGGTTGGATTAGTTCCTTATCTATGACATCTATAATCTATTAAAAAAGAAAAAAAAGAATCTAGTTATAGAAAACTTGGATAATTAACTAGATCACAGTCTACTTAAACCATTATTTAACAGCATGATACTTCTTTTAGACTTAGGTATCAAAAACAGCACATAAGATACAGCAAAACCAGCAGTAAGTTATCGGTTACCTAAGTTGATCACCTTTATGTCTAACAGAACTCTTGATAGTTACTGGTAAAAGTTCAGTTTTCTACATTTTATACCTAATCTAGTACCTACAAAAAAATAATAGCTCCCAGTTCCCTATATTTTATCCTAAAATACATTTGTGTAATATGTTAATGAAATGGCCCTGGCTAAGCAAACTTTTTTCCTTTAAAAGTCTAGCAGATATAGAAGAAAATATAGGTAAATATAAATCTCATGAAGAGGTGGTTTCCTAGACTTACAACTTTGGGCTTACAGCCAAAGTGTGAACAACAATAAAAGAAATAGGTAAATGGTATCTCCTCAAAATTAAACACTTTTGTCCATCACAGAACTTTGTCAGGAAAGTAAAAAAGCAGCCTACGCAATGGGAGACAATATTTGGAAACCACATATTAGATAAGGGTTTAATATCCAGAATATATAGATTCCACAACTCAGCAACAAAAAGACAAATAACCCAATTTTAAAAATGTTGAGCAAAAGACATGAACAGACACTTTCAGAAGAAAAAATACAAATGGCCAAAAGGCATATGAAAAGATGCTCAGCTTCACTGGCTATTAGGGAAATGCACATCAAAACCACAATGAGATATTACCTAACACCTATTAGAATGGCCAGTATCAAAAAAACAGACAATGACAAGTGTTAGAGAGAATGTGGAGAAAGAAGCAGACTTATTCACTGTTGGTGAGAATGCAGAATGGTGCAACTGCTCTGGAAGGCAGTTTGGTGGTTCCTCAGGAAGCTAAGTATGGAACTGTGGTATGATCCAACAATCCCATTACTAGGTATATATTTAGAAGAATTGAAGGCAAGGACACAAATGGACATTTTCACACCAATGTTCACAGTAGCATTATTCATGATTGCCCATAGATAGAAAAAGCCCAAATGTCCATCAACAGACGAACGGCTAAACAAGCTGTGGTATATACATATGATGGAATATTATGTAGATGTAAAACAGAATAAAGTCATGTAGCACGTAATGTAGATGAGGACATTATGCTAGGTGAAATTAGCCAAAAACAAAAGGACAAAAACTGTATGCTCACTAATATGAACTAACTTTGAGAGTTAAAGTTAAGAACTCAGGTTATTGGAGATAGAAAGGGTAGAGACTAAGCATTTGGTGCTGAAGGAGTACAGAATTTGCAACAGGACTGGTTACAAAGACTCAGGAATGGATAGCACAATACGATCTGATGGTAGCACAATAATATAAATATATTGAATTTGAGTATAGTTGAGGGAGAAGGGCTGGGGACATGTATGACATCAGAAGAAAAAAAATAGAGGATAAAGATTGAGATGGTATAACTTAGGAGTGCCTAGAGTGGAGAGTGATAGTGATTAAATGTACAAATATAAGAATGTTTTGTTTTTGCATGAGGGAAAATGAATGTCAACATTGCAAGGTGCTGAAAATGGGATGGTACACAGGAAAAAATACAATCAATGCAAGCTAGGATCTACAGTGAACAGTAACATTGTAACAGGCTTCCATTGAATGTAATAAAGGCAATATGCCAAACTAAATGTCAGTTATGGGGGATATGGAGGAGGGGTATGGGATTCTTTGTGAAAGGAAATGTCCTCATATAGACTGTGATGGTAAAGGCATGGCTATATGATTATAGCAGGAACCACTGATGTTTTACTTAGGTTGATTTTATGATGTGCAAATAAAACTGTTTAAAAATAAACAAGAGAGGGCGGGCCGCGGTGGCTCAGCGGGCAAGAGTGCTTGCCTGCCATGCCGGAGGACCCCGGTTCGATTCCCGGCCCCAGCCCATGTAAAAAACAAACAAACAAACAAAATATAATAAAACAAGAAAATGTTTAAAGATGTTTCCCTTTCTTCCTCCCTTCCTTCCTTCCATCCTTCCTTCCTTCTCTCTGTCTTTCCTTCCCTTCCTCCCTCTCTCTTTAAAAAAAAAAAAAAAAAAAAAAATAAACAAGAGACACAAGTACTGGAGAAAATGTGGAGAAAAAGATGTTCTATTCACTGTTGGTAGGGAAGCAGAGTGGTGCAGCCCCTTTAGAGGGCAGTGTGGTGGTTCCACAGGAGGTTAGCGGTGGGGTTGCCATATGATCCTGCAACCCCACTGCTACGTATATACTTGGAGGACTGAGCGTGGGGACAGGAATGGACATTGCACACTGGTGTTTATGGTGGCAGTAGTCACGATCTGCAATGGATGGAGGTGGCCTAAGGGTACATCAAACGAGGAATGGAAGGGGGAACTCTGGTGTATACATATAACGGACTGAGCGGCTACAAGAAGAAATGAAGTTGTGAGGCATGCAAGTAGGTGAATGAACCTTGAGGACAGTATGCCGAATGAAATGTCAGAAGCAAAAAAGCAAAAATTATCATGCCTCACTCAAAAGGACTTACACTGAAATTGAGAGCATGGGTTATCAGATTGGGACCTACTGTAAAGGTTCCTACATTGTATGCTTTTTTTTGGTATTTTTATTGTAAACTTTAACAAACATACAAACATTCTTGGCATACAAATATTCTATACAAGGTGTACAATCAATGGCTCACAACATTATCACATAGTCGTGTATTTATTACCATGATCATTTTTTTTGAATATTTGCATCTCTCCAGCAAAAGAAAAAAGAAAAAACTCATATATACCATACCCCTTATCCCTCCCTCTCATTGACCACTAGTATTTCAATCTACTCAATTTATTTAACCTTTGTTCCCCTTATTATTTATTTTTTATCCATATTTTTTAATCATCAGTTCATACCCTAGATAAAGGAGCATCAGACACAAGATTTTCATAATCACACAGTCACAATGTAAAAGCTATATCATTAAACAATTATCTTCAAGAAACATAGCTACTGGTACACAGCTCCACAGTTTCAGGCACTCCCCTCTAGGCACTTCAATACACCATCAATTAAAAAGGGGACTTCTGTATAATGTGTAAGAATAACTTTCAGGATAACCTCTCAATGCTGTTTGAAATCTCTCAGCCACTGCCACTTCATTTTGTCTCATTTCTCTTTCCCTCTTTTGGTCAAAAGTGTTTTCTCAATCCCTTGTGCCGAGTCCTAACTCATCCCAGGATTTCTGTCCCATGTTGCCATGGAGATTTACACCCTGGGAGTCACATCCCACAGAGGGGGCTGGGCAGTGACTTCACTTGCTCTGTGGGCTTAGAAAGAGAGAGGCCACATCTGAGCAAAAAAAGAGGTTCTTGGGGGTGTGTGTGTGTGTGACTCTTAGCCCTAATTTTAAGTAGGTTTAGCCTATCCTTTGCAGGGATAAATTTTATAGGGGCGAACCCCAAGATTGAGGGCTCAGCCTACTGATTTATTGTTTCCACTGCTTGTGAGAATATCAGGAATTTTCCAAATGGGAGATTGTACGCTCTTACAGCAGTTACATCTATTCTGGAGTTGTAACTGTTATTTCTAAATTCTGAGATGCTGAGCTATTGCGTATTACCTGGTCATTCCCTGGAACTTCAGGTATTTGTGCGATACCTAAGACTCAGAGCAAGAGTTCTAAAGCTATGAAAGTGAGCATTACCCCATACAGCAACTGTTAAAATAGTTGAAAAAGTGAACAGATTTTGACTAGAGATATGAATGAAGCTGATTTTGGATAGGACTAAGGTGAATCAGAATACAGGGTAAAGGATGATATGGTTCATATTTTAGAACTTCAAACAGGGTAAAGGATGATATGGTTCATATTTTAGAACTTCAACTTCTGTGTGAGACCAAAGGGAAAGATGTTTGGGTTATCGCTTTACCTAATTTAATTTGTATGGTCAGTTTAGTTGAACATCATAAGTACAAGGAATCTTGAATACGGCATAAGATCTTGTTGGTTTGTCGAAGTTAGTGTGATACCCTGATATATTCCAGAGTAACTGGGGCAGTGAATAAAAAAATATTTGCAAAATCCCCTTGGGGAACTGGGGAGAAAGGAGGAAATATTCAACTTCCCTATTCAGAGAATTCCTGACATTCTTGCAAGCAGTAGGGATAACCAAATCAATAGGCTGAGCCCTCACTCTTGGGGCTCGTTCCCATGAAACTTATTCCTGCCAAAAGATAAGATAAATATATAGTTATCCCTAACGGTTATCCCCAGAGAACCTCTTTTATTGTTCATGAGTGGCCCCTCTCTCTCTAAGCCAACTCAGCAGGTGAACTCACTGCTCTCCTCCTACATGGGACATGACTTCCAGGGGTATAAATCTCCCTGGCAATGTGGGACAGAAATCCCAGGCATCATGGGATTGAGAAAACATTCTGATCAAAAGGGAAAAGAGAGAAATGAGGCAAAATAAAGTTTTAGTGGCTGCGAGATTTCAAACAGAGTTGAGAGGTTATCCTGGAGGATATTCTTATGCATTATATAGATGCTTCTTTTTAGTTTGTGGTGTATTGGAGTGGCTAGAGGGGACTGCCTGAAACTATGGAGCTGTGTACCAGTAGCCATGTTTCTTGAAGATGACTGCATAATGATAAAGCTTTTATAATGTGACTACATGATTATAAAAACCTTGTGTCTGATGCTCCCTTTATCGAAGGTATAGATATAAAATAAGAACAATAAATACTATTAGTAAAAAAATAAGGACAATAAATAAATAAATAATGAGGGGATAATGGGTTAAAAATTGGGCAGGTTGAAATACTCGTGGTCAATAAGATGGAGGGATAAGGGGTATGAAATGTATGGCTTTTTATTTTTATTTCTTTATCTGGAGTGATGCATGCTGATGGATACAAAACTATGTGATAATATTGTGAGCCACTGATTGCATACTTTGGATGGACTGTATGTGCATAAAGATATCTTAACAAAAATATTTTTTAAAAAATGTCTAGCAGAGGCATATCTCTCCCATGAGCATGCCTATATTCACCCCTAAAGTGTGTTCTTTCTTTCTCTTCAATAAAGTGACCCCCCTCAAAAAATAGTCTAGCAGACAAGGCTGCTTCTTAACCAATACATGCAATTTATAGGCATTTGACTGCCCAAATGGAAAGCATCAGTACAAAAGAAATGAGATATTTAATCCACCACAGACATCTACCCAACACAGAAGGTAACTAAACAGACAATAACCACAGTATCATTTTTTTTTAATATTCATTTAGAGATTAACACAGCAAAGAGGAAAGACTACTGGAAAGAAATGGTAAATACACATTTCAGGTCAACCCGAAATTATGAGCCACATATGTCTCAGCAAATTCAATGAATCCAAAAAATGAAGTGTATTTAAGATCTCTACTAGACTAACTGACTAGGCTAGTCAAAAGACATAATCAACATTCTATACTCACCCTTCCTTCAGCATCAATCATTATTTCTGAAATCTTAAAAGTGACTTTTGGATTTGCTGTACCTTTGGAAAGAGACATAAATTAGTAGTAATACATATCCAAAATTACTCAAACTGTTTTTTTTTTTTTTTAGGTCAGATAATTTTACTATTTAAATGATCTCAGGAAATGCCTATTTTAGTTCATAAGAGGGGAACTAGAGAGGTTACATTTTCTCATACTCAAAATAACTTTGCTAGTGGGGTGGGCCGCGGTGGCTCAGCGGGCAAAGTGCTTGCCTGCTATGCCGGAGGACCTCGGTTCGATTCCCGGCCCCAGCTCATGTAACAAAAAACGGAAAAACAAAATACAATAAAACAAGAAAATGTTTAAAGATGTTTCCCTTTCTTCCTTCCTTCCTTCCTTCCTTCTCTCTGTCTTTCCTTAAAAAAAAAAAAAAAAAAAAATAACTTTGCTAGAACAATCATCTCTACATTTCAGTTAAGTCAGGAATATTGTGTTTGTTTTTTTTTTTTAATTTGTTGGGTCAGGAATTTTTTTTTTAACTTTTTTTTTATTGTATAGTATAACATATATACAAAGCAAAAAAATAAAAAAAAGCAAGAGTTTTCAAAGCACTCTTCAAAAAGTGGTTACAGGATAGATCCCAGAGTTTGTCGTGGGCTACCATACCACCCTCTCATATTTTTCCTTCTAGCTGCTCCAGAATACAGGAGGCTAGAGGGCTTAAGTACTTTTTTATCATCACAATCGACTTTTTTCCCCCTTTTTTTTGTGAACAATAATGTATATACAAAAAAGCTATAAATTTCAAAGCACAGCACCGCAATTAGTAATAGAACATATTTCAGACTTTGACATGGGTTACAATTTCACAATTTTAGGTTTTTACTTTTAGCTGCTCTAAAATACTGGAGACTAAAATAGATATCAATGTAATGATTCAGCATTCATACTCATTTGTTAAGTTCTATCTTCTATGCATAATTCCACCATCACCTTTGATCTTTCCATACCTTTCACTGGGGTTGTCTGGGCTATGGCAATTCTAAATTTTTGCTATTGGAAGGGTCTGTCACTAATACGGGGTAGGGAGATGGAACTATCTGATGTTCTAGAGAGTCTGGGCTAGGTTTCAGGATTTATTTGGACCAGGGACCCATCTGGACATTGTTAATTTCTGGCAAGTTACTCTAGTGTCTGGAACCCTTGTGGAATCTTATAAATTGCCCTAGGTGTCCTTTAGGATTGGCCGGGATGGTCTGGTTGGGGGTGTGTGTGTCAGGAATATTGTAGATAGTTAGGGCTTTATAGCAAAAGAATCTCAGAGTACCATCTCAAATTCCTATCTTTTAATATGGGTATGAAAAAAAAGGAAGCTGAAAAACAGCAAGATTCAGTAAGAAATAAAGAATGGAAACTCTGTATCATTTTTACAATTTGAAATGCTGTAAACAGCAAAATGGGGGAAAATCACTTATGTATTAAGACTGTAATCCCTTATAAATCTTTTATTTGCTTACAAAAGCAGATTCTTACTCATTCTTTGAAGTAACCAATTTTGTGCACATCCCTACCTCTGAAAATAATGAAAAAGGATAAGCCTGTAATTAAAAAATCTATTGTAGCGACACTTAATGAACTCATCTTTACTAAGGCTATCAATGACCAATATTGGCTATATCTTTGGGTGATTACAGAGAGAATCCTGTCAGAAAAGAGGAAATGAGTGAATATAAATGTCAATAGATTATAATACCTGTTTTAGGATAACGGAATGAATCTGCCCTCCTTGTTTCCAACATTGGGGATGTAACATGAATAATTTCCACATCAGATTCATCATTTTCTTCATACAGAATTCTAAGAATTTTGCCACCACTGGGAGCTTAAAAGAAATTTAGATGTTAAAAATTTAGAAGAATTAATCTAGAAAACAATCATAACTGTCCATTCCCTGTAGTATTAGAATGCCCATAAGAAAAATAATTTATGTAAAAATGTTGCCTTTTATGTATGCAGATATCACCAGTCTTTGTAGTGGTAAGATGAATTATTTCTAAACCACTTTTACTAATTAAAGGTCCCTCTTTTGGTGGGCAAAAATTGAAGAGAGAATCTACATATTTTTCAAAGTCTGGACAAAAAACTTTTGAAGGGTTTTGGTCTTTGCATACCTTGAACTGAGTACATTGTTTGTTGAAAAAGGAATTACTTAATTACATGTATAATATTTCCTATAAAAATAAGTGCTGTTTAAATCTAGTTGTTTTGAATGATTTCTTTCATGTCAAAATCATGTTCTAACAAATATTCTTATGGTAAAACGTTTTGTAACTTAAAAAACTATACACCTCTGAATGTACCACACAGAGGATGCTATTACTTAATGAGATTTGCTTTCAGTTTTTTTTTGATAGGCAGGCACTGGGAATCGAACCCCGGTCCCCAGCATGGCAGGTGAGAACTCTGCCTGCTGAGCCACTGTGGTCCGCCTCAGTTTTTTATATATACTGTACACTATATGTACTATGTATTGGGCCACAATGTAAACAAATTTCTAACTGGGTCAAAAAGTTCGAAAGCTACTATTTTAAAGAGCTGTCTCAGTCAATAAAATGCTTGCAAATTCACCCAGAAGAAGGAATTTGTTCTTTTTTTTTCCTCCATCTGTACATACACTGATTTGGTCACCTGTTCTTGGAGATACTTTAATCATTAAGTTTTTACAGTGATTTATTACAATGTGCTGTTTTCATTTTGCTACCAGTGTAGCCACCAATATTACCAAAACCAGCTTCAAGGTGAAAAAATGGCAAAGGGAGGCAAAGGATCTGAGACACTAAACCACCATATAAATATTTTTATTAGAATTCATTAAACTGAGATAGATCTGTATATTTCAAATAACTACCAGTAGAATCCAATCTTCATCACTTTACAATCTATTGTCCAAGATACAGAATCTGTGCACTTAACCAAAATGTAGTTGAATTTCATAAGACTTTAATTGACCTGTAATATATTACTTTGAATCCTCTTACTTGATTCAGCTTTCGGACACCACCAATAGCCAGAATATCTATCAAACTCTTCTTGAAGAACAAAGGTAGCAACTCCAGCCGATCTGGGATCCTCTTCCATGTTGGCTAGCTCTAGATAAACATAAAAACAACATCATCACAAGAAGCTATCTTATTGTAGGTACAAAGCATAAGGACTCAGTTTGAGGGGTAGTTGCAATGTTGTGTTAGACTCTGGAACCAGAGTTCAAATCTAGTTCCATCATTTACCAACGGTCTGAATTTGGGCAAATCACCCTGTCTCGCACAACTTAAGTAATCTACATGTAAATAGAGCAAAAAGCCTACCTTGTCAGGTTGTTACGAGGACTAAATGAGTGACTTACATAAAGCATTTACAACATGCTCCAGAACTGTTTCTTGTTATCTTGTTTAGTTAGGATCATGGAAAAAGTGACTTATAACTTTCCTACACAAAGAGCTAGATCTTAAGATCTAGAACAGATCTTACAGATTATATAATTCACCTGCTTCTCTCTTCTCTTCAAACAGAGGGGCTCAGCTTTTATCTGTTTTACATTTAGGTTTCCAACTAATAATCTGAAGGTACCTCTTGTTTATATTAAAAAAAAAAATCACAAAGCCATAATTACAGAAAATTTCATGGTATAGGGAAATATATGTTTACAACACATTTAAGTAAAAAAAAAAAAGCAAATTACTAAATGATAGACACATTGTGATTACATTTATAAAAATGTTATACATATATATATTTTTTTAAGTCTTGGGATATAAACCAAAATGTTTTCAGGGATTATATCCAAGTAGTGGGATTATGGGCAAGTCCCTTTTTCAATTCCTGAATAATTTATAAATCTTCCATGTACTGTTTATTTTTGAGAAATGCATATATTTATATACCACACCTCTTTCAAGTCATATATTTCAAACTTCCCAGAATGCTTTCTCAGGCTTCTTCCTAGTCAATATCCACTCTCATCCCAGAAGCAATCCTTGAACTGCCTTTTATTATCACAGGTCAGTTTTGCATAAACTAGAAATCATACATTATATTTTGTGTCTGATTTCTTTTTGAGATTCTCAATGTTGTTACATGTATCAGTAGTTCAATTCTGTTCATTGCAGAATAGTATTCCACTGTATGAATATACTACAGCTCTTTTATCCATTCTCTTACTAATGGACACCTGAGCTGCTTCCAGTTTTTGACTATTTTGAATAAAGTTTCTATGAACATTCACGTTGTGGGCATGTTTTTATTTCTCAAACAAATATTTAGGAGTCAAATGGCTGGACATTACAGTGTTAGTTTTACTTTACAATAAAATGTCAGTTTTCCACAGTGGTTTTGTTTTATAGTCCTACCAGAAATGTATAAAAGTTCCTCTCCAACATTTAGTGTTCTCAATTTTTTTCATTTTAGCCAGTCTTAGCAGGTGTACAGTAATATCTCAGAGCAATTTTAATTTTATAGGTAAGTCTCAATTTTTTATTTTTCTTTATCTGGATTTTCTATATTGTCTGAAATAAATGTGCAGTATCAACCAATAATCCATTATCAGAAAACTATGAGTTCAGAAGTGCTTAGAATTCAGAATTTTGGGAATTTTACATATGTTGTACATCCATAGTAGTTTATGTAACATCTCTAGCATGGTAATCAAATATCCTGTAATCAAATACACCAGTATCCCTGCAGTAAACTTATAAATTGACACACTAAGTAGGATTAAGATTATAAATATCTTGAGGTCAGTTCAGGTCAGGTTTTGCCACCAGAAGAGTTTTAGCACTAAATTAATGAAAAGAGCTTTCATTTTTCAGAGCTTTCTGAATTTTGGAATCAATGATAAAGCTAAGACCAGAGCTCATTTTCTTGTATCTTTCAATTACTCCATATTATCTTATATTATGGACTGTATCAGAAATGAAGATAGGTACCATAAATTGGTATCTACTAACCACTTATTACAGATCTCAATTCTTAGTTATTTATTAAATAACTATATGGCATCATTCTGTTTTCCCAATAAGGTAAGTCATTTAGATTAGAGGCTGATATTTTAAATTGTTTCATCACACTAGGTCAAGAATAAACACATACATATACCTGCTGACTACATCCATTTAAAAGGAGGCTTTCACTTGGAAACTTACTGTGAATAGGCAGAATAAGTTGGTGATGCTCACTCCCTACCTACCTTTTTATCTAAACAAACACTTCACAAATACTCAGGCACTTTTCTAAACACGTCACAAATATTAACTCTTTCAGTTTTATATATACTGTACAGTATATGTCCAATCCTAGGAGGACAGATTATTAACATTTTTTACAGATGTGGTAACTAAGTGAGAGGTTAACTCTCCTAAGGTCACAGAACTAGTAAATTGCAAAGCTGGGACTCAAACCCAGGTAGTATTCTCAACCACTACACATTGTGAGTAGTAACAAATTACCACATACCTACATTCACAATAAATAAAGAATAAAAACACTATTAAAACATTCTTTAAGGTTCCAGTGCTATTTAAATTCTTATCTTCATAATAATCCTGTGCAGGAAAACAAGGCTGATATTTTATCAAAGAAAAATAGACTAAAAATGCCTTAATTCTGACAGTTTATGTCAGAGCTTTGCAGTCTCAGCCTCAAGTACTATAACTAGTATGTAATAGTTTTTGAAATTTTACTTTTTGAAAGCATGAAAAAATGGCTAGAATTTCTAACACTGATTGAGTAACTATCAGTCTAACTTTTCTACTGCCATTGGTAGTAGCTCTTCTGATTCCCTGACTTGAAGTGGGGAGCCATTAAATACCAGAAACCTGTAGCTTTTCCTTTAAAAATTCCCTACTCTACCCCCTTTTTTCTATCTCATGTTCTAGTTTTAGGTCATATTACCTGGATCATTGCAATAAACTTTGGTGTCCTAGACTTCAGTTTTGTACTTCTCAAATATACCTTCCACAAAGTATCTAATGTGATTTCTGACCATACCACTCAACTGCTAAAAATTTTTCAATGGACCCCCACATCATGATGCCGTCCTTATTCATTTATGTATAGTACAGCCTATCCCTGCCCTAGTCCTTCTCATCTGCTAGCCTTATCTTTTGCTACTTGATTCACACTCCATTTTTTAGGAATACCAGATAGCTTCTAATTCCTCATACACACAGCAGTGTCTTTTATAGTCACAATCCTGCACATACAGCTCCCCTTATGGAGTTTTACTAGCTAATATTCAAGCATTAATTAAGATCAGTTTAGGTGTTACCTCTTCTGGGATGCTTTCCCTGACCACTGTCTCTGATAGGTGCTCTCAACACCCTTTGTCTCTTATTCTGTCTTGTTTATCTAATTTCCTTGAGGGCTAGGGCTATGTCGCATATGATTCTGTACTGTTACTACCTGCAACATTGCCTGGCACATATATGAACTTAATATAGTTTTTGTTGATTGACTGAATAGGTGGAATACATTTCTCAATAATCCTCATGATGAAAGAATTTTTGCTGTCAATATGCAACAGTATACTAAAATAACTAAGTAAGGAAGATACCTGGTAAATAATGAACACTGGATTAAGCAAAAGTTGGACAAATTACTTTTCAGAGTGACCATCTTTCATCATAGAGCTTATTCTTAAGTTTTTTCACATATTCCAAGAAAAAGCAATTCATCATACCTCAACTTTCACTTAATGAAAGCTTTAGAGGAAACAACCTCATCTTTTCCTACTTTGAGTAGTGCTTAGCAATATTACAGCTACTTCAACAGAAATGAGTTAAATATTTACACAATATATACAGTTCTACAAAGTAAGTTTTGTTATTCCTATTATGACAAAATACTTAGGCAGGCTTTCCAAAAAGGGGAGATAAATTTTCAGTTAATTCTCATAGTGTGTATTTGATTTTTGTTTCCCAAAAAAACAAGACTAATTTTTTAAAATAAAATTTTATTTTAATGAGAACAGTTTTGGGAAAGTTCTGGAAATCTTTTATTAGGCTTAATGAACAATCATATCAGAGGTGCTGCTGTTGTGCTATCTGAAAATGAACATTAATACCAAGTAGCATTACACAGGTGTTCCACACCAGTTATTCACTGTACTTTTCTCTATTGTTTTAATTTTAAAGATTTAAATTTAAAATTCACAGGATGCCTCAATTGAAAAATGCAAGCAAAAGCAAAATGAATTTTAAAAATATTTTTCAGGGAGGTAGCTTCGAAGAACTATCCATTACCATTGTGCACATAGGTGAGCCTCCTTTCTTCTCTGGTTACGATGTTAGATATCCAAACATCATTGCTATGTATGAAAGCAATCCAGTCTGGATCAGCAGGGCATAATTTTGGATCCATCCGTATATTGGGACAACTAGTCTCCACTAAATTGGGCCGTAATGGTTGTTGCTAGAAAAGTAAACAACATTTTAAGGCAAGTATCAGACTAATACATATGTATTTGTTTGCCAGCATCCTTTCTATAAGATGAAAAACATTTCCAGATAAAATGTCACTATCATTGCTCCCTAGAGAACTAGACTTTCATAAGCCTTAACTTATAAGGACTCATTTTTATACTCTGCATTAGAATGCTAACGGTGATAAGAAAGAGAAGAAACACAATGCAACAGTACTTTATAAATTTTATTACCCAAATCTGTTTAATGAAGTAATTGTTATTTATTAAATATTTTATTAAACATTTATTGAATGTTTTATTTATTAAACATTTAAATTAATTTTACCAATTTAAAATAGCTTGCCTACAAAAATAATGAAACTCAGAATCATCACAATTTCATAAAAAAAAAAATAGTTCTAAGAGTACATAAAGATGTGCCCGGAATAAACCAAATATTTAAACTATCTCAACTTATTAAGATAAATTAAGCTTTCAAGGGAACCAAAAATGAATTGCCTTGTGATAACATTATCTTCTAAAAATCTCTATTAGGAATTGATGCCCTTTACTATATGGCAAGTGTTTTAATTTTTAGCATTTAAAATTAGTTTAGAGAAATGATTAATTCTTAAAATAAGAAATTAATATCCATATTTCTTGTTTTCATTACTACTCAATTTTTTAGTTGGGAGGTAGATAGATGTTTTTGGTTTGCTTGCTAATTACCTTTCAGATTTGGGTGAAAATAACTTTTAGGACCCATAAAAAAGATTTAACAAGTAGTATACTTAAACTTACAGTAAATCCTTGTGGCCCTCCATCTTTTACATGATAAATTCCACTACCAGCTTGAAATAGAAAGGTTCCACTTCCTGGGTGATAATCATAAGAAGCAATTCCAACTGTTCCAATGCGTTTTCTTTCTCTTAATAGCTCTTCTTCTCGAGAATACATTCCATAGTCCAGTGTTGCCTAACGGAAAAGAAAGATAAGTTGTTTATTTCAGGCTTTTGAAACCTTGCTTTTTGCTTTTAGCACTAATATTCTAGCATCTTCAACACCACTGAGTCTACATTTTGAGTTACCCCAAAATTTGCAAATCAATTTTAGGAAATCTGCTGAAAGAATTCTTGGTAAAGAGTCTTTAGATGATAATTGTATGTATTAGAGGACCAGAATAAAGTTTCATTAACTTGGCCAAAATCTCCTTCAACCTAACTGTAATTTTTGCTTTTGCATGGACAGGGACCAGGAATCGAACCCGGGTCTCAGGTATGGAAGGCAAGAACTCTGCCACTGAGCCACCGTGGCCCGCCCCTAACTGTAATTTAATAGTTTTGAATACAGTTAAACTGAGCACAGACTTTGAAGTCAAGAGGCTTGAATACTGGCTTTGAGAATAGTAATATCGTCTACTTCAGCTTTGTAAGATTTAACTTAAACAAAAATATGTAAAGTTTAGCACAATGAATGCTTGTAATTAGTACCTTTCCAACTACATTTACCAATATTCCTCTAATAAAACCTAGGTCACTGACCTAAAACCCAGTATGTGATTCATGGCCTCCTGACCTTTGCTAATTGCCGCCCCCCCCCCGAAAAACTATTCTTTCTATCCATCCAAGCTTTATTTTTACCCTAAAACCTTAGCTTGAATTCAACTTCAGAAAAACAAAGAAAACAAATCCAATTCTTGTCAATTTTAAAATTACATTTACAGTTTCCCTCATTAAAAGGTACTTACACTTCACCAGATTATAATAAATAAATGTTAAAAGGTATCAAAGAGTAACACTTTAAAAAGGACTCTAGATAAACATATTGACAGAAACGTCATCATTCTGAACTTAAGATAGTACACTGAAAGTAAATATTGCTCAAAGGTGATAAGTCCAGTTAAGTACTTGCAAACCTAAAATAACATAAGGTAAGGTTAAGAACATTTCCACTGAAGTCAAAAGCATTTCTGACCCTATGATTATGTTTGATTTTCTCCTCTCTTATTCTCCATAAAGGTCACCAGGCTTGAGTCATACTTAATGTTTTACTGCTTTATAATCAGAACAAAAAAAAAAGAGCCAAAAATTTTAAAAGAAAACACTATTATTTATAATTTTATGATTTATAATTTTACTTGAAAGAATAAATAAGCAGTATGGTAAGAAGAACCCTGAAAAAGTCCAACTGTGGGGACTAAGACTAATTTTACCAGATATTAAAAAATTAAAGCCTTCTATATCTAAAATAATGTAGCTTTGATACATAAATAAATAGAATAGCACAGAATAGAAAATACAAATTAAAAAGTGAATAGAGAAATTGGTAAGAAAAGATCGTGGGGAAAAAAATGGGACTTAAATAAATGACAATGGATTTATAAAAAGTTAACATTGAATCTACTCTTTACACATTCCAAAATGGATCAGAGATTTAAATGTTAAAAATGAAACAGACTCCCATTTCTAGCCAAGACAGAATTACAGAGAACAGATTTACCCTCCTGCCTGAAACAACAAGAAACCTGGACAAAATATATGAAATAGCAGTTTTCAAGATACTGTACATCAGGCAACAAAGGACAGTGATCCTAGAGAATTGGGAACCAAATTAGATGAACCTTACAATTGTACAATTATTGCCTTCAGAGCTTTCAGACCAGGGCAGAAGTAAGGAGGGAGAACCCAGGTAGAGGCTGGAAGACTTCCTGAATTGAAGAGAGGTAGCTAAGACTACAGGGAAATAAGCTACAGTTTGTAGAACAGAGTACCGAAGAAGAAAGAGCTGCAGAAAGAATGAGAGAATGAGAGATATGCAGGAGATCTCTCAAGTATTCAGCATAATCTGTGCAAGGGGGTGATGAAACCACCAAGAGATTGGGGAAAGAATCTTCCAAAACAAACTGGGAAAAGTACTTGGTGTTCACAAAGGACTGTATAGTAGTGCCTGTTCCCAATAGCCTGAATGGAAAACCATAATTTCATTGAACATTGGACACAGTATCTAGAAAAGTCCTGTGTAGTAATGAGGAATATTAGGACTAGATTAAACACGATTCTGGTCCTGCCTAATTTATCTTAAAAGCAAGACCTAAAAAGATCAAAGTGCTTCCAAGTAACTATGTCTCCAAATAAGGCTCAAGAATTTTTTTAGGAATACAAACACAACAAGGTAAGAGCCACAATATCTAGAATCCAATAAAGGCAAAGCAGCAGGAAAATATAACCCCTAATGAGGAGGGGGAAAAAAAGAGTCAAAATCAACCCACAACTAGCACAGATGGTAAAATTAGTAGATAAGGACACTAAAACATTTTCATAAGTTCAAAAGTTGGGACCTGGAACACATAAAAAAAGATCCAAGTCAAAAACCTAGATAACAACTACAATGTCTGAGAGAAAAATACACTGGAGGAGGTTAATGGCAGATTAGACCATACAGAAGAAAAGAACAATGAACTTGAAGACATGGCAATAGAAATTGTCTAAAATGAAACACAGAGAAAAAAATTAACTGAACAGAGTGTGAGTAATCATGGGACAACTTCAAAAGGATTAATATGCAGGTAATTAGAAACCCTGAAAGAGAAGGATAGAGAGAAGACAGCAAAAATATCTGAATAATAAGCCCATACACAATAAATGAGAAGAAAACCACAGTAAGGCATATCATAAAAACTCAAAACTAGCAAAAAAGAATCTCAGGAGCAACTAGAGGAAAAAAGATATGTTACATACAGAGGAACAAAGATAAGGAAGATAGCAGATTTAAGAAACAATGCAAGAAAGTAGAAGTGGCATATTTTAAAGTAATTACACTTCTGAATTTATCTTTCATATTCCATAGTTGATATGATTTAAAGGAATTTCTGGAGTGGGTAGTGAATGTACTTATTGTACTTATTTTAAATGCTTTGATTCTATTCTATTCTATTCACTAAGGTTTTTAAATATTAAATTGAATATTGTTTGTAAATAAAAAAGAAACAATGCAAGTGTGAAATTACTGGAGCAAAATCTCTAAAGTACTAAGAGATAAAAACTGTCTAGCAAGACATCTATATGCAACAAAAATAACTCTCAAAAATAAAAGGAAAATAAAGACTTTTTTGATATACAAAAACTGAGAGAATCATCACAAATAGACCCACATTACAAAAAATGTTAAAAGAAATCTTTCAGGGAGGGGTAAGGGGTATGGTATGTATGAATTTTTTTCTGTTGTCTTTTTATTTTTTTCTGAATTGATGCAAATGTTCTAAGAAATGATCATGATGATGAATATGCAACTATGTGATGATATTGTGAATTACTGATTATATATGTAGAATGGAATGATCATATGCTAAGAATGTTTGTGTTTCATTGTTGTCATATTTAAAATTAATAAAAAAATTAAAAAAAAGGAAGTCTTTCAGGCAAAGAAAAAAGAAGGAAACATGGATCTACACAAAGAATGAACACCAAGAATAGTAATTACATAAGTAAATATATGAGATTTTCTTATTATTTAAATATTTTAAAAAATAATGATTACTTAAAAATTATAATAATGTAAAATAACATGCAAAATAAAGCCTATGACAGCAGTTCCTTAAATGCTGGGAGGGAAGTAATGGAAGTATACTATACTGTAAGTTATTTATATTATACATGAAGTGGCATTTGGAGATAGACTGCGTATACTGTAAATCTTCAAGCTACCACCAATGCAAAGAAAACAGAATTACAGCTAATAAGCCAAAGAAGATAATACTGAATTACAAAAACACTAAAATCCAAAACCAGCAGGAAAAAAGGGAAAAATAAAGGACAGATGAAATAAAGAGGAAACAAATAGCAACACAGCATATTTAAACCTAACCATATCAATAATCACATAAAATATGAATGTTCTAAACACTTCAATTAAAGGCAGAAATTTTCAAATTGGATAAAAAAGCAAAACTCAGCTATATACTGCCTAAAAGAAAATCACTTTACATATAAAGACACAAATAGTTTAAGAGCCAATTAAAAAATGAGCAAAGGTTGGGAACAGGTATTTTGCCAGATGCACAAATGGCCGATAAGCAAATGAAAAAATGCTCAACAATAGTGGTCATCAGGAAATGTAAATCAAAATAACAATGAAATACTACTTCACACCCACTAAGATGGCTGTAATAAAAAAGACAGATACTAACAAGTGTTGGTGAGGATCTGGAGAAACTAGAATTCTCATACATTGCTGGGAATGTAAAATTGTGTAGCTGCTGTGGAAAAAGCTTGGCAGTTCTTAAAAAAATTTAAACAGAATCACCACATGACCTAGCAATTCTACTCTTAATTATATACCAAAGAGAAATGAAAAATAAGTACACATAAAATATGTACACAAATGTTCAAAGAAGAATTACTCATAATAGCTAAAAAGTAGAAATAACTCATAGATCCATCAACTGATGAATGAATAAACAAACTGTGACATATGCATAAAATGCATGTTATTCAGCCATAAAAATGAATTAAGTACTCTTTTACCTATTACAACATGGATTAACCCAGAAAATATTATGCTGAGTAAAAGAAGACAGACACAAAAAGCACATCTACGATTCAATTTATACGACATATCTAGAATAGGTAAATCCACAGAGACAAAAAGGAGATTTGTGGTAGCCAGGGTATGGTGGGAGAGGGGAACTGAATCTAACTGCTAATAGGTATGGGTTTCTTTTTGGAGTGATGGAAATGTTTGAGAATTAGATAGTGGTAATGGCGGCACAACACAGTAAACATACCAATAACCACTAAACTGTATACTTTAAAATGGTGAATTTTATGTTATGTGAATTAAGTCTCAAAAAAAGTAAAAAACAAACAAACAAAAAGATAACAAAGAAATGAAGTACTGAAATATGCTACAATATGGATGAACCTTGAAAACATTATGCTAAGTCAAAGAAGTAAGTCACAAAGGACCACATATTATATGATTCCATCTATATGAAATGTCCAGAATGGGCAAATATATATATATAAAGACAGAAAGATAACTAGTAGTTGCCTAAAGTTGGAGGAGATGGGGGGATTAAGAGGGCTGGCTAATAGTTATGGAATTTCTTTTGGGGTAATGAAAATGTTCTAAAGTTGGCTGTGATGATGAATATAAAACTGTGTGAGTGAATTAAAAGCCACTGAAATATATAATGATGTGTTTTTAATAAATTTGTTTAGAAAAAAGCAAAAGGATGGAAAAATATACTCCACACTACCTGCAATTGACAAGAAAGCTGAAGTGGCTATATTACCAAAGTAATCTCTATAGCAAAGAATATTACCAGCGACAAAAAGGTCACTTCATAAGTGTAAAAGAGTCAATTCATCAGGAGGGCATAACAATCCTATTCATTAGGTGACATAGCTTCAAAATATATAAAGAAACGAACAATTAAAGTGGTAGGAGAAAGTTAAATATTCAATTATTGTTGGAGATTTCAACATCCTCTCTCAATAGCTGCTAGAATAGAAAATCGGTAAGTACATAGGAAAGTGAAAAGGACTCAAATCAATCAAAGTCTGTTCTCTTTAATCACATGAAACTAAATTAGAAATCAATAACAGAAAGATATCTGGAAAATTCCATTTAAAAGCTAAATAGTAAACTTCAAAATAATCTGTGAGTTAAAAGGAAATTGGAAAGTATTTTGAAATAAGAGGAAATGAAAATACAACAAAAATTTATAGGCTGTTATTAAAGCAGTACTTAAAAGGTAATTTAGAGGACTAAATGCCTATATAACAAGAGAAGGACATTCTTGAAATAGTGCTAACAGTGATCTCAGCTTTTACCTTATGAAGCTAGGGAAAGAAAAACAAATGAAATCCAAAGTAGTGGAAAAAAGGAAATAATAAAGAACAGAGCATAAAACAATGAAGTAAAAACAGAAAAATGACAGAGAACATCAGTGAAAATAAAATGATAAACCTTAGCCAGAATGATCAGGGGGTATAAAAAGGAAAGAGAAGTCACAAATTATCAATACTAGGCATGAGAGCGGGCTATCACTATGCATTCTACAAACATTAAAAAGATTATTATGAACTTTTGCCAATAAATTCAATAACTTAGATGAAATGGATACATTCCAAAAGACACAAACTATCAAAACTTACTCAAAGAACAGCCCTATATCTACTGTAGAAAATGAATTTGCTTTTAAAAACTTTCCTACAAGAAAACTACAGGGCCAGATGGTTTGACTAGCAAATCTACCAATCATTTAAGGAAAAAAATACCAATTCCAAGCAAATTATTCTAGAAAATTAAAACCAAAGAAATACTCTCAATTCATTCTGTGATTCCAGCACAACTCTAATTACCAAAATCAGACAAAGAAGTTATAAGGGAAGAAAACTCAAGACCAATATTCTGCCTGAGCCTAAACAGAAAAAAAAAAAGAAAAGAAACAAAAGTTTATTAAACTGATCCAACAATATTTAAATAATACCTCAACAATAGGGTGGGCAACAGTGGCTCAGTGGCAGCATTCCTGCCTGCCAGGCCAGAGACCTGGGTTCAATTCCCGGACCCTGCCCATGTCAAAAAAACAAAACAAGTGGGCTTTCCTTTCTGACTAAAATGGGAAAAGGGAGTGGTGTAACAAAGTAAGGCACCAGGGACTAAAAGAGTTCAAATGGATTTGAGAGGTTGTTTTGGAGGCTACTCCAATGCAAGCTTCAGCTAGATATTGCTAATTGCCATGGGTTGGTTTGCCAAACCCTAACCAACATCATTACCCTAACACTTAAGAACACCTAGGGCTTGAATAGAGACTCTACAAAAGATTCATGTGCTAAGTTTGCTTTCCTGAAACCTATAATTTCCAAAGCGTTTCTAGGCCAGATAGATCCTGATATCCAGAAGGACCAACTTCTCTAAGATTATCAACTAATTACATCCCCCTATCATTGTTGACACCCTTTCTCAACATGAAAATGTTAGAATGGGGATTGCTCAAAGATTGCTATACGCTGAGAGAAGGATCAAGGGAGAGGGAGGAGTTGTAACAAAAAAAAATAGGAATTAACAAATGAATATGACTGCTGAATCACTATATTGCTATTTCTTTTAGCCCCCAGTGTTGTGGAGTAGTTAGAAGGAAAAATCTGAAGAAGTAGAATGGGAACCATAACAAACTTTGAAATCTGTTCTGTAATTACTTGTTAAAACGTACTCTAAAAAGTATTACTTTATTTTGTGCATATATGTTATACTTCACAATAAAAAAATGTTTAAAAAAAGGCAGTGTCCATAAATAAAGTTTTATTGGAACACACACAAGTATATGGTAGGACCAGAAAAAGAAAAAAATAGTAACAAAACAAACAAACAAAAAAACAAGAGGCCCTTATCCCAGGAATGCAAGGTTGGTTAAATATTAAAAAATTAACTGATGTATTTTTTTTTCTCTTTTCAGAAGTTTATTTTTAATTATGCAAATAATATAAGAATGCCTTTTAATTGTGGGAGAAAAATGGTACAGTAAAGGAAGGCCTGGTCTCTCTTGACAAACTGCTGGCAAGCTTCACTGCCAAGGGCACTGAGTATGGGATTGGGGTGTTTTCTTCCCCATCTTTTTGTATATATAAATACACAAAGAGAAATATATGGACTTACTTGGGCTTTAGCTGTAATTATAATTTTTAAAAAAAATTTTTTTTTTATTAATCAAAAAAAAGAAAAGAAATTAACACAACATTTAGAAATCATTCCATTCTACACATGCACTCAGTAATTCTTAGTATCATCACATAGATGTATGATCATCATTTCTTAGTACATTTGCATCGATTTAGGAAAAGAACTAGCAAAACAGCAGAAAAAGATATAGAATGTTAATATAGAGAAGAGAATTAAAATAATAATACTAAAATATATATATATATATAAAAAAGGAAAAAGAAAAAAAACAAAAACAAAAGATACAAACAAACAAACAAAAAACTATATTTCAGGTGCAGCTTCATTCAGTGTTCCAACATACTTACATTACACTTAGGTATTATTGTGCTGTCCATTTTTGAGTTTTTGTATCTAGTCCTGTTGCACAGTCTGTATCCCTTCAGCTCCAATTACCCATTATCTTACCCTGTTTCTAACTCCTGCTGGTCTCTGTTACCAATGATATATTCCAAGCTGATTCTCGAATGTCGGTTCACATCAGTGGGACCATACAGTATTTGTCCTTTAGTTTTTGGCTAGACTCACTTAGCATAATGTTCTCTAGGTCCATCCATGTTATTACATGCTTCATAAGTTTAGTCTGTCTTAAAGCTGCATAATATTCCATCGTAGGTATACGCCACAGTTTGTTTAGCCACTCGTCTGTTGATGGACATTTTGGCTGTTTTCATCTCTTTGCAATTGTAGATAATGCTGCTATAAACACTGGTGTGCAAATGTCCGTCTGTGTCTTTGCCCTTAAGTCCTTTGAGTAGATACCTAGCAGTGGTATTGCTGGGTCGTAATCCATTCTGCCATTCTATGTCTTTTGATTGGGAAATTCAGTCCATTAACTTTTAGTGTTATTACTGTTTGGATAATATTTTCCTCTACCATTTTGGCTTTTGTATTATATATATCATATCTGATTTTCCTTCTTTCTACACTTTACTCCATACCTCTCTCTTCTGTCTTTTCGTATCTGACTCTAGTGCTCCCTTTAGTATTTCTTGCAGAGCTGGTCTCTTGGTCACAAATTCTCTCAGTGACTTTTTGTCTATAAATGTTTTAATTTCTCCTTCATTTTTGAAGGACAATTTTGCTGGATATAGAAGTCTTGGTTGGCAATTTTTCTCTTTTAGTAATTTAAATATATCATCCCACTGTCTTCTAGCCTCCATGGTTTCTGCTGAGAAATCTACACATAGTCTTACTGGGTTTCCCTTGTATGTGACAGATTGTTTTTCTCTTGCTGCTTTCAAGATCCTCTCTTTCTCTTTGACCTCTGACATTCTAACTAGTAAATGTCTTGGAGAACGCCTATTTGGGTCTAATCTCTTTGGGGTGCGCTGCACTTCTTGGATCTGCAAATTTAGGTCTTTCATAAGAGTTGGGAAATTTTCAGTGATAATTTCTTCCATTAGTTTTTCTCCTCCTTTTCCCTTCTCTTCTCCTTCTGGGACACCCACAACACGTATATTTGTGCGCTTCATATTGTCATTCGGTTCCCTGATCCCCTGCTCAAGTTTTTCCATTCTTTTCCCTATAGTTTGTTTCTTTTTGGAATTCAGATATTCCATCCTCCAGTTCACTAATTGTAGCTTCTGTCTCTTTAGATCTACCATTGTAGGTATCCATTGTTTTTTCCATTTTTTCTTCTTTGTCCTTCACTCCCATAAGTTCTGTGATTTGTTTTTTCAGATTTTCTATTTCTTCTTTTTGTTCAGCCCATGTCTTCTTCATGTCCTCCCTCAATTTATTGATTTGGTTTTTAAAGAGTTTTTCCATTTCTGTTCGTATATTCAGCATTAGTTGTCTCAGCTCCTGTATCTCATTTGAACTATTGGTTTGTTCCTTTGACTGGGCCATATCTTCAATTTTCCGAGCGTCATCCATTATTTTCTGCTGGTGTCTGGGCATTTGATCAGATTTCCCTGGGTGTGGGACCCGGCTGGTTGAAAGGTTTTTCTGTGAAATCTCTGGGCTCTGTTTTTCTTTTCCTGCCCAGTAGGTGGTGCTCGTCTGTCTGCGGGGCCCACCAGTAAAAGATGCTGTGGCTCCTTTAACTTGACAATCCGAATCGCATGGAGGGGGGGGTCGCCGGCCGCCGTGGCTTGGGGGAGTGCTGGTCCAAATTGCCCAGCTGGCCCGAGACGCCAAGCGTGGCGGGAGGGCCCCGCTATCCAACGTTCCCAGTCAGACCGGGGAGCCACGTGCGTGGAGGGGACCCCAGTCGCCAGCCGCCCTGGCCGGGAAAACGCGCGCCCCTAGGGTATCTCACCGCAGTGGATTCTCCCTGCCCGTTCAGCCGTTCCAGAATGGGGTACGCTGTCTTTTTGTTCTCTGTCGTGGCTCCGGGAGCTGTTTTGTATTGTTTCTGTTTCTTTAGTTGCTTTTCTGGAGGAGGAACTAAGACCCGCGCATCTTACTAAGCCGCCATCTTCTCCGGAAGTCTAACTGATGTATTTTATCATATTAACAAACTAAAAAAGGAAAACCATATTATCTCAACAGACACAAAAAATGAACTTGGTAAGAATTCACTCTCTGTTCCTGATAAAAACTCTGCAAACTAGAAACTGAAGAGAATTTCCTCAGCCTAATAAGGGGAATTTCTGAAAAAAAACTACAGGAATAAGCTGGTTTCTTGCTCAATAAGGCAAGAAAAAGAAATAAAAGGCAACCAGATTGGAAGGAAGAAGTAAAACCATCATTGTGTTCAGACATGACGGTCTATGCTGAAAACTCAATGTTAATCTATAAAAAAGCTAATGGAAATTTTCAGTTTAAGCAAGGCTGTAGGATACAAGATCAATATAAAATAGTCACTGTATTTCTATTATCTCATAATGAACAGCCAGAAATCACAATTAGAAAATATAATATTTACAATAGCATAAAATAATATGAATTACTTAGAGACAGACTTCACAAAAGATGTGCAAGATTGAGGTCATCACTGTCTGGGGATGGGGAAGAGGAGAGGGTTACAAAGGGGTACAAGGAAACTTTTGATACTAATGGATGAGCTAATAATTTCACAGGTGCACACATACGTTCAAATCTACCAAATTATACACTTTAAACACCTGCAGTTTATTTCATGTTAATTATACTTCAATAAAGCTCAAAAAAAAAAAAAAAGAAGAAAATAAAGGAAAGGAAAACCATGTAAGTACTAGATGAAAACATGGGAGGAGTAGGGAAAACTGTCTTAAATATGACTTAAAATCCAGAAGCAATAAAGCAAAAGACTGATAAATGTTACTACATAAAAACCTTATCCATGGCCAAAACAACCCCCCATACACCATAACAACAACAACAAAATACACATGACCACATGGGAAAAATATTTGTAAAATACACATTACAGGCAAAGGGTAATATCCCTAGTATATAAAAGGATCCTAAGAATGAAGAAAAAGACCAATCACCCCTAGAAAAATGGACTAGAGAAATGGGCAATTTATAAAAACAAAAAGCAAATAGCTTTTAACTATATCAAATGATGAGTAATCATGTTCATCACAGAAATGCTCCCCACAAGCAAACAAGCAAACAAACCAACCTATACTGGGATATCATTTTCCACTACTGGATCGGCAAAAATTCAATGGGTGATCATATATTGTGTTGGAGAGTCTATAGGGAACAGGCATGCTTATATTTTGCTGGTGGGAATTCAAAATGGCACAATTCCTATGGCAAGAAATTTGGTAGTATCTAGCAAAATTACAAAAACACATCTTTTGATCTAGCAATCTCATTTCTAGGAACCTAACTCAAAAAAAAATTGTGATAAAAAAGTTGTATGTACAAGTCATTTCATTGCAGTACTAACTGTAACAGTAGGATTAAGAATTGAAATGCCTATCAATAGGGGAACCGGTTGAATAATGCTTAATTCAATAACACAACAGATGTAAGAAGTAATGAAGAATAGCAGTAGAAGCCTATGGAGTCTGAAATTCCATAACTTAAGACTGACTGTAAGGAGAAAAACATATTGTACATTACTATTTATCTAAGAGGGGGATATGTCTATATATGTACTTGCTTATATTTTTAAAAAGGCAAGATAAGCCTTTTTTCTTCTTTTTAAAGGTTATCTAGAAGTAGAGGGAGGAGGAGACAGGGAGAGAAGCTAGTCTTCTCTGAGTATACCTTATTTTGTAGATGTGACTTTGGAACCATGTAACTATTTTATAAAACAAAATAGATCTTGTACAAAGAGTCAATAATAGAAAGGTATAGGGAAAAACTACTATTGCATACTATGACCTATATTTAGCAGGAAGACATCAACAATAGCATAGCAATACCAAGGGAAAATAATTGGGGGAGGGGGGCAGGACAAGAGTTAAGGAGAGGTTTGGATTTTCTATATGATGAGGGTGTGTTTATCTGTTATTTTTCTTTTTGGAGCAATGAAAATTGTCTAAAATTAAAAGTGCTGATGATCGTACAACTAATTGAGACATGGATTGTTTACTTTGGCCATAATCCATGAAGCTCAAAGGATGGAGGTAGCTGAAGTATACATTGACTAGAAGTAGAGTGGTAAACTGTGATGTATATATATGATGGAATATTGTGTGGCCACAGAAAGGAAAGAAGTCGTGAGGCATGCAACCAGGTGAATGATCCTTGGGTGGTGCCAAATAAGCCAGAAACAAAAGAATAAATATTGTATGATGTCTCACAGAAGATACCTATAAGAAAATTGGGGCCTAGATTCTAAGCTCTCATAGCAGTCACATTTAGTCTGGAGCTGTAAATGTTTTTCTAGATTTTGAGCTGTGCTATATATGTAGAACCTGGTACTTCCTGGGAACTCTGGCTACCTGTGTGACATCCAAGACTCAGAGTTGGAATTATGCAGCTGTGAAAGTTGGCATTGCCACATACAACAACTGTTAATGAAAGCGAAAAAGAGATCAGGCTTCAGTCACAGATAAGAATGAAGTTGATCTGGTTGGGACTAAGGTAAATCAGAATGCAGGGTAAAGGATGATATTGTCTGTATTTTAGAACTTCACCTACTGAGACGTTTATTTTGTCCAAAACCTCAATTTTCTGTAGCACATAATATAACTTAACCTGTCTGGATAGCTCATTTAAACAACCCAAACACTTGATGCCCATAATGGGAAAGAGGGCTTGTAATTATACATAGCTTAATGTAATACCTGGATACATCCCAGAGTATGCTGGGCAGATAATTAAAAAACACTGGTAAAGACCCTTGAGGGACTGGAGAGAAAATATGGAACTACTAAACTTTCCCACTGGGGAAGAAACCTGATACTATCTCAAACATTAGGTACTCACAAGTCAATAGGCTAAGCCCTTGATCTTGAGGCTTGCTCTTAAGAAACTTATTTCCGTAATGAAGAAGCTAAGCCTACCTATAGTTATGCCTAAAATTTACTTCTAGAAACCCCCTTTGTTGCTCAGATGAGGCCCCTTTCTCTCTGCAAGGAAAATCACTATTCCCCCCAACTACATGGGAGTGAAAATCTCCCTGGCAACGTGGGCAATGATTCCCAGGGATGAGCCTGGCCCTGGCACCATGGTATCAACAACACCTTCCTGACCAAAAGGGGGAAAAGAAATGTGACAAAATAAGATATCCATGTCTAAGAGAGTTCAAATAGAGTCGAGAGGCTATTCTGGAGGCTACTCTTAAGCAAGCTTCAACTGGCTATTGCTAATAACCACAGTTTGCCAAACTCCAAGCAACACCATTCCTGCTAACCCTAAACAATACCTAAGGCACTATCTGAGAGTCTACAAAAGTTTCAGGCAGTAAGCTTACTTTCCAGAAACCAACAACCTCCAGAATGTTCCTAGGCCAGATAAGTCCTGAAACCCACAGCCCAAACATCTCTAATGATTGGGAGAAGAATCAAAGGAGAAGGAGGAGTTAAAACAGAGAAGAAAGGATTTAACAAATGAGTATGACTGCTGAATCATTACACTGATATTTCTTTTAATCTCCAGAGTCTTGGAGCACCTAGAAAGAAAAACCTGAAATTATGAAACTGTAACCCATACCAAACTCTGAAATCTTTTCTATAACTACTTGTTACAATGTACTTCAAAATTTATTACTTTATTGTATATGGGTTATATTTCACAATAAAAAATGTTAAAAAAAACACAAATAAAAAAAAACTAAAAAAGAAAACTGAAATCATCCAGTGTGAGAAGAATGAAGAAAAGTAAATAGAGTTTGAAGAACCTATGTGATACCATCAAAAGTATAAATATACACATCGTGGGAATATGAGAAGGAGAAGAAAGAGAAAGGAACAGAGAGAATATTTAAAGAAATAATGGCTGAAAACATCTGAAATTTAACAAAAGATGAATATACATATCTAAGATGCTAAAGGAGATCTAAACAGAATAAACCCAAATTTACCCTGTTGGGACTCACACTGCAACACATATGATCAAACAGTCGAATGCCAAAGGTCAAGAGAGAATTCTGAAAGCAGCCAAGAGAAGCAATGTGTCACATACAAGGGAGCACCAATGAGATTAAACGCCAATTTCTCATCAGTAATCACGGAGTTAAGAAGGCTGTGGAAGGACTCTAGGAGGAACTTCTAGGGAAGATGGAATAGGGAGCTCCAGCACACAGTCTTTTCACCAAAATAGCTATTAAACAGGCAGGAACTGTCTGAAACAACTGTTTTGGGCTTCTGGTGGCAAGAACACTGTATAGCATCCATTCTTTCGGCAGAGCTGGAGAAAGCAGCTGATATACTATGGTAAGAAATAGTGATTTGCTCTCTCTACAGCAGTGGCTGCGGGTACCCATCCCACACTCTCATGGAAGGCCACCTTGGGGTCCAGTCCCTGGCTAGCTACCTAAGGACAGGAGACAGAAAAATCCTCTTCCCCAAGAATAGGTGCGGGCATACAGAATCACTGATCATGGCTTTTTTAAAAAACTTTTAACAATATTTTATTAAAAATATTTTTATTGTAAAGACTTAACAAACATATTATGTCAACATTCTTGACATACAAACATTCCATACATGGTGTACAATCAAAGGCTCACAACATCATCACATAGTTGTGTATGCAACACCATGATTATTTTTTTGAACATTTGCCTCACTCAAGCAAAAGAAAGAAAAAAGAAAAAGCTCATACATACGGTATCCCTTATCCCTCCCGGTCATTAACCACTAGTATTTCAATCTACTCAATTTATTTTAACCTTCGTTCCCCCCATTGCTTATTTATTTTTTACCCATATATTTTTTACTCATCTGTCCATACACTAGATATAAGGAGCATCAGACACAAGGGTCTCACAATCACATGGTCACACTGTAAAAGCTGTATCACTATACAGTCATCTTCAAGAATCATGGTTACTGGTACACAGCTCCACAGTTTCAGGTACTCCCCCTCTAGCCACTCCAATACACCATAAACAAAAAAGGGGATATCTATATAATGCTTAGGAATAACCTCCAGGATAACCTCTCGACTCTGTTTGAAATCTCTCAACCACTGACACTTATTTTGTCTCATTTCTCTCTTTCCCCTTTTGGTTGAGAAGGTTTTCTCAATCCCCTGATGCCAGGTCCCACCTCATCCCCCAATTTCTATCCCACATTGCCAAGGAGATTTACACCCCTGGGAGTCATGATCATGGCTTTTGACTGGTGAATTTGAATCACTGGATCCTGGATCTGAGCCAGTATTTCAACCTATCTCAAACAAAGGCAGCAGGACCCTGATACTGATGCAAGATGTTAATAATAGGATAGTATATGGGAAAAATGTATACCTAATGTAAATAATGGATGACACATAATAGTATGATTTTAATAATTTTTCCTCAATTGTAATAAAGTTAACTACTATTAAAAAACAGTACAACTATCATCATCAATTGTAACAAATGTTTTACACCAATCTAAGGTATTGGGGATGGAGTGGTGTATGGGAATTCTGTATTTTACTCATGATTGTTTTATGAACTCACAACTTCTCTAATGAAAAAAAAAAAAGAAGGCACTGGGATGACATATTTTTTTTTTAGATTTTTTAAAACTTTTTTTATTAATAAAAAAAATTAACAAACAAAACATTAGATATCATTCCATTCTACATATACAATCAGTAATTCTTAATATCATCACATAGTTGCATATTCATCATTTCTTAGCACATTTGCATCGATTTAGAAAAAGAAATAAAAAGACAACAGAAAAAGAAATAAAATGATAATAGAGAAAAAAACTATACGTACCATATTCCTTACCCCTCGTTTTCATTTACCACTATTTCAAATTTATTTATTTTAACATTTGTTCCCCCTATTATTTATTTTTATTCCATATGTTCTACTCTTCGGTTGATATAGTAGCTAAAAGGAGCATCAGACATAAGGTTTTCACATTCACAGAGTCTCATTGTGAAAGCTATATCATTGTTCAATCATCATCAAGAAACATGGCTACTGGAACACAGCACTACATTTTCTGGCAATTCCCTCCAGCCTCTCCACTACATCTTGAACAACAAGGTGATATCTACTTAATGCGTAAGAATAACCTCCAGGATAACCTCTCAACTCTGTTTGGAATCTCTCAGCCACTGACACTTTGTCTCATTTTACTCTTCCCTTTTTTGGTCGAGAAGGTTCTCTAAATCCCTTGATGTCAATTCTCAGCTCACTGTAGGGTTTTTCTCAGTCCTTTGATGCTGAGTCTCAGCTCATTCTAGGATCTTTGTCCCACGTTGCCAGGAAGGTCCACACCCCTGGGATTCATGTCCCACGCAGAGAGGGGGAGGGTGGTGAGAATGCTCATCATATTGGCTGGAGAGAGAGGCCACATCTGAGCAACAAAAGAGGCTCTCTTGGGGGTGACTCTTAGGCCTAAATTTTAAAGAGACTTGACCTATCCTTTGTGGGGTTAAGTTTCATGTGAACAAACCCCAAGACTGGGGGCTCAGCCTATAGCTTTGGTTGTCCACACTGCTTGTGAGAATATCAAGAATTCAACTTGGGGAAGTTGAATTTCTCCCCACTCTCACCATTCCCCGAAGGGGGCTTGCAAATGCTTTTCTAGTCACTGATCAAATCATTCTGGGATTCATCGGGGCATCACTCTGGACAAACCAATAAAATCTCATGTGCTACCTGAGATTCCAAGTACTTATGACATTCAATCAAACTATCTACATGAGTTATATTAGGACATGCTCTAGTCAAAATCTAAATTTTGTAACAAATAAACATTTTTTGCTTTAGTCTCACACATAAGGTGACACTTTAAAGTATTAATTATCATGGGATGACATATTTTAAGTGCTGATAGAAAAAAACTGCCAACCAAGAATCCTATATCCAGCAAAACTGTTTTTCAAAATTGAAGGACAGAATAAGACATTTCCATATAAACAAAAGTTGACAGAATTCATCAGCACTAAACTGGACCTATAAGAGATGCTAAAGAGAGTTCTGCTAGTTGAAAGGAAAGGACACAGGACAACAAATGGAAGCCACATGAATAAATGAGGATCTCTAGTACATATAATGACATGGATAAAAAAATATATGTCAGAAATACTGGGATCTGTCCTGTAACTACTTGTTGAAGAGTGCCTTGAAAACTATTGCTTTTTTATTTCTCTGCTTTGTGTGTGTATATATATATATATATATATATATTATATTATACAATAAAAAAGTTAAAAAAAATGTCAGTACTACAGTATTTTTGGTTTACAACTCAATTTTTTAACTTCCCACAAGATATAAAAGGCAAATGCACAAAATGAACTGATAGCTCTTCCACTGCCATTTTAAATCTAGCTCCAGACAATGCTCTGACACCGCTGCTAAGGGGACTCAGTCTGAGCACCAGCCCCTCTGCTGACAATTCCGCCATCATGAAGGACATGAATTAATACAGCAACATAGAGGAATTTGCAGAGGGATCCAAGATTAACGCAAGCAAGAGTCAGCAGGGTGATCATAAAGTGTTTATTGGAGGCTGGAGCTGGGATACAAGTAAGAAAGATCTGACTACTTGCCTTGATTTGGAGAGGTTGTAGACTGCAGAATTAAAACAGATCCAGTCACTGGAAGGTCAAGAGGATTTGCGTTTGTGCTTTTCAGAGATGCTGCTAGCATTGATAAGGTTTTGGATTGAACGAACACAAACTTGCCGGCAAATTAATACGCCCCAAAAGGGCAAAGGCTTTAAAAGGGAAAATATCCCCCAAAAACCTTTTTATGGGTAGATGGAGTCCAGATTCTACTGAAGAGCAAATAAAAGAATATTTTGTAGAATTTAGAGAGATTGAAAATATCGAGCTCCCCACGGATATCAAAAAAAAAAGAAAGAAGATGTGCCAGTTTGAAAGGATGTATGTACCCTAGAAAAGCCATGTTTTAAACCTGCCATTTTGTTAAGGCAGCCATTTCTTCTAATCCCTATTCAGTACTGTATGTTGGAAACTTTAATTAGATTGTCTCCATGGAGCTGTGACTCACTCAAGAGTAGGTGTTAAACAGGACATGTCTCCACCCATTCCAAGTGGGTCTTGATTACTTAACTGGAATCCTATAAAAGAGGAGACATTTTGGAAAAAGCTGGAGATTCAGAGAGAGCAGAAAAGGACAACAGAATGCTGCAGAAACTTGAAGCAGAAGTCCAGAGACTTTCAGAGATGAAGAAGGAAAACGTCTCCCGAGAAGCTGGAGAGGAAGCTAGCAGATGATGCCGTGCTCATCATGTGCCCTTCTAGCCGAGAGAGAAACCCTAACTGTGTTCTCCACGTGTCTTTCCACATGAGAGAGAAACCCTGAACTTCATCGGCCTTCTCGAATCAAGGTATCTTTCCTTGGATGCTTTAGATTGATCATTTCTATAGACGTGCTTTAATTGGGACATTTTCTCAGGCTTAGAACTATAAACTAGAAATTTATAAAATTCCTCTTTTTAAAAGTCATTCATTTCTGGTTTATTGTATTCCAGCAGCTAGGAAACTAGAACACAAGAGGATTTCATTTTATCATATATACAGATGAATAGCCAGTAAATAAATTGTTATAAAGCATATATATCACCAAACGGGTCCTAGGAAGTGTGAAATCAAAGTTGCACAACCCAAAGAGGTATACAGGCAAGAAAAGCAACAACAGAAAGGAGGAAGAGGAGCTGCAGCTACTGGACGAGGTGATAATAGGTGTCAGGGACAAAATCTGGGCCAAAATTGAAAAAAGGGATTGAATAACTATTACGATCAAGGGTATGGAAATTATAATAGTGCTATGGCAGTGATTAGAACTATCGTGGCTATGGTGGATTTGATTATACTGGGTATAAGTATGGGACTATGGGAACTATAGATATGGACAGGGATATGCAGACTACAGCGGTCAACAGAGCACATACAGCAAGGCATCTTGAGGGAGTGCAATCACCAAAACAATTACCAGCCATACTAAAAGAGGACCTTGGAGAAAACAGGAGGAAATGCTAAAGTAACCCATCTTGCAGTATGATGCTGAAGATTGGTCTTCTGTTGATCTAAGATTATTATTTTGTAAAAGACTTTCTAATGTACAAGACACAACTGTCATGCCATCCTGACCAAAGGGGGTAAAAGAAGTGTACCAAATAAGGTATCAGTGGCTAAGAGAGTTCAAAGAGAGTTGAGAGGCTACTCTGTAAGTTACTCTTATGCATGCTTCAGTTAGACATCACTACCTATCATAACTTGCCAAACTCCAACCAAAACTATCCCTGCCAATCCTAAAGAACACCTAGGGCAAGATATAAGATTCTACAAAGGTTCCATGCACTAGGGTAACTTTCCAGAAACCTACACCCACCAGATGGGTCCCTGAACCAGATAAGTCCTGAAATGCAGAGAGGTCAGCTTCTTCAGATCATCAACTAGTTCCATCCCCTTACCTCAAATTACTAACAGCTCCTTCAACATGAAAAAGTTAGAATAGGCATAGCCCAAATACCCCTAAAGAGTGTGAAAAAGATCAAAGGTGATGGTGAAGTTATACAGAGAAGGTGGGGTTTAACAAACAAGTATAATTGCTGAATCATTATATGGACATTTCTTTTAGTCTCTAAAATCTTAGAGCAGCTAGAAGCAGAAATCTAAAATGTTGGAATTGTAACCCATACCAAACTCTGAAATCTGTTCTACAACTAAGTATTGTGACGTGCTTTCAAATTTGTTGCTTTTTTGTATATATGCTATTTTTCACAAAAAAGAAGTCGATTATAATGATAAATGCACAGCTATATGATATTGTGAACTACTGATTGTACCCTTTGATTGATTGCGTGGTTATGTGAATATATATCAATAAAAAATAAATAATTAAAAAAAAAAGAGACTGTCCAACTGTATATAGCTGCCACATAGTTTTCTTTGTTTTTACTTTGTCCTTTGCTGTGTTATGCCTTGGTGTGGATGTGTGTTTAAATAAATTTTATTTTGATTTCATGTTAAACTTCAAATAAATGTTCCTTAAGTGAAAAAAAATGTAATGATAAATCAGTGGTTCTAGATTCATATTTAAACATGTAATTTTTATAAGATTATATGAAGAAGGGGGATATAGGCATATGGAACATAGTTTGTGCATACTTTTGAAGTTAAATTGGTATTTAAGAAACAAGAGGGTTCTAGATTTAGGATATTAAATTTAAGGCTCATGGTAACTACAAAGCTTGTAGTTGGAGATGGGGCACAGAAGGAATGGAAAATTGATGCATAATGGGCACAAGGTTTCTGTTTGGGGGGATAGAAATGTTTTAGTAACAGAAGGTAGTGAGGGTACCACAACAGTGTATTTTATGAGTAATCCCATGGAACGGTATGCTTGGTATAAAAGGAAAGTTTATGTTGTGTGTATAGCCACAATGAAAAAAAAAAGAGGGGGTGCAAGGGTAGTTCAGTGGTAGAATTCTCGCCTACCATGTGGGAGACCCAGGTTCGATTCTGAGTCCATGCACTTCCCCCAAAACAAAACAAGCAAAACAAACAAAAAAATTCAACAAATGGTGTTGCAATAATGTGATATTCACATGGAAAAATAATGAAATGTGACCCTGCCATACAACATACAAAACAAAACAAAAAAAAGAGCAACTAAAAACTAAAGAGACAATGACAAGGAAGTGAAATATGTGATAGGATTTAATAAAGGAAGAGAAGAGGCCTGAGGACCCCAGTGCATGGAACCATTGTAGAATCTTATATAATGCCCTAGATGTTCTTTAGGATTGGCAGAAATGGTTTTGGTTTTGGTTTGGGAAGTTATGGCAGGTAGCAATGTCTAACTGAAGCTTGCTTATGAGTGTCCTCCAGAGTAGCCTCTCGACAATATGTGAACTCTCTGAGCCACTGATACCTTATTTGTACACTTCTTTTTCCCCTTTTGGTCAGGGTGGAACTGTTGATCCCATAGTGCCTGTGCTGGTTTGAAAGAATATATGTTCCCTAGAAAAGCCATGTTTTAATCTAAATCCCATTTCATTAAGGCAGAATAATCCCTATTCAATACCGTATGTTTGAAACTAATCAGACCATCTCCCTGGAGATGTGATTTAATCAAGAGTGGTTGTTAAGCTGGATTTGGGTGGGTCCTGATAAGTTTCTGGAGTCCTATAAAAGAGGAAACATTTTGGAGAATAAAAGATTTGGAGAGAGCAGAGAATGCTGCAGCACCACAAAGCAGAGAGTCCACGAGCAAGTGACCTTTAGATGAAGAAGGAAAACGCCTCCCGGGGAGCTTTATGAAACCGGAAACCAGGAGAGAAAGCTAGCAGATGATGCGGTGTTCACCATGTGCCTTCTCACTTGAGAGAGAAAGACCCAGAACTTTATCGGCTTTCTTGAATCAAGGTAACTTTCCCTGGATGCCTGTGATTGGACATTTCTATCTATAGATTTGTTTAATTGGGACATTTTCTTGTCCTTAGAACTGTAAACTCACAACTAATTAAATTCCGTTTTTAAAAAGCCATTCTGTTTCTGATATATTGCATTCCAGCACCTAGCAAACTAGAACAGTGCCATGGCTAGAATCATCTCCCATACCTCCAGGGAGACTTATATCCCTGCATGACATGTCCCACATAGTGGGGAGGGCATGATTTCATTTGCAGTGTTGGCCTAAGCTTTAATTCTATATAAACTGAATTACGCTATTTAGAAGCAATAACTGAACTTGGTATCCTTATTGAAGTTAGCGCTGTTGTTAAGTACTATAACAAATTCAAGATATAAATAAAATCTTCCTGGGAAAATATATTAGTTCTTTTAATGTGAAGATTTTCTTTTAAAATAAATCATGAGGGCAGGCCATGCCAGAGACCTGGGTTCGGTTCCCAGCACTTGCCCATACAAAAAAAATAATAATAAATAATAATAATAATAATAAAATCATGAGAACTATGTAACTAGAAAGTTTATGAAAGGGAAATAGGAACAGGGAGAAGGCAGATAATTGTATTATCACTTTGTTTCACATATTCAAAATTAAATGGAATTTAAGTGTAACACCTGCAAAACCATAAAAATGTTTTAATTACATCTAAAAATGTACACTAAATCACGGGAAAAATAATGTTGAATCCTACCTGAAAAAGATCCAAGAGAGGCTTCCAAGAGAGCATCAAAACTGCTGCTCTGTTGATGGTTTTGGGAATTTCAGAATAAAACAGTGTATTTTCTCTGTTCTCACCAGACATGGCTAAAAGAGAAAACAATTATTTTCATTATTATAAAAATAGCGTTCTTATTATAATCAGAGTAGTAGGAACACAATGCCTTCTATACATTGCATTATTCACTGTTGCATCTTTTGTAATAACAGATTAGAAAAACATCAATATCTATTATTAGAGGCCTGGTTAAATAAAATACAGCACAATTATATAATGGAATATTCTGGAGCTGCTGAAAAGAAAAATAAATAAACAGAATGAATTATCTCTATAATTACTGATGTGGGAGGTCATCAGGAGATAGACATTAAGGTAGATATTGGGTAACTAGAACTGAAGGGATACAGATTGTGCAACAGGACTGATCGTAAAAATTCAGAAATGGAGAGCACAATACTACCTAGCTGTAATACAATAATGTTAGAACATGTGGTAGTTAGATTAGTTGTCAACTTGGCCAGGTGAAGGCACCTAGTTCTGTTGCTGTGGACATGAACCAATGGTAGGTGAATCTCATCTGTTGCTAATTACATCTGCAGTCGGCTAGGAGGCGTGTCTGCTGCAATGAGTGACGTTTTGACTTAATTGGCTGATGCTTAAATGAGAGAACGCAATGTAGTACAGCCAAGCAGCTCGGCATTCCTCATCTCAGCCCAGGCCTTTCGAGATGCAGAAAGAAGTCACCCTGGGGAAAGTTCTTGGGACCCAGGGGCCTGGAGAGAAGACCAGCAGAGACCATCTTGTGCCTTCCACGTAAGAAAGAACCTTGGTGGAAAGTTAGCTGCCTTTCCTCTGAAGAACCAACAAAATAAATCCCCTTTTATTAAAAGCCAATCCGTCTCTGGTGTGTTGCATTCCAGCAGCTAGCAAACTAGAACAGATATGGTACCAGAGAGTGGGGTGCTGCTGCGGTTTGCAAATGCCAGATATGTTTGAACGGTGTTTTGGATGGCTAAGGGGAAGATTTTGGAGGAATTGTGAAGAGAATGATGGAGAAGACCTGGAGTGCATGAAGGGACTGTTGGTGTAAATGGAACCACTGCCAATCCTGACAAAGGAGGACACAAAAGGGAGAGATTGGAGTTCGCAGAGTGAGAACCATGGAAGCTCGGGTCTGAAGCCAAGAAACCTCGGCCAGGAGAGTGGACCCACCCATATACATGGAGAGGGTGAGTTTACTCTGAAGGGCGCGGATGAATCTCCCCTCTCATTGCAGTGGAAGAGTTGTGCAGCCTCAGGCCTTGGAGAAGGCAGAGCACGCTCCTTGGGGGACTGGGAGAGCCTGGCTGCCAGCATGTGGAGGGGTTAAGTGTGTGCCCCAGAAATGGCAGAGAGCCTAGGGGTGGCCCTGATGCCTGGAGAGAGTGGAGCCCAGAGGTGGTCTCCTCGATGTTCCCCGAGGTTGATTTGGAAAGAGGCCGGCCACTGCATAGGCCCTTGGAAGGGGTGGGACTGCCACTTCCTATAGCTGAAGGATGAATGACTTTCAGACTTTGAAATCCCACGGCGCTTGCCCTGCAGGTTTTACATCTGTGTTTCTTCCAGTTTCTCCCTATGGAAATGAAAATCTGTATCCTGTGAATATCCTCCTTTGCATATTGGCACCGGACTTGTTTTGAGATTTACAGGTCCACAGCAAGAAGAGAATTTTTTGCACCTGTTTAAGGTGATGTGCGTAGTTGCCAAGTTGACAAGGGGTGGGCATGTGGTAGTTAGATTAGTTGTCAATTTGGCCGGGTGAAGAAGGCACCTAGTTCTGTTGCTGTGGACATGAACCAATGGTAGGTGAATCTCATCTGTTGCTAATTACATCTGCAGTCGGCTAGGAGGCGTATCTGCTGCAATGAGTGACGTTTTGACTTAATTGGCTGGTGCTTAAATGAGAGAACGCAATGTAGCACAGCCAAGCAGCTCGGCATTCCTCATCTCAGCACTAATAGCTCAGCCCAGGCCTTTGGAGATGCAGAAAGAAGTAACCCTGGGGAAAGTTCTTGGAACCCAGGGGCCTGGAGAGAAGACCAGCAGAGACCATCTTGTGCCTTCCACGTAAGAAAGAACCTTGGTGGAAAGTTAGCTGACTTTCCTCTGAAGAACCAACAAAATAAATCCCCTTTTATTAAAAGCCAATCCATCTCTGGTGTGTTGCATTCCGGCAGCTAGCAAACTAGAACAAGGAGATAGACATTAAGGTAGATATTGGGTAACTAGAACTGAAGGGATACAGATTGTGCAACAGGACTGATCGTAAAAATTCAGAAATGGATAGCACAATACCACCTAGCTGTAATACAATAATGTTAGAACACTGAATGAAGCTGGATGTGAGAATGATAGAGGGAGGAGGGCTGGGGGCACAAATGAAATCAGAAGGAAAGAGACAATAAAGACCAAGATGGTATAATCTAGGAATGCCTAGAATGTATAATGATAGTGACTAAATGTACAAATTTAAAAATGCTTTTGCATGAGGAAGAACAAAGGAATGTCAATAATGCAGGGTTTTGAAAACAGATGGTAATTAATATTTTAATACTTTAACTTATGTGTGAGACTATAGCAAAAATAGAGTTTTATATGGCACAAAACATTTCGACTAGCACATTTCCTAATATAACTTATGTGGGCAGCTTAACTGAACACTGTAAGTACATGGAACCTTGAGTAGGGTATGAGATTTTGTAGATTTGTCCAGAGTGATGCTCTGGACAAATCCCAGAATGATTTGAACAGTGAATTCAAAGGTATTTTCAAAGTCCCCTTGGGCGAATGGTGAGAAAGGGGGAAAATTCAACTTCCCCAAGAGGAGAATTCTTGATATTCTCACAAGCAGTGGGGACAACCAAAGCAATAGGCTGAGCCCCCAATCTTGGGTTTTGTTCATAAGAAACTTAACCCCGCAAAGGACAGGCTAAGCCTACTTAAATTTAGTTCTAAGAGTCACCCCCAAGAGAACCTCTTCTGTTGCTCAGATGTGGCCTCTCTCTCTCTCTCTCAGCCAACACAACCAAACTCACTGCCCACCCCCTCTCTACATGGGACATGACTCCCAGGGGTGTGGACCTTCCTGACAACGTGGGACAGAAATCCTAGAATGAGCTGGGACTCAACATCAAGAAATTGAGAAAACTTCTCAACCAAAAGGGGGAAGAGCAAAATGAGACAAAATAAAGTGTCAATGGCTGAGAGATTCCAAACAGAATTGAAGGGTTATCCTGGTGGTTATTCTTATGCATCAAGCAGATATCACCTTTTTAGTTAAGACGTAAAAGAGAGGCTGGAGGGAACTGCCTGAAAATGTAGAGTTGTGTTCCAGTAGCCATGTTTCTTGAAGATGACTGTATAATAATACAGCTTTCACAATGTGACTGTGTGATTGTGAAAACCTTGTGTCTGATGCTTCTTTTATGTACCTTATGGACAGATGAGTAAAACATATGGATTAAAAATAAATAAACAGTAGGGGGAACAAATGTTAAAATAAATTTAGTAGATTGAAATGCTACTAAATCAATGAAAGGGAGGGGTATGGGGTATAGTATGTATGAACTTTTTTCTGTTTTCTTTTTATTTCTTTTTTTGAATTGATGCAAATGTTCTAAGAAATGATCATGATGAATATATAACTATGTGATGAAAAAAGAAAAAATGGATAAACAGACATTAATCTGCAACAGTATTAAGTACTAAATAAAATTTAACAGACGGAGAAGAGGAAATGGAGAATAGTGCATCTCAAGCTTCCAAGTGGACTCTGGTGTTATCATCTGTACAGATTTTGAAAGAATAAAATACTTGCATATCCATTAAAAAAAAAATTACTGATGTGAACTAATCCCCAAAATAAATTAAGTAAAAAAAAAAGCAAGGTAAAGAATTGGGTTTGTATATTGCTTTTTGTGTAAAACACAAAATGCATATAGATTTGTCTAAGTATACATACGGAGATATCTCTAAAAGGATATATATGAAACTTGTATTAGAAACAGCTTTAGAGGAGGGGAAGAAACCTGTAATTCTAAATTAAATAAACAAAAAGTAAATCAATGGATTAGTATATTTCATTTAGACAGACTTTAAATCCTAGAATGGACTCAGGAAGAAGCACTGGTTTAGAAAATGAAAGCAGTCACTGTTGAAAGTGGGAACAGACTAGTGGTTTTACTGTTTCTAACCTGACCATTCCTGGGGAAAAACATTTTGAATTAGCTTTGGAAGAAACAATTTTTGGCATCTTTAACTGACTTTGAAACTAAGATCATGTTATCAGAAACTAAAACCACTGCTACAAATCATTTCACATATGTATGAATATACCTACAGGACTAATGTTTTAAGAGTGGAAATGCTGGGACAAAGGGTGTATATATTCAAGATTTATTACCTGCAAGTAGAAATAAAAAATAACACAGCACCAAAACTGAAGTTCTTCAGATTAAAAAATTTTTCCCCCTAAAATGGAACCAAAAGTAACTAGCTTATTTATTCACCAAAATTTAACTAGCTATTATATCTAACCTCTGTGTTTGAATTAAGAAAACATTTCATCTCGGCAACAAGAACTTCAAACTTACCAAGATAATAGATCCTGTCTGAATGAGGGCCATCTGGATCATTCCTTTTTACAAACATAAAATCATGTGGTGCTTTGGCCATCATGTAGCCATGATATTTTCTGGTATCAGCAAGCAGTTTTTTAAGCTGACTCCAGGAATATCGCTCAACATAAAACGGCTCCAATTTAGGCTGATCTTGTGATTCAATATTCTCCTCACAGTCTGCAGTTTCAAAGATTTCAACACCCAGCTGTTCTGTTTCCATTGCTGCTGCCATGTTGCATTTTCCTAGAAAAACAAGGTACATGAAACTGTTCAGAGGACTGACATCTCTTCCACACCAAAAAAAAACAAAAAAAAACCCATTCTTTTGAGCACATCTGCAATGAAATTTGGTTATAACAATAGTTCTTCTGGGTTTAGTTTTAAAATGAGATTTTTAAAAAAATGAGGTCATGTCTATTTTATAGTGACTATAAATCTCTTTGGGAACTTTTATAAAAGACTCGCCTTAGGAATCTCTTGCCAAAATTCCCTTTTCTTTCCCACACTGGAAGGAAGCAGGCCATATGCCAGTTGGCTGCTATGCTTCACACAAGAGCATGTCAGTAGTCAAGCTAAATGTGCCAAAAGAGTTAAGCGGTTTGGCATTTTAAAAAGTAACACATTTGATGAATGTGGATTTCTTCAACTAATAGAAATAATCACTACCTTTTAGAGCAATAATAAAATCGTCACAAACAATATACTTGTAATAACCTTCAAAGGGCACTTTTCCAATATAATGTAAATATTGTTTCTTTTTAAACGGAACTCTAAACAACAAAACACTTAACTGGCTGGTATATTTTTCTGAGCCTCCTGCTCTTGCCCAGACATCACTATTTTATGATCACTTGTGGGGAATCTATATTTTTGGAAACTTATGAGGCTATTTTGGAATTTATTCACCAATTTACTTACATGATTAAATAAAGCAAAAAGATATTCAAGTAGCTTTAACTAGTTAAAATACTTGATGCAGAAAAAGTTTAATGTTTGTGCCATCAATATTTTGATGAAAGTCTGAACCCAAATTCATCAGTGCAATTTCAACAATGTCAATGATCTCATCTAGTAATATTTTTTCTCATTTCACAAATCTATAAGAGGATGTATTTTTCCTTTAATTTTTAAATGAAAAGTGAGCAGAGTATCAGAGAAACTAAACAGTGTCATCAAAAGCTATTGTCTGACTTCCGGCATATACTGTTTTTAAATTATTTATGACACTATCAAAAAGATACAATATAAATAAAAATTCTGGGGCAGGCTGCTCTGTTTTTTGGGGGGATGCATGGTCTGGGAATCCAACCTGGGTCTCCCACATGGATGGCAACAAGCTGCTCTTTTTAACGATAAATGTCAAAAACATATGAATTTAGGAGAAAGATTATATTTATGTAACCAATTTCAGTTAACTACTTCAAAAATAACAATCAATAAATTCAAAGCTTTGTATATAATAAGATCTTTTTTAAAGGTCAAATTTGCAGACTAAGTTAGAGGCATAGATAGGGAAACAGTTAATCAGGTGTGCATTACGGGCTTGCAAAATGAATTGTAACTTGAGGCCAGGATACTGTATCTTTTCTCATGCTAGAGTGATTTACATCTCCATTTTCATCATAACGAGTAAAAGTGGTCAGAAAATCCATTAGACAGTTACATCAGGAATATAACTTATAATATTACAATTAGCCATTAACCTCCAGATGTTTACATTCCAACCAGCTCAGCAGACTGGTATGCAGCACACTGACATCAAGTGGCAGTATGTGAGAACAGTGGTTGTTTGCCCTTCTCAAAGCTAGTGGAGGCCTATATTCCATCAAGTATGTTAGTGGTCCTAGTTTCACTCCTAAGGGAGGGACAAGTGGGAGAAGAATCTACCCAAATTAGGCTCATTTTTCTCAACTTCCTCATGTTAAATTTGGAACTTCATCTCCAAATCATCGCTCCCAAGTATTCACCTAAGGAAGAGAACAGAGGAGCTCAGCAGGCAGAACTCCCAAGCCTAACTTTCTATACCCTGAGTCATCATCAACTCAACGTACGTAGGAGACAGCTCTCCTACGTAAAAAATGCATCTGTTTACATTTATAAAATTGTATGGTATTCCTGAATTGTATTAAGGTACCTTGATTCAAAATTTCTTTCTAAGTACACATGTGCACATGCATACACACATATAGTTTTAAAGTTCAAAGGACACTATACTCCTCTGTAGGTTTACTGTGAATGTATATTTTGCATGTTCTTTAGGATAAACCTGATAGTATGTAACCTTAGTAATTTATTCAAGTATATAACTAAATGACTTAAATTCAAGACTTTCATAACACTTTCAAAATAGCTGACCCAAATTTTCTAATTTCAAAAACTAGGAGATAAAGATAACATAAATTCTCAGCACAGTGCATATATTTCATTGACCCATCTATCTCTACACTTAAGAACCTTCCCTGGTGCCTACCTGGTTGTATTTTCATCTGCCCAGATCTCTTCCACAATCAAAGAGATCTTTCTCAAGTGACTTAACTTCAAGCACAGATCCCTCCGCTCATCCTGCTCTCTTCTCAAAGGAGTCTTTCCTTTTCTCACCATTCAATCCTGCTCACCAGGATAACGAAATCAGATATAAGGCTGTTGATCATCACCAAAAGGGGTCATATAAATACGATCAAAAAGATTAATTCTAAAAAACCCCCCAATAGTACTTAAAACTGGTAGTATGGTATATATGCATAAGTTATAATGATACATAATATCCAAATTACTTTATATTTTTATTTTACATTATCAAAATTCTAAAATTATTTTATTTCAGAGAAAAGCCCATTTATTCAAAATATCTTGACAATAGTATAAATCCTGATGTAGAGACGTGAATTAAGGGCAAAATTATGGATTTTAAAAAGCATCAAGAGCATACAAATGGGAGGTTACTCAGGGACTTGCAAGTACTCAAAAATGACATAGACAATGATTAATAAAATTTATAACTATGTGCCTGTTCCTCCACCTTTGAGTAATAATGCCATATTAAGCTGGATGGAGACAGAACACCCAGTTGGATAACAAATAAGAATGACAAAACAAGCATTTTTGTGGAAACAGAACTAACTTGTACTTAATAATTTTAAGATTTTTACAAAATAAAAAATGTACTATCCAAGCACATTCCATTTTTGCTTCTTTCTTTACCACCTATACTTTGAAAATAGTTGAAATTGGTATTTTTTTTCTGGAAATAGTATAAATCCTGACTGTTGAAATTCTCAGTAAAAGAACTAAAAAAGGAGGATCTATGATTACAACTTCTACTTTGTCATCAGTTTGAATTCTGGACTTTCACAGTCCAAATAAGTGATGAAAAGAGATGCGGTAAAGGCTAAGTGGCAAACGAAGGAAAAACAGTGGGTAAAGCTAAAATAGTAACAATAGACTTATATATATTAAGAAATCTTCTCACTCAGAAGAGAACATGTTGGATTAGAAAACAGCTTCAATCCAACAGATTTGGATTAGAAAAGAGTTTCAACAGCTCTTGAATCTGGGCCCACTCAAATGACATTCCTGAAGTTTTAATCCAAGGGCCAAACATTCAGTGGTCTACTTTAAACAGCGCAAGCCTCACTGTGGCCTAGCTATTTCACTCTTCAAGGCGCAGAGCTAGTTGAAAGTTTCATCATCACTGAGGGAGCAAACATCTTGGGAAGGCTATGAATGAAGAAGAGAATTGTAGCAAAGAATGTTGAGAAAAGAGATTGGAGGGATGCCAAGTCCTAGAAATATGATGAGAGAGGATGGTCAGAAAAAGGAAATATCTATCCTGCTGCGGGTGGGTGAAAAAGAACGGGAGAGGAGAGACAATGAGCGGGGGGGTGGGGGTGGGGGAATCTACACAGTAAGGCGACAGAGAGAACAGAATAATCGTCAGGAAAGCAGAAAATCTGAGCCTGAATCCGATCTGACACAGTAGACTTCAGACAAATCCCTTCGCCTCTCTGGGATTCCGTTTCCTCATTTGCAAACCCGGACAATCCCTGACCTCCCAATCCCAACGAGGCTCAATTAAGATAACGGACGTGAAGTCCAGAGTCCAAGACCCAGCGCTCGGGAGGCGCCCAATGAACGCTGGTAGACTCGGAATCTCAGAGCCTCGGCTTCCTCTTCCGGAAAGTGGGACACCCGCCACCGGCCTTGGCCTCGAGCCCTGTGCGCCGTGTAAACTGCAAAGCAGTTTAACCGGGAAAATGTGTCGGGCAGGTCCTCAGAGGCGCAGGCCTTAGGGGCAAAGGGGAAGCAGGAGGGGGCGGATACTGCACCTTCCCCCGGCCCCGCCCGGACCGTCCCGACGCACGCTACGGAGCGGACCTCCGCCGCCGCATTCCGTGCCACCTCACTACCCTCCCGGCCGCAGCGGTAGCCCGTTCGCCCAGCGGCTCCCTCCGCGGCGGAACCGGTGGCAGCCAAGGCGGCGAACGCGACACTTAAAGGCACCGGCAGAGAAGGCTAGGGAACTTCCGGTTTCCCGCAACCCGCCCTCCCACCGGCTAAGGCACATCCTGGCCAAGAAGGGCTCCAAGTCTTGCCCGCCTGGGTCGATTGCAGCTGCGCCATCTAGCGCTGGGAGGAGCGAACAAAATATGGGAAGGAGAGGGGATGGAGCAGACTAAGAAATCCAGAAAGGGGCAGTGACTTGCTCCAAGTCATAGACAGAACTGTGGCGCGTTTGTACCTCTCATTTTCTCATTAGCAAATATATGAGTGCCTGCTATGTGCCAGTTGTGTAACCGAGGAGTTAGGATTTAAGGGATGATTATGATTATTGAATTACTATATTCCTTTTTATTTCCTTGTATATTAGAGTAGACAGAGGGAAATGATCTGAAATCTTTAAACTGGGATCCAGGTGCCTGATCTCTGATAATGATTGTATTGCCTTTATCTTCTGTCCTTGTGATTGTAAAAACCTTATGACTAAGCATCACTTTTACCCATTTATTCAACCTTTTGACTTTATAGTCTTGTGATTACTAAAGTCGGCCTCTAATGTTATTAATGAAGGCTCTTGGGTCACCCCATTACCAACCCACCCAAAGTGCAAAGTTATCTTGATAACCGAAACTGGATCTAACCAAATTGGGTCTGCATAACATGCTTTATGCAGACTTTAACCTATAAGTCACAATACCTCATTATAATACCAAAAATCATGCCCAACATCATATTCAGGCCGCCATTTTCTTATATATGTTCTGTGAGTTAACATGTAATGCATCTGCACATGCTCGATAATCAGATCACCTCTAATTACATCATTTGGGGCCATTGTGTTCATAATTCTAAAACCTGTTCATCTTTTAATGCTAGAAAACTATCAGAATTACAGGGAGACGTATTTCTGGGCTGATAGACCATCTGCTCTCTTGCTAGATAACCAGCAATAAACTTTTTTTCTCTCCCCAGTGTCTTAGGAATTGATCATTTGAGCACAGAGGCAAAAGAATCCATTGCCTTTGTCTGGAAAGAGTTGTAGGTGTTAGGGTTAGAGTAGCGAGCAAATCAGGCAAAAATCCATTCTCCTTTATGGAGATGACATAGAGAAGTGTGGTAGTTAGATTCAGGTGTCAACTTGGCCAGGTTGCCTAGTTCTATTGCTGTGGACATGAGCCAATGGTATGTGAATCTCATCTGTTCCTGATTACATTTGCAGTCAGCTAGGATGCGTGCCTGCTGCAGTGAATGATGTTGGATTTAATTGGTTGGTGCTTCAATGAGAGAGCTCAATGAAGCACAGCCCCAGCAGCTCAGCATACCTCATCTCAGCACTCGAAGCTCAGCCCAGGCCTTTTGGAGATGCAGAAAGGAATCACCCCGGGGAAAGGTGTTGGAACCCAGAGGCCTGGAGAGAAGGCCATTAGAGATCGACCTGTGCCTTCCCACATACGAAAGAACCTCAGTTGAAAGTTAGCTGCCTTTCCTCTGAAGAACTATACATTAATGAAATAAATGCCCTTTTATTGAAAGCCAATCTGTCACTGGTGTATTGTATTCTGGCATCTAGCAAACTAGAACAAGAGGGAAGTCACTTGGGTCTTGGAATTCTTCTGAGCATCTCATTGTTGTGGGAAAAGAAACATGGTGTCAGAAAGCTTGGCTCTGTTACTAGTGAGCGTCAGCAGATCATTGATCTTTTTATGCCATGTTGTCTTTATCTATAAAAGGGATATAATAACACTTGTCAATTAGTTTCCATAAAAGAAAATCATATATGTCACTAACTGTCTTGGTTTGCTAATGCTGCTGGAATGCAATATACCAGAAATTGATCAGCTTTTATAAAGGGGATTTGCTAGATTACAAATTGACAGTTCTAAGGCCATGAAAATGGTCAAATTAAGGCATCAACAAGATGTTCTGTCACATAGTGTTCCAGCTTTCTAACTGCCAGATTGCAATATACCAGAAACAGAATGGCTTTTAAAAGGGCAGTTAATTAAGTTCCAGGTTTATAGTTCTAATGCCGTGAAAATGTACCAATTAAAGCAAGTCTATAAAAATGTCCAAATTAAGCATCAAAAAGAGGTTACTTTTGCTCAAGAAAGGCCAATGAGGTTCAGGGTTTCTCTCTCAACTGGAAAGACACTTGGTGAACATGTTGATGTCTGCTAGCTTTCTCTCCAGGCTTCTTGTTTCATGAAGCTCCCCCAGGGGTATATTCCTTCTTCATCTCCAGAGGTCTCTGGCTGCATGGATTCTCGTGGTTCTTGTCACACGCTCTCTCTCTCCAAAACGTTTCCTCTTTTAAAGGATTTCAGTAAACTAATCAAGACCCACCTGGAAAGGGTGGAGTCACAACTCCATGGAAGCCATCTAAATCAAAAGTTACATCCCACAGTTAGTGGGTCACATCTCCATGGAAACAATAAAAAAGCTCCCAGTCAGCAATATTGAATGAGGATTAAAGGACATGACTTTTCTGGAGTCACCACAGATTCAAACCAGCACATAGGGAAGGCACGTGACAAAGTCTGCTGACCCTTTGCTCCTGGGTTTTGCTGCTTCCAGCTCCTGGTTCCCATGGCCTTCTCTCTGAGCTTCTGTGGGCCCTCACTTAGCTTCTTCTGAGCAAACTCTGGATTTCATCTCTTAATTTGGCATCTCTGAACATCTGTGTCTTGGTTTCATCTCTCTATTCTACATGTTAGTTCTGCCTCTCTGTGTCAGCTCTCCATCTGTGCTTTCTCCAAAATATCTCCCTTTTAAAGGACTCCGGTAAACTAACCAAGACCTATTTTGAATGGGCGGAGTCACAACTCCATGAAAGTAATCTAATTAAAGGTCACACCTATAGGGCGGGCCACGGTGGCTCAGCAGGCAGAGTTCTTGCCTGCCAAGCCGGAGACCTGGGTTTGATTCCTGGTGCCTGCCCATGCAAAAAAAAAAAAAAAAGAGACCCCCCCCCAAAAAAAATAAAGTCACACCTGCAATAGGTCTGCCCCTACATACAAACCTGAATTAGGATTAATAGAACATGGCTTTTCTGGGGTACATAACAGTTTCAAACCAGCACACTAACACATAAAGATAAAGAAACTGGGGCCACAGAAAAGTAAGTAAGTGACTTGCAGAGGCAAGTCCTTTGATCCCCCAGTTTCTTTCATAGTCTCCACCGTATGATGGTGTATTAGTTAGGGTTCTCCAGAGAAACAGAATCAACAGAGAACACTTGCAAATACAAAATCTATAAAGTGTCCCACGTGACTGCGGGAATGCAAAGCCCAACATCCGCAGGGCAGGCTGCGAAGCCAACCACTCGGATGGAGGGTCTGGACGAACTCCACAGGAGAGGCTCACCAGCCGAAGCAGGAAGAGAGCCTGTTTCTTCTGAATCCTCCCCAAAAGGCCTCCCGTGACTAGATTAAGCATCACTCATTGCAAAAGACACTCCCCTTTGGCTGATTACAAATGGAATCATCTGTGGATGCAGCTGATGTGATCATGATCCAACTCTATGAAATGTCCTCATCACAACAGACAAACCAGCACTTGCCCAACCAGACAAACAGGTACCGCCACTTGGCCAAGTTGACACATGAACCTGACCATGACACATGGTTAAAAGAAAGAGAAACTGGGGAGATGATTGGGAAAGCGGGATGCATCAAACAAAAGAGTGGGAAAGATAGGCCTCCTCTATTTTCTATTGATACCAAGAGAAAAAGATCCATTTAGGTACCATGTTCCACCACACAGTATGTATTTATTCACTCTGAGGTCAAATGAGCTTTCATTCAGGCCTTTGTAAGTTCAGCTCCCCCAAAGAAAGGTACGATAATTTTCACTGGGTCTCCACTATGAATTTTCAGCAAATGAGCTGAGAACAGATTTTAAGGTTCTCAATGATAAAGCTACTTCAATTACGATGTGGCCCAACTCAATCACAATAGGCCTCCATCCTCTTACTGGAGTCCTTGATTAGTAGAATGAAATTCAGGTAGAAAACAAGTAAGGAGCCAGAAGCTGGAAGTCAATACAACCTGGAAAAGAAGGGAGAGGCCAGGAGAGACTACTGTGGTTATTACCATGAGAAAGAGGAGCCAGGACCATGGATCGCCACAGCCAGTCCCAGGATACCAGTCTTCAGAAAAAAGTATTGCCTTGATGAGGGTTTGATTTGGACTTCTCCTAGCCTCACACTGAACCAATAAATTCCTATGATTTACACTAATCCATTGCAAGGTATTTGCTTGAGCAGCCAAGGAAACTAAATCACGAACAATAGTATTGTGGAAAGGAATAAATGAAATCATTCATTTACAGTGCTTAGCAATGCTTGGTGCACGTTAAGCGTTCTGTCTATTAATTATATAGATTAATGATGTGATGATAATGAAGATAACAGAACCCTTTAAGAAGGTAAAAAAAAAAAGAAGAAGTGATGGTAAAGGGAAATGTAAACCCTGGATATGGCCCAGAGATACAGTTTTGGGAGCTGGGATCATTTCCCCTGGGGAAAGCCATTCCTCAGTGGACATGAACCTACTATGTAAGTGTGTGTGTGCTTGTTTATGTATATATGATACATATTTCCATGTGAAGTCAAATAATTATAGAACCAAGGAATTGGGAATGATTTTAGAGGTGGTCCAGCCTAGTTCTTTTATCTCATAAAAAAGATCAGCAAGGCCCAGAGTAGGAGTGTGAACTTCCCAAAGTCATAATTTTTTATTGGCTGCTCCCAGATGGAACTTCCATAATCAATCAGCAACGTGGACTGATCTCTTCCGGATTTACAGCATGACTGAGACTGAAGACAAAACTCTGAGAAACCTAGCTTTCCAGAGAGGCATGTCCAAAGCCTCATTGAATGGCACTGCCTGCACACAGCTCCAGCCAATGAGAATTACCCTTCTTCCAACTTGAATTTAATCTAAACACACTTTTCTGACATCATTAAAGAAGGGTCTACCAAAAATTCCACTTTTCTATTGCAACTTTTTTCTCTCTCTTTTTATTGTGGTAAAATATACATAATATATTTTTACCATTTTAGCCATTTTTAAGTGTGCAAATTCAGTGGTATGAAGCGTAAACTTCACTATATACAGAACTTTTTCATCATCCCAAACAGAAACGCTATACCCATCAAGAAGTAATTCCCATTTTCTCCAACCCCCAGGCTCTGTTGACTTATATTTCCTTTCAATCTCTATGAATTTGCATAGTCTAGATACCTTATATAAGTGGAATCATACAATATTTATCCTTTTTGTGTCTGCCTTATTTCAGTTAGCATAACATTTTCAAGTTCATTCATTTTGTAGCATATGTCAGAACTTCATTCCTTTTTGTGGCTAAATAATGGTCCATTATATTTTGTGGTGTATCGCTACCACAATTTGTTTATCTTTTCATCTGTTGATAGACATGTGGGTTGTTTCCACCTTTTGGCAATTGTGCATAATACAGCAAGGAACACTGGTGTGCAAGTATCTGTTTCAGCTCCTGTTTTGAATTCTTTGAGGTATAAACCTAGAAGTACATTCACCGGACCATCTAGTAATTCTATACTTAACATTTTGAGGGACTGCCAAATTGTTTTCCACAGTGGCTGCATGTGCTGGTTTGAAAGGATGTATGTCCCCCAGAAAAGCCATATTTTAATCAAAATCCCATTTCATAAAGGCAGAATAATCCCTATTCAATACTGCATGTTTGAAACTGTAATCAGATCATCTTCCTGGAGATGTGATTTAATCAAGAGTGGTTGTTAAGCTGGATTAGGTGATGACATGTCTCCATAAAAGAGGAAACATTTTGGAGAATGAACGGGATTCAGAGAGAGCAGAGTAGAATGACATAGCCACGAGAAGCAGAGTTCACCAGCCAGTGACCTTTGGAGATGAAGAAGGAAAATGCCTCCTGGGGAGCTTCATGAAACAGGAAGCCAGGAGAAGTAGCTAGCAGATGATGCCGTGTTCACTACGTGCTCTTCCAGATGAGAGAGGAACCCTGACCGTGTTTACCACATGCCCTTCCACTTGAGAGGAACTCTGAACTTCATCGGCCTTCTTGAACCAAGGTATCTTTCCCTGGATGCCTTTGGTTGGACAAACTTTCTATATACTTGTTTTAATTGGGACATTTTCATGGCCTTAGAACTGCAAACTTGCAACTTATTAAATTCCCCTTTTAGGAAGCCATTCCGTTCCTGGTATATTGCATTTCTGCAGCTAGGCAAACTAGAACACTGCACCATTTTATATCCCACCAGAAATGCACAAAGATTTCTTTCTCCATATCTTTGCCAACACTTGTTATTTTCTGAGTTTTGATAATAGCCATCCTGGTGGGTGTGTAGTGGTATCTCATTATCATTTTGATTTGCATTTCCTAAAATTACTAATGATGTTGAGCACATTTTCATGTGCTTATTGCCCATTTGTATATTTTCTTTTGAGAAATGTCCATTCAAGTACTTCCTATCAAACAAATTGGGTAATTTGTTTTTTGTTGTTGAGTTGTAGGAGTTCTTTGCATAGTTTCGATACTAACCCCTTATCAGATATATTATTTGAAAATATTTTCTCCCATTCTGTGAGTTGCCTTTGCAAACTTGTGATAGTGTCCTCTGATGCACGAAAGTGTTTTTAATTTTGAAGAAGTCCCAATTATTTCTTTTCTTGCCTGTGGGGTTGATGTCATACTTAAAAGACAATTGCCAAATCCAAGGTCCTGAAACATTACGCCCTTCTGCTAGTTTTACAGTCGTGACTCTTAAATTTAGGCTTTTTTGACCCATTTTAAGTTAATTTTTATAAATGGTATGTGTCCTATTTCATTCTTTTGCATGTGGATAGCCAGTTGTCTCAGTACCATTTGTTGAAAAGACCCTTCCTTCCCCCACTGAGTGGTCTTGGCACCTTGTTGAAAATTAATTGACCATATATGTGACGACTTATTTCTGGAATTTCTATTCCATTCCATTGGTCTACATGTCTATACTTACGCCAGCACCACACTCTTTTTCTAATGCAAATTTGTTTAATTACATTCACATTCTATATAATCATCTACAGTATACAATCAGTGGTTCACAGTGCCATCATATAGGTGTGAATTCCTCACAAGTGATTTTTGAAAAGTTTTTACCAATAAACCTTAACATGCAAACATACAAACATTCTTAAAATACAAACATTCCATACATGGTGTACAATTAATGACACAATATCCTCACATGGTTGTGTATTCATCACCATGATAATTTTTTGGCACATTTGCATCACTCCAGGAAAAAAATAAAAAGCAAAAAGAAAAAATTCATACATACAATACCCCTTACCCCCACTTCTCTTTGACCACATGTATTTCCATCTACCCAATTTATTGTAATCTTTGTCTCTCCTATTATTTGTTTTTTTTTAATTTTCAAAAAAGATAATTTTTTATTACAAAAGCAATACAAATTCATTACAGAAAATTTGGAAACTAAAGAAAAGCTTAAAAGAGAAAAACCCTTTATAGTAGTAGATAACTACTATTAACGTTTTAGTGCATTTCTCTTTTTACGTAACTTTGTTTCCTAAGGTGTCATAGAATGTAAGATACCACATCAAGTTAATTACAGCTTCTTAGAGGTGAAGAGATAGCTTATTAATGTACGCAATTATTTCCCACTCATTTTCAATACATGCATCTACAGAATTGCGTGCCTCTTTTCCCTTCAGCGTTGCAAGTGAAATCTGAGTTCAGGACTTTTTTCACATTCTGAATATGAAGATTCTGTGGATCATCACGGAGACATCGTGATGTCCAGAATATGTACTCCTGATCATGATTTTTTAAGCAATCTTCAGGCAGGTGGTAGTAGTCAGTTTCAGACAGTTTTATTTTGAAGCGTATCAAGGAATTTCAGGGTTTTTACTGTGCTTCCTCTTTGTTTAAGTTTATAGATTTTGTTGCATTCCTGAACTGAATTCTAGTTTGTTTTTTCCTTTTTTTTCAAATTGAATTCTATTTTGAAGGAAAATAGACAGCTTCTCCTAAAAGTAGGCAGGAGGATTTTGACAGATTGATGGTCAACATTTCACTGATAGTCCTTCAAGAAGCACGAAAGAGACATGCCAACCTCTTTCTGCCTTGAAGATTCTATGATCTATTCCAAAGCATTTGATAATTTCTCTGGCTTCTTGACAGCATCTGCTGGAGTATGACAGGCAGTCATTTTGCACTTGTATTGGTGACAATAAGGAAAACAGCTTTATCTATTTGTGGTCATTCCTTTAGTGGCTAATATTTACTTCACACCCTGTACACTGAAGTCCCACCACTCTTTTTCTATGCTCCTTGGATGCAACATTTTTCAAAAGACAATTTAAGAAAGTGAAGACTCCCAATTTAGGTTGAAAATCTACCTTGTACATGATTTTCAAAACCAACTTACCACTCAGCTAGTTACTATTGCGCTTAGCTACAGACAATATATTTTTAACCCCTCTCAATGTATGAAACCACAAACCTTGGTTAATTTGATATATAAAAGTGACACCTTATTACTTGATGGCAAGTATGAGCTGTATCTCGGTTTTTGAGATAAAATATGAATAAAAGTTATCATCAAACAATGAAATATGAAGAATCAGAGAAAACTCATAATTAAAAATCAAAACTGAGTATAGACACTTCTGCCTTCTGAGGGGGTGGAGAGTGGGGAAAGTTTCATAATTCATATCAGCAATGGAGTACACGGTGTCTACTTCTCTTTCTCTTTTTTTTATTCTGATCATTCCGTTCTACATATATAATCAGTAATTCATAATATCACCACATAGTTGCATTTGCATCATCATGATCATTTCTTAGAACATTTGCACCAATTCAGAAAAAGAAATAAAAAGAGAACAGAAAGAATTCATACATACCATACCCCTTACCCGTCCCTTTCATTGATCACTAGCATTTCAATCTAAATTTATTTTAACGTTTGTTCCCCCATTATTTATTTTTATTTTTTTACTTTTCTTGGAACATTTGCTTCTATTCAGAAAAAAAAAAATGAAAACAGAAAAAAAATTATACATACCATATCCCATACCCCTCCCTTTCATTGATCACTAACATTTCAAACTAAACTCAGTTTAACATTTGTTCCTCCTATTATTTATTTTTATTCCATATGTTCTACTCGTCTGTTGACAAGGTAGATAAAAGGAGCATCAGACACAAGGTTTTCACAATCACACAGTCACATTGTGAACGCTATATCATTATACAATCATCTTCAAGAAACATGGCTACTGGAACACAGCTCTACATTTTCAGGCAGTCCCCTCCAGCCTCTCCATTACATCTTGACTAACAAGCTGATATCTATTTAATGCATAAGAGTAACCTCCAGGATAACCTCTCGACTCTGTTTGGGATCTCTCAGCCATTGACACTTTATTTTGTCTCATTTCACTCTTCCCGCTTATTTGTTTATTTTTTACTCATATCCTAGATGAAAGGAGCATCAGATACAGGGTTTTCGCAATCACACAGTCACATTGTAAAAGCTATATTATTATATAATCATCTTCAAGAAACTAGACTACTGAAACACAGCTCCTTTAGGTTCTTCCCTCCAGCCACTCTAATACACCATAAAGTAAAAAGGTATATCTATATAATGCATAAGAATAACTTCCAGGATAACCTCTTGATTCTATTTGAAATCTCTCAGCCACTGAAACTTTATTTTGTCTCATTTCTCTCTTTCCCCTTTTGGTCAAGAAGGTTTTCTCAATCCCTTGATACTGGGTCACAGCTTATCCCAGGATTTCTGTCCCATGTTGCCAAGGAGATTTATACCCCTGGGAGTCATGTCCCACGTGGTGGGGGAGGGCAGTGAGTTTACTTGACAAGTTAACATTTCTACCCCTGCAAGTCATGTCCCACGTAGGAGGGAGGGCAGTGAGTACACTTATCAAGTCGGCTTAGAGAGAGAGACCACATCTGAGCAATAAAAGAGGTTCTCTGGGGGTGATTCTTAGGCCTAATTTTAAGTAGGCTTAGCCTATTCTTTGCAGGAATAAGTTTCATAGGGGTGAACCCCACTTGAGAGCTTGGCCTACTGATTTGGTTGTCTCTACTGCTTGTGAAAGAATATAACAAATTCTCCCAATGGGGAAGTTGGATGTTTCCTCCTTTCTTCCCAATGCCCCAAGGCAACCTTGTAAATACTTCTTTATTCATTGCCCAAATTACTCTGGTATATATTGGGGCGTCATACTAACCTGAACAAACCAACTCATATCCTAGATGAAAGGAGCATCAGACACAGGGTTTTCATAATCACACAGTCACATTGTAAAAGCTATATTATTATATAATCATCTTCAAGAAACAAGACTACTGAAACACAGCTCCTTTAGGTACTTCCCTCCAGCCACTCTAATACACCATAAAGTAAAAAGGTATATCTATATAATGTATAAGAATAACTTATGCATTATTAAGTTATTCTTAATAACTTAGAGTCTCACGCCATATTCAAGATTCCCTGTACTTACACTGTTCAACTAAACTGACCATACAAGTTAAATTAGGAAGTGCACTATCCAAAATATACATTTTGCACCAAATTAACATCTCTCCCTTTGGTCTCACACAGAAGTTGAAGTTTTAAGATATGTCTGATATCATCCTTTACCCTCAGTTCACTGAGTTTTTACATATTAGTTAATCCATATGAGTGAGGCATGATAATATTTATCTTTTTGTTTCTGACATTTCATTCAACATAGAGTCCTTAAGGATAGAGTCCTATGGATGATATCATCCTTTACCCTGTGTATACCTTAGTTCTATCCAGATCAGCTTCAATCATATTTCTACTTGAAGGCAGTTCCCTTTTTCAACTTTTTAAAGAGTTCCTCTGTGGAGTACTGCTGACTCTCCTAGCTTCAGAGCTCTAAGTCTGAGTCGCAAGTCTCACACAAATACCCAAAGTTTCTGGGAATGACCAGATTATAAACAAACAGCTTAGTATCTCAGAATTTAGAATTAACAGTTACAACTCCTCAATATATTGACTGCTATAAGAGCGTACAATCTAGGACCATTTATGACAGGCCCAACCTTATAACCCATGCCTTTGACTTCAGTTCACTGAGTTTTTATATTGTAGTTAATCCATATGAGTGAGGCATGATGATATTTGTCTGTTTTGTTTCAGACATTTCATTCAACATAGAGTCCTTAAAGTTCATTCACCTAGTTGTATGCCTGACAACTTCGTTCCTTCTTGTGGCTGCTCAGTAGTTCATCGCATGTATCCACCATAGTTCCCCCTTCCATTCCTCAATACCTGTCACCTTAGGTCACCTCCATCCATTGTGGATCATGGGCACTGCTGCCATAGACACCAGTGTGCAAATGTAAATTCCAGTTCCCACGCTCAGTCCCTCCAGGTATATACTGAGCAACAGGGCTGCAGAAGGATCATATGGCAACCCCACCCCTAGCCTCCAGTGGAACCCCCACACTGCCTTCCAAGGGGCTGCACCCCTCAGTTTCCCTACCAACAGTGAATAGGTACCTTTCTTTCTCTGCATTTTCTCTGGCACTTATTTCTCTCTGTTCATTTTTAAACAGCTTTATTCACATATCAGAATCTAATTTGTGTATAGATGTGCCTTTGCCACCATAATCTATCTGAAGACATTTCCTTTTCTTCCACAAAAAATCCATACCCCTTCCCATGCATTACCACCCCATTAACATTTGGCTTTGGCATAATACCTTTGTTACTTTCAGTGGAAGCATATTACGATCTTACCGCAGACTATAGACACTAGTTTGCCTTGATTGTACTTTTTCCCATGTATCATCTATTTTCAACACGCTGCAATACTGACATTCATTTGATCTCCCTCATGCAAAAATGTTTTTTTTTATTTGTACATTTAGTCACTGTTCTTGTCCACTCTAGGAATTCCTAAATTATAGCATCTCAGTCTTTATCCTCTATCTTTCCTTCTGGTTTCATACAGGCCCCCAGCCCCCCTCCCTCTATCTTACTCACATTCAGCTTCATTTAGCTTATATTACTGTGCCACAATCAAGTAGTATCATGCTATCGATTTCTTAATTTTTACAATCAGTCTTGTTGCACAATCTATATTCCTTCAGCACCAATTGCCCAATCTCTACCCTATTTCTATCTCCTGATAACCTGTGTTCTTAACTTCAATTCTCCAAGTTCACTTATTAGTGTTAGTTCATATTAGTGATACAGTACAGTATTTTTCCTTTTGTTTCTGGCTAATTTCAGTCAGCATAATGTCCTCAAGTTTCATCCACATTGTTACATGCTTTATAATTTTATTCTGATTTACATTTGCATAATATTTCATCGCATGTATATACCACAGTTTGTTTAGCCACCATTGATGAATATTTGGGCTGTTTTCATCTCTTGACAATTCTAAATAATGTTCCTATAAACATTGGTGTACTAAGGTCCATTTATGTCCTTGCCCTCAGGTCCTCTAAATAGATACCTAGTAATGGGATTGCTGGATCATGTGGCAATTCTATGCTTAGCTTCCTGAGGAACCACCAAACTGCCTTCCAGATTGGTTGTACCATTTTACATTCCCACTAACAGTGGATATGCGTGACTCTTTTTCCACATTCTCTCAAGCACTTGTTGTTTTCTGTTTTTTCTATAATGGCCATTCTAGTAGATGTCAGATGATATCTCACGGTGGTTTTCATTTGCATTTCCCTAATAGCCAGTGAAGTTCATGTGCCTTTTATCATTTGTTTCCTCTTCTGAGAAGTGTCTGTTCATATATTTTGCCCATTTTTAAATTGGGTTGTTTGTCTTTTTTGTTGACTTGAAGAGTCTATTTATATATTCTGGATAATAAACCCTTTTCTGATATGTGGTTTCCAGATATTGTCTCCCATTGCATAGGCTGCCTTTTTACTTTCTTTAACACAGTTCTTTGATGCACAAAAGTGTTTAATTTTGAGGAGTTCCCAGTTATCTATTTCTTTCTTCAGTGCTCACGCTTTGGGTGTAAGGTCTAGGAAACCCCCTCCTATTACAAGTTTTATAAGATATTTCCCCACATTTTCTTCCAGAAGTCTATGGTTGGGTGCATGGGTGGTTCAGTGGTAGAATGCTCGCCTTCCTTGCGTTAGACCCGGGTTCAATTTCTGGACCATGCACCTATAAAAAAAAAAAGAATTTATGGTCTTAGCTCTAATGTTGAGGTCTTTGATCCATTTTGTATAAAGTGTGATATATGGATCCTCTTCCATTCTTTTGCATGTGGATATCCAGTTCTCCAAACACCATTTATTGAAGAGGCTGCTCTGTCCCAGGTGGGTAGGCTTCACTGCCTTATCAAAGACCAGTTGTTCATAATGAGAGGCTCTATATTTGAACACTCTATTCTATTCCATTGATCAGTATCTATCTTTATGCCAGTAACATGCTGTTTTGACCATTGTAGCTTCATAATATGTTTTAACATCAGGTAGTGTGAGACCTCCCACTTCATTTTTCTTTCTCAGGATATTTAAAGCTATTTGGGGCAAACTTCCCTTCCAAGTAAATTTGGTTATTGGTTTTTCTATTTCTGCAAAATAAGTTGTTGAGATTTTAATTGGTTTTGCACTGAATCTATAAATCAATTTGGGCAGAATTGACATCTTAACTGTATTTAGTCTTCCAATCTATGAACACAGTATGCCCTTCCATTTATTTGGGCCTTCCATGATTTCTTTTAGAAATTTCTTTCTTTCTTTCTTTCTTTTTTTTTTTTTTTACTTTTTCTATTGTATAGTATACCATATATACAAAGCAAATAAATAAAAAAGCAATAGCTTTCAAAGCACTCTTCAGAAAGTGGTTACAGGATAGATCCCAGAGTTTGTTATGGGCTACCATACCAACATCTCATATTTTTCCTTCTAGCTGCTCCAGAATATGGGAGGCTAGTGGGCTTAAACACTTTTTTTTTATTATCACAATTGACTTTTCTTTCTTTCTTTCTTTGTGAACAATAGCATATATACAAAAAAGCTATAAATTTCCTAGCAGAGCACCACAATTAGTTGTAGAACATATTTCAGACTTTGACATGGGTTACAATGTCACACTTTTAGGTTTTTACTTCTAGCTGCTCTAAAATACTGGAGAGTAAAAGAGATACAATTTAATGATTCAGCATTTATATTCATTTGTTAAGTCCTATCTTCTATGTATAATTTTACCATTACCTTTAATCTTTCCATACCTCCCATTGGGTTTTTTTGGGCTATGGCAATTCTAAATTTTTTATATTGGAAGGGTCTGTCACTAATATGGGGTGGGGAGATGGAACTATCTGATGTTCCGGAGAGGTTGGGCCAGGTTTCAGTACTTGTCTGGACCAGGGACGTTGTAGGTTTCCGGAAAGTTACTCTAGTGCATGGAACCCTTGTGGAATCTTATTTTGGATTGGCTGGAATGGTCCTGGTTAGGGGTTGACAGGTTATGATAGGTTGCAAGGTCTAACTGAAGCTTGCATAACAGCAACCTCCAGAGTAGCCTTTCGACTCTATTTAAACTCTCTCTGCCACTGATACTTTTTGGTCAAGATATAATTGTTGATCCCATGGTGCCAGGGAGTCCTCTCCCACGTCACCAGGGAGGCTTTCATCCCTGGATGTCATGTCCCATGTAGGAGGAAGGGCAATGATTTCACTTGCAGAGTTGGGCTTAGAGAGACTGAGGCCACCTTTGAACAACAACAGAGGTCCTCCAGAAGTAACTCTTAGGCATGCCTATAGGTAGTCTAAGCTCATGCTACCTACATTAGCTTCAAAAGAGTAAGCCTCCTGATCGAGGGCATGGCCTATTGAATTGGGTGTCCCTAAAGTTTGACACAGTATCAGGGGGTTCCCTGATGGTAAGGTTTAATAGTTCCATAGTCCTTCTCCTCTCCCTCAGGGTTTAGCAATTTCTTATAGTTTTCCATGTAGAGGTCTTTTGTATCCTTAGTTAAATTTATTCCTAAATATTGATTTTTTGGTTTCTCTTGTAAATGGTTTTTGTTTCTTGATTTCCTCCTCAGATTGCTAATTACTAGTGTATAGAAACATTACTGATTTTTGGGTGTTGATCTTGTACCCTGACATTTTACTGTACTCATTTATTTGCTCTAGTAGCTTTGCTAGTAGATTTTCAACATATAGTATCATATCATCTGCAAACAGTGAAAGTTTTACTTCTTCGTTTCCAGTTTGAGTGCCTTTTATTTCTTTTTCTTGTCTAATTGCTCCAGCTAGAACTTCCAGCATAATATTGAATAACAGTGGTGACAGTGGGCATCCTTGTCTTACTCCTGATATTAGAGGGAAAGTTCTCAGTCTTTCCCCATTGAGGATGATGTTATTTGTGGGCTTTTCATATATTTTCTTCATCATATCGAGGAAGTCCCCTTCTTTTCGTATCCTTTGAATTGTTTTCATCAAGGAAGAATTTGAATTTTGTCAAATGCCGTTTCTGTATCAATTGAGATTATCATGTGGTTTTCTGCTTTGATTTGTTGATAAGGTGTATTGCATTAATTGATTTTCTTATGTTGAACCATCTGTGCCATTTGAAAGGATATATGTACCCTAGAAAACTCATATTTTAATCCTAATGCCATTTTGTAAAGGCAGCCATTTCCTCTAATCCCTATTCAGTACTGTATATTTGAAACTGTAATTAGATCATCTCCTCGGAGATGTTACTCAATCAAGAGTGGTTGTTAAAATGGATTAGGTGGAGACGTGTCTCCACCCATTTGGGTGGGTCTTGATTAGCTTACTGGAATTATATAAAATTGGAAACATTTTGGAGAAAGGGAGAGATTAGAAGAGAGCAGAGAAGAATGACAGAGTCATGAAAAAGCCACAACAGAGAATGCTGCAGAGCCACGAAGTAGAGAGTCCACCAGCCAGTGATTTTTGGAGATGAAGAAGGAAAATGCCTCTCAGGGAACTGGAGAGGAAGCTAACAGATGATGCCATGTTCGCCATGAGCCCTTCCAGCTGAGAGAGGAACCCTGATCATGTTAACCATGTGCCTTTCCACTAAAGAGAGAAACTCTGAACTTCACCAGCCTTCTTGAGTCAAGGTATCTTTCCCTGGATGCCTTAGATTGGACATTTCTATAGACTTCCTTTAATTGGGATGGTTCCATGACCTAAAAACTGTTAACCTGCAACTTATTAAGTTCCCCCTTTTAAAAGCCATTCTTTTTCTGGTATATTGCATTCTGGCAGCTAGTAAACTAGAACAGATTTTGGTACTGGGAGGGGGGTGTTGCTGTGGTTTGCAAATACCAAATATGTTGGACCAGTTTTTTAAATGGGTAAGGGGAAGATTTTGAAGAAAAGTTGTGAGGCACTTGATAAAGAAGGCCTAGAATGCTTTGAAGAGACTGTTGGCAGAAATGTGGACTCTAAAGGTACTGTTGATAAGGCCTTAGAGAGAAATGAGGCATGTGCTATTTTAAACTGGAAGGAAGGTGATCCTTGTTTTAGAATAGCAGATAATCTGGCAAAATTGACTAGTGGCTTTGGCTGGAAGGCAGATTTTAAAAGCCATGAACTTGGATATTTAGCAGAAGAGGTCTCCAAATTAAATGTGGAAAGTGTAGCCTGTTTCGCCTCACAGCTTATAGTAAAATGTGGCAGGAGAGAAATAAGCTAAGAACTGAATTCTTCTGTACAAAGAAACCAGAAATTGATGTTCTGGAAAATTCTGGGCTTCTAGGAAGGGAGACTCCAGAGAATAGAGACCCTCATGAGAATTTGACCAGATGTGGAACCAGTCAGCTATTTCAGAGAAAGCCAGGATTGGACATGGAGTTACTCAGGAAGGATTTGTGGAAACTCCTTATGTCTGATGGGCATGATCCGAGGCTACTGCATAGAAAGCCAATGAGATGGTTGTGGGATCTGTATAAAGAGAACCACTGCTAGTCAGGACTGAGAGGGACAGAGAAGGGACATATTGGAGGAAAAATAACTTCAGAGGCAAAACCATGGAGGCTGGGATCTGAAGTCAAGAAGTCTCGGGCCAGGAAAGCAGACCCACCCAAGTATGTGGAAAGGGTGCGTTTGCCCCAAAGGCAGAGGGTGGGCCTTCTACCTCGTTGCAGTGGAAGAGTTGTGCCACCTCAGGCCTAGGAGAGGGGGAAGTACATTCCTTGGGGACTGGGGAGAGCCTGGCTGTCACCACATGAAGGGGTTGAGTGTGTGCCCCGGAGATGGCAGAGAGTCTGGGTGCAGCCCTGATGCTTGGAGAGGGTGGAGCTGAGAAAAAGGTGGTCTCCCCAATGTCCTCCAAGGTTGCATTCAGAGATTGGCAGGCCTCTGCCTAGGCTCTTGGAAAGGGTAGGACTGCCGCTTTCTAAAACTCTAAAGATAAATGACTCTCAGACTTTGAAAGCTAATGGACTTTGCCCTGCAGGTTTTTGAAACTATATGAGTCCAGTGACCCCTGTGTTCCTTCCTTCCTGTGGAAATATGTATATATATCCTATGACTGTTCCTCCTTTGTATGTTGGCATCAAAATAACTTGTTTTGAGTTTTTACAGGTCCAGAGTCAGAGGAGAACTTTGCTTTAGGACAGACCATGCCTGTAACTAACTTTGAGACTTGGCACTGGTTTTAAACTTGTATTTGTAATGTTACCGAAATGGTTTAAGGTTTTCTGATAATGTTATAGAATGAATATATTTTGTATATAGGGAAAACATGTCTTTTTTAGGGTTCAGGGGATGGAATATGCTGGTTTGAAAAGGTTTATGTACTCTAGAATAGCCATGTTTTAATCCCATTTTGTGGGAGCAATGCTTCCTTCTAATCCCTATTCAGTATGTTGGAAACTTTAAATTATCTCCATGGAGATGTGACTCATTCAAGAGTCCAGTCTAACACTGGATTAGATGGAAATGCATCTCCACCCATTCCAGGTAGGTCTTGATTGGTTTTACTAGAATCCTTTAAAAGAAAAAGCACTTTGGAAAAAGCTAGAGAACAAGAGAGAAAGCCACAAGAATCTGAGAGAGCAGAGAATGCTGAGCACCACAAAGTAGAGAGTCCATCAACCAGTGACTTTTGGAGATGAAGAAGGAAAGCATTTCCCAGAGAGCTGGAGAGGAAGCTAACAGATTACAACAGGTTCGCCATGTGCCCCTCTAGCCGAGAGAAACCCTGACCATGTTCACATGTGCCCTTCCACTTGAGAGAGAAATCCTGGACTTCATCGGCCTTCTTGAATCAAGATATCTTTCCCTGGGTGCCTTAGATTGGACATTTCTATATACTTGCTTTAATTGGGACATTTCCATGGCCTAAAAACTGTTAACTTGCAACTTATTAAATTCTCCTTTTAAAAAGCCATTCTGTTTCTGGTATATTGCATCCTGGCAGCTAGCAAACTAGAACACCATCCTTGCATACCTGGAATACATCCCATTTGGTCATGGTGTATAAATCTTTTAATGTGCTGCTGAATTTAATTCACAAGTATTTTGTTGAGCATTTTTGCATCTATATCATTAGAGAGATTGGTCAATCATTTTGTTTTCTTGTATTATCTCTGTCTGGCTTTGGTATTAGGGTGATGTTGACTTCATAGAATTAATTAGGTAGCTTTCCCTCCTCTTCAATTTTTTTTGAAGGGTTTGAGCTTGACTGGTACTAGTTCTTTCTTGAATTCTTGGTAGAATTCACATGTGAAGCCATCTGGTTCTGGACCCTTCTTTTTTTAGGGCTTCTTGATGATTGATTCAATCTCTTTACTTGTGATTGGTTTGTTGAGGTTGTCTATTTTTTTCTTGAGTCAAGGTTGGTTGTTCATGTCTTTCTAGGAAGTTGTTCATTTCATCTATGTTATCTAGTTTATTAGCATACAGTTGCTCATAGTATACTCTCATTACCTCCTTTATTTCTGCGGGGACAGTGGTAATGTCTCCTCTTCCATTTCTGATTTTATTTATTTGCATCTTCTCTCTCTCTCTCTCTCTCTCTCTCTCTCTCTCTCTCTCTCTCTCTTTTGTCAACCTAGCTAAGGGCCCATCAATGTTATTGATTTTCTCAAAGAACCAACTTTTGGTTTTGTTGGTTTTCTTGATTATTTTCATGTTCTCAATTTCATTTATTTCTGCTCTAATCTTGATTACTTTTTTCCTTTTGTTTGCTTTGGGGTCGGTTTGCTGTTCTCTCTTAACTTCTTGCAAGTGAACAGTTAATTCCTTGATTTTTGCTCTTTCTTGATATAGGCATTTAGGAAATAAATTTCCCTTTTAGCACTGCCTTTGCTGTATCCCATAAAATTTGATATGTTGTGTTTTCATGCTCATTTGCCTTGAGATATCTACTGATTTCTTTTGTAATTTCTTCCTTGACTCGCTGGTTGTTTAAGAGTGTGTTGTTGAGCCTCCATATATTTGTGAATTTTCTGGCCCTCTCCCTGTTATTGATTTCCAACTTCATTCCATTATGAGCTGAGAAAGTGCTTTATATGATTTCGATCCTTTTAAATTTATTGAGAGTTTCTTTCTCTTTTTTTTATTAATTAAAAAAAGAATTAACAAACAATTAGAAATCATTCCATTCTACATGTACAATCAGTAATTCTTAATAACATCACATAGTTGCATATTCATCATTTCTTAGTACATTTGCATCGATTTAGAAAAAGAAATAAAAAGACAACAGAATAAGAATTAAAACAATAATAGAAAGAAAAAAAAAACGAAAAAACAAAAAACCTATACCTCACATGCAGCTTCATTCAGTGTTTTAACATAATTGCATTACAATTGGGTAGTATTGTGCTGTCCATTTCTGAGTTTTTATATCCAGTCCCGTTGTACAGTCTGTATCCCTTCAGCTCCAATTACCCCTTCTTTTTTTTTTTTTTAATTAACGGAAAAAAAGAAATTAACCCAACATTTAGAAATCATACCATTCTACATATGCAATCAGTAATTCTTAACATCCTCACATAGATGCATGATCATCATTTCTTAGTACATTTGCATCGGTTTAGAAGAACTAGCAACATAACCGAAAAAGATATAGAATGTTAATATAGAGAAAAAAATAAAAGTAATAATAGTAAAATCAAAACAAAACAAAACAAAACAAAAACCTATAGCTCAGATGCAGCTTCATTCAGTGTTTTAACATGATTACTTTACAATTAGATATTATTGTGCTGTCCATTTTTGAGTTTTTGTAATTAGTCCTGTTACACCGTCTGTATCCCTTCAACTCCAATTGCCCATTATCTTACCCTGTTTCTACCTCCTGCTGGACTCTGTTACCAATGACATATTCCAAATTTATTCTCGAATGTCTGTTCACATCAGTGGGACCATACAGTATTTGTCCTTTAGTTTTTGGCTAGACTCACTCAGCATAATGTTCTCTAGGTCCATCCATGTTATTACATGCTTCATAAGTTTATCCTGTCTTAAAGCTGCATAGTATTCCATCATATGTATATACCACAGTTTGTTTAGCCACTCTTCTGTTGATGGAGATTTCGGCTGTTTCCATCTCTTTGCAATTGTAAATAACACTGCTATAAACATTGGTGTGCAAATGTCCGTTTGTGTCTTTGCCCTTAAGTCCTTTGAGTAGATACCCAGCAATGGTATTGCTGGGTCGTATGGCAATTCTATATTCAGCTTTTTGAGGAACCGCCAAACTGCCTTCCACAGTGGTTGCACCATTTGACATTCCCACCAACAGTGGATAAGTGTGCCTCTTTCTCCGCATCCTCTCCAGCACTTGTCATTTTCTGTTTTGTTGATAATGGCCATTCTGGTGGGTGTGAGATGGTATCTCATTGTGGTTTTGATTTGCATTTCTCTAATGGTCAGGGACATTGAGCATCTCTTCATGTGCCTTTTGGCCATTTGTATTTCCTCTTCTGATAGGTGTCCGTTCAAGTCTTTTTCCCATTTTGTAATTGGGTTGGCTGTCTTTTTGTTGTTGAGATGAACAATCTCTTAATAAATTCTGGATACTAGACCTTTATCTGATATATCATTTCCAAATATTGTCTCCCATTGTGTAGGCTGTCTTTCTACTTTCTTGATGAAGTTCTTTGATGCACAAAAGTGTTTAATTTTGAGGAGCTCCCATTTATTTATTTCCTTCTTCAGTGTTCTTGCTTTAGGTTTAAGGTCCATAAAACCGCCTCCAGTTGTAAGATCCATAAGATATCTCCCAACATTTTCCTCTAACTGTTTTATGGTCTTAGACCTAATGTTTAGATCTTTGATCCATTTTGAGTTAACTTTTGTATAGGGTGTGAGAAATGGGTCTTCTTTCATTCTTTTGCATATGGATATCCAGTTCTCTAGGCACCATTTATTGAAGAGACTGTTCTGTCCCAGGTGAGTTGGCTTGACTCAAAAAGATCAAATCTCCATAGATGAGAGAGTCTATATCTAAGCACTCTATTCGATTCCATTGGTCGATATATCTATCTTTATGCCAATACCATGCTGTTTTGACCACTGTGGCTTCATAATATGCCTTAAAGTCAGGCAGCGCGAGACCTCCAGCTTCGTTTTTTTTCCTCAAGATGTTTTTAGCAATTCGGGGCACCCTGCCCTTCCAGATAAATTTGCTTATTGGTTTTTCTATTTCTGAAAAATAAGTTGTAGGGATTTTGATTGGTATTGCATTGAATCTGTAAATCAATTTAGGTAGGATTGACATCTTAACTATATTTAGTCTTCCAATCCATGAACACGGTATGCCCTTCCATCTATTTAGGTCTTCTGTGATTTCTTTTAACAGTTTTTTGTAGTTTTCTTTATATAGGTTTTTTGTCTCTTTAGTTAAATTTATTCCTAGGTATTTTATTCTTTTAGTTGCAATTGTAAATGGGATTCGTTTCTTGATTTCCCCCTCAGCTTGTTCATTACTAGTGTATAGAAATGCTACAGATTTTTGAATGTTGATCTTGTAACCTGCTACTTTGCTGTACTCATTTATTAGCTCTAGTAGTTTCGTTGTGGATTTTTCCGGGTTTTCGACGTATAGTATCATATCGTCTGCAAACAGTGATAGTTTTACTTCTTCCTTTCCAATTTTGATGCCTTGTATTTCTTTTTCTTGTCTAATTGCTCTGGCTAGAACCTCCAACACAATGTTGAATAATAGTGGTGATAGTGGACATCCTTGTCTTGTTCCTGATCTTAGGGGGAAAGTTTTCAATTTTTCCCCACTGAGGATGATATTAGCTGTGGGTTTTTCATATATTCCCTCTATCATTTAAAGGAAGTTCCCTTGTATTCCTATCTTTTGAAGTGTTTTCAACAGGAAAGGATGTTGAATCTTGTCGAATGCCTTCTCTGCATCAATTGAGATGATCATGTGATTTTTCTGCTTTGATTTGTTGATATGGTGTATTACATTAATTGATTTTCTTATGTTGAACCATCCTTGCATACCTGGGATGAATCCTACTTGGTCATGATGTATAATTCTTTTAATGTGTTGTTGGATATGATTTGCTAGAATTTTATTGAGGATTTTTGCATCTATATTCACTAGAGAGATTGGTCTGTAGTTTTCTTTTTTTGTAATATCTTTGCCTGGTTTTGGTATGAGGGTGATGTTGGCTTCATAGAATGAATTAGGTAATTTTCCCTCCACTTCGATTTTTTTGAAGAGTTTGAGGAGAGTCGGTACTAATTCTTTCTGGAACGTTTGGTAGAATTCACATGTGAAGCCATCTGGTCCTGGACTTTTCTTTTCAGGAAGATTTTGAATGACTAATTCAATTTCTTTACTTGTGATTGGTTTGTTGAGGTCATTTATGTCTTCTTGAGTCAAAGTTGGTTGTTCATGTCTTTCCAGGAACCTGTCCATTTCATCTAAATTGTTGTATTTATTAGCATAAAGTTCATAGTATCCTGTTATTACCTCCTTTATTTCTGTGAGGTCAGTAGTTATGTCTCCTCTTCCATTTCTGATCTTATTTATTTGCATCCTCTCTCTTCTTCTTTTTGTCAATCTTGATAAGGGCCCATCAATCTTATTGATTTTCTCATAGAACCAACTTCTGGTCTTATTGATTTTCTCTATTGTTTTCATGTTTTCAATTTCATTTATTTCTGCTCTGATCTTTGTTATTTCTTTCCTTTTGTTTGCTTTGGGATTAGTTTGCTGTTCTTTCTCCAGTTCTTCCAAGTGAACAGTTAATTCCTGCATTTTTGTCTTTTCTTCTTTTCTGATATAGGCATTTAGGGCAATAAATTTCCCTCTTAGCACTGCCTTTGCTGCATCCCATAAGTTTTGATATGTTGTGTTTTCATTTTCATTCGCCTCGAGGTATTTACTAATTTCTCTTGCAATTTCTTCTTTGACCCACTCGTTGTTTAAGAGTGTGTTGTTGAGCCTCCACGTATTTGTGAATTTCCTGGCACTCCACCTATTATTGATTTCCAACTTCATTCCTTTATGATCTGAGAAAGTGTTGTGTATGATTTCAATCTTTTTAAATTTGTTAAGACTTGCTTTGTGACCCAGCATATGGTCTATCTTTGAGAATGATCCATGAGCACTTGAGAAAAAGGTGTATCTTGCTGTTGTGGGATGTAATGTCCTATAAATGTCTGTTAAGTCTAGCTCATTCATAGTAATATTCAGATTCTCTATTTCTTTATTGATCCTCTGTCTAGATGTTCTGTCCATTGATGAGAGTGGGGAATTGAAGTCTCCAACTATTATGGTATTTGTGTCTATTTCCCTTTTCAGTGTTTGCAGTGTATTCCTCACGTATTTTGGGGCATTCTGGTTCTGTGCATAAATATTTATGATTGTTATGTCTTCTTGTTTAATTGTTCCTTTTATTAGTGTATAGTGTCCTTCTTTGTCTCTTTTAGCTGTTTTACATTTGAAGTCTAATTTGTTGGATATTAGTATAGCCACTCCTGCTATTTTCTGGTTGTTATTTGCATGAAATATCTTTTCCCAACCTTTCACTTTCAACCTATGTTTATCTTTGGGTCTAAGATGTGTTTCCTGTAGACAGCATATAGAAGGATCCTGTTTTTTAATCCATTCTGCCATTCTATGTCTTTTGATTGGGGAATTCAGTCCATTAACATTTAGAGTTATTACTGTTTGGATAATATTTTCCTCTACCATTTTGCCTTTTGTATTATATATATCATATCTGACTTTCCTTCTTTCTACACTCTTCTCCATACCTCTCTCTTCTGTCTTTTCGGTTCTGACTCTAGTGCTCCCTTTAGTATTTCTTGCAGAGCTGGTCTCTTCATCACAAATTCTCTCAGTGACTTTTTGTCTGAGAGTGTTTTAATTTCTCCCTCATTTTTGAAGGACAATTTTGCTGGATATAGGAGTCTTGGTTGGCAGTTTTTCTCTTATAGTAATTTAAATATATCATCCCACTGTCTTCTAGCCTCCATGGTTTCTGCTGAGAAATCTACACATAGTCTTATTGGGTTTCCCTTGTATGTGATGGATTGTTTTTCTCTTGCTGCTTTCAAGATCCTCTCTTTCTCTTTGACCTCTGACATTCTAACTAGTAAGTGTCTTGGAGAACACCTATTTGGGTCTAATCTCTTTGGGGTGCGCTGCACTTCTTGGATCTGTAATTTTAGGTCTTTCATAAGAGTTGGGAAATTTTCAGTGAAAATTTCTTCCATTAGTTTTTCTCCTCCTTTTCCCTTCTCTTCTCCTTCTGGGAAACCCACAACACGTATATTTGTGCGGTTCATATTGTCCTTGAGTTCCCTGATACCCTGTTCAAATTTTTCCATTCTTTTCCCGATAGTTTCTGTTTCTTTTTGGAATTCAGATGTTCCATCCTCCAAATCACTAATTCTATCTTCTGTCTCTTTAAATCTATCATTGTAGGTATCCATTGTTTTTTCCATCTTTTCTACTTTATCCTTCACTTCCATAAGTTCTGTGATTTGTTTTTTCAGTTTTTCTATTTCTTCTTTTTGTTCAGCCCATGTCTTCTTCATGTCCTCCCTCAATTTATCGATTTCGTTTTTGAAGAGGTTTTCCATTTCTGTTCATATATTCAGCATTAGTTGTCTCAGCTCCTGTATCTCATTTGAACTGAGCCATATTTTCAATTTTCTGAGCGTGATCCGTTATCTTCTGCTGGCATCTGGGCATTTAGTCAGATTTCCCTGTGTGTTGGACCCAACAGGTTGAAAGATTTTTCTGTGAAATCTCTGGGTTCTGTTTTTCTTATCCTGCCCAATAGGTGGCGCTCGTGGCACACGTTTGTCTGTGGGTCCCACCAGTAAAAGGTGCTGTGGGTCCTTTAACTTTGGAAAACTCTCGCCGTGGGGGAGGTTCGCCAGCCAAAGCGGCTTGGAAGAGTGCCAGCCGGTCCGGGGTCCAAACGTAGGGAGGGTCGCCGGCCGCCGCAGTCCGGGAGAGCGCCCGTCTGAATTTCCTAGTTGGCCTGGGGCACCAAGCGTGGCGGGAGGGCGTCAGCCGCCGTGGCCTGGGAGAGTGCACCGTTCCCAGCTGGATCGGGAGTCACGTGTTTGGAAGGGACCCCCAGTCACCGTTCTCCGCGGCCTGGGGATTTCCGATCCAATTCTCTCAGTTGGTCCGGGGGGCCGCGCGTGGTGGCGGCGCCAGCCGCCGCGGCTTGAGGGGACCGCCTGACCAATTCTGCCAGCTGGCCCGGGAAGGAGGAAGGGAGGGACTCCGTCTGCTTGTCGCCCCGCCCGGGGAAGCCCGCGCCCCTCAGCGATCTCCCCAGAGCTGGTTCTCTCAGCCAGTCAGCCATTCCAGGATGGGGTACGCTGTCTTTTTGATCTCTGTCGTGGCTCCGGGAGCTGTTCTGTATTGTTTCTACTCCCCTAGTAGCTGTTCTGGAGGAGGAACTAAGATCTGCGCGTCTTACTAAGCCGCCATCTTCTCCGGAAGTCTGATGCTCCTTTTATCTACCTTATCAACAGATGAGTAAAACATATGGAATAAAAATAAATAATAGGGGAAACAAATGTTAAAATAAATTTAGTTTGAAATGCTAGTGATCGATGGGGGGAGTATGGTATGTATGAATTGTTTTCTGTTTTCTTTTTATTTCTTTTTCTGAGTAGATGCAAATGTTCCAAGAAATTATCATGATGATGAATATGCAACTATGTGATGATATTGTGAATTACTGATTCTGTATGCAGAATGGAATGATCAAAAGTTAAGAACGTTTGCGTTTGTTTGGTGTTACATTTAAAAAAAAAATTAATTAAAAAAACAAATGAAGGGCTTGGCTTATTGATCTGGGTGTCCCTAATGTTTGACACAGTATCTGGGATTTCCCCAATGGTAGTTTAATAGTTCCAAATTATTTCTTCCATCCCTCAAGAGACTTTGTCAATATGTTTTGATTATCAGCTTAATATCCTGGGAAGTATCCAGACATTACAACCTTCAAATGGATCCTGAAACCTAGAGGACCCATATTCTCCACATCATCAGCTAATTCCATCTCCCTACCCCGTATTATTGACAGCCCCTTCCAACATGAAAAAGTTAGAATGGCCATAGCCCAAATAACCTAAAGAGTGGGATAGAAAGATCAAAGGTGATGGTGGAGTTATACAGAGAAGGGAGGGTTTAACAAATGAGTATGACTGTTGAATCATTATATTCGAATTTCTTTTAGTCTCCAGTATTTTAGATCAGCTAGAAGTCAAAACCTAAAATTGTGGAATTGTAACCCATACCAAACTCTGAAATCTGTTCTACAACGAATTGCTGTGCTGTGCTTTGAAATTTATTACTTTTTTGTATATATGTTATTTTTCACACAAAAGAAGTTAGTTATGATGATTAAAAAATATTTATTCTTTCTAGTCCCCAATGTTCTGGAGCAGCTAGAAGGATATAACTGAGAGGATGGTATGGTAGCCCATGACAAACTCTGGGATCTGTCCTGTAACTACTTGCTGAAGAGTGCTTTGAAAACGATTGCTTTTTCCTTTCCCTGCTCTGTATATATGTTATATTATACAATTTAAAAAGGTGAAAAAAATACATTACATCTCAGTATCTTACCACTATACATAATTGTAACAGTAATTTTTATATTTTTTATCATAAACACTTTTACTATTGGCAGTTTCTGACTCACCATTCTTCATAGCTGTACAGTTTTCCATTGAATTATCATACTACTATCCATTTGGCCACTTTCCCTGTGTGATTTTCACTGTTTCACCAGAGTACCACCATAGACATTTTCATATATTAATTTTCCTTCAAGTTTTTTTTAGAATAGAATTCCCTCAAAGCGGAAACAACTTTGTTATTCTCATTACATGCTGAAACTTGTTTCTAAATGATTCCATGAATTTATAGTGCCCTTAGTCACTTTCAGCATGAGGGTGCCAATTTCACTAAAGCTTTTCTAGCACTGGATGCTATCATCAATAAATGTGTTTTAAGTATCTACTTTCTGAATCACATAGTGCTAGATACTATAGTATCTATAGTATTTGTTCTATTCTATTCTATTCTATTCTACACTACACTATACAATACTATAGTATACTATACTACACTACACTACACAATACTATACTATACCATACCATACCATACCATACCATACCAAACCATACCATACCATACCATACCATACCATACCATACCATACCATACCATACCATACCATACCATACCATACCATACCATACCAAACCATACCATACCATACCATACCATACCATACCATACCATACCATACCATACCATACCATACCATACCATACCATACCATACCATACAATACTATACTATAGTGTACCAAAGGAGCTGATCTGTGCTCTCGGGAGGTTTACAGTCTGGTTGGGGAAACTTAAAATGCACACAGTAATGGCAGTGATTACAGGATACAGGATATGGTGGGCTGCAGTTGTTTTTTTCCACTCTTTCCATCATTTGCCCCCTTTGGAGGCATAACACATACCAAACTACAATAAAAGAAAAAGAAGAAAAGGACCCCTTTCCCTGATTTTTTTTTCATGTTTAAGTTTTTGAATAAGGAATACTGTTACATGATTCAAAAATTTGAAAATATTAAAGGGCCACGACCCTGGCCCTCCACAAAAAAGACTGATGTTTTTCCACAAAAATACTGATGTTATTAGTTTCCTGCAAATATTTCTAATGAACAAACACATATATATGCATATATGCATTAATGATAACATATTATAGAATGTTATTTTATAATATATAAATATGTAAATTACACAAAAATATATATTATTCCTTCCACGACTCTACAAACTGTAGCATTCCTATACATTTGTCTGCACTTGCAACCACCTACACAGCCCAGAGAGCCAGGAATTAGCAGGTACGTCAAAGGAATAGGGTGAAAAGACTGTTGCCCACACCCAAGGTAGGCTCTGAAAGTAGGCACTTGAGTGTGAGGCAGGGCCATCTCTGCATATTCTTTTGAACTGTGGATTGACAAGCCCAGGGGAAGCTGTTTCCTGCAATGTTGGCGCCAATGCCCACCCTTTTGGCATACATAGGAGGTTATAGGGATATGATCCGGTTGGTCATGATTCCCAATTAGGCATCTATGCTGATCCAGTCAGTTTTCCTCTTTACCCTCAGCCTTGTGCTGTCTAGATACTGAAGCCTGGTTCTGGACATGAATAACTGGTTGGGTGATCCTGGGTGAAGCAGAGAACAGCCAAATGCCACAGCTCATTTTCAAAAACATTTTGCACGGATCCAAGATCTGGTCAAAAATGAACAAAAAGAGCGTTATGATCACTTACCAAAGGCCGGAAAACAGACTTAAGCAGTAGCAGCACACTTCAAACACAGCAAGGGCTCTGCAAATACTTCCTGTGGCTGACAATGACTCTGAGTCTCTGAATTCAGAGGAGAGAGACCAAAAAGGGCTAGGAAGGCTGCACCAAGAAGACAGGTGTGGCAACCCAGGGGTCGGGACCCCTCGCCCAAAGGGTGGAGCCGTGAGCACCCAGCAGCCCACATCACCAGAACACAGACTTTGAAGGTCACCGAACCTAATCACTGTTGGTAATCAACTTTCACGAGACTCATTTGAGACCTCTTTGTGACCAGGTCTCCCCGAGGCTCTGCTGTATAAGGCGTTCCTTCCCTTCCTCTTGCTTTTTGCAGATTGCTGATTTCCATTTCCGGACCGGCCACCATTGCAGAACTTTTTGCCTGGTGTGTTCTTTGGTTTCGGGCTTGAGCTGAGCTGGAACAACAAGACACAAAAACAGTGCCAGTTTGGATTTTCATTTGATTGATATTTTCATAAACCCACAGCCCTACCTACTTCAGTTTAGCACTGCCACTTGCCTCTGCTCCCCCACTCTACCTTTCAGTTTTATAGTTCCCCTGGATGCTACTCTTTCCCCTCTCTATTTTAAATATTTTCTTACTGGATTTCCCCTGGAGAGAGGGGCCCGCCATAGCTGGGTCTCTTTGCAGGAAAAGTTTTAAACAACTGATAAGAACACTGGAGATGATTAATTCTAACTGTCTCTTTCTTTCTTTCCTTGTTTTGCATGGGCAGGCACTGGGAATTGAACCTGGGTCTGGCATGGCAGGCGAGAACTCTGCCTACTGAGTCACATGGCCTGCCCTAACTGTCTCATTTTGATGGATAGGAAAACTCAAACCCAAAGAGAGAAGTCATTGGTGACTTGAGCAAAATATCAACTTTCAATCTTCCTATATATCAATAGCTTTCATTTTGGATAGAGGTCAGCTGACAAGCTTTGAATTTCACATATACTGGATTGAAATTATTTTATTTTTTATTACACACTCACCAGAATAGTTATAGTTTTGAAAATTATATAAAACTGAAAATACCAAGCATTAGCAAGGATGTAAAGATTCCTTGCTGGTGGGAGCCTAAACTGATTCAAATGCTTTGTAAAATTGCTTGGCAGTACCTACTAAAACTAAACGTATGCCTGCCCTACAGCCTAGCAATTCTACTCCTAGGGAATTGAGTGCGTATGTCTGCCAAAAGACAGACATGCAAATGTTCATAGCAGCTTTATTTTTAAAAATACGTGTTTTTTTTTTTTTTCTTATGGGTAGGCTCCGGGAATCAAACCTGGGTCTCCAGCATGGCAGGTGAGAACTCTGCCACTGAACCACTGTTGCCCATCCTGCAGCATTATTTTTATTTTTTATTTTTTTATACATGGGTAGGCACCGGGAATCGAACCTGGGTCCTCTGGCATGGCAGGCAAGCGTTCTTAACTGCGGAGCCACTGTGGCCCACCCAACAGCATTATTTTTAATAGCCAAAACTGGAAACAATGCAAATGTCCATTAAAAGAAGAATGGACAAATAATTTGTGGTATATTCATATAATGAAATGGTATACAGCAAAAACAAATACACTGAAACCAGAAAAGAATGAACTACTAATTCACACAACAACATGGATAAATCTCAAAGACATTATGCTGAGTGAAAGAAACTAGCTACAAAAGCATACATACTGGACAGATGAGCAAAACATATGGATTAAAAGAAATAAATAATAGGGGGGACAAATGTTAAAATTAAAAAATATATATTGGGTAGATGGAAATACTAGCGGTCAATGAGAGGGAGGGGTAAGGGGTATGGTATGTATGAGTTTTCTTTTCTTTTTCTAGAGTGATGCAAATGTTCTAAAAAATGATCATGGTGATGAATTATACAACTATGTGATGATAGTGTGAGCCATTGATTGTACACCATGTATGGAATGTTTGTATGTTAAGAATGTAAGTTCTAGTATGTTGTTCTATCAATAAAATTTTTTAAAAAAGCATACATACTATAGATTACATTTATATGAAATTCAACAACAGACAAAAACTATTTTATAGTGCTAGAAGTCAGGGTAGTAATCATGGGCTGGAAGTTGGGGATATGGGAGCAAAAGGGATTCTGCCACGAGGAACCACTGGGATGCTGATAATGTTCCAGATCTTTATTTGGGTGGTAATTACACAGATATAAATACATGGAAAAATTTGTTTTAAGTTGAACACTTAAGACTTGCCCAATTCCTATGTAAGTCATGCTTCAATAAAAAGAAAAAGTGATTTATATTTTATCTGCAATGGACAAAAGGTCTGGTGATAAAAATACTTTCATTATTTCAAAAAATAACTTATTTTTAAAATTCAAGGCTCTTAAGAGTTATTGTTTTCATTATTTCTATGGAAGATTGCATAATGTACCTGAGAAAATAAACATTTTCTTAGTCTTAATCCATTCCTGCGTTTGTGAACTCTTTTTAAAGGGGAGTTATAGTAACATCTTGTGGAGATGTTATATTTAAATAAACTGGGGGTAATTGAATCAGGTTGGGCTTTAATTCAGATTATTGGAGTCCTCTACAAGCACAGTGAAATTCAGACAGTGAGAAGCTACTGAAGAACATGGAAGAGAAAGAGAGGATGTCACCATGTGCATCGCCACGTGACAGGAAAGCCAAGAACCCAATGGTCACCAGCAGCCACCCTCAGAACTCCACATTTGGGAAGAAAGCATTGCCTTGCTGATGCCTGTATCTTGGACTTTTCCTGGCCTCAAACCCATCATTAATAAATTCCTGTCATTTAAGCCAAACCATTGTATGTATTTCATATAGCAGCCAGGGAAACTAAGGGAATCGCCCGCCTGACTGACTGCGTCAGCCACCAACTCGTCGGCCCACTTCCAATCCATCCTCACTCACAGGCGCTCCCGGGAGGTATTCACTAGATGCTGACTTAAAGAGTGGCAAAATGGGAGAGGCCTTCCAGACATGCCAGTCCCAAGCCCTTTTGCACCCTGATCACCGGTCCTTCGTGGCACTCCTGTCTTTTTTATTTGTAAGCATCACCCTGCAAAGGCGGAGAAACGCGGGCCACCTACTGAATCCCCAGTCAGCAGCTTGCCGGGTCGTGGTCAGCGGCTGAGGCCTCAGAGCGCTGTGGCGTCATCAGCGCATGCGCCTCCCCTTCCCCCCGCACCCCCCTCGCTTCTCTTTGCGCAGGCGCGGACGCGAGCGTGGGGCGTCTGGAGGCTGCGGGGCTGCGGGCGGTCGGCATCACTGGGTTTGTGGCCTGCGTTTCTGCCGCTCCAGCCACGCACTCCCTGAGGCATCGAGGCGCAGTGGGTTGAGCGTCCCCCTGTGCCCTGGGCCGTGTGACCATGGAGAACCAGGTGCTGACGCCTCACGTGTACTGGGCTCAGCGACACCGCGAACTGTATCTGCGCGTGGAGCTAAGTGATGTTCAGGTAAGGGTCGGGTCGCTGTGTCACAGCCCCGGAGCGCCCGCTGGGACCCCCGACCTTTTTGTCCGCGTGCGCGCTGGACAGCCTGAAGGTCCGGGACGCTGTGCCTGACGGCGTCCAGACACTGGCAGGCGCTGGCCCTCGTTGAGGCACTGCCAGCAGATCACGGGCCCGAGGCGCGACCCACTGTGGGCTGCAGGCATCTTCAGGTGGTCGGCGAGTCCTGCGCAGTCCTGCGCGGCTGGTGCGAGCCTCCTCTTTGTTGGCTGCCTGCGGCCTTCTGGAGCCCGAGCCTGGCCCTGGAGGTCAGGTCGTCGGGGGTTGGGTTGGCGGCGGCCCTGGAGGCCTGGGACGAGCTCGTCGGTTCTGGGTTGCAGTGTGGCAGTGGCCTGCTGGGCCGTGGCTGAAGTCTAGCGCTGGCCTGAGAGGTCCAGCCAGGCCCCACGGACGGTCAGAAGGCTCGCTGCTGTCTCAGAGGGACCACACCCACTTCCCAACCGTCTAGTGATGGAAATCATTTTTATTAAATTTAATTTTAAAATTCAGAGAAACCCGAGAGGGTGATTTTTTTTTTCTTCCCTTTTTTTGAAAGCCGTAAGCCGGGGGTTGCCAAGTTGCACAAGAAACTTAAGAATTAATTTAAGTTACATTAAAACGTTTACTTTTAATCTCATTGACCCCTTATATAACTAGCGGAAGCCTCCTAGATGGTGAAGACCCCAGGACCTGTGCACCCCTGGATTCCAATTTTTGAAGAACTGGGGTTTTCAGTCTAGAACGTTCTTTCTCCTGCCACCCCTACTCCTCACTTCTTGACATTTGAAAGCACGTTAAATCCTCCTTTACTACAGTTAACTCTCTGCCTCCCAGTCATGCATTTATGTTTGGATTTGCCACCCCTCTGACTTATTGCCTTGCAAAATATAGGTACTCTCCTAATGTTGACTTGAATTTGTTAAATTTAATCTTTCTCTCTGGAATATAAACCTCTTTTCCCATCGAAAGATAAAGACAGTACTGGCCAGAATGCCTTTAAATAGGCTATGGCATTGCATTGTGTATCATTTAATGTATTAAACCAGGTTGAATTATGCTTTTGCATCAGAGGATGAATAAATGTTTTGTGATGTCTCTCTCTACTCTGTCCCATGGTGCTTTATAAACAAGGAAAAAACGAAAAGAATCTTTTGTGAATGAGGATCAAAGTCCCCATCTAGAGAGGGTTCTTTCAACAATCATTAAAAAAACAAAAAGTTCGGGACATGTGTTAGGGCAAATCTTTAAACTCTTTAGTTAAGCGGTATGTAGATCAAACTAAATAAACCCAGGTTCTGCTCTTAGATTTCTGTCATGAATGGAAAGTCACAGAAGAAAAGATGTTTTTAAGGGGAATCCAGTGGAAGTGGGAAGAAGAATGAAAGTCAGTTGGACAAATAAAAAATGCACCATACTTATATTTTACTTTAAACATCTGAACCCCTTACTTAAGCATGAATGCATGTGTATTCCTCAGTTGGCTGACAAATAATTATATTTTATATAAGTATAAGAGGAAAAATGGAATTTTCTTTTGGAAAGGGAAATTGCCCCCAACCCCCCACACGCATGCACAGGCACACACATACATACACACTCTTTTGGGAAAAATTAAGTCTTTGCAAGAGTTGTTATTTCCATGAGTATTTTTTTTTCGGGGTGGAGGAGGGTACACATCTGTTATTCCAAGACATCATATAAACCTCTTTTTATGCATTTGTTTTTTATTGAACAATAAAAATTGTTCAATAAAAAACAATTGCATTTCAGTTATCATTAGTTTAAAAGCAATTTATTAATTCTGTTCATAAAAGAACTCCTCTACCATGTGTAAGATGCTACAGATTTATGAGATGAGTCACATGGTCTTGAGTTTCCAAGGGCATACTATCCAGAAGGAAGTATATTATCATAGACAAACAAAAAGTGTTTGGTATATTAATTAGTAGAATTGTAGCTGAACATTGAACCAGATCCCTAGTGTTAAAGATATTTGTTTAGAAAGAATTCCAGTCTTTCATTAAGTTAGACATGGCTTCCTGAAATGAGAGGCATATCTTTTAAATAGCCTGGGAGAACTTTCCTGAAAGGGAAAGAAGTAAGTTTTTAAATAGTCTAACTTGTACTGTGTCTCTAGTCACAGAGTACCAGGAACACACCTGTAGTTAAACAAGTTGGATTTATTACTCCTTGCAGCGGGAGAGAACACAAACCTTGGTGAACCTTGAGGCATCTCAGAGGGCGTTAGGAAGAACTGGTTATAGAATTTCCTAGGTTATAGGATTTCAACTTTGTTTGGGTGATTGTGGAAAGGGACTAGGGAGCTTGAGTTGTGGGGATTGGATGCTGTCAGAAAATGCTGGCAATTCCATGATTGGGTAACTCAGTGAATTGTATCTGTAGAAGGGGAGGTAAGCACCAAAGATAAAGCTATAGTTGGTAAAGAAGTAGCTGTCACTTATTTTGGCCGAGTGAGGGAGAGTGTTTGATATTTTGTGGGTGTTTGATATTTTTGACCCTTTTTTTTGTTAATGCTTACATGAAATGGCCTTGCTTTGTTTCATTTTTTCAATTTTGTCTGAGGTTGGTGTTCTGTCAGATTGCTTATATTTAGAACAAGATGAGCCTGGTAGTGAGTGCCAAGGCCAGTTTCTGAATGTCAGGGGCTGCTTTAAAAAATTTTTGTTTTCTTATTTTTCAATCAGTTGCTTTGTGCAGAGCCTCATGAAACCAGTGGTTCTAGCTTAGGATGAAGCAATTCGTTTATTTGTTCAATAAAAAACATTTGCTCTCATCTGGCTTGAATTAGGTGCTGGGTTGTTGGACAGCTCTCTAACACCCCTTGTTTTCAGAAATGTTCCATAGCTTAAGAGTGAGCTTTTTTTTTTAATTTTGTGGAAATATGTTTTATTTCCAAGCTTCTTTGAGGATAGTTACAAAAAATATAAAACAGTGTCATTTAGACTACTTTGTACATTATCAAACTAGCAAACAAATATTTCTTATACAAATACAACTTGACTTAAAAACAAAAAAAGTTTATGCAGTTTATATAGTATCTGGAGTAATTACACAACTCCAGATTATTTGGCAGTGACTTTACAAACATTTTTAGAAAATTTCATAGGTGTTCAAAAACAAAAACAACAAGAGTTCAATTAAATTCATGGCTTGTGAGTTTCATTATACATATATAGCATACACACATCATTCCAGTTCATTTTCACCGTTTGTGGTAAAAGCACAGGAGGGTGCCTTTTAGCCCAGAATTACTCTATTTTGTGCTTGTTTATAATTTAAAAAGTAACTTTGGAGAAATTTGAGGAAGACATCATCTTTCACATAGAAGATACATTTCTAAATCATTTTTCAACATTAATTTAACTTTTAGAATTACTGTATGAGAATGAATTGCTAAGAGATGTTGTGAAATGTCCCTAGGAGGTATTTATAATAGGAGTTCAACATAGTGATTAAGAGGGTCTAAGATGGACTCTCAAGCCATACTGCCTGGGTTCAAATCCACATACTAACTAACTCCTGAATTTTTTGGCAAGTAGTTTATTAATCTCACTGTGCCTCAGGTAAGAATAAATTTATCTTATCAATAAGATAGGATTCATAGTGTACTTACCTTGAGGTTGTTGTGAGGGTAAATGAGTTATGGGTGAGTTTTCAAGCATTGAGTTCCATTTTGGGGGCATCACCCCCTTCCTTCCTGAGACAAAATACTGTCCAGTACACATGTCTATTCTGTCTTCGGAGTACAGGGACAGAGGCTGATGAGTAACTACAGCTGATGTGAGAAGGAATGGTTAACAAAAAATGACTCTAACAATGGCATTTTTGTGCTTGAGGTAAGTGGTAGGAAGAAGCCAGCTGGGGTTGAATTGATGTCTTTCAGATCGAGTTTACTTTCTGGTAAGTGTGTTGGACAGGTTTGTGTTAACAACCATAGTTGTTAAAGTATATGTTTGTTTAGCTAGGTTTTTTGTTTCTTTTTTTAACCTTTTTTATTGTGTAGTATAACATATGTATAAAGCAAAGAAATAAAAAGCAATAGTTTTCAAAGTACTTTTCAAAAAGTGGTTACAGGATAGATCCCAGAGTTTGTCATGGGCTACCATACAATCCTCTCAGATTTTTCCTTCTAGCTGCTCCAGAATTAGGAGGCTAGGGGGCTTAAATACTTTTTTATCATCACAATCGACTTTTTTTTCTTTCTTTTTTTGTGAACAATAACAGATATAAAAAAGCTATAAATTTCCAAGCACAGTTAGTTGTAGAACATATTTCAGACTTTGACATGGGTTACAATTTCACTGTTTTATGTTTTTACTTCTGGTTGCTCTAAAATACTGGAGACTAAAAGAGATATCAATTTAATGATTCAGCATTGATATTCATTTGTTAAATCCTATCTTCTATGTATAATACCCCCATCACCTTTGACCTTCCCAGCCCTCTTTTTAGCGGTTAAGTTTTTGTTTTAATTGCATGTGAACAAAGTGCATAGCTCTGTTTGGGAACTGTTTGAAATGTACAGTTCTTGCCCTTACTTACCAGAAGGCCTGGTGGAAAGAATATTAACTGAAGAGATGAGATTGGATCTTTGATCTTCCACATGCAATAAGATAATTCACTTAACCTTTATGAATCTCAGTCTTGTTGTATAAATATATGTGAGTAATAGCACCTAATTAACTGTTTTTGAAGTTTGAATGGATAATAGATTCGACAGTGCTTTGTAAATTCTAATGGGCTGGTCAGGCATAAGGAATTATTATTGCAATATTAAAAATTAGAGGAGCAGTAGAACAGAATAAAGTCTATTATCAGAGCTATCTGTATATGAAAATTTAGTATATGACAGAGGTGCCCTTACAAATTAATGGGGTAAAGGATGAACCATTTAGGAAATTGCATTGAGACAACTGGCTATCCAAATGGCAAAAAGATTTTGCCAAATGGCAAAAATGCAATCTCCCTACCTTATGCCATACACAAAAATCAGTTCCATGTGGGTTAATGACCTCAACGCAAAAAGCAAAAGTAAAACAAAATGTAGGAAACTGTTTATATGGTAGTGGGATGGGGAGAATGTTTTAAATAAGACGTACAAAGCACCTAAAGAAAAAGACCGACAAATCTGAAGACAAGCTTGTGGAAGATAATTGCAGCACATATTACTGACAAATAATTAGCATTTTCATTATATAAAGAATACCTACAATAATTAAAAAAAAGACATATTACCCAATAGAAAAAGGGATAGAGAACATAAACAGTTCTGAGTAAAAGGAAACAAGAATAGTCAATAAACCTGAAAAGATGCTTAACCTCAATTGTAATCAGGAGCATGCAAATTAAAATGATAGGATACTGTTTCCATCTATTAGATTGGGAAGGTCTGACATTACCAGCTGTTGATGAGGATGTCCAGGAATGGGAAATTTTAAATGCAGTTGGTTGGAGTAAAAATTGGTACAACTGATTTGGAGAACAGCTTGACGCTAACTAGTCAAGCTGAAGTTGTCATATCCTTATGCCTTAGAAGTTTTGCTTCTTAGGAAAGCTTTTACAGTGTGCACAAGAAGACACAAGGTTCATTGCAGCAAAAAACTAAAAACAACCAAATGTTCATCAACAGGAAAGTAGATAAATTGTGATCTAATTTATACAGTGGTAGTCTGTAAAACAGTTAAAAAGGAATGAAACAGAATGACCTGGATATCTCTGGAGATAAAGCTTAGAAAATATATCAAATAAAAAGCATGCTGAAGAATATATGCAGTATGAAACCATATGTGATCTGTAAAACCATACTGTATATTGTTATGAATATCCAATATGTTGTAAGTGAATAAAGAAATAGACTGGGAATGATAAAACTAATTTTAATTTAGCAGTGGCCTGTAAGGATGGAAAATGTTTGAAGGAGAGAGAACAATGGGATTGAGTAGTTGTAAAACTATATCCAAATCTGTTTTATTTCTTAACAAATATGGCAAAATGTTAATGCATGATAGGTGCAAGGGTGTTTGTTATATTTTTCTCTGTATGGCTAATTGCTTGAGATATTTCATAATAAAAATTAAGCAAGTCTTAAGCAGTTTGGAGCTACAGTACAGAAACACTCATAAAGTGCTAATTAAATAATTTAGAAACTCTTGAGCGCCCACAATGGGCCAGGCACAGTGCTAGGTTTTAGGGATTCAGTGGAGAACAACATCATATTTTCGGTGATGAGAACACATATTGTCTGAGGAAGACAGACAACAGATTAGTTAATAATTAAACAAAATAATTACTGAGATAAGTACTATGAGGGAAATAAAGAGGGTGTGATAAAATAGAGAATAATTGGTAGCTGCTATTTTAGAGAGGGTGATCAGGGAAATGATATTTGAGCTAAGTGAGAGTTGAAGGATAAAATCAGTTATGCAGAGAGCGGGGGTGGGGGAAGAACATTGCAACAAGTGCACAGGCTTAGGGGCAGGCAAATGCTTGGGTTCCAGGGACGAAAAGATATTAGTATGTTTGCAGTGTAGTATTTGAGGCATAAATTGAAAGAAGGAGAGATTGGAGGGGTTTGCCAGATGTAGGTCAAGTAGGGCTTTGTTGCCATGGTAATAGGAACCTATTGAAGAGTTTTAAGTAGATGAGTGACATCATAGGATTCATGTTTTTAAAAGATTATTCTGGCTGCTGTATGGATTGTAGAGGGACAACGTGAAATCTGGAAAGCCATTTAGGAGGTTTTTGTAGTAGTATGGGTAAAAGACAGGGTAGCTTGGTCTAGGGATGGTAGTGGAGATGGAGCACTGTGGACACACTTGAGGTATATTGGAGAGTATCCTCAGGACTTGAGGGATGCAAGAGGCAAAGGGAGAGAAAGGAAAGATTAATATTCTTAGATTTTTTACTTAAGCACAGGGTAATTGACAGTAAAATTTACTAAAATGAGTAGGACAGGAGAAGAGATTTAGGGGCCAAAATCAAGAGTCCCCTTTATTTTAGTTTGAGACACTTGTTAAACAGTTTCCATGTAGAAATGTGAAGTAGTCATTTAAGGACACAACTGTAGAGCTCAGGGTAGTAGTCTGCCTGAAGAATTTCATGATATCTCAGACTTCATTGATTTTAAGATGCACCATTATTTTACATACCACAAATTAAATTAAACTGACAAATACTTTTTTTTTGATAAATGCCTTCTTATAACTTCGCACATATGTTTTATACTTACTGAAATAACTCTTTTAGACTTATTTAAATTGTCACTGCCTTCTAGTTAAAGACCACAAAGCATGCACCTGTAGTTGGGTTTGTTACTTGTTGCCACATAGGGAACCATGGGCTGTCTGAGTAAGAGGAAGTGAAAAAAAATCGATTATAGGGTTTGGGCTTTGGCTGGGTGATTGAGGGACGATGTAATCTAGATTGGATGCTGTCAGAAAACAGGGACAAGTATATGATTGGGTATTTTTGTGGGTGTTATAGTGATATGTGCTTAGACAAAATTATAAAGTGGCCTTGATTTTTTTGGGGGGGGGTGGTGCATGGTCGGGAAATCGAACTTGGGTCTCCCACTTGGAAGGCGAACATTCTACCACTCACTGAACCACTTGTGCACCCTGTTTTATTTCATTTCATCACTGTGGTCTCAGAGTAACCTTGTCTGAGGTTGATATGCTATGAGATTGGTTTGTGTTTAACAGGAGAGCAAAACGGCTTGGCTCTGAGCATCAGAGCAGCTTGTAGTAATGGTATGGTCTAGCTGTGAATGTTAGATCAGTTTTGAGTGTTAGGAGTTGCTTTTTGTCCTTTTTCAAAACAGTTAAGAAATCATATATACAGGGTGCCTGGGTAGTTCAGTGGTTAGAATGCCTGCCTTCCATGCCTTCCATGCGAGAGACCCAGGTTTGATTTCCACACCATGTACCCCCCCCCCCAAAAAAATCATATATACATTTGGATGATTATATGATATGTGAATGTATAATATATATCAATACAAAATATTAAACAATCATACTTATCACCTGTCTATACACATAAATATGAAAGTATAAGTAAAATAAATTGGTTAAGGTATTCCTAAAACATTTTCATATTTCAGAATCCATTCTTCTGAATCACTTTTTAAAACTTTTTTAAAAAGTCCATGTTTTTCCACATAGTGTCATTAAGAGCACTAGTAATGCAGCATTTCTGAAAGAGTGCTCTGCTGTTACCTCTGGAATTTTTTCAAGTCATTTACACCTATTCTATAAGTTTTGATGCCTCTTTAGCTTATTAGAAAATGTCAACAAAAGGTTTTCAGACAAGAATCAAGATTCATAGTTCTTCATACAGTCTTTAAATGGTGTTATTGAAAGAAATATGGAGGGCTTCTTTCTAAAGGATGTCAGCCTTGAACTATGATTCTAAGTATAAGTAGAATTTGGATCCACAAAGGGGATTAAAAAGAGAATATGCCATCAATAGATTAATGAATAACTAAATCGTAATATATCCATACATACAGTATTATTTGGTCATAAAAAGGAAGAAAATACTAATACTACAACATAGATGAACCTTAAAAGCATGCGAAGTGAAAGAAGCTGGACACAAAAGTCACATGCTGTTTGATTACATTGATACGGAATATCCAGAATAGTTAAATCCATAGAGACAGAAATAACCAGGGGAATAGGATTAACTGTTTAATACATGCAGGGCGCTTGTTTGAGGGGATGAAATGTTTTGAAACTGGATGGAGGGCTGGTTGTTCAATATTATAAATGTACTAAATGTTACTGAGTTGTTCATTTTAAATTGGACAATTTTGTTATGTGAATTTCATCTCAGTTGAAAAAAAGAGGATGAGTACTAGTACATTTACCCACTTGTGTATCAAAAAGAATAAGTAAGATCTGTATGAACTACAATACAATTTGTGGTTTGAATTGCACTTAAGAATTGATTTAGGTGAAAAAAACAAAGGTACATGAGTATTTATCATGTTACTTTTTATGCAAGAAGAGGAAATAAGAATATTTGAATGAATGTGCTTATTTTTGCTATACATACAATACATATACATATACATACAGTGGAAAGATAAAGCCGGAAACTAATGAAAATGGTTACCTATGGGTGGTGGGTAGGAACTTGGTAGAGGGGATGGGTTTGGGAGTACAGACTTCTGAGAACATTTTTTTTTAATAAAGTTTGACTTTGAACAATGTGAATGTGTTACATATTCAAAAATAAAATTCCATAAAAAAGCAAATCCTGAAATTAAATACAAACTGAATCAAAGGACCCAACTGTATAATAAATTGAAAACATAACAATACTGATTAATTAATACAGGTAACATTTTTCCAGCAATGAGGAATACAGCAATGTATATATAATGTTTCTGCTCAGGGAAGCCCATTAAAGATTCAGTACACATTTTTTTATTGGGGCTGGACGTAGGCACCCTGTTACAGTTTGCTAAAGCTTCCGGAATGCAATATGCTAGAAATGGATTGGCTTTTATAAAGGGTATTTATTAAGTTACACATTACAATTCTAAGGCCATAAAAATGTCCAAATTAAGGCACCAAAAACATACCTTCACTTAAGAAAGGCCAATCGAGTCTCGGGTTTCTCTGTCACATAGGAAAGCACATGGCGATGTCTGCTTTCCTTCTCTCCGGGCTTTTGGTTTCAAATGGCTCTCTCAGCATCTCCAAGTGTCTGTGCTGAGCTATTGAATGGGCAGAGTTACATCTCCATGGAAACAACCTAGTTTAGAGGTCCTGCCCACAATTAGTCTGCACCCACAAAATTGGATTAGAAGAACAGTTTCAAACCAGCATACAACCCTTTTTCTAGCCTGTACCAGGATTCCAGATTCTGGAAGGAAAGCTCGTGTTCACCATAAATTGTATTGTAGGCATAATCTAGGCACGGTGAACTACCTTTTGGATAGGGAATAGAGGAAAGCCAAGTTCTCAGATGCCACTAAGGGCAGATCTTGGAGGCCAGGCCCTTTTAGAGATAGTAGCCTTAGGCCGGTTGTGTAAACTCTTTTCTGCACACATACTAATCACATCCACACACGAATAAATACAGATGATTTGAATGAGAATAGAAATTCTTGCTCAAGAGTTAGGAAGAAGATAGTTCATTGAACTCTTTGTGATTCTATCATAGATGATGAAAATGGTGTGGGTTGACTAAAGGTCAGTTCAATAAACAGTTATTGAGACATTGAGAATTCAGAGGTGAATAAGACATAGACCCTGCCATTAAGCAGTACAAGTCCAAGGGGCAGAAAACCAATAAACCATAAGTATAGAACAGTGTGATAAGTGTTATATTAAAGGTGTACGGAGGAAGCTTTTAATTCTGTTGTTAGAGGTGAGGAGGTGGAAAGAGGAGTTAACATACTGGTACCAGGAGACAAACAGACCAGTGGAATCAATTGAGAGCTCAGAAATCAACCCTCACTTTTACGGCCAACTGATTTTTGACAAAGGGGAAAAGAACACTCACTTGGGAAAGAATAGTATTTTCAACAGATGGTACTAGGAAAATTGGATCTCCATTTGCAAAAGAATGAAGGTGGACTTACCTCACACCATATTTAAAAAAATCAACTCAAAGTGGAATAAAAAACCTAAATATAAGAGAAGGAATCATCAAATTCCTAGAAGAAAACATAGGGAAGCATCTTCAGGACCTTGTGTTAGGCAATGTTTTCTTAAACCGTATATCCAAAGAACAAGCAAACAAAAGAAAGAATAGATAACTAGGACCCCATCAAAATGTAAAACTTTTGTTCCTTAAAGGACTTTATCATGGAAGTAAAACCATGACCTACATGATGGGAGAAAATATTTGGAAACTGCATATCCAGTAAAGGATTAATATCAAGAATATATAAAGAGATCCTTCAGCTTAACAAGAAAAAGACAACCCAATAAAAATGGGTGAAAGACTTGAACAGACATCTCTCCAAGGAAGATATACAAATGGCCAGAAAGCACATGAAAATATGCTCAGCATTGTTAGCCATCAGGGAAATGCAACTCAAAACCACGATGAGGTACCATTTTACACCCATTGGAATGACTGCTATTAAAAAAAGGGAAAATAGCAAGTGTTGGAGAGGATGCTGAGAAATAGGAACACTGTCATTCATTACTGGTGGCAATATAAAATGGTGCAGCCTCTGTGGAAGACAGTTTAGCAGGTCCTCAGAAAGCTAAGTATAGAATTACCATATGACCCAGTAATCCTACTAGCTATATATACCCCAAAGAATTGAGAGCAGGTACACAAACAGATATTTGCACACTGATGTTCATAGCAGTGTTGTTCATAATTGCAAAAAGATGTGAAGCAACCCAGGTGTCCACCAGCTGACAAGTGGATAAATAAAATATGGTATATACATTACTCAGGAAGAGTTCTAATACATGCAACAGCATTGATGAACCTTGAAGACATCATGTTAAGTGAAATAAGTCAGATACACATGGACAAATATTGAATGATCTCACTGATTTGAAACAATTAGAATAAGCAAACTCAGAGAGTCAGAATCTAGAATATAGGTTAAAGGGGATGGAATAGGGCTTAAAACATACAAGGTTCCTTTCTGAAATGATGGAAATGTTTTGGCTATGAATGGTGATGATCTTAGCATAACTTTGTGAATGTATTTAATAGTGCTGAAATACATATCTGACTATGATTAAATAGGGAAATGTTAGGTTGTATATATTGTAACAGAATAAAAAATTTTTTAAAAATCCATGGACCTATACAACACAAACAGTGAACCCTAAGTTTTTAATTAATAGTACAATTATAAAAATGTGCTGTCATCAGTTGTAACAAATGTTCCACATCAATTTAAGGTGTTGGTGGTGGGGTGGTATATGGGAATCCTGTATTTTATGCATGATTGAGATACTTTTCACAATGATATACCTCTTCACACTTATGAGAATGGCTATTATTTAAAAAGCAAAAAATAACAGGTGTTGGCACAGATGTGGAGAAATTGGAACCTTTGTTCATTGCTGCTGGTCATGTATAGGGTATAGCCATTGTGGAAAACAGTTTGGTCATTTCTCTACAAGTTAAGTGTAGAAATACTGTATGATCTGGCAATACCACTTCTAGATAAATACCCCAAAGAATTGAAACCATTGAACAGATATTTGTATACCAGTATTCACGGCAGCATTATTCATGATAGCCAATAGGTGGAAGCAACTCAGGTGTCAGTCAATAGATGAATGAATAAACAAAATGTTATATATACATACAATGTAATATTATTCAGCCATAAAAAGTAATGGGGTTCTGTTACATGCTACAATATGGATGAACCTTGAAGATACCATGTTGAGTAAAATAAGCCAGATACAAAAGAACAAATGTTTTTACGAGCTCACCTATATGAAATAGCTATAATATGTAAGTTCATAGAGTCAAAAAATAGATTACAGTGTATCAAGTATGGAGCTGGGAATGGGGAATGGAGAGTCAGTGCTTAATGGTATAGAGTTTGTGTTTGGCGTGATGAAAAATTTTGGTAATGGATGGTGGTCATGGTAGCACAACATTGAGGATGTAATTAATACCACTGAATTACACACTTGAAAGTGGTTAAAATGGGAAATGTTATATTTGTGTATATGTTACCACATACACATACACAAAGCAGAAAAACCTGTTTTCCTTAGTAGTAATATAGTTTTCTCACTAGTAATGCAGCCTTTTCTGGTGAAGTTCCCTAACTCCCTTCTCCTGCCACAGAGCTTTTTAGTTGAAGTCTGTACTCAGCTGGGGTGGGTCTTACCATAACACTTGGCTCAGATACTTCTGCCACAGAGGCATCATTCTCCTGTTTTCCCTAACTCTCTTGGCTATAAATAGAGCATGTAATCTCCCACTGCCCCTTAGAATATCCCTTCTCCAATCTTCTCTGTATTTTATTGATTTCCTTTGAAGAATGATGGAGCATAAGAATGCTGAGTCTTTAGGAGAAAATACATGAGCCTGTTAGTACACTGAGAACATGCTCCCTCTTGATTAGTTAACTTTGAGCAGGGGAGTAAGTGTTTCATCCCCTGAAAAAAAAAAGTATTTTCACTTTTATTTGTGCTACTAAAGGCATTCTAGGAATAAATGAGCAGTTTGGAGAATTTTTATCTCTTCTAGTTTAGGTTTGGTACGAAGTTAAGAGATTTTGGAGCCTGAGGCTAAGTTAGAACCACAGGCACAGTGTGTTTCATTTTCATTCGGTCACCTGTAATCCTCATCCCCTCCCTCTACCTGCTGGAATTTATTTATTCTTTATGTTGCAGTACAGCTCTTGCTTTTTGGTGAAGCTTTCTCCAACCATTTTATTCCCATTGAATTCACTTCCTATTTAACTTCTATAACACTTACTGCTTTTTACTGCTCTTTGGGTTTTGAGCATATCTTCTCTTTAGAAATGACTCATTTGTTTTACTAGGTTCTCTGCTTCCAGAACTTAGGGACTGAGTCTTAGAGCTCTGTGTATTCCCCCATAATGTCTCACATAGGACCTTGCTACATTTACCATTGTCCTTCTTGTAGGAGCCAACCATCTCAGATGGATACAGCAAGCAGAGAGAGAGGTGAAGGTTAACTGACTAAATGTATGCTCTGGGGGAGGCACAGGGTAGGAGGGAGGGGGGAAAGAAGCCCTTGGTTTTAATTTCATTTTTCCTCTCATTAAAATGCTCTTCTGACATCCTTGGTCTCTTTTCACAGAATCCTGCCATCAGCATCACTGAAAATGTTCTCCATTTCAAAGGTCAGTATCTAGCCATATCCTCCCAGCTCTCTACAAATTAAGGAGGCATTGTTGTGATTTCCTTTTATTTTTGTCAATTTTTTTTTCTTGATGCTCACCTCCTTGATACTCTTGGTGTAAAAGAGATTGTTTTGAAATGTATGATTGAAATATATTATTAAAAAACTTAAAGAATTTGTTTGAAACCCTCTTTCACCCTTAGAGAGGCAAGTGATGTAGTGAAAAAGAATCCTGAGCTAGAATCCAGGAGAGTTGTCCTTTAATTCCAACTCTGCGGCTACTTTGGACAAGTTATTGAGTTATCTGGACCTATACAATGAGAGTGTTGAGTTATATCTGTGTTTCTCAAACTTGAGGGCCTGTGGATACTTGAGAATATATCCTCGTGATCCTTAAGATTCCATGGACCCCAGATTAAGAAACATGTTATTAAGAATTAAATATGGTCCATTTAAGTGATTTTGGGCTCCACTGCAGCCGTGAATACACATGCAAACATGACTATTTGACTTGTGTGGCAGAACGTGACGTGCCATCTAGTTGATGACCATCTAGTAGATGATTCAGAATATGCTTCTTTTTTTTAAAAAAAAAAGATAATGAAAACACAAAATAGAAATATTCTTAACTAGACTGTGTGGCCTCCTGATAGTACAGTTGTAGACCTGTTTGAGAAATATTGCACTCTAGATGATTTAAAAGGCCTTTTCAGTGCTGACATCCTCTGATTCATCAGCAAATTTATTGCCCTGCCTAAGAGGGTAGGTCTGGATTCATTGTCACCCTGTGGGGTTGGAGAAATTCTGTGCTCACTTTTTGTTGCAGTTACTTGAAATGTCATTAGTAAGTGACTGGGTTATGGGAAATTGAAGACTTTCTGCTTTACATGAGATTCCTTTTACCCTAGTACACTTGCATGAAAAGCACATTTAGGCTTTTGTATCTACTTTTCAAGATTAGAGTAGTGGTGGTAGCAGCTCAGGTTTTTTTTTTTTTTTTTTTTTTGGGTGGTGTTGGTGTATATACATTTGAAGGAAAGTAAAAGTGATAAAATGGTACCTTGCCACTTAGGGCTTATAGACTATCCTACTTTAAGGAAATTACAGTCTTGGAAAATAATAGCTACCTGTAGAAAATATTAGGTAGGTCATATCACATATGGCCAGATGAGGAAGGAGAATCCCAGGAGGGAACCAGATGACAGGTGAATCAGAGAGTTAGAGGGGAAAGGATGCTAGCAGCAGCTGCTGGGTCCATGACACCTGCTTAATTTGGAGTCATGAACCATCTCAAGTAACAGGGATGGAGCAATGGGAAACCCAGGGACTTTCCTCTCAGTTCCATCTATCCTCTCTTAAGGATGAACTGAGAAAACTTTTCTTTGTCTTTTTCTTCCATTTGAGTTGTGCCAGAGGAGAAGTCAGCTTCTCCTTTCATTCTTTGGCCCTGATTGGAAGGTTTTAGATTCAGAGGTTTCTTTGAGAAAATCAAGGTTTCTGCAACTTGCCTTCACTAATGGCATCCAAGATAATATAGCCACCTGATTTTTATTCTGGAGTCAAGGTAAATGTGAAAACTAAATTTATATCTAAGTGGCTTCTTGACTTTCCTTTCATTATTCCTTTTCCTGCATATTATTTGTACTCGGCATCATCAAGGCTTCATTGGAAGATTAAGTAAATACTCTGCAACTGATCATCAGAAGATCATATGGAAACAGACATTGGTTTAGGATTCAGCTTATCTAGCTGCTGAGTATCTCTACTCACAAGCCACATTTGTTTTAACAGGACACAATATTTGCATATTTCTGACAGAACTGCAGCAAGCTGACTTTTGGATGGTTTTGAGCTGTTCAAGGCCACAGTAACCTACATTTTTTTTAACAGCTCAAGGTCATGGTGCCAAAGGAGACAACGTCTATGAATTTCACTTGGAGTTCTTTGACCTTGTGAAGTCAGAGGTATGTTCTTTCCTTTCTCACTTCCCTTTCCATTTAGGAAATAAATACTGGTAGTTTGGTGAAGGGGGAGAAGGGAAGCAGAAGATAAAAAAATAAGGGAAACTATGTAGTTCTTCTATTTTAGCTGCAAAGGAGTGGGAAAAGTTGCAGAAACTGAGTTGAATTTGGACCCTGTCATGCATTAGCAGTGTGAACTTGAACAAGTCTCTTTACTTCTTTGAGATCCAGTTTCCTCAAGTCTTGATTAAAAGGATTCCTGATGCCCAGGGTCCCTTCCAGCTGTGATATTCTCTGATTGTTAGTGATGGCAGAGGAGTGTGACAACAGCTGAGAGCTTAAGAGTTATGTGATGTAGGTGGAGCCATGGCAGGGGGCTACTTTTATGTAACTTTCCTATGAGGAGTAAAAGAGAAAAATAGAAATCAGGGAGGACTGACACAGCTGGTCTTTAGAATGAAGCTGGCAACGTGAAATTACGTTTTCCCATTCCTCAAGCGTGAGGAAATTTCTCTAACACAAAGAGAAAGAATCCAACAGATAGTGTATTTCAGTTTTTGGAATTACATTCATATCTCTGGGGTCTTAAGCTTATTGATCTCTTTCTCTGCAAGGGGCTCCATTGTTTGGTGAAAGTATTAATAATCAACAGTGTTATAAGGGCAGAGACGCTATCATGGGGCTTGTTTTGGAAGAAAAGGGAAGAGGTCAATAGAAGAATAACGAGCTGGTATTGACTGGAACAGCCCCCAAGAATGAATTTAATTGGAAAGACTCCCTAGGCTGGCCCTTGTGGAAAAGTAGAACTGATCCATTACAGTTCTGGTTTTGCTTTTGTTAGAGCCTATTGATTATTTGAATTCAGTCATTTTTATGGGAGGAAAATTCTGAAGCAGAATGTGTGCTTGAGAGGGTGCTTGGATGTAGTGCCTTGCATGGTGTAAAATGGTAGGAGGGCCATGCTTGTTCCCTCTATGTTGACCAGGAACTCTCTGCCTTTCTTATCCTGAGTTCCTCCTGTGTCATTCATAGGGGGGAGTCAAAGAAAGATACTGCTCTGCTTACCAGTTCTGCCCTATGCCAGACTTTGGTTTAGACATTTTCTTTGTATCAGGACTTATAGGACCAGAGAAGGAAGGGGAATGTGCATAACCATGCAGCTTCTCTTTGTAGCCATATTAGCACTGGCTTGGTGCAGTTTCAGGGGAAGGAGTCCGGGATGGGAGGGGACAGTCTCACTTTCTCTCACTTCTCTCCTAGCCGGTTTACAAACTGACCCAGAGGCAGGTAAACATTACAATACAGAAGAAGGTGAGTCAGTGGTGGGAGCGGCTCACTAAGCAGGAGAAGCGTCCACTGTTTTTGGCCCCTGACTTTGATCGCTGGCTAGACGAGTCTGATGCAGAAATGGAGCTCAGAGCCAAGGTCAGTAAGCACTCTACAATCCACCTATGGAAGACAGAAATCATGAGAAACCCAAATTATTTGGGCCACCTCAGATACCTCTCAACGTCTGATAGAATGGGGGCAAAGTTGCAATTCATTTAAAAACCCGGAGACATGATTTTAGGGAAGTACACTTGTCAGGTACTTTATAGACTGTCTCTCAATTAATATCTGTCTGATGTTTTTCTCACTATTAGATGAGGGTGATGAGTTTTTGGGAGGAACACACAGAGGTAAAGTGCCATTCTTGTCACATCATATCAAGGGATATATTATTAATATGAGTTATCACTGTTGTTATTAGTCTTGATACCCTGGCTGGGGTAATGTTTACTAGGCTTCTCCACTATAAAGTCATTCCCCCAATGTCCCTGTTTTCCTTACTGTACTCTTTGGAAGGAAGTTGTATGTGTAGCCCATATTTAAGGAGTGGGACGTTATATACTCCCTATTCTTTAGGGTGGGTATCTACATAATTTGGAATTCTTCTGCATGGAAGATTTGTCTGCCCCCCATTTATTTATTTAGCCAACCATTTATTTATATCAAGGTGGACTCGTAGATATTTATTGTCTATTTTGGGTTATAATCCAATACTTTATTTTGTTGCTCAAATTGTTCTAGCTTTGGCCACTGGGAACTCTTTTAGTTGGCTCTTGTGTCCCTTTGACAAACCTTCAGTATTATAGTGTTTTTTTTTTTTAAATAGCACTTCCTTACTTTCTAGCACTGTAAGGTGCCCTAGACTCATTCCCTGCCCCAGCTCTAGAATCATCTATTTCTCCAAGGAGCCCTGTTCTTTTTATCAAATCTAAGATCTGAGTGCTATGTATATCATTGCTGTTGGGGAGTTGTTGTTTCTTGGCCCTCTCAACTGACAGAGCAAGAGAATAGATGTATGTATACTAATCCGTATGTATATACATTACCTATAAATATTTCTATATGTATCCGTCCATATTGCTTTTAAGCTAAATATGAGTTCGTACTGATATTGAAGACATGATTTTAGCATCTGGAAAATTATATTAAAAAATCCAGAAGTGATGAAAAATAAAATAACAATCTATTTACTTCCTGCCTTAAACTTCTCTTTTGTCTTTACAACTCTGACACATCTTCTAGATGTCTGTTCTAGCTCTGAGATTCCAAGACTTCCCAGTTGGCTGGATGATTGGTTTAATTCTGTGAGCACTGAATGGGCATCCTGTGATGCTAGTGCTGTCCACCAAATAGTAGTCAGCTCTCTGCACCATGGATTAGGTTACTTCCCCCCGTTGAAGCATTGAGCACATTGGGAGGGGATGGTTTTGAGAAAGTCGGAGCACATGTGAACTTTTGCAAGCTTCTGGGAATTCTAACTATGTTCTTGGAAACTTCTGTCCAAATTCTAGGAAGAAGAACGCCTAAATAAACTTAGACTTGAAAGTGAAGGCTCCCCTGAAAGTAAGTTGCCACTGCTGCTATGATAGTTATAGTTAACTTGTGATCAAAGTGAGGGATGTGGATGAATGTGATTTGTCAAGAGAGCTATTGATTTCACCCCAGTGAACCTAATGTCCAGTATTATATTAGTGAGCTATGCACACTCATGACAAAAGTCTTGACTTTAGTGTTTTCCTTTTCTTGGGACCTGATGTCATATGAGGGGACCCAAGGCTGGTATGGCAGAATGGAAGAACTTGTCTCCTGGATTGGCCTAATGGCGGATGGCAGCCAAGTTCTGCATAGATATGTGGAGATTACTGTATGTGTCCAAGGCTGTACTCCTTCCAGCTTGGTACATTTCTCCCAACTAAGATCTTATGGGCTATGCCAGAGATAAGTGTGGTTGTCAGCCTTGAAGATGGAGAGGATACCATATAGACCTGCTATTCAATAGCCTTTAAAAAATCCATTTCTATTTCTGTCTTTTCAACCACTTATAAACAAGAAACTCTGTAAGTATATTATCTTTTAGGTGGCATGGATAGGTTAAATTCAGGAGCTACCTATTAAATTCATGCTTTATGGAAAGCACTATAATAGGCACTTGAAGTGGAGAGCCACGTGATGCCATCATAACACCTGTGCCCAGGGAGTTTACATTTTAGTGGGAGGGTCATGCTAGTCTACATGAAACTAAATCACAAAGGCAGAATGAAATGTGTTCCTCATTTGTCCTAAAGTGAACTTTTCCAAGTTTTAGTGGCACTCGTATGGCATGCTGTAAGTAAGTAAGGGGAAAGTTTTAGAGCAATGGTTTTCAAACTATGTTCTGTGTTATCCTTGGGGTATCCAGAAGTACTTTGGGAAACAGGTCATACTCTATTATGTTTTCTGTATTAGCATTCTAAATAAGGTTTCTTTTGCTTTTAAAAAAATATTTGAATAATCACTAATTTAGAGGAATATTCTTTCAGTGAAGCAGAGGAGAGAAGAGGATTGATTGAAGGAAGAAATAACAGCCACCAAAAAAAGCTGTCTTGAAATTTAAGTGCCTTTGTTTTGGTATTTTAAAGGGATAGACTTCAGAAATGTGTTTAAAATTCCCATAAAAGGGTTTTTAGGTTTATTTTTAAAAGTCTGTAACCATTTTATCTAAATTCCTAAAATTCCCTGATGAAGTTCTTCTTGATTAGAAAATAAAATAAATTTTTGTAGTTTTGAAGAAGTTTTTTAAAAAAATATTTTTATAGATAAAACAACATAGAAATATTCCATACATGGTGTACCATCAGTAGCTTACAATATCATCATATAGCTGTGCATTCATCACCATGATCATTTTTTTGAACATTTGGATCACTCCAGAAAAAGAAATAAAAAAGAGAAAAGAAAAAACTCATACATATCATACCCCTTACCCCTCCCTCTCTCATGGACCACTGGTATTTCCATCTACCTAATTTCTTTTAACCTTTGTTCCCCCTATTTATTTTTTATCCATATTTTTTTACTCATCTGTCCATACCCTAGATAAAGGGAGCATCAGACATAAGGTTTTCACAATCATACAGTCACACTGTAAAAGCTATGTCATTATAAAATCATCTTTAAGAAACAAGGCTACTGGAACACAGCTCAACAGTTTCATGTATTTCCCTCTAGCCACTCCAAAATACCATAAACTAAAAAAGGGGTAGCTATATACTATGTAAAAATAGCCTCCAGGATAACCTCTGGACTCTATTTGAAATCTCTCAGCCACTGACACTTTATTTTTTTCTCATTTCTCTCTTCCCTCTTTTGGTTAAGAAGGTTTTCTCAGTCCCTTGATGTCGGGTCCTGGCTCATTCTGGGATTTCTGTCCCACATTTCCAGGGAGGTTTACATCCCTGGGAGTTATGTTCTACGTAGAGGGAGAGGGCTGTGAGTTCACTTGCTGTGCTGACTTAGAGAGAGAGAGAGAGAGAGAGAGAGAGAGAGAGAGAGAGGCCACATTAGAGCAACAAAAGAGGTTCTCTGGGGATGACTCTTAGGCCTAATTTTAAGTAGGCTTAACCTATCCTTTGCAGGAATAAGTTTCATACAGGCAAACCTTAAGATTGAGAGTTCGGCCTGTTGATTTGGTTGTCCCCACTGCTTGCTAGAGTATCAGAAATTCTCCAAATGGGGAACTTGAATGTTGCTCCCTTTCTCCCCATCCCCCCCAAGGGGACTTTGCAAATATTTCTTTATTCACTGTCCAAATCAGTCTTGGATTTATTGGGGCATCACACTAACCTGGAAAAACTAGCAAAATCTCGTGCCCTAGTCAAGATTCCATGTACTTATGGTATTAACTAAACTGATCATACAAGTTAAATTAGGAAATATACTAACCAAAGTATAAATTTTGCACCAAATAAGCATCTTTCCCTTTAGTCTCACACAGAAATTGAAGTTTTAAAATATGGATGATGTAATCCTTTACCCACTCTTCTGATATACCTTAGTCCTATCCAGATCAGCTTCATTCATTTCTCTACTCAATGTCTGATCACTTTTTCAACTTTTTAAACAGTTCCTGTATGGCGTACTGCTGACTTTCATAGCTTCAGAGCTCTGACTCTGAGTCTCAGGTGTCACATAAATACACGAAGTTTCTGGCAAAGACCCTGTTATATACAAACGGCTCAGTATCTCAGAATTTAAAATTAATAATTACATCTCCTGAATATATGTGACTGCTGTAAGAGGTTACAATCTAGGACCCTTTATGATAAGCCCCAACCTGGTAACTGCTCTCAACTCAGTTCATCAAATTTTTGTATTATAGTTAGTCTATATAATTGAGGCATGATAATATCTGTCTTCTTTTTTCTGACATTTCGTTCAGTATATAGCTCTTAAGGTTCATCCATTTATTTGCATGCCTCACAACTTCATTCCTTCTTGCAGCCACTCAGTAGTCCATTGGATGTATACATCATAGTTCCCCCCTCCATTTCTCAGTCGTTATACCCTTAGGCCACCTCCATTCATTGTGAATTATGAACACTGCTGCCAGAAATACCAGTGTGCAAATGTCCATTCATGTCCCCATACTCAGTTCCTCCAGGTATATACTGAGCAACAGGGTTTCAGGATCATATGGGGTTTCAGGATCATAGCCTCCTGTGGAAGCCCCACACTGCCCTCCAAGGGGCTGCACCTCTCATTTCCCTCCCAACAGTGAATAGGTATATCTCTCTCTCCACATTTTCGCTGGCACTTGTTTCTCTCTGTTCATTTTTAAACAGTTTTATTCACACATCTTACAATCCAGCCTAATTGTATAGACATGCCTTCACCACCATACTCTATCTGAAGACATTTCCTTTGAATGTTGCTTGTGGTTTGACATTTTTTGGCTCCTTAGTCTAAGTCTGCTTTTAATTGACCACACTATAAAATGTGATTATTTGAGCATTAGTCAAGTGTCCAGGCAGAATATCTTTAGCCTTGGGATAAATATGTAGCAGCAAAATATAATTCCATACCTTTTCTCTTAAAACTGTCCTTTCTTTACCTACTCCTTTTGACTCAACCATGACTCCTTTCTTTGATTGGCTCTAACCTATTAATTCTACTATTGGGTGTCTTCAGGAATGGTAGGCTGAAAGTAAAGTTAATGTCCTTTGTTTTCATGGCTCTCTGTTTGATATTGTCCTCCTTTGGTTATACCCACATCCTACCCATCTTTTAAAGTCCAGATTAGATACCAGCTTATCTGTGCAGACTTGCCTGACTCTTGCTTTTCCAGCATCATTTCCTCACCTTGAAATTTTTATAGTGCATTACCTATAACTTTCCATCTTGTTTTATCATTTTCAGATTGTAAGCTCTGTGAGGGTAAATCATGTCTTAACTGACTTTATGTTCCAGTGGTGCCACTTACAGTACCTTGGATGTTGTAGGTTCAGTTAATGCTTGGTGGACTGAATAGATGATGAAATAACAGAATTTTTTTTTCATTACCGTTTCTACCACTTTGAGTTATTTAGACCTACATGACCTTAAAACAGTTCCAAATGAGAAACTGTGGATTGTGTGAAGATGACAAGAGCAGTGGCTGAGGATGCTTTATTTCCCTTTTGTAGTGCCTCCTAAGATGGCCAGTCATTCTTTGCTGGAACTTTTCTTTTTCTTCTTCTTGAGTTTGTTAATGTCTATATGCTTAGCCCTCAAGGTGGTGAAGGGAAAGACTGCCTAAACCACAGCCACGAATGCAGTGTTTGTCATAATTTTCCCATATCTACTTCTCTATGGACTAGATGCTCAGGCTGGTGAAAACTCAGGTCTGGTATTTGTGTGGGAGTTTAGGGCACCCAAGTAGGAAAGAGGGATGAAGTCATCCAGATGTGTCTCCAAACCCCTCCCTCTCTGTGACTGTTGCTTTTAATAGCTTACTGCCTTTCTTTGCTTTTCAGCTCTTGCAAGCTTGAAGAAAGGATACCTGTTCATGTATAATTTTGTACAGTTCTTGGGATTCTCCTGGATCTTTGTTAACTTGAATGTGCGATTCTTTATCTTGGGAAAAGGCAAGTAAGAAATTTCAGGGTTAGTTTTCCCTGGTAGTTTGCCCCACTATTTGCCAAAGGTAGCACTGTCTCTGCCTTTGGTATTAATAATCCCCCCCACCCCCACATTTGTGTAGCACTTCATGCTTTTCATTGTACTTTCATATCTCTTATCTCCCCTGGCCTCGTGAAACAAGCAGACTGGATATTCTTTCCGTTTAACAGGTAAGTAAACAGGCTTAGAGATGTTCAGAGAAATAGCCCAAGTCTACACAGGGGCACATATTAGACTGGGATCCCTTAATCATTATTTGATAGTAAATAAACTGGAGATGATACTTCCAGTGCCAAAGCTGTACAAGTCTTGGAATCTCACTCCCAGCCTCCCTTTTAGAGCTATGTTGGTGAGTCCCTAAGTAGATTGTAAAGGTGCTATTCTAAAAGAGAATGAAAAGATTATCATAAAGACATTAGTCTTTCTTAAATTAATTTATATGTTTAACAGAATTCTGGCCAAGATAAATCCCAATGGGAAATTTTTGAAAATTTGATCTCAAGTGTTCTGAAATTTTATTTGGAAGAATAAAGAGGCAAAAAAATTTGGGAAAAAAAGTAATGGGAGAGGATTTTTTCATCTTGATATGAAAGCATAGTAATTAAAATAGTATAGTATTAGCATAAGAATAGGCTAATCAACAGAGCAGATTAGGTGGACCAGAAATAGCTCTTATTTTACATATATATTAAAAGAGGAATTATGACTCAATAAAGGCCATATTTTTGGATAGGTAATCTAATAATGTTTCCAAGGAAAATGGTTAGCTTTGGGAACATGATGGGAAGCAAGGAATCTCTTTAGCTCTTCTCCTCACACTGTATATAAATATAAATTTCCCCAAAGGATTTAAGAGCCACATAATAGAAGGTATAAGTAAATGTTTATAAAAATCTAATTTATAATAGAATGTTTAAGTAGATGTTTATAAAGATCTCACGTGGAAGGTAAGGACTTTCCAAACTTAAAAATATTAGAAAAAATTATAAAGGAAAAGATCAATATATTTGACTACTTAAAATATCTAAATTCCTATCTATCTAAAAATACCCCAATCAAGACAACTTTAAAGGTTAACAGGATGGGGGATTGTTGGAAAATTGCAACAAATACCAGCAAGCGTTGGTTTCTTTACATATAAAGAACTTGTTCAAATTAATTTAAAAACATGAAAACTCTACCCAATAGATAAATAAACAAAAGCCATATAAATACACTTCGTAGAAGGAAATATATCTAGTTTACCATTCAGAAAAATGTTTAACTCAGTAACAATGAATGAAATGCAAATTAAAAGATACAATTTTTCTTTGATAAATTTGCAAAGTTAAAAAAGATACCTAATTCAAGAGAACATACACTAAAATAGACATGCCCACAGCTACTGGAGGGGTACCTAAGTATAAGAACTCTTGAAAAATCATTTGGCAAAGTGTTTCAGGAACCTTACTGTCTGTATCCTTGGACCCTGTTATTTCATTTCTAGAAATATGTCCTAATGAAATATTTATAACTACAGAAAAAGCATTTTCAAAAAGATACACATTATAACATTTTATTAGTGAGAAATAAATTAGAAGCTACCTAAATGTCCTTCATTGAGGGATTAGTTTGGTTTGGTTCCTTCACTCAGTGGAATATTGTAAAACAAATATAAAGCATTTTAAAAGAGTTTGTTATAACATAGAAAAATACTTATGAGAGGTTAAAAAATTATGTATATATTTGTTCTTACAGTTTGATCACACCCATATAAAGGGGGGAGGACTAAAGTAGTACATGCAAAAAAGATTGGAAGGCAAAACCCTGTTTTAATATGGTTTGGATGTCGATAATTTAAACATTTAAAAGAATTTCTCTCTATTTTGTAAAGTAAGTATGGGGGAAAATATAAGGATAATGGGAAAACAGGTAATTATACTCTATTTAAAAAGAGAAGCACTGTAGATTCCTTTATTCTTGAGCTTCAAATTTTCCAGTTTGAATTTTAGTTAAAGTAAGAGTCATTTGAAAGAGACAGAAATGCATGTTGTTTTTTTAGCCTTCTGAACACCTTAGAACTCTGCGGAATGTAGTGGCAGGCTAGTGAAAAATTCTTCCCAAATGTCCGGTGCCCTAGGATCACATGACTGGAGGGTTTCAGATAATTTGCTTAAAAGAAACAAAGAGTCAGATATAGTTATTCTCAGACCTTTGTGGGATTAGTATGGATTTATCACAACCCATGAAATGAAAATAGTGACATTCAAATACATAAACATTTAATTTGTTTAATATGGGTGGATTGATGTGGAGTGGTCCACTCAAGCCTTCTGGCTGTTAGATAATCCATTCTAAAAGGTGCTAGTTATCTGGGTTACATGTTTAAAGAAAGCTGCCTGGACTTCTGATTTCTGTTTTGGCTCTGAGCCCCTTCCCAGCTACCTTCTGGAATGAAGTTGCTAGTTTAATTTTTCCCCTGTCAGTCCTCAGAGATGCAGTAAGGACCTGTGGCCTGGCACCCAGCATTATAAGTTGTTCTTTGCAATTTTCTCCAGTTGAATAAAGGATGTTGGTGAATGGAAAATTCCACACATGTACCTGCCTTTTAATTTAAGTGTGTACTTGCCAAACTTATGCTAAATGGGAAACAGCAGCAAACTCTTGGGCTTGTCTCAAAATTCTTTGGCTCGCTTAAGAAGTATTTTCTTATTAAAGAATTACAGATTTTTTTCTAATTATAAAATAATGAATGTTAATTACAGAAAAATCAGAAAATAAAGGCTTAAAACAACCAGGGCACCACTGATATTTCGGATAGGACATTTCTTTGTTCTGCATATCACAGAAAGTTTAGTATTCCTAGCCCCCTGTCTATTAAATACAAGTAGTGCTTCTGAGTCACTGTGTCAACCAAAAAGAAACCCTCAAATTGTACATTTCCAAATGCCTCCCAAAGATGGCAGAACTGCCCCAACTAGAAGCCACAGGTAAAGGGAATTGTCATTCACTGCAAAGAAGAATGCAGGAATGCAGGATGTCAAGTGAAGATCAGTATGAAGAGTAAAGGATATTATTTATGGGCCACTTAGAATTCATACCACATCTGCTGATTTCATATAAGCAATAGCTATCATTTTAAATTTTTATATAATATTACATCAAATGGATGGACATCAAGTTTACTCAAAATTCCTGTATTCTTAGGCATTTAGACTATTTCTATTTTAATACACATAGAAATGTTTCAGTAAACAGCCTTGTTTACAAAGCTTCTTTGTTTTAGATTTTTTAGGTAGAGTCTCAGAATAACAGTTCTTAGGTCTAAAGATATAAATGCAGTTAAGATTTTTGAAACCCAATTTTATTCAACAATACTTCTACCTATCTGTATAATGACTGAACTGTTTTCAGATTTTAGAAGATGACATTGCATTCAATATATGATAATGTGACATAGATTTAATGTGACAGATTTAACTTTAAGTTAAATGAGATAATGGATCTGAAAAGAATTTTCCCTATGCCTGATACATAGATTTCCAGTATATGTTAACTGAAGGGTAGGTGTGCTTTTTTATTACCTTTCAGAAATGAGAAAACATTTCTGTTTCTGGGTTTGTGTTAACTTTTTGATGACTAGTAAAGTTTACTATTTATGACGTCAGAAGCCTACTCCCCTCCAAGTTTATTACTTGAATTTGATTGGTTATTAATTGTACTTTTCCTAAAGTTCCTTTCATGTAAGGAGTTATCTAGTGTGAAAAATAATTCTGTTGGGATTTTCCGGTTGATTTACCCTTAATATATATTTGTGCCCATAGAGTCCTTCTATGACACATTTCACACCCTGGCTGACATGATGTATTTCTGCCAGATGCTGGCAGCTGTGGAAACTGTCAATGCAGCAATTGGAGTCACTAAGTCACAAGTGTTGCCATCTGTTGTCCAGGTATTGAGTAGTTGAGCTCAAGGGTGGGGAATGAAAGAGTTCAACTTTTATCTGGTAGGTATGCCACAATTCTCTAAGAAGTCTCAATTAGTAAGAATACCTATTTGCACAGGTAGCACTTTTTTTTTCTGAATAAGGAGGAAAATTTTGGGATATTTTCCGAAGTAGATTTTTGCCATGTCAGGTCCATTTCATTGTTAATAACATCTTTGTGAAGTCATAAATTTTTTTAAAAAAGTTAAAGAGCCTTAAAACCAGGGAAACTTGATTCTCAGACAGGAACAGAAAAACCTATCCTAAATCTTCTTAGGCAAAAACTTTGTCCTCTCCTGCCTTGGAGATGAAGGCAATCAGATACCTGGGAACTATTTTCACTTTGGACTCTCTCTCATATATGAAGGTGGCTTTTCTAATTCAAGTGTGAAAATGGTTTTGTGAAAAATATTCATATTATTTCCTAATATTTAGAAGATTGCTACAAGTATCAGCAGTACTTCAGTTCCTTTGTCCTGTTCCCTAGTATGTGATTACAAACCAATAAATCCCACTTCTACAGACTCAAGGGAACTAGGTGTTTCTTGGTCAGTCTCTTCTGGAATGCTGTTTTTATAGTCACTATTTATGACATTCTAATATTAGTTGCAGGATATGGGGTGTTAAATCTTGGGGTTTGTTCATATGAAACTTAATCCTGCAAAGGATAGGCTAAGCCTACTTAAAATTAGGCCTAAGAGTCATCCCCAAGAGAACCTCTTTTGTTGCTCAGATATGGCCTCTCTCTTGGCCGACAAAGCAAGCAAACTCACTGCCCTCCCCCTCTCTACGTGGGACATGACTCCCAGGGGTGTGGACCTCCCTGACAACGTGGGACAGAAATCCTAGGATGAGCTGGAACTCAGCATCAAGGGATTGAGAAAATCTTCTTGACCAAAAGGGGGAAGAGCAAAACGAGACAAAATAAAGTGTCAATGGCTGAGAGATTCCAAACAGAGTTGAGAGGTTATCCTGGAGGTTATTCTGATGCATTATGTAGATATCACCTGTTTAGTTAAGGTGTAATGGAGAGGCTGGAGGGAACTGCCTGAAAATGTGGAGCTGTGCTCTGGTGGCCATGTTTCTTGAAGATAATTGTATGATGATATATGGCTGTCTCAGTGTGACTTGTGGTTGTGAGAGCCTTGTGTCTGATGCTCCTCTTGTCTACCTTATCGATGGACAAGTAGAACATGGATAAAAATAAATAAGTAATAGGGGTAATAAATGTTAAAATAAATTTAGTAGATTGAAATGCTGGTGATTGGTGAAGGGGAGGGGTAACGGGTATGGTATGTGTGAATTTTTTTCTGTTTTTTTATTGCTCTTTCTGAATTGATACAGATGTTCTAAGAAATGATCATGATGATGAATATACAACTATGTGATGATAGTGTGAGTTACTGATTATATAACAAGAACGGAATGATCATATGATAAGAATGTTTGTGTTTGTATGTGGTTATATATCATAAATAAAAAGTAAATTAATTAAAAATAAAAAGATATGGGGTGTTAATCTAATAGCATTATCATGGTTGAGTTATCTGCCCTTAGAAAGAAGGTGTTTCGTTTAGTTTAAAAGCTAGAAGGTGTACTGATAAATGCTAGAACTTTGATGAACCTTGAAAACATTATACTCAGTGAAAGAAGCCAGATATTGTAATTTTATATGAAATATCCAGCATAAGCAAATCCATAGAGACAGAAAGCAGATTGGTGGTTTCCAGGCGGTGGAATGGGAGAGGGGATGGGAGTGACACTTGATGTGTATGGAGTGTTCTTCTTGGGTGATGAAAAAGTTTTGAAAGAGAGAGGTGGTGGTTGTACAACATTAAGAAAACACTGAATGCCACTGAGTTGTATACTTTAAAATGGTTAACTGCATGTTAAATGAATTTTGCCTCAATAAAAAAAAAATTTAAGTAAAATAAGGGGGATGGTGGTGGGTGACCCACTAATACTGGAATAATATTCTTCGTATATCAAGGACTCTTATAATTAAACAGTAAGGTTGAATTTTTAGGGCAAGATGGAAGGGACAGGTTCAGAATCACATTACTTTGCATGGCTCCAGGGAGTGGCACTCACACAGACTGTGAGTGAATACAGTGTGAGTGAAGTCCCCTGGAGTTGGGCAGTTTCTTGGGCCAGAACCTGGCTAATTGAGTGGAAATGGGAGCCGAATTTACCATAAAAAGTTAGCAAATTGATTGGATCACTTAACATATTGAGGGCTTACTGTGTGCACAGAATATACATAGTAGTCCCCATTCTTGAGGCTTCTTAGGCATTCTTGAAGATATGAACAACTAGAATGCAATTTCCTGGCTACCAAGTCAAACTAGAAAACTGTATCGGTCAGGAGCACAGGAAACTGGGACAAAGAAGGTGAACATGTACACTTCTTTCCATTGTCTTTTTTTTTTTTTTGCATCGGCAGGCACCAGGAAATGAACCCGGGTCTCCTGCATGGCAGAGAACTCTGCCTGCTGAGCCACCGTGGCCTGCCCTCCATTGTCTTTTGAGAAAAGATAAAAGGATCAGAGGCTCAATACTAGCCAAAGTAGTTTGATGAAAAACATCTGTCATAAAGTAATTACGCAGTGATAAGATAAAATGTGTTAACTTGGCTTGCAAAAAAACAGCCTAGAAGATTCTATCTCAGGAACTATGGCAGATAACATGGCCTGTTGAGCTCTCATGCTAAAAATGCAGGTAAGATAGGCCCTCTCAGATGTATTAATGAACAGGCCAATAATTTAGTGAATACTAGAGCAGAGATAAGCTGAGCACTGACACTGGCTTTTGCCATGAGTGGATTTGAAAAACCAAGTGAACTTATACTTCAGTTTTATAGTATCACAATACTGGAGATGTAAAACTAAGAGCCTGCTTGAATTAGGGAGTTCAGTAAAGGACCTTTCCCCCAGTAAAACTGAGAACACAAAAGAGCTCCATAGTAAAGGTAGATTAGAAAGAAGTTTGAAACCCTCCCCCTACCCCCAGCCTAGCTTCTCTGTAGTCTACAAGGAAATTTTTTTGTCTCAAATGTTTGTCCTGCTGGAGAGGGAGAAATTTACTTTAAGAATTCACAACCATAATCTTGTCCTCCAAATGATTTTACACCACCTGGATGGTTCAGAAATCTTCAAAATATGACTTTTATTTAAAGTGACCCTTGATTACTGTTGCCCTCCTCAGACTATGGTGGAGGCCAAAACAGAGAATCCCACAGATATGTTTCCAAGGAGAGTGACCAGTTTCCAGTCAGAGATTATAAAACCAAGGAAACAAGGCACTGTGAGCAAGAAGCAGCAGAAACCCCAGACTGCAGCTACAGACCTGTAAGGACTTAAGATATTAGAATTGTCAGATCAGAATAGAAAATAGTGTTTAAAGGGAAAAAAAGGGTACCTGGCTATTTGAGCAGGAAACAACAAACTTTAAAAAATAACTAAGCAGATCTGCAAAGGAGGCAAATACAACTTCTGCTAATGAAAAATACTATTTTAAATTTAATGGCTCATTTTTTATAGTAGATTAGACACAGCCAAAGAGCAAAGTAGTGAACTGGCTGATGGATCTGAAGAAATTAACACAATGAATCCCTTAAAGAGATTAAGAGACATGAGGATAGAGTTGGAAGGTTAAACATATGTCTATGTTTAGGAGAAGAGGTGGGGGTAGAGAAGAGATTAGAAGGGATAATGTCTGAAAGTTTTCCAGAACTGATGAAAGATAGCAAAACATAGATTCAAGAAGCATAATAAATCAAAAGCAGGATAAATAAAAACTACCCTTGGACACATCAGAATGAAATTGTGGAATAACAAAGACAAAAAGGAGATCTTAAAAATAGCTAGAGGTTAAAAACAGAGTATCTTCAAAGAAGTCGACTTTTCAACAGCAATAAAGGAAGCCAGAAGGCAGAGGAATGAGGTGTTCAGTAACTGAAAGAAAATGACAGCCATTCTAGAGATATTTTCCAGGGGTCGACAAACTTTCTGTACAGGGCCAAATAATATGTATATATTTAGGCATTGAGGGTCAGATGGCATCTTTCGCAAGTGATCAACTCTACCTTTGTGGTCTGAAAGCAATAATAGGTAAAATGAATGGGCATAGCTGTGTTCCAATAAAAGGGCACACACACACACACACACACACAAAACATGTGGTGGGCCAGATTGACCCTGGGACAAAGTTTGATGACCCTTGATCTATATTAGGGTATTTTTAAAAAAACATCTTTTATTGTGAAATATATACAGAAAAGTGATAAATTTCAAAATATCGTTTAATAAGTAGTTAAAGAGCAAATCCCAAAGTAAATATATTAGGATACACACACACACACACACACACATATATATTTATGTTTTTTGGTTTTTTTTGCATGAGCAGGCTCAGGGAATTGAACCTGGGTCTCTGGCATGGCAGGTGAGAATTCTGCCTGCTGAGTCACTGTTGCACTGCCCTATACTAAGATATATATATATTTATATATATATATGTGTGTGTGTGTGTGTATTTTTTGCATATAATTTTTTATTAATTAAAAATTTATATAACAACGTTCTTAACATATGATCATTCTGTTCTACATATATAATCAGTAATTCACAATATAATCACAGTTGCATATTCATCATGATAATTTCTTAGAACATTTGTATCAATTCAGAAAAAGACAACAGAAAAAAATTCATACATACCATACCCCTTACCCTTCCCTGTCATTGATCACTAGCATTTCAATCTACTGAATTTATTTTAACCTTTGTTCCCCCTACTATTTATTTTTAATCCATATGTTTTACTCATCTGTTGATAAGGTAGATAAAAGGAGCATCAGACACAAGGTTTTCACAATCACAGTCACATTGTGAAAGCTATATCATTATACAATCATCTTCAAGAAACCTGGCTACTGGAACACAGCTCTATATTTTCAGGCAGTTCCCTCCAACCTCTCCAATACATCTTAACTAAAAAGGTGATATCTATATTATGCGTAAAAATAATCTCCAGGATAACATCTTGATGCTGTTTGGACTCTCTCAGCCATTGACACTTTGGCTGCATTCTTTAAACTGTTTGAATGGATTTTTTTTTAATATACTATTTATGATGATATATTTATACCCCCCTCCTCCCCACCAAAAAAAGTATTTATCTATCCAGAAAGACTGGTTTGATTATTAAAAAAATTATTAAAAAAAATTTTAGTTATATGTTTATCAGAGAATTTGTTGGTTTACAAAAAAATCATGCAGAAAGTAGTTTCCAAATGCCAAATATAAGTTTTCCCTATTATTAACACTTTGCATTAGTGTAGTACTTTTGTTACAGTTAATGAAACAATGTTTTGATTATGCTATTAAACTAATCCATAGTTTACATTAGGGTTCACTGTGTTGTACAGTCTATGATTTAAAAAAATTTTATTCTAATAACATATATACAACTTAAAATTTCTCATCCATTACTAAAACTTTTCCATCACTCCAAAAAGAAACTGTTCAATTGAACATTCACTCTGCATTCCATACTCCTGGTTTAGGTACTTTTAAATTGTCACAAATCTGAAGCAGAAGAGTCAACCAGTTGGGTTCAGTCTTTTCCATTTACCTTGAGTTGAGTGGGGTCAGGTTTCAGGCAACATATTTATATGGTTTGTGTGTGTATGTAGTGTGTATTATTAACATTTTTCTTTTGGGTCCTTTCAATAGCTTTTTGGAAGAAATTTCATTTTATTTATCATCCTTGGTACTGTGGAAGAAATGCAGAACAGTGCTGTGGTTTTCTTTGTGTTTTATATATGGAGCACAGTTGAAATTTTCAGGTGAGTGGAAATGTCAGAATGGTATTTGCATGCCTCTCCCTCACTGGAGCAGTCTTCTGGAGGGAGTTGCTGTCTGAGACACCAGAGTCTCATTTGGTTGGGATTAAGATGATCTGTGAGGAAAGTCTATGCACTATGAGCTCTGCAAAACTGAGGTAGATTTTTTTAAAGCCATCATTGGTTCATAGTGCCAGCTTGGGCACTAGGGAGCAGAGGAAGAGAACCAGAGAAAGGACAGGCCCATCTTACCCTTCAGGCTTCATGCTGTCTTGTTGTAAAGAGATGACCCATCTTCATGGAAAAGTTCTTGAAAGGGCTGAAACATGGGGTTGAAGGAACAGTCAAGGTTGAATGGAATTAGCTAAATCCGATTTTCTACGAGAGATGATAGAAAAAAATGATGTATTTTCACTACAAAATTACTTAAGCTTGATTCAGCCTTTTATCTGATTCTTCCATTCTCATTTATTATAGAATAAATATCTTTTTAAAATATCTATTAAAATAATAAAATATCGTTTATCTATTAAAAAAGATCGAAAGTGGATGTATTCTTCTTTACCAGATCATACATATTTTATTTCTTTTCATTCAAGTGGAGTAAAGATTTCTCACACTGACCCCTCTCTTCTAGATTTGGTGGTATTTTGGCAGAGTTAACGTGTGAGAGGTAGAACAGACAGCAGCAGTGTTAGATTGTGTTTTAAAGTGGTTTTTATCCCATAACACCTTGTATACCCTGTGATCTACTGTAATACAAAAGTGAAACAGTATTATAGGTCCTTAATGTTAACTTTAACTATTTGGGAAGAAACAAATTTCTTATTTTGTACCTTTAAAAAAAATAGAGTATGTCTGATTTTAGATGAGCAATTTTTTGTATACTTTAGTTTTGATAACAGTTCATTTGTCCAGAGATAAAATGACTGACATCAGAATTAGGAATAAAGCTAAAAAGCTTCTGAGCATCCAGTTCAAATATTGAACTATTCCAAAGAGGGTCCATTTCAGACCTAAACTTAGGCTGACATTAAAGAGAGTTCATATCCTTTGAAGATTTGAGGGGGAATATGATGGGAGTTTGTGGATAAATAGCCCATGATTGTAATTCTGTTCTCAAGAAGCCATATCTGGCTTACTGATATGATTATTCTACTTGAATGATTTTTCTAGGGTAACATTTAGAACCTGAAGTGACTTTTAACATTTGAATTCCTTATTTTCAACAGGTACCTGTTTTACATGCTTTCCTGCATTGACATTGAATGGAAAGTGCTCACATGGCTTCGTTACACTGTGTGGATTCCCTTATATCCTCTAGGATGTTTGGCAGAAGGTACTTCAGAAACTCAAGATATTGCTTACTCCAAGGTGTTCCCAGAGGCTGATTGGCTAGTCCTTTCTTCCTTGCTCTTGCAGCTTTAGTATGAAATGGGGTGTTGGATTTATCAGGGATTTCTTTCTAGTGGCTTCTCTCCATAAAACTTGTTGGTACCCAGTCTGTTCCAGGGAAGTAGCTATTTTTGTAAGGTTTAAAGCTGGGTTGTCTTGTACTACCCACTTTCCATTTTATGGCATTTTTAACTTTTCAGCGCAGCCTCAGATTGATGACTTTGCTTTATTCTCGCAGACACCTATTGAGTGAATGAGGTAGAGATTACTTTATTTTACAGAATAGCAACTTTAAAAATGACTGGCCCTCATTTCCTAATATAATTTATGTGGACAGCTTAATTGAACTCCAAAAGTACATGGAAACTTGAGTACGGCATGAGATTTGTAGATTTGTCCAGGGTGATGCTTTATAAATCCCAGAAGGATTTGAACAGTGAATAAAAAAGTACTTGCAAAGTCCCCTTGGAGGAATGGTGAGAAAGGGGGAAAATTCAGCTTCCTCAAGTGGAGAATTCATGATATTCTCACAAGCAGTGGGGACAACAAAAGCAATATGTTTTTTGTTTGTTCATATGAACTTAACCCCACAAAGGACAGGCCAAGCCTACTTAAAATTAGGCCTAAGAGTCACCCCCAAGAGAACCTCATTTGTTGCTTAGATGTGGCCTCTTTCTCTCAGCCAACACGACAAGCAAACTCACCGCTTCCCCCTATCTATGTGGGACATGACTTCCAGGGGTGTGGACCCTCCTGGCAACGAGACAGAGATCCTAGAATGAGCTGGGACTCAGCACCAAGGGATTAAGAAAACCTTCTTGACCAAAAGGGGAAAAGTGAAATGAGACAAAATAAAGTGTCAGTGGCTGAGAGATTCCAAACAGAGTCGAGAGGTTATCCTGGAGGTTATTCTTACACATTAAATAGAGTAGGCTCTTGTTCTGGTGGCTCTCTGGATCTCCTGGTTCTCCCCAAAATGCTTCCTCTTTTTTTTTATTTTACTTCCTCTTTTAAAGGAACTGATCACGACCCACCTGGAATGGGTGGGGTCACATCTCCCTCTACTTAAAGGTTAATACCCACAGTTGGGTGAGTCACATCTCTGTGGAGATAGTCTAATCAAATTCCCACCCAACAATATTGAATGAGGATTAAAGGACACGGCTTTTGGGGGGTTTACCACAAATTCAAAGTGGCACAGAAGAGGAATCATTTTCAACAAACCCAGAACTGAAATTTCGAGGTCTGGTGTCTTTGCCAGGGTTGCTGTGAAAAATACCACACAATAGCTAGGCTTAAGCACCATGGATTTAATGGCCCACAGTTTCAGAGGCTACAAGTCCAAAATCAAGGCGTTGGTAAGGCCATGCTTTCCCCCAAAGTCTGTAATGTTCTGGTGCTAGCTTGCACAGTCTTTGGATTTTCTTAGCTTTCGTCTCTGCCTCCGATCACATGGTAATCTCTTTTGTCTTGTGTCTGCTTTTCTGGTTTCAGCTGACTTCTTGCTTCTTTTTGTGGGTTTTCTGACTATCTGAATATCCTTTCTTTGTAATGCCTCCAGTCGTACAGATTAAGGCCTATCTTGATTCAGTTTGGCCACACCTGAAAGGTCATATTCACCAGTGAGTCCACGTCTTAATATAATTACATCTCTCAAAGGTCCTATTTGCACAGCCCCAGGAATGCTGATTAAGACCTGAATATGTGTTTTGTGGGGGACATGATTCAATCCCTAACAGTCCTTCCTGTGTACACCAAAAAGACTTGTTCTTTCCACATGCAAATACATTTCTCCTGTCCCAGTATCTAAAAAGCCACAAACAATTTTAAAAATAACTCTTAGTCCAGACTCTTAAAAAGTCAATTATGGGGGAGGTTTGTCTTTGGGCAAAATTCCTTTCTCTGTAGACCTGTGAAACCTAGAAAACAAATTATTGCCTTTCAGAGTACAATCGTGGGACAGGAATCAGATAAACTCCCCATTATTATTCCAATAAGAGAAATTGGAAGGAAAAGGTCCTAAGGAAGTCTGAAACCCAGCAGGGCAATTCCTACTAGATTTCAGGGTCTGAGAGTCTGTGGATTGATGCTTTGTCCTCCAGGCCCGCTGGAGTGGCAGTGCCATCCTCTCTGAGCTCTGGGGCAGCAGCCATAGTCTCCCCTACAAAGAGGGCGGAGACCCCACCCTCTCCAAGCATGGAGGTGGTGGTTGCACTCTCTTGGAGTGGGTAGAAGGCCCACTGCCTCCAAATGTTGGGGCAGAAGGCTCATACTATTCATAGGTAGGGACAGAAGGCCTTCTAGGTTCTAAGGCCATACTTTCTCCCCAAAGTCTATAGTGTTCTGTCACTAGCTTGTATAATCCTTGGGGTTCCTTAGCTTGCATCTTTGCCTCCCATCACGTAGTCATCTCTCTCTCCTTGTGCCTACTCTTTTGGTTTCAGTTGACTTCTTACTTCCTCCTGAGGGGTTTCTAACTGTGTCCGAATCTACTCTCTTTATAAGGCCTCCATTCAAATGGATTAAGGCCTAACCTGATTTAGCTTGGCTGCACCTAAATAGGACCTTCAGAGATTCTAATTCACCAGTAAGTCCATGCCTTAACTAATCACATCTTCAGAAGTTCTATTTGCAAGTGAGTTCACACCCCCAGGAATGCTGATTAAGGCTTGAACATGTTTTTTGTTGTGTTTATGATTCAGTCCCGAAGTACTGGGGGTTGGAAGGGTCTAACACTAGATGTAACCATATTTCATTTGGTTCTAACAAGTACTCATTTCTGCTTTTAGCCATCTCAGTGATCCAGTCCATTCCAATATTCAATGAAACAGGAAGATTCAGTTTCACATTGCCATATCCAATGAAAATCAAAGTTAGATTTTCCTTTTTTCTTCAGATGTATCTTATACTATTATTTTTAGGTAAGTATTGCCTCTGTAATAGAATTTTTCCTATCACTTCTTAGTTGGCAGATTTAAATCACTCAGAGTTTTAGAAGTCTTTAGTAGGATTTTTATTTCCAAAAGAGTGGTATGAAGTTAGGAAAGGATTATTTTGCAAGAATTGACCCACTAGGAGAATATGCTGTAATGAAAGTATTTACTTCCAAATTTCCAGCAATTGAATTATCTTCTTGAAGTGGTCTTGATCATTAGGAATAGATCATAAAATATTTATGGTTTAAAACAGTATAAGAAGCTCTTTTAAAATAGAGTAAGAAACTCATTTTGCTTAATCATTCAGAGTTTACAGAAGTGGTACAGCTGACATCAGGGAAGGAAGAAGGCAATAAAGCCCTCTGAGCCACCAAGATTTGTCATAAAGCTTTCTGCCTAATTACAGGAAAACCCCATTGCTCTCCATGTTAAACCTGCCTGCTTATTTATTATGCTTATATGAAACCATACATTCTTTCATTGATTCATAAAAATCAAGAACTTAAGGAAAAAAAGAAGTAAACCTGAATGAGCACAGATATGAGAAATTTAAAAACCTTCTCAACTATTAGGACTTTACTTTAGATACTCTTCTAACACATTTTAATGTAATTTATGTATTTCTCATGCTTTATTTCACAAAGCACACAAGGTGGCCCTAAATAAGTATGGTTGTCTGGTTTCCCAGCAACAAAAGGATGTGACAGTAGATAGTATATTAATGATCTATTTCTGTGTAACAAATTACCACCAAATTTAGCAGCTTAAAACAACAAAAATGTATTACCTCATGCGGTTTCTGCAGGGTGATTCTGGCTTAGATCTTGAATGAGGTTGCAGTCAGGCTGTCAGTAAGCGCTGCAGTTTCTACAGACTTGACTGGGGTTGGAGGATCTGCTCCAAGCTCACTCACGCGGCTGTTGACAGAAGGCTTCAGTTTCTTGCCATGCGGTCCCTCTGTGTGGCTATTTAAGATATGGCTGCCCCCAGAACAAGTATTCAGAGAGAAGAGAGAGAGAGAGATCCAGAAGACACACTGCCTTCCATACCTAATCTCAGGAGTGACAGACCATCATCTCTGCTATATTCTGTTAGTTGTGCAGATCCACCTACCTAGTACACAAGGGGAGGCAACTGCACACGGATCACTGAGGGCCATCATGGAGGCTGGCTGCCCCAGACACTGAGGGGAGCACAAAAAGTAACCCCAAGAAGCCAGAAAGCCCAGTGATCTCGGTCATTTAGTATTAGGGGATTAGAGACCTATACCCTTTTGGTATGCTCAGGATCAAGATATCAGTATATGGCAGAAGCACAGTTAAATAATAAACATTATGGGTATGGGCCATTTGCCAAAGGATAAGTTTTTGCTTTTTCCATTTCTTCTTTTCTATTTCAGCAAAGATTATATCCCATTTCAGAAAGATTTCTAACCAAAAATATTAAAATGCTTTGTCTTATTAAGGGAGTAAACTTCAGTTTGGAAAATTCACTCATTAAGAGGATTTTTAACCTTAACTACTAGATAAATTCAGTATCTAGTATGTACTAGTATATAACTAGTTTCCATGAGATGAGCATAATGAAAGTGTTAAATAGGAATTAGAAAGACTACTAAATATTAGTAAATAATAGCAAAAGAAAGTTGGAGGGATAGAAGTATTTTAATGTGCACTAATCCTAGTATCTCTTCTTTTATGTTATGTTGTTACTTTAATTTGCAAGGCTTTTTGTTCATATTTAGTTTTGCTATAAAGAATCTGTAGTTGCTCTTTTCTTATTCTTCAGAATGAAGTAAATCCTAGATTCACATTTAGAATTCAGAAGCAGTATAAAGAGTTACATTTGTATATAGATTGAAGTGCTTTTAAACATGTGTTCTTTCACAGTAAGTCTGTAAAATTAGTATTTTTACCCCTAATTGTATAAATGAAGAAACTGAGGAGAAGCTAAACCACAGAAATAGTCATTGGTCAAGGGGGATTGAAATTTTTTTTTTTTTAACTCCCAGATCCTGTTTTTAATCCACTGAATCGTGCTTCCTAGGGAAGTGCCTCATACCTTTCATACCGTTGCTCAGTCCGTGTTATTGAGGAGCCTTGAATACAGAATGAAATGCACTACAGATCTGTGCATTTCATTGAATATAAATTTTACTGTAAAAGAAAAAACAAATACTTCATTCTAATTAATGAACTGTTTAAGAGTGAAGTACTTATACTGTTGTCTGAAACTTACATTGAAATACATGAAAAAATGAGATGTTGGGATGAACAGATAGATGATTAAAGTACAGTAAAAAGTTTAGAATCTAGGTGGTGTTCACTGTACAATGATTTAACCTTTTTTGTTTGAGAAATTTCATAATAAAATATGAGAAAAAAATAAATCATAAACCCACCAGGAAAAAAAAATTGGGTTGTCTCTAGTTCATTGTTTATGATTTGTTCTTAGTTGTACTTCCTGAGCAGTTATAAAAAGCTAAGTGCTTAAAGGGACAACTCGAAACTCCCTGCCTTAAGCGCTTCTGGTTGTAAGTAGACGCACAAAGATTCTCACTTCTAATTGGCCTCTTTTCTTTTTCAGGGTTATTCATTAATTTCCGCCACCTTTATAAACAGCGCAGGCGGCGTTATGGACAAAAAAAGAAAAAGATGCACTAAAAAAAGATTTCTGTGGTTTCTTGTTAGTTTGAGTCTAATCTATGATTCTTACAGTTTTACTGTCTTGTACTGATGTAAGATTTAAAGATTTTTTTTTAAACGATTAAATTCTCATTGAGGATATCTCCCTTTCCCACAGTAACATTCCTGAATTTACCGTATTATCTTAATGTAGTAGTTGCATGACATGGATTCCTGATATCTGATGACAGGTTCATTCTTGTATATTAAGTTAGTGAGAGGAAAAGGCTAAGCCCTGCCTCCACCCCACTCCATGTCCAGTCAGTCTGTTTCATACAGGCCAGGAATATTTCTTCAGTGTCCTAACCCTAGACGGTAACAGCCATTCTCCCAGTTGGGATTTGTTCTTTTCAGCTATGCTTGTGAAGAAAAGCAAGATCGTCATTTTATAGGAGGCTGTAAAAATGACTCAGGTCGGACCTAATATATTCTGTACCTAAGGGGCTACTTAAGCGGGGTGGTATTGACCTCTTGATTATTAGGTTAGGCTCAGTCAGGGTGGTAGCTAAGGAACATATATCAGATCTGATATCTATGGGTCTCTGAATGACACAGTGCTTAGCAGTGTGGACATTAGAGAGGCACAGAACGACTTGAGAGAAACAAATCAGAACCTTGGAACACCACGATCATTTCATTTCTAACTAAATTAGAACTATTTTCAACACTAAAGAAAGATAAAACATTATTTAGAAAACAGTATGATTATGAAGGGTTCCAAATTGAAATAACTACAGGGGCCCAAGGGAACAAACATATGTGGGCTAGACTGGCAGTAAGGCAGTTGTTGGTGATGCCAGTGGCCAGTTGGAGGCATTCACATAGGCCAGGCTAATAAGCAACACCTACAAACCTGTCTTAAGCTGTGCATAAACATAAAGTCAGTTTCCTTCCCCCACACTTGCTGTGTCCATTTACTTGTGTACCTATCAGGATAAGTGATAGGGCTATTTCTGACAATGCCTAATTTTATTTTGCCCTTGTTAAAGTAGTTTTTTCACTTGTCTTCAGTAGTACAGTAGAAACTGAGAGGGAACACTGGCTGTAGAGCCACCAGCTGATCCTTTAAAAAAGGATTCCTGGCAGACACACACCAACAATAGCGGAACAGAAAAACACTAGACATTATAAAGGTTGGCTATTCTAAAAAACAGCAGTTCCCTTCAATACCTTCCAAGTAAAACAAGTAATAAGTGTTGGAAGTGAGGCTTGTGTAAAAATTTAAGGCACAAGAGCCCTTTCAGTTCTGCTATTTCTGTTGTTCCTGGGGGAAAGGGGATTCAATGAGTTATGCTGTTTGATGGAAACTTTGACTTTAATCTGATTCTCATAAGCTGGCTGATTTCTTAAAAATTCATTGCATTGAAGGATATTTTGCATGCCTGGATCTTTGTCAACCCTTGTTTGTGCTGATTTTTGATGTTCTTTTGACTGAGTTCCTCTATGTAATTGGGCCTATCAGCTTTGCAGTTAATTGTGCTGCATCCTTGTGGCAGAATACTGTATTCTTAGTGATTGTTACAAAGTGTTTTATTTGTCTGGGAAACAAAAAAGATGGTGTATTTCTATTAAATCATTTACAATCAAAATCTTAATAATTTGTGCTTAAAGATCATTTAGTTTAATGTTTTTCACATTGTTTCACACTGCATTGTCCTTTGTGCAGACAAAATATTATGGTGAAGTTCAGCATAGTAAGTCAAAAGCATTTGTTCTGTTGAAGTGGCTATAAAAGGTTTAAGAGGCCTGAGGGGGTTGTCCCTTACAAGGTCCCCAGAGCTATTTGAAATAAATATTTATAAAATTATTTTATGTAAATAAAGCCTTGCCCTAGGTCATGAAGCTAGTGGATGAATTGGAACCATAGCTGATTTTGAATATAGAAATCTGTTAGAATTTAGCTGGACTGCATCTGGCTTAGGCAGTGAGGCCTAATTCGTGCCACTGAGGAAGGTAAAGTTCTATTCAGATCACAGGATAGTAACTAGTTTCACAGTGAAACCGTTTTATAGAAAATCAAATAATTTTATTTTCATTAAAAAAACAACAAAAACCTGGATGAAACAAGAATCATTTTACACATGTGTGGTTGCTGTTTAAAAGTCTGTATCTCAAGATATACCAAAAGCACCTAAGGGTTACCTCTACTTTTTACCCAAGTTCTAAGGAAAGTTCTGAAACTTAGTGGTGTTGGTCTTGTACTTAGCCAGCCACAGAGGGTATGGGTTGCTCATTCCAAGGTAGAAGTTTAAAAATGTCCTTATGGTTGCAATATAAAACTGGAGAGATGAGACAGTGCCTTTCATGAAACCAGAGATCTCTTGCTAGGCAGTTTTCCTGAGGACAGGAGGAGCTCTGAGCTTGCCAGTCATTCAAGCTTCTAGGAGATGTACCCATCACCAGAGCAAGAGGTATCTTTGGGCCTAAAATCTCTGAACCCCAGAAAACAAAAATTAAAGCCCAACCAGCCACCACCCTTCAGAACCCTTCTCAGACTGTGGTAGATCATTCAAACCAGTAAGTGATGCTTCTCAGCAGCTTCAGGAAGGTCTTTGGGTAGCTATTCCAGAGATGAGCAGATTGGAAAAGGTTTTGTTTTTTTACCTTAAATCACTTTGACCCTGGAAATGAAAAAGAAAGAAGGCTCTAAAAGTCATCTTCACATTCTTTCAGTGCTGCTCCCAGAGAAGTCTGTCTGCAGAGGTGTGATGTTGTGGTCATAAGCAGCATACTCGGAGGTGCCCGTGCTGGCCAGCTTGAGTTGCTGGGCAGCATGGGTGAGCTGGAAGGCAGCATCGGGGTGGGCTGTGTCAGGCAGCAGTGTACACTCCCTTTCCAGCATGTCAGCCACCCCCTTCAGCAGGTCCAAGAAACCAAAGGCCAGGGCAGCCTTTCGTAAACGGTTCAGCTCCTGAAAAAAATAAAAACAACAACAATCAGTGCTCCTGGTATGGGTTCTCCTCATCCATATACTTTCTAAGTGTTAGCTATATTTAGAATAAGTCCTCCTTGACCCCAAACGTTAGTGAGCATTTTTATATGAGAACAAATATTTATACAGAGACATCATTAAGAGAATATGATGACATGACTGGGAAGTGGTTCTCATACAGGTGGTCAGAAAGTGAGATAAGGAAGACAGTAATGACCTTAAATAGGTCATCACCACAGTTTATGCCAAATGTAGTTTCAGGCACCTTGCATATATCATGTCACTTATTCCTTATAACTTTGAAGGCATAACTTTTCCCCCTCTTATTCAGGAATGGAAAAGGCTTGCCCCAAATCTCAGAAGACTCTTAGTCTCTGGTGCCTTTTGGAATGGCTTTCAGATTGAATGACAATGAACATATTTGGAGGCCATGGAGGAGTCAGATGTCTGGCCAGAGAGACTACTGAAGTATGGATGACAGACAAGCAAAGAAATATAGAGTGGCCCTTGATCAATCACTTAGTGTTATCTGGCAAGTCATGTAGCCTCTCTGAGTATCAGTTTATAAAATGAAGATTTATAAAATGATATAGCTTTCATTTTAAAATGAAGATGATAAAACCTGTCTTGCCCACTGCAGTGGACTGAAGCAGTCAGGTGCCAGAGGCTCTAGCTAGCTCAAATATGTAGGATTATATAGAACCTAAAAGAGAAATGGGGCTCTCTGACTACCTCTACTATTATCTGTTACCTAGTGGAAACTGCAGAAGGCTAAAGTACAAAGGTGTCATCTTGATTAGACAGCTAATGAGTGTGTGTAGAAAGCTCTGCAAGGAAAGACGGCCTGTGCAGCCAAGAGTGTTAATTAAAGGCCTGTGCAGATTATGGGCTTCAGTTAGGGAAGGATTTGGCCGATTGAGAAGCTCTCTGGTTGAACTTTGATTAAAACTACTCTTTTTGTTTTTTTCTAATGTTTTTATTGATAAACAACATACAACACAAACATTCTTAACATACAAACATTCCATACTTGGTGTGCAATCAGTGGCTCACAATATCATCACAGAGTAGTATATTCATCACCATGATCATTTTTTAGAACATTTGCATCACTCCAGAAAAAGAAAGAAAAAGAAAAAATACATACATACCATACTCCTTACCCCTCCCTCTCATTGACCACTAGTATTTCCACCTACCCAATGTATTTTCACCTATTATTATTATTTTTTCACATGGGCAGGCACCGGGAACAGAACCTGCATCTGTGGCATGGCAGGTGAGAACTCTGCCACTGAGCCACTGTTGCCTACCCTGTCCCCCTATTTTTTTTTCTATACCCCTTACCACTCCCTTTCATTGATCACTAGTATTTCAATCTACTCAATTTGTTTTAACATTTGTTCCCCCTATTACTTATTTATTTTTAATCCACATTTTTTTACTCATCTGTCCATACTGTAGATAAAAGGAGCATAAAACACACGGTTTTCACAATCACATAGTCACACTGCGAAAGCTATATCATTATACATTTATCTTCAAGAAACATGGCTACTGGAACACAGTTCTATAGTTCCAGGCACTTCCCTCTACCACTCTAATACATCCTAAACTAAAAAGGGGATATCTATATAACGCGTAAGAATAACCTCCAGGATAATCTCTTGACTCTGTTTGGAATCTCTCAGACACTGACACTTTATTTTGTCTCATTTCTCTCTTCCCCCTTTTGGTCGAGGTTTTCTCAATCCCTTGATGCTGAGTCCCAGCTCATTCTAGGATTTCTGACCTACACTGCCAGGGAGGTTTACACCCCTGGGAGTCAAGTCCCACGCAGAGAGGGGGAGGCAGTGAGTTTGCTTGCCATGTTGGCTGAGAGATAAGCCATATCTGAGCAACAAAAGAGGTTCTCTGGGGGTGACTCTTAGGCCTAACTTTAAGTAGGCTTAGCCTATCCTTTGCGGGGATAAGTTTCACATGAATAAACCCCAAGATTGAGGGCTCAGCCTATTGAGTTGGTTGTCCCCACTGCTTGCGAGTATATCAGGAATTTTCCAAATGGGGAAGCTGAATTTTCCCCCTTTCTCACCATTTCCCCAAGGGGACTTTGCAAATACTTCTTTATTTACTGTTCATGATTAAAGCTACTCTTGATTGACTTTAGCTTGCTACATAATTAGGTTTGAAGACAACAGTGATATAAGGGTAATGAGTAAAGTATCGCATATGTTCTCCAGAAGATATACTAGCCTGAGGCTGGCTGTGTTTACCATATTTTAAGATTAGCAAGGTAGGACACCAGCTAGGACACTAACAATACAGAATACCTTATACTGCCACTTCAGTTCAGCTAAATACCAGAAGGACAGGGGGAGAAAAGAGAGGGAGCCTAAATGCCCCCTAGTCTACCCCACCCCTTGTAACTTTATTCTCTCCACCAATGGTTCCATTAGCTGGGTATGATTTTGAAGAGCCAACTCCTTTGCAATTCATAAATGTAATTTTAGAAGTTAGTCCTGGAAGCAACTTGTCTGGTACAATAAGAATGTTCTAGACAATTCACTATCACATGAAGTCAAGTACACAGTTTACCCGTGGTTGAACTGAATACTCATACAGGAGTGGGAAGGGTCAAGGGCTAAGACCCCAAAGTCCTTTCAGCTTGTCTTCTCAGCCATTCACAGATACACCAACACAAAGAAGCTCTTTTGATATACAGAACCAAGACACTTCAAATTCTTGGATTTTAGGGCTGGGAGGGACCTATTTCTTCTGATTTTATTGATAAAAAACTTAAGCACAAATCCTATACTTCTTAATCCTTGTCCATGTTCACTCTGCTACCCTCACACTTACTATAGTGAATCATTTATTTTTAAAACAAATCCCTAGGGTATACCCTCTCCCACTGTAATTCTTACTTTCTCACCTTATAGAATGTCTGTGTTTTCTCAGGTAGTTTCCTTGCATTTCTTAAAATCTTCTGTACATCTGTCTATTAAGGGTAAAAAAAATCTCAACATTAGAATTCTGTGATGAAAAACGGGGGAGGGGGATACAAAAGGATGGTTCTAAATGTAGAAATGAAAATAAGAACAGAGCTAGAGTGTCAAGATGAGGACCCTTTCCTGAAACCTAGAGGGCCCAGCCTCTCCGGAACATCAGATACTCCCATCTCCCTACCCCATATCGACAGCCCCTTTCAACATGAAAAAGTTAGAATGGCCATAGCCCAAATACCCCTGAAGAGAGGGATGGAAAGATCAAAGGTGATGGTGGAGTTATAAAGAGAAGATAGGATTTAACAAATGAAGATGACTGCTGAATCAGTAAACTGATATCTTTTTTAGTGTCGAGTATCTTAGAGCTGCTAGAAGTAAAAACCTAAAATTGTGGAATTGAAACTCATGTTGAACTCTGAAATATGTTCTACAACTAATTGTGTGCTGTGCTTTGAAATGTATGCTTTTTTGCATATATGTTATTTTTCACAAAAAAAGTTGACAGTTGATGATAAAAAAATATTTAAGTCTTCTAGCCTCCTATATCTAGAGCAGCTAGAAGGAAAAATCTGAGAGGATCTTGTGTTGGTCCATGACAAACTCTGGGATCTCTCTTGTAACCACTTGTTGAAGAGTGCTTTGAAAACCATTGCTTTTTTATTTCTTTGCTTTGTTCATATGTTTTACTATACAATAAAAAAGTAAAAAAAATTTCAATTACATCTGGTGATGGAAGTGATTCTAATTATCCTTCTAACAGGGAAGTGCCAGGGTCAGAGACAGCAAGAAAGCGGGAGAACCTGATTTTCAAGGAAGAGAAGCCCCTATCCCCTTAGCCACATAAAATGTAGTTCAGTCTTTGTGGAATGGGGGCTGGCTGGAAGAGACAATGCAATCAACAAGGCTACTTTTGTGGTCAGTTGGCCTGACTACTCTTCTCATTGGGCTTAGGATGGACTCATTGGAAAAGAACAAAGAAAAGCTAAGATGTTCAAAAGAAGGGAAAAAAGGCTCAAGAAGTGAGTTTTGCAAAACAGGTATAAATGACTTTATGTCAAAGGAAGGAGAAATGTCACTGAGTATCCTGCCTGAAAGTAGCATACCTTGATAATAAGGAAGTATCTTAACTTCCAATTTAAAAGTGTTTTTGTTGAATTACATTTTAATGCTATGACTTGGATTCTATATGATGGAAGAAATAATCGTATGAAGCTGCTTTTTTTTTCTCATATTGAGACTTTGGCATCTTTTTCAAAACTGTTGTTATAAATAACATCCAGCCAAAACAAAATTGAAAAAGAGAAACAAAGTTGAAGGGCTCACACTTTTCCTATTTCAAAACTTACTACAAAGCTATAGTAATCAAAACAACACGGTACTGACAGACATACAGATCAATGGTAAAGAATTTAGAATCTACAAATAAACCCGAACACCTAGGGCCAACTGATATTTGACAAGGGTGCTAAGACTATTCAATGGGGGAAAAATAGTTGTCTCTTCTCTTCAACAGCTGGTGCTGGGACAACTAGATAACCACAAGCAAAAAAAAAAAAAAAAAAAAAAAAAAGATTCCATCTCACTCCATATACAAAAATTATCTCAAAATAGGTTAGTGACTTACATGCAAAATGCTAAATTCATAAACCTAGTAGAAGAAAACAGAGGGGCAAATTTTCAGGCTCTCAGATTTGGCAATGAAGTCTTAGATTTAACGAAAAAATAATAAATTGGACTTAATAAAATTAAGAACATTTGTGCATCAAAGGACATTATCAAGAAAGTGAAAGACAACCAACAGTATGGGAGGAAAGATCTGAAAATTATATATTTGACCAGGATTTAACATACAGAATATATAAATAACAACAAAAAGATAATCTAATAAAAAATTGGATAAAGGACTTGAAATGGACATTTCTCCAAAGAAGATATACAAATGGCAAATAAGCACATAAAAAAGATGTTCAACATCACTGGTCATTAAGGAAATGCAAGTAAAAACCACAATCAGATGCCACTTTGCACCAATCTGGATGGCTATTACTAAAAAAAAAAACTAAGTTATTTTTGATGAAGATGTGGAAGATGTGTCTTTTTGTTGATGAAGATGTGGAAAAAAAGGAACACTGCTGGTGGGAATGTAAAATGGTGCAGCTGTTGTGGAATAGGCAAATCCACAAGGAAAAAACAATAAGAAGGTGCCAGGCAATTGGGGGTGGGGGCAGGAATGGGCTAAATGGGAATGGGGTATTCTTTTGGGGTGAATCTAGAGTTCTGAATCTAGTAAGTGGCCACTGCACAACACTGTGAATGCACTAAATGCCACTGAATCAAACACTTTAAAAATAGTTAATTGCATATTATGTGACTTTCACCTCAAAAGAAAAAAAATCAATATCAAGAAAATGTCTCTCTAGAAGGACTGACATGCTTCCTTTTATCAGACAGGAAAAACTATATGACCCAAGTTTACTTTTTGATCTTGGCAGCAGGCAGCTTGGAGCCAAACTGTTCAAATGATATGATCATTTTACCTCGGGTTCTTGGCATAATAGTTCCCCTCATCCTCTATATGGTTCTTGTTACTTTACATTTTTTTAAAAATGACTTTGTTATATATGTGTTTTACTGCAGGCTAGCTCAAAATATTAGATGGAAATGAATTACTAAGTATCAGAGGGAAGGAAAATCAAACCAAATATCTGCTTGCCTACTAGAATCCCTCGGCCTGCATCCCTCCCCTGCCTCCACCCACCCAACCGCCCCTGCCCCTAGCGGAAGGCAATGTGAATGGAAATGGTACCTGCAGGCCACTGGGTTTGATCCAAACAGTCACATTCTGGGCATAACTGCGTTTGTTTTTGGGCTGCAGGGGGAAGGGACTCTTATTGTCATCCTCGCCATAAGGGTTCTCTTTAGCATCTTAAAAGGAAAAGACATTTTTGAACTGACATTTGGCAGAACACAATCAAGTACATTTCCAATTAAGGTACAAGCTGTTTTTAAATCACTCAATCTGTTACATCCTGTTACTTCCCTAATTAAGAAAATCCATTAATTTGTTCAGGTCGGGGAATCTGTTCAGTGGCAAGCCATTGATGTAGGAAAGTAAACCATCATGAGGCCTGCATAAGTGAAAAACAGCTTAATGTTTTTAAAGAAACAAGTTTTACTCATTAGCTTTATAAATTAAGGCTAGAAAGGATAAGCTAATAAATATAAAACTTTAGTACTGTACATGCACGTATGTGCGTGTGTATACACACCTACTACAATTCTGTTTTAGCCCAGCCCTGCCCAAAAGAACTTTCTGTAATGACGGAAATGTTCTATATCTGTGCTGTCCAATATGATAGCCACTAGCCCACGTAGCTACTGAATACCTGACATGTAGCTAATGTGACTAAGGATCTGAGTTTTAAATTTTGTTTAATTTCACTTAAATTTAAATAAGCCTCATATGACTATGGCTACTGTATTGGATAGCATAGGTCTAGCTATTAAAGAAATTAAAAAGGAAAATTGTAAATAGCCAAATTAAGGATGAAGGGAAAAGAAGAAATACTTTCATTGATGAAACAAACCCCACCCAATGGCTTAATAGTTTATTGCAAAGCCATGTCGTTTTTACTGCTGTGTGGATGAGCAGGGTTTTCTGTCTTTGTACCTGTATCCTCAGCCAACAAAACTGTCACACAAGCTTGAATAAGCACTGCAAACAGATTTTTTTTTTCTTATCTTCAGTTCTTGGGTCTGTGTAGTAGTTGTAGTAACAAATATTTTATATTTTTTGGTGTCATTTAAAACAGTCATATTTGGCTCTTTGTTTTCCTTTACCATTTTTATCCAGATCTTTTAAAATCACCCCACATTCTAAAACTACTAATTATAAAGACTGCTGACCAAGCAAGGTTGTACATCAAAATGTTGCCTCATTGCTCTGACCAGACTATCTGTTCTGATTTTAACTCCTCTCTGTTAAGCATTTTTCTCCAAGCTTCTTTCTGAAAGAAGACCCAGTGCAAAGCGGCCTTTACTTTCTGTTTCCTATTGGCACATAGATTACTTAGAGAAAATGGGACTTAAAATGTGAACAGAATAGATTAGAATGACAAGGTATGATGGGTATTTTCAGTACTGTATTCAAAGGAAAAAAAGACTAGCACAGAGAGGAACCTCTGATATTGTCTCATGTTTTACATGGTCTGTCCATAATATTCCCTTTTTCCATTTGTAAGACTTCACTAACAGAAGAAAATGCTGTAAATATTTGCAGCATTTTTTTAACCAGGCCAAGAAAAAAAAAAGTTTGAGGGAACAAGTTAGCATATTAAATGGTTTTATATAAAACATCGACTGTCATGTATTTTGATAAGCAGCAGCACCAGCTTCCATTTGTAATATAGTTTGTGGCATTGGAAGAAAATGAATTATGTTATAAATGCAGAGAAGATGAAATATGAAAAAACATTTTCTAAAAACAACAGATAAGGGGGCACAAAAAATTTCAGAACTCAAGATAATATTTTAGTGTAGTACTAAAAAAAAAAAAAACCTAAATTGACAAATTGTAGTTCACAGATGGGCAGCCTATTTTTGTAAATTTTTATTGGTTCCAGGGATGAGATTACAGTGACCAAATAAGCTGAGTCATGTAAGTGCCAAGTCGGATCCTGTATTTATTTTGATATTTTTCCACCATGGATTTTTGGCATAATTTTATTCTTTACTTTTTAAATTTTTTTGTGGCATTAATTTTGACTTGTAAAAATACTGCATTAAAACATTATTTATCTTGATTACAGAGTTGTTGGTATTCTCTCAAATTTCATGCCCGAGGCAAATGTTTCATTTGTCTCACAACAGTCTGAGCCCTGAGTAGAGATGGTGAAGAGAAAAAGACTCATGACAAGTTTTGGAGGCAGAGTTGCAAGGACTTGTCAATGGGAAGGATATGGCAAAAGTAGATAGGTACTCAGATAGGTAGGGAGAGAGAGAGACAACAATGATTACTACAGATTTTGACTTAGGCATTTGGTTGGCTACAAAGCCATGTACTAAGAACAAGTATTGGAATGTAAACGCATCATGTATTTCTCATGCAATGAAAGTTACTACAGTTTTTTTCCTTTAAAAAAAACACAACCCTGTCACAAATTCACAAAGCATGCTAACATCTTATGGCTCATTTTTATCCTTATTATTACCATTTTCTGAGGCTGGAAGAGCTTGATCATTTTCCCACAAGCTCATGGAGCTCAATTCCCTTGCCCAAATTTTTATGTTGAAAACTAGAATCAGGCCATGAGCTCTCTAGCCTGATTTGAGCATTAATTAAAATAGCTTATATTGGCTTCATGCTACTACCATCACACCCCCTCAAAAAGTTTTGGCTCAACTCTCCAGAAGTATTTCCAATCAATACCTGTCAATATATAAACCTTTTTAGTTAGGCCAAGATCCTAATAGTCCTCTCCACAAGCTCATTTCCAAATTCCCTGCCTTTATTTCTGTTACTTAATTTGCCTGGGAAACTTTCCCTTGCAAATTCATTCATTCACTTCACTCCTTCATCAATATCTACAGTAAGACCCCACTATACCAAGCACTGTGCTAGGAATTGTGGCTAGAGATAAGGCATATTTTCTAACTTTAAAGAACTTACAGAATGGAGACTATTTATAAAATTCTAACTCTGAGACACTTTAAATATACAATTTCTCTTCTATAGTAACCCTAGAGAGTAGATTTTATTATCCCATTAAAGATGAGGAAATAGGTCTAATACAAGCTGGACTTACACAAGATTTCATAGTAAATGACTCAGGTAAGATCTGCCTCTGGGTCTTCCTGATTCCAAAGCCAATACTTTTTCCACCACTCTTAACATTGTCATTCCTCACCTACCCCAATTTACCTGTATTCCAGGTCCAGATCCTATCCTACTTCCTCTATTCTGAAACCAAAGTCTAGTCTATCTTGTACTATCTATAATTATTTGGATAATATAATTGTGGTAACTGGCTTAGCAGATAGAAAATAATGCATCTATGAAAAACAGAACAGGAGACTCTTAGGTATAAGAAATATGATAGCAAAAATTAAAAATTAAACAGTTGCAAGGTAAAGTGAGGATACCTTCCAGAAGGCAGAGTAAAAAGAAAAATGGGTAGGAAAATATAAATTATATACACATATGCAAATATGGATTCTAGAAAGGGAGAACAGAGAATAGGGAGAAAATCAACATAATAATTCACATTCCCAGGACTGAAATACGTGAGTTGTCAGATGGAGAGGGCCTCCACAATGAATGAAGGGACTAACAACTAGAGATATCCTTCTGGAAATCCTGAACACCAGAGACCCAAAGAAGATCCTCAAACGGTACAGAGGAAAGTTCAGGTCTGAGTCAAAGGCCTGGGAGTCATGGCACCAGACTCTCAGCAGCAACACTGGAAACCAAAAGAGACAACAGAACAAAGCTTCAAAATACTGAGAGAAATTGACTTCCAACCTAGAACTCTATATCCAACCTAACCCTCAAAAACAAGGGACGAAATAAAGACATTTCCAAATAGGTAAAATCTCAAAATATTTACTTCTCATGTACCCCTTTCTCAGAAGGAGCTGTGAAACAGGAGAGACATAGGACAGATGTAAAGGGAGGCCTCAGGTGATAGCTATGCAAAATGCATGGAAAACAACCACTTCATTATAAAACAGGAGGGTGGAGGGAACTCTGAAAAAAAAAAAGTGACAGAATAACTGATGAAGGTATCTACCTGTATTAAGATTTTTACATAGGTAGGAATGAGTGATAGGTACACAGAAAATAAAAAAACAACTAATAACTATGGTAGAAACAGAAGGCTGCATAAGAATGGAAACATACCACATAGCTTGGCTGTAAATAACATTATATCATCTAACAAGGACTGAATACTGATTTAACCAAAGAAAATGTATAACCATAATGGGAGGACAGAAAAAGGGAAAATGTGCTTGTTGCAGGAGGTAGAGGTGGTAGCATTGGTAAGAGAGCTAAGTAGTCATCTTTAAAAAGACCAAATGACATTTAAAATGGAAAAAAAAGTCAAGCATATACATATAAAGCTAATAATAGTTATATTGTTTAGAAATGTAAATAAATACTAAAAGGAACAACTTAAGAGTCAAAAGTGGTTGTCTTTAGAACAGAATTAGGAATAGAGAAGGATTGGGATAAACTTGGTACTATTTCTGTATGTTCTGCTTTGATAAAAACATGCACAGTAAAAAAAACAACAACAAAACAAACTGTACTGATCATTATTGTGTCCACGAATGTGGACCTTATATATACTCGCTCAATAAATTCTCTCAACAACCCCCTAGAGTATGTTTCATTATTATTTGCTATCATAATGCCAATCCAGACTGCTGTAAGAATTAAATGAGATAGTACATTTAATTGCAAGGTTCTAGCACAGTGTTTGGCACAAAGTTAAATTCAATAAAATGCTAGCTGTTATATTATCCCCATTAAAAAGAACAACAGACTCAGAGAAAGAAAAGTGCAGCATGTATACAGCGCACAGTAAACAGCAGTTCAATTTGAATGAAGAATAAACTTAACAAGGAAATACAGAACAAGCCAAGTGTTGCTCAGTTGGAAGTCAGATCAGAAAGGAATCTGAATGCTACCATCTTAGAATATGGACACATATCTTTGGTGAAAAACATCACAATACACTAGGTCAGGGGTTGACAAACCTTTTGTAACAGGTCAGACAGTAAATATTTTCAGACTTCGTAGGCCACACAGTCTCTGTCTTACCTACTCAACTCTGCCATTGTAGTGTGAAAGCAAGCGTAAACAAGAGGTAAAATCAGTGAGCATGGCTGTGTTCCAAAAAAAAATCCTTATTTACAAAAATAGGCATTAGGTCAGTTTGGCCCATGGCCTGTCGTTAGCTGAGCCCTGTTCTAAGGGAAAAGTCAAGAACAGAGCAAGAACAGTGGGAGTGAAAAGCCAGAATGAAGGCAGAAATGCCACAGGGAGGGGCCAGATGTAAGCGGTGAGTAATCTCCATGTGAAAATACACATTCATAAATAAACAAAAAGAATTTCTTCTGCCCTCCAATTACTTTTTCCTCCAATTACTGCTCCATTTCTCTCCTGTTCACAGCCAAGCTTATACTGTCTTCATTTCCTCATTTCTAATTCACTTCTCAACTCAACTCCTGGTTGGCCATTCAACTGAAGCTATTCCTTGTAAGTCACCAATAATCTCTTGTCAAACTCAAATGACCCTTCATTCATGGTGTCCTCCTCTTTCCTCTTAATTTCCATCCCTTCTTAAAACTCTTTAATCATTTAAAACATTCATTATACTGCCTTTTTCAAATTAAGTTCTTAAGGTACTAATCTTCCTGTTGGACTTGCCTCTAAGGGGATTATTTCCTTGTGATTTTTTTCCCTTGTAAGCTCATTTTCAAGGGGGTTTGATTTTTCTTTTCACTCTGAGTCGTGGAATTATTGCTAGAGAGTCATTATATTAGCTTCTAGAAGTTCTCTACATCCGCATGTGTAGTGGACATGTTGCATACTAAAAGACATAGGCTATATTTTCTCATAGGGCACTTTTTAACTTTTTTTATACCTAGAAAACCAGGTAGTAACAATGGGTAAAATTTTCCTTGTTATCCTCTTTCTGAGAGGGCAGACTGTCTACCTTCCAGCTTTATTCAGAGATTTCAGTTCTTTGTCTTGTTTGGAACCACAGTTATGTCTCTTGAGCCTAAGTGAGCTTTAAAACTCCTAGCTTAGGGGTCAGTAAACTATAGGCCACCAACTTATTTCTGTAAATTCTGAGTTAAGAATGTTGTTCTTTAATTTTAGATGATTGGGAAAAAATCAAAAGAGTAATGTTTCATGACACATGAAACCATTGCCCTAAGCAATTTCCCTCATTATCACCATTTTAACTATGTACTTATAACTTATAGTTCTATCTCCAACCCCATCCTCTCTTTTGAACTCTAGACTCCTGCAGGCATTGTCTCTACACAGCTCTTCCTGCAACTTATAGGGACAAACTCAACATGCACAAAATATTTTCTTCCTGAAGCTACTCTTCCTCTTCTTATCTTTTATTAATAGCACCACCTTTCATTCAGCAGTCCAGGTTATAAACATGGGATCATTTTCAACTCTAGGGTTTCCCTTATTTTCATATCCAAATACTGCTGATTCTACCTCCTAATTATCTTCTGCTTGGATCCCATCCTGTCCATTCCAAGCCACTGCCCTAGTTCTTCACATATCCCAGGAGTATCACAGAAGACTTGACCATAATCCTGACCTTTCAAATCCACACTCCATAGTTATTTAAATGCAAATTTATTCTCTTCCAACTGGATTATGGCTGTATTGCACAACTGTAGGGGGGACCAGTTACCTAGAATACCAAGTTTACTGTTCTCACTGTGGCCAGAGGGATTCAATCACATCACTCCCCTTCATTGGCTTTCCAGTGTTTGCAGGATAAAATCCTAGCTCTCACACATCCGTAGGAGACCTATCCTACGCCAGCCCCTGCTCACCTCTAACCTACTATCTTCCCCCTCCCACCCATCCCCACACTCTATCTTCCAGTTTCTTTCATTTCTACAATGCTCCATTTGCCCAAGATGCCTTTTCTGCCCTTATCGGCTCAGCAAATTTCTCTTCTCCTTTAAAACACAGCTGAAGTGATGATTTGTGAAGATTTTCCTGAGTCCTCCAGGCAATGCTAACCATCCCCTCCTCCAGGCTAACTCTGGTCCTATGCCAGTCTGTGTTAATTACTCCTCATTCCACCAGACTTTGAGCAACTCCTGCTAACTCTTTTACCCCCTATGCCTGGCACAGAACAGATTACTTGAGAGATATTTCTGAAACACTGAAGTTAGCCCAGGTAAGTCAAGGATGACTCTACAGCTGGAGCCTGAGTAACAAGGAGCTTAGGAGCCACAATTAAAAGGAGTAGAAAACACAGGTCCTACCCTCATCAAATGGCAGTGACATGTTTCAGGTCCTGTTCTCCCCTCAGGAGCTTTGCATAAACAGCAAGAATTAGCAGAAACATCTTTCTCAAAGCTCTAGAAAACAGTTAAAGGACTGCAGTGATAAGGTGAGCACTGAATCAAGTAAAAGGCCACTTAAAAGCAGTATGAGAGGGCGGACCATGGTGGCTAAGCAGGCAGAGTTCTCACCTGCCATGCTGGAGACCCAGGTTCGTTTCCTAGTGCCTGCCCACGCAAAAGAAAAAAAAAAAAAGCAATATGAGGGGTGCAAGGATAGTTCAGTGGTAGAATTCTTGCCTGCCATGTGGGAGACCCAGGTTTGATTTCCAGTCCATGTACTCTGCCTCCCCCTCCTCCCCAAATAGAAGCAACATGAAGGACAAACATTATATGATTTCATTGATCTGAAACAATTAGAATAAGTACATTCACAGAGTCAGAAACTAGAATTCAGGTTATCAGGGGTTGGGGTGGGGATAGAGAATAGGGAGTTAATGCTTAATTGGTATAGAATTTGTTTGAGGTGATGGAAAAGTTTTAGTAATAGATGATGGTAATGGCAGCAGAAAATCATGAATACAATTAACTCCTCTGATTAATATATTTGAATCTGGTTAAAAGGGGGAATTATGAGACCTGGGTTCGATTTTCGGTGAATGCCCATGCGAAAAAAAAAAAAAAGGTATGGCAGGAGAGGGAATTATAAGTTAGTACAATAAAAATGAAAAAAATAACAACAACGTAGGACTGTACAACAAAGACAGTGTATCCTCAGGTAAACTACGGATTATAGTTAATAGTATCATAATAATATTCTTTTACCAATTTTAGCAAAAGTACCACATTAATGCAAACTGTTAATAACGGGTGGACAAGGGATTGAGAAAACCTTTTTGACTGAAAAGGGGAAGAGAGAAATGAGACAAAATAAAGTGCCAGTGGCTGAGAGATTTCAAACAGAGTTGAGAGGTTATCCTGGAGGTTATTCTTACACATTATATAGGTATTCCCTTTTTAGTTTAAGGTGCATTAGAGAGGTTAGAGGAAAGTGCCTGAAACTGTAGAGCTGTGTTCCAGTAGTCATGTTTCTTGAAGATGAATGTATAATGATATAGCTTTTGCAATGTAACTGTGTGATTGTGAAAACCGTGTATCTGATGTTCTATGGTATGGACAGATGAGTAAAAAATATGGATTAAAAATAAATAAATAACAGGGGGAACAAATGTTAAATTGAGTAGACCGAAATACTAGTGATCAATGAAAGGGAGTGGAAAAGGGTATAAAAACACAGGGTGAACAAAGGTTGAAATATATTGGGTAGATGGAAATACTAGTGGTCAGTGAGAGGGAGGGGTAAGGGGTATGGTATGTATGAGTTTTTTTCTTTTTTCTTTTTATTTCTTTTTCCAGAATGATGCTCTGAAAAATGATCATGGTGACGAATATACTACTATGTGATGATACTGTGAGTCACTGATTGTACACCATGTATGGAACATTTGTATGCTAAGAATGTTCGTGTTTGTATGTTGTTTTGGTTTGTCAATTTAAAAAAATATTTATTCCTTCTAACCTCCTATATTCTGGAGCAGGTAGAAGGAAAATGGTATGGTAGCCCATCACAAACACTGTGATCAGTCCTGTATCTACTTGTTGAAGAGTGCTTTGAAAACTATTGCTTTTTTCTCTTTGCTTTGTATACATGTTATATTATACAATAAAAAAATGTTAAAAAAAATAATGGGGGATACATGAAAACTCTTTATTTTCTACATGATTTTTCTATAAACTTACAACTTCTCTAACAAAAAGAAATTATAATTAAAAAAAAAAGTGGTGAAGCTCTCATGGCACCCTGGCTGGTCCTACCCCTCCCATCTCACCAGCTTAGCATGGAGCAGGCCCACACTCCCAAAATGGTCCTCGTCCTGGAGGGAGGAGAGTAGCCCTCAAGCACATACTAGGAAATGTACGGCTGGCCAAATCTGCCTGGTGGGGACCTCAGGGACCTGCTGTCCCAGAACTTGCCCTGTGTATAGAAGGCAGCTCACAGAACTCTCCAACAGAATGTTGTGGTAGAGCACTGAAGCTTCAATGCCTAAGGCAAGGATTCCAGGCTATAATACATATAGTATAGTACCTGGGACTGGGAGGAAATTGTTTCCTAGGAAAGAGGGGACATATGAATTCGTATACATGGGGGAATTCTTAGCACCACAAGCACATGCCCAAGACAAGACACATGCAAAGAAAAGATCAAGGAGGCCCCTACACTTTGGCCTGGAGCTATTCTCTAAACTCATGGTATAAATAAGATCTGAAGGACAGCACTTACACAGGTCAATTTCCAAGACTTTTTTTTTTATTAGTTCCTGGCATTCAAGGAAAGCTGTGACATAATACTAGCTGGATAGATGCTTAAGGAACAGATATGTCAGAGTCTAAATTCCAGTGATAACACAATAAAATATAAAAATGTTCAGATTCCAATGAAAGGTTACAAAACATACAAAGAAACAGCAAGCAGTGGTGAGGCAAAGGAAAGGATTAAAGTGTTAGAAACCATCAGTGAGGAGGACCAGACCTAGAACATACCAGATAGAGGCTTTAAGGAAATGGTCTTAAATATGTTCAAAGAGCTAAAAGAAAACATGGACAAAGAACTAAAGAAAATCAGGAAAATGGGAGATGAATACAAAGAGAACATCAATATAGAGATGGAAATTATATGGAGGAATCAAACAGAGTTGTAAAAGAAACTAAAAATTCCTTAGAGGGGTTCAACGGCAGACTGGAGCTGGCAAAAGAAACACTCAGCCAACTTGACGATAAGAAAATTGAAATCATCCAATCCGAGGAGGGAAAGAAGGAAAAATGAAGATAAAGGAACAGAGTCTGAGGAACTTGTGGAACACTATCAAGAATATGGATATAAGCATTGTGGGAATCCCAGAAGGAGAAGAAACAGAGAAAGGGGCAGAGAGAATATTCAAAGAAATAATGGCTGAAAACTTCCCAAATTTAACAAGAGACATGAATATACACATCCAAGATGTTCAGCAAACTCCAAACAGGATAAACCAAAAAAAATCCATGGTGTAACATAGTATAAACAAAATGTCAAATGACAAAGATGAAGAAAGAATTCTGAAAGCTGCAAGAGAGAAGCAACATGTCACATACAAGGAAGCCTGGATAATATTAAGTGCTGGTTTCTCATTGGAAACCATGGAGGGAAGAAAACAATGACATATTTAAAGTGCTGAAAGAAAAAAACATTACTGACCAAGGATTCTATGCCCAGCAAAATTGTCTTTCAAAAATGAGGGAGAGAATGCTCGCCTGCCATGCCAGAGGACCTGGGTTTGATTCCTGGTTCCTGCCCATATTAAAAAAAAAAAAAAAAAAAAAATGAGGGAGAGATTAAGACATTCCCAGATAACAAGCTGAGGGAGTTTGTCACCACTAGATGGGTCCTAGAGGAGAAGCTAAAAAGGGTTCTGCAGACTGAAAGGAAAGGACAATAGACAATAGATCGAAGTTGCATACAGAAATAAAAGATCTCAGTGAGGGTAATGATATGGGTAAATATAAATGCCTGCACTACTGAACTTTTGGTTTGTAACTCCACTTTTTCTTTCTACAGGATCTAAAAGGCAAATGCATAAAATATAATGATTAATCAGTGACTTGGGACTCATAACGCATAAACATGTGATTTGTGACAAGAACTACATAAAGATGGGATGATGAAGGGGTATAGATAGTTTGTATATACTATTCAAGTTATGTTGGTATCAAAGTAAACAAGATTGTTATAGATTTAGGTTGCTCAATTTTGTGTCCCACGGTGACTGCAAAGAAAAGGCTGGAGAACATGTAAGCTTACAGAGACACAAATTAGGGTACAGATTGTCAGGGGTGGGGAGCAGGGGGAATGGGGATTTAATTCATAATGGATATAGGGTTTCTGTGCGGGGTGAGGAGAAAGTTTGGGTAATGAAAGGTGATGAAAGGAACACAATACTGTGAATGTGAATAACCCCACAGAATGGGAGTGGGTGAGATGAGAATGCTTATACTGTATATATGTTCACACAATAGAGAGAGAGAGAGAGAGAGAGAGAGGGAGAGAGGAAGAAAAGAATGAATGAAGGAAGGAAGGAAAACAAGCAACTAGAGTCAATGACAATTGCAATACATGATCCTGGGTGAGGTCTAGCAAGGAAGGAGAAAAGGTTTAAAGAGACATTAGTGGGATACATGAAAAAACCTGGAATATAAACTGTAAGCTTTATATCAATGTTAAATTGTTTGAACTCGTTAAATGCATTTAAGATGGTTACATAAATGAATATCCTTGTTCTTAAGAAATGTACATGGCAGCATTAAGTGTTTAAGGAGCATCATGTATGTAACTGACACTCAGGTGTCCGGAAAATGGATTGATAAATAGGTCAGACAGATACAGTTGGACAGATTAAGATAGATTGATACAGCAAATGTGGCAAGAACTAAAAATTGCTGGATCTGCGTGACTGGGGATAGAGGTATGTTTAAGTTCTCTGTATGGGGTTTGTATTTTTTCTAACTGTCCTATACGTTCTGAAGTATTTCATAAGAAAAAGAAAAAAGAAAGGAGTAGGAAAATCAGAAGAAGGAATAGTTTAAAGGGGAAGGGATGTGAAACGATGAATGTGTAATATATAGGCTGAGCTTGAGACAGTGGAGATGTAAAAATGGGAATAGGAAATACAATATACAAGTCCCAGCGAGGACTGGAGGTAAAGATTTGGGGAGTCTGAAGCCTTTATAGCTAATGGAACAACCAAGAGAGACAATACCAATCCAAGAGAAGAAGGCAAAGAATAATAGCTTGGGCACTGTGAGGCAGGAGGAAGAAAAGTTGCCAGAGAAAACTCATCGTAAGTACCACAAGAACCAGGAGAAAGCAGTCAGGAGAGAGTCAAGATGGAAGGGGGATTAAACTATTTAAAATGACTGCAGACTTTCCTGAGTTGAAAATAGTACACTAAGGAAAAAATATCTATTTTTATTTTTTTTCTCTCTAAGCAGTTAGGATTTTATATTTACTGAACACAACCTAAATGTTGGTTTCCCCTGAGACGTGCAAATTGAGACTCAAACATCAAATTCTCCTTGGGTTATGCACATACCCAGTTTCAGGGACCACAGCACACTAGGAAGAAAGACCATGTAGCTCTCCAACTGCACAGCCAGAGAGGTTCAGAATGGCAGACAAAAAAACAAAGATAAATCTGATCTGAGTTATACCTGAAATAGGACCCAATTGTGCCATTTTCCCTAGCCATGGGAGAGGTTCTGGGCCAGGCTCAAAGAGAGACATCATGAGGTTTGATTTCTTCTTGCTGTCAGCTTGGGAGTAGAGCATTCCATGCCATTCAGGACTAAATGGAGAGAAGATGGAAGATCAGAAAAACATCAAGCCTGGATCTGTCAAGTTAAATAAGTATAGTCTGTGTTTTTCTCTTTAAAGACATGGGACTCAGCTTTGAAATCAGGTGCATTACTTTTACCAAAGGCAAATTCTAAACCTGAAAACATTTGTCCCCTTATACTACCATTCTGCTGGGACATTTATTATTCAGGGGAAATGTTGTCTATTTGGACATCAAATGCAGTCTCAAAACAGAAAAAAAAAAAAAAAAAAAAAAAAAAAAAAAGGCAGCAAATAGCTATAGAGCTGGTCAGGAAGATTAAGGCTATGGCCCAGAGGTCACTGCAGCTGCCTCCCTGAGTCGTCACCACAGTACCAATACAGAGAAACCCTTCCAACAGAGGGTGCAGTGACCCAGATTCTCAAAGGGCTCCAAATGATTCTCAGAGCCAGTAAAAGTAGCTTGGGTGCCAAGAATACCGCAGACTAATATGTAGTAAAAAGAACTGCATTCTTCCTTTTGGACCAGCTAATTTAAACTCAAGCAGAAATGGAGCCACACTTTCGCTGACTATCCCTACCTTCTCGCTCTTCTATACTGTTCAACCCCAGGTGATGCCCAGAAGATGATTGTTAGAAAAGTTTCCTCTTTTCTAACAATAGGTATTACTGAAAGAGAAGTAGAGAGTGTGACGAACTTAGAGACTGCAGAGAATGTGAAAGCTATAAGGGCATTCCTTACAGGGAAAGAATATAGCAGAATGATTATAAGCAGGGGCTCTGAAGTCAGAATGCTTGGGTAAGAATCCTGGCTCTCTCATTTATTAGCTGTGCAATCTCAGGCAAGTCACCTCTCTAAGCCTTTGTTTATCAATCTTTAAAATGGGGCTACTATTGATATCTCCTACATAGTGGTGTTGTGAGAGATTAAATGTGTTATTGTGTGTAAAGTGCCTTGAGGAGAGTCTGCACATGGTAATCAGTGTATTCAGTACTTTCATCATTTAGTCCTATCTCCTCACTTTATACACAAGGGATCTGTGAGTTCTAACTAAGATCCTATAGCAAGTTAATAGCATTGCTATGACCAGAACCCAGGTATCCTAGATAGCACAGGAAAGAGGAAAAACCAGAACAGCTTTTCTTAAAAGTAATAAGAGAATTGCTGACTTGTGATGAGAAGGCTCACACCATAGTTATTTTAGGGGATGATTTAAACAGCAGTTTAGAAGGTGATGAGAGGTGGGAAGAGCGTAACAGAAAAAGGAAAAGGGTGACAAAGGCCTTTCTATTTCTTTCAGAAAAATCTGGGAAATATTACACTTTGTGAACAGAGTTCCCCTTTCACACAACGAAATTTAAACAAAGCTTCCTACCCTAATTGAACAATCGCCACCATTCCTTCCACTTTTAGGCTGCCATGGAGCAGGACACAAAAGTTAGGTATTTTCCCTGCAATCTGATTGGCTGAATTTTCATCTTCATTGTCATCAGAGATGCCAGTACCAACTTCATCACCTTCTGTAAAAATAGGATGAAAACAGGTCAACCGGAGATTAGCTACAGAAACATCAAAGAACTACCCTGATGGCTCTTTCTAGCCTTGGAAGGAAAATGTATGGAGTTGTAAGGGAATATTACAGTAAGTAAGAGAAACTCATATTCCACTTTTTCCAATGTCCACATAAAAATCAGTTTTGAATGAATGTCAGAATAGGCAAATCTAGAGGCAGAAAGTAGAATTGTCTATCGATGAAGAGGGAAGGGATGTTTGAGAGTGATGGCTAAAAAGTTTGGAGTTTCTTTTTGGGGTGATGAAAGAGTTTAAAATCGATTGTGAAGATAGTTGCACAACCGTGTAAGTATATATAAAATCATTAAATTATATACTTTAAATGAGTGAAGTGTATGGTTTGTGAATTTTATCTCAATAAAAGGTTACAAAATAAAAAGTTCCCACTAGGATGCTCAGTTAGAAGCTATCTGGAGGTTTCAGGCACCCATCTAAGGTAATGACAGACATTAGAGTGTTCTCAAACTAACAGCCTTCAGGTTGCATGTGTCAGTGTGAGTGCTTGGACTCCCCAACTCCAGGTTTTCTCATATACTCTGCTGACAGATGGACATTCAATAGCTTTTACAACATGGCTCTGCTCTGCCCTCCCATACTTTTCTTTCCACTGTTTTCCTAGATAAACTCTTCATTCTGCATAATTTTTTTGTTAACAACTTATATGGGCATGCAGAGTATCCCTAGGATCGTAGAAAGGGAAACCTGGTTGTTCTGTGACAGCAATAACATAAATTATAAATACAGGAATCACAATGAGCCACCTATGGGAACATACCAAGATTCTGTCTATATGTGTGACTGAGGAGTTATGGAACATCCAACGCTCCAACTGAGATGACCTGGGCATAACTGGAATACAATTATAAATCAGGATATAGAAACCTAATGAACTACCTATACTTGGAGAAAGCTGGAGAATATAAAGTGGATAGTCAGCCTTAAACAGAAAAAGTGGATTTTAAACAGCTAGAGGCTAGCACTGTTCAGGGAGACGCAGAATTTGGGGCACAAGAATTTATGGTACAGGAATTTATAGTTCCTGGAGAGGTATATTTCTCAGGAAAGAGAACTCACAAGGGCCTAGATTCATCCATTCATTAAACAACAGTTACTGAGTATCTGATGTGCTAGATACTGGTAGAACAAAAAACAGAAGTGCTCCCTGCTCTTATGGAATTGTATTAACACTTCTGATAACTGCTTTGGCTTCCTCAGCATGCTTCTATGAAGAAAGGTGGAATCCTGGATGAGAGCCCAAGCATTCTCATCTCTAAAAAGGACTTCCACTATAAATTAGCAAACCAACATGTAATTAATGTGTCAAAATGTTTCCTACTGTATAAAGCAGCATAAGTCCTTTTCCAGTACATTAGGCATCACTTGTTTTTTTTGTGTGGGTTTACAGAACAATCATGCATAAAATACAGGATTCCCATGTACCACCCTATTATTAACAGCTCGCACTGGTTTGGTAAAATTTTTACAACCGATGAAAGCACAATTTTAAAATTGTACTATTAACTATTGCCTATGATTTAGTTTAGGGTTCACTTCACCGGGTTGTGCAGTTCCACGGATTTAAAATTTTTTTTCTATTAACATATACACAACCTAACATTTCCCTTCACATATTTTCATATATATTTCAGTGCTGTTAATTACATTCACAATGTTGTGCTATCATCATCACCATCCATTACCAAAACATTTCCATTATTCCAAATAGAAACTCTGTACATTTTTAGCCTTAACTCACTATTCCCTATCCCCATACCATCCCCTGGTGATTTACATTCTAGATTCTTACTCTAGGAGATCGCTTATTCTGATTATTTCATCAGTGAGATCATACAATATTTGTCTTTCTGTGTCTCACTTATTTCACTCAACATGATGTCTTCAAGTTCATCAAGTGTGCTGCATGTGTCAGAACTTCATTCTTTTTTTTTTTTTTTAACTTTTCTTATTGTATTGTATAACATATATACAAGGCAAAGAAATAAAAAAGCAATAGTTTTCAAAGCACTCTTCAAAAAGTGGTTACAGGACAGATCCCAGAGTTTGTCATGGGCTACCACACGATCCTCTCAGATTTTTCCTTCTAGCTGCTCCAGAATATAGGAGGCTAGAGGGCTTCAACACTTTTTTTATCATCACAATTGACTTTTTTTCCTTCTTTTTTTGTGAACAATAACATACATACAAAAAAGCTATAAATTTCAAAGCACAGCACCACCATTAGCGCGGAACATATTTCAGACTTTGACATGGGTTATAATTTCACAATTTTAGGTTTTTACTTCCAGCTGCTCTAAAATACAGGAGAATAAAAGATATCGATTTAATGATTCAGCATTCACATTCATTTGTTAAATCATATCTTCTCTGTATAATTCCACCATTACCTTTGATCTTTCCATCCCGCTCTTTAACTTCATTCTTTTTGATGGCTCAGTAACATCCATTGCATGCTGCTTTAGTTTGTTAAAGCTGCCGGAATGCAATATATCAGAAATGGAATGACTTTTAAAAGGGAATTTATTAAGTTGCAAGTTTACAGTTCTAAGGCTGTGAAAAGATCCAAACTAAGGCATCCAGGTAAAGATATCTTGATTCAAGAAAAGTTGATTGATCCAGAACACCTGTCAGCTGGAAAGGCACATGGCAACATCTTCTCTTCTCATTTCATAAGGCTTCCCTGGGGATGTTTTGCTTCTGCTCCAAAGGTCTCTGGCTATGTGGGCTCTGTCAGCAATAAAGCTTTTTCCAAAATGGTTCCCTTTTAAAGGACTGCAGTAAGCAACCCCACCTTGAATGGGTGGAGACACATCTCCATGGAAACCATCTAATCAAAAAGTTACCACCCATAATTGGGAGGGACAAATCTCCATGGAAATAATAAAAAAGATCCCACCCAACAGTAGTGAACGAGGATGAAAGAACTAGGCTCTTCTGGGGCACACGACAGATTCAAACTGGCACATGTATATACCACATTTTGCTTGTACATTCATTGGTTCACAGACACCTGGGTTGTTTCCATCTTTTGGTGATAGTGAATAATGCCACTATGAACACAGGTGTGCAAAAACCAATGCTTTCAATTGGTTTCAAAGTCCCTGCTTTCAATGTTTTTGGATATATACATAGAAGTGGGACTGCTGGGTCATATGGTAAATTCTACACTTAGCTTTCTGAAGAACTGCCAAACTGTCCTCCACAGCATCTACACCATTTTACATTTCTACTAGCAATGAATGAGTGTTCCCATTTCTCAACATGTTCTCCAATACTTGAAGTTTTCTGTTTTTGTTTTTGTTTTTTTTAGTAATACCCATTCTAGTGGGTATGAAATAGTATTTCATGGGTTTGATTTGCATTTCCCTAATGGCTAATGATACTAAACATCTTCTCATGTGCTTTTTGGCCATATGTCTATCGTCTTTGGAACATATCTATTCAAGTCTTTTGACCACTTTTTTAAGTAGGGTTATTAGTCTTTCTGTTGTTGAACTGAAAGATTTATTATATATTCTAGACATTAAACCCCCATCAGCTTTGTGACTTCCAAATATTTTCTTCCATTGTATAGGTTGTCATTAACTTTCATGATAAAATCCTCTGAGGCACAAATGTTCTTTAAAATTTTGACTAAGTCCTATTTATCTATTTTTTTTCTTTTGTTGTTTGAGATTTGGGTGTAAAGTCTAAGAAATCATTGCCTAAAACAAGATCCTAGAGATGCTTCCCAGCGTTTTCTTCTAGGAGGTTTGATAGTTTTGGCTCTTATATTTAGATCTTTGGTCCATTTTCAGTTGCTTTTTGAATATGGTGTGAGGTAGAGATCCACCCTCATTATTTTGCAAATGGAGATACAATTTTCTCAGCACCATCTGTTGTAGTGACTATTCTTTCCCAATTAAGTGGTCTCTGTCCCACTGTCAAAAATCAGTTGGCCATAAATGTGATTCCATTGGTCTCAATTTGATTCCACTGCTCTATATGCCTGTCCTTGTGCCAGTACCATGCTTGATTATTGTGGCTTTGTAATACCTCTTAAAATTGGGAAGTGTAAGTCCTCGAACTTAATTTTAGCACATGTAGGAAGTAAGAAGTGGAGTTACATACCAAACAATACAATAATACTGGCACTTATAATTACCCAAAGGTTACCTTTACCAGAGCCTTTATTTCTACCTCCTTACTACAATTCTCACATTGTTCATTCATTGTTTCCTGATATCATTTAGTTCTTTCTCTGTATTTTCCTTCCTCTCCTTGACTACAATTAAAGATCATATTTTTAAAGTCTTTGTCCAGTACGTCCACAGTTTGATCTTTTTTACTAGAGTTTTCTTGATTTTTATTCTCTTCCTTTGGAAAGCAAAGAGAATTCTCTTCCTGGTTCTGTCTCGGAATCTTTTGTTGCTTTCTGTACACTTTAAAAAAAATATTTTTATTGACAAATCTTCATACACATACAGTCCATACAGGGTGTATAATCAATGGCTCACAATAGCATCACACGGTTGTGTATTCATCACCACATCATTTTTTAGAACACCTGTATCACTCCATGTTCTGTACATTTTAGTATTTAAAAATGTTAACCCTGGGATTTATTTCCTGAGATGTGTGTTTCTTGAGTAATCAGCTGATGATAAGATGGAGATTTTCTTCGGCATCAGCCCTCCTATCAGGAAGGTCCACCCAAGGTGAATGCAAAGTTCAGGGTCCTCCCTGTCTTTTCTGGGCCCGTGTCTTGTCCTGGGCTTGTGTTTGCTAATTGCTTAGGAGTACCCCTGTTTACAGGATTTTGAATGTTTATAGAACTGTGCCCCAGGCCATCTGCCTCAATTGTTTCTTATACTGCTTAGTTGTCTAAACTGCTTTTGCCTGAAGAGCAAATTTGGGGTAGGGACAGGGGGGCACACCAGAGAGGAGTTTCCCAAGTCCATCTTTCAGCAGGAACAAGGCCAGGGACTTACAAAGGAAGCACAGGCCAGTTCCAAAATGTCTTGGAGAGTGGTTGAGAAAGGGGTCAGAAAGGGTGCCTAGAAGCTTCTTCTATGGCTCCCCAAACTGCGTTTTCTTAATCTGCCCAGAAAATGCAGACCTCCAAAGCTTCTCTGCAGCTCTAGAATAGTATCTTTACGTTTCCTCTGTAGCCTTTGTCTGGCATGAACTGGAACGACGGCCAACCCCTGAGCCAGGTCCCCCAGTGGTCTGAAGTTGCTAATCAAAAGCTTTGATCAGCAACTGCCCTGTGCCTAGCCCAGATCTTGAGGAAGTGGATTTTTATGTTCCTTTCTGGGACCAGAAAGCTATGCCAGGGGCTGGAGCCCACTGAGGCCTGGTGTGAAGGTGGGGGATGGGTGCTAGTGTTGGAAAAAGCAATTTACTGGTATTTACCATAATTTACCAGCCTCTTCTTCCTGCTCTTCCCTGGATGCTGTATAGTTTTCTACTGGACTCCAGGATTTCAAAATAGTTGATTCAGACAATTCCTGACTGTTTAATAGCTGTTCTGGAAGACAAACTGATTCCTGGAGCTTCCTATTTGGGCATCTTTCCAAAATCTGTGCTTTATTTAAAAAAATTTTTTTTGCTTAATTCAATATTTGCTTAATGCAGCAACTATTTCTGTCCTTCAAATCCTTAAAAATGTGCAATCCTACAACCTAATAATTAAGAATAATTTTAGATAACAAGATGTTTCATACATATTACTGCGAGAGAAAGAGAACTCACCTTTGTTAAGTGCTATAGGTAAGACCAGATGTCTAGACAGAACTGGGGGGCTTGAAATATCAGCTATATCAATAAATCCCACTATTTCCAAATCTGAAAGGAAGGGATCAACACAGAATTAATGTCATGGGAAAATATATTATTTTTAATGTTCTGTATTTCAAAAAGACAATGTTTATGGGGTGATTTCAAATGTGATATGGTGGACTGAAATGTGTACCCTAGTTTGGACATAGTTTTACTCTTGGTCTGCATTCTGGTGGGTGTGAACTTTTTGTAAATAAGATTTATTCAAGATGTTACTTCAGTTAAGGTGTGTCCCAGGTGAATCAGATTGCACTTAAATTACTGGAGTCCTTTAAAAGCAGAGTAAAAGTCATAGGCAGGGAGAAGCCACAGAGAGCAGCCAGAAGCTGGAAATCAACAGAACCTGGAACCTAGAGGAGAATGGAGAAGACACTGCTGTGTGCATTGTCTTATGAGGAAAAAGTTAAGAACCCCCAAGATCACTGGCCAGCCAGAAGATACTGAAGCTAGGAGGAAGTAAGCCTTCTTAGGATCTCAAACCATGAGCCAATAAACTCCTGTTGTTAAGCCAAGCCACTGTATAGTATTTATTTTAGAGCTAGAATCTGAAACAGATGTCTTCAACTGGAAAATTATTAGAAGTTCCTGTGGCTAATTCTCTAATAATTTGCCACTTTAAACAGCTCAGAAACAATCTTTTACTTAACAAACTTAAATTACATAACAAATCAGCTTGATTTCATTTTTATGAGACTAAGTCCTCAGCCAAGGCAAAAATTTAAAGAGCAAATCCCTTTCAATAGCCAGAGATATTCAGATTACCAGTGGCCAGACACTTCCAGAACAACTTGAATCAGCCCCCCATTGAGGTTAAAACTATGGCATTAAAAACAGTCTCCTGAGAAAGAAATACATACTCTACAAAACCAAGGTAGCAGACTAAAGATGACAATGATTTCTTTGTTTTACAGAAGATACGTTAAAAGCCAAAGTTGAAAATATACAACGAATAAAAATAAATTTGTAATCAAAAGAACTCTGAAAAAGGTTTTTTTCTGATAAGTAAATACTTATATAAGTATATACACTTGGAAAATACTAAAAATTATAAAGAAGAAAAATAAAATTATCCATTATTCATCATCAGAGAAAAAATTCCTATTAATGTTTGAACTGCTTTTCAGTCTTTCTTTTAGGCATACACACACACATACCAAAATCAACTAAAAAAAATCAGTATAATGGTGGGTATACTGTACTTCTAATACATTAGGAAATCTGCTTCTTGAAAGATTTGTTGTCACTATTTCCTTTAACTGAGGTTTCTCAATTTGAGGTTGATTTATCAGCATAAGCAGTAACATCTTTTTCACTTGAGTAAGAAAAGGCCTATGTTATAAAGTGGTTTGACTATAAGATATAACAAAGATCTTAGACCGAGAGCTTATATGGAGAAGTTAACGTTCAAAAGACCCATTCAAAGATACTCATCAAAAAGGATGTAGGTGGGGTGGCAGTGCAATCTGGATGGCTTGAAGGCTCAGCTTTGGTGCAGTTTAATACACTGCTGTCTAGTCACAATGAAAGAGACAAATGACTTACTTCCAGATAGCCAGGAACTAAAGGCACAAAAATTAAAAATGTCTGTGCATGACCCTTCACTTGAAAACTACTTAAAATCTGTATACCTAAGGCAATGAACACTTACTTAGCATTTAGTAAATTTTAATTATTCATTGAACAATTATCTATCAAACATTTATTAAGTGTTAGACACTATGTTAGACACTGAGACTGCTCAGAGTGTGGTGACTCAGAGATGGTACTCATCTCCAAGAGTTTAACCTCCAAGAGATCCAGCACTCAAGGAGTCTTACCAACAGGAGACAAGTTTATTCTCCACCATTCCCTGTTACCTATGACTCTCTACTTTGCCAATCTAAGTTCTGCATAGTACTGGCAACATGAACCAGGTAAAAGCAGTAGCATGTCACTTTCTTTTAACCATGACACAAGCAGCAGGGCTAGAGGAATTCAGCATACCAGAGCTGAGAGATTAGGGACTATCTAGTTGATTCCATTTACCTTGTCTATAAAGACTAGAAAGAGGAAATGATATGTTCAGGGTCACAGAGGAAGAGCCATATAGGCAAGTCTAAAAGTTATTCCCCTACATCTGACTGTAATTATGATGCTAAGAAATCTTAGTATTCCTACTAAGAATTACATCAAGGATTTCAATGCTAATGATTTGCTGGATTTCAAAGTAGAAGATAACCATGAATTCCAACTTTGGTAATTTGCAGCCACAATTATCTAGGATTGGTGATTAACTCTTGACCTCATCATGAAAGAACACCCTTTATTTTTTATTTTTGCATGGGCAGGCACCGGAAATTGAACCCGGGTCTCCAGCATGGCAGGCGAGAATTCTGCCTGCGGAGCCACTATGGCCGGCCTAAGAACATCCTTTAAACAATACATCCTCATGTCCAAATTGTACACTGATGATAACAGAATTTCAGTATCAGAATTTGTATTTCTTTTCAGTCATCCTGGATAGAGAAGAAAGTAATAGTCGGAAATTAGAAATTAGGATATCAGAAAAACTAAAAAGGAAGTTTAAAAAGTTACCTGTGTTAATGACTTTAGGAATAGGATCGATTTCCTCATCTACCACAAAAGGTTCTGGCCTGGGGAAGACTTGCACATCAGCAGTTAGGTGGCCACACTTGAGAACAGCATGAAAAGGTGTATATGCCAGATCTATCAGTTTTCTAGAATATGATGATTAATTGTTATAGGGAGAGTAATACAATATATACGAAATAATTTCTTAAGACACAAAGTGTGTTTTCCCTTCAAGGTGACTCTATAAGTAAGATCTGATCACTTACGAAATATAACAAATCTGACATTTATGGTGAGGAGATTTCAATTTTGAAAAGCCCAAAAGCAAGCTAATCTTTGAAAATGCTAAATCATTTTGAGGAAGTCAATAACTATAGGCATTATAGATTTAGTCATAGTTGAGACAGAGTGAACTTCATAAAAATTACTACTACTGATCATTTTACTGGAAAATGTACAATATGTGGAAAATGAAATGACACAATTAGAAATGGTAAACAGATATTTTTGCTGGATGTCAAATTATAATAATGGACTGTAGAGAAGGCAAAAAAGCTCCAAGCATATACTCACCCAAACATAGACTGTACATTTTTCAAACACAAGGGGCCATCGATGGTAAAAATTTGCCCTTCACCATTGTTTAAATCTATAAGACGTTCAAGGCAATCCAAGGAATCAGTGCTCTGTAACTACAAAGCAAAACAGATGACCCTTTTAAACTGGCATAAAATGCCAGATTATTATGAATATACCAAGGTCATGCCTATCACAGTAACACAGGCAATATATATTGAGATGATATTTTTGACTGCTATTGTGAACAAGAAAATATAACAATTTTGATTCAAGGCTGTCAAAGATGAATGTCATAAAATGACAGCAATAGAGCTATTTCATTAAGAAGCTGTTTTGCAAAGATTCTCGGAGGTGACGACAGTTGGTATTTACACAGCATCTTCCCTCCAAAGTGTTTCTAACATATTTTGATAAGAGGCATCATAGCTACATTTTACAGATAGAAAAACTGAGGTGAAGAAAGGTTCAATGCCTTTCCCTAATTAATGGGAAAACCAGGAAGTAAAGTGCTTAATAAACATATATCAGATTGATGTTACTTTACCAAAAATCAAAGCCCACTTCTGCCAAAATTTCTGGAGGAACAGACACAAACATTTCTAAGTGAGAAAAACAACAAAAAGAACATCTTGACTCTTCACTGTCTGAAGAATCTCTGTGAGCAGTAGGATGGATGACAACTCCAGTAATGTTCCCCTAGATGGGGCAAAATTCTGAAATTTTATAGAGCTTTTGAGACCCAGAATCTTTTCCAATATATTTAGTGACCTGCTTCAGCTGAAACTTATAGAGTTCAATGTTACAGTACATGCAAGATAATATTAATGGAATACAAGAACTTAGTAAAAAGCATTAATTACCTCCTCCAAATTTGCCATGCACATAATGTATAACTTAGATGGAAAAGGAAAGGGTAGTGGAAACCTGTTGCTCTCACTTCGTTGATTGTGAGTAGCAAGGGAATGTCGCAGTGACCCTCTACCAATGCCAAGACAGCCATCTGTCACCAGGACAACCTGTTTGCAAGAAGAGAGAGCAGGTTTGTACATTAAATAAACATACTTAAAGCAGTCTTGTTCATCACTGTTTTCATTTGTCCCTAATTGCACATCCACTGGACAACCTATCTGTGCAAGAGGAATGGACTACCAATACAAGCAACAGTGTGGATAATAAAAAAAAAATTCATAAAGTGAATGATGCTAGACACAAAAGAGCACACACTGTATGATTCTATATAAAGTTCAGGAACAGGTAAAACAAAGCTATGTTAAGATAAGTCAGCACAGGGGTTGTGGGATGGGATGATATTGACTAGAAAGGAGCATGAGGGTGATAGAAATATTCCGTATCTTAATTGGGGCAGTGGTTACATGGATGTACACATTTGTCAAAACTCAATGAACCATGTACTTAGGACTTTTGTAATTTACTTATATCTCATTAATCCTAAAAAAATAAAAGAAATCTGCCTCTGAACACGCTAAAAAAAAGATAAAACATTCATAACAATAACTTAATTGTACTAAAGTCAGAGTCCTATCACATAGACAAGGAGTTGGCAACTAACGTGCCCATTTTACATGTGTCCTTATGAAGTACGAGCATGGAAGTCTGAACCTTGACTCTATCAGGGATAGAGTTTGTCCTTATATCCCTGATAAACTAAAATGACAAGTGCTTGAAAAACATATTAATAAAGGCTGTTTAACCAAAGGTATGCAAGACCTTTAAATGCATCTTCAATCAACCTATAATTTGAAAGAGCCAAAAAGACATAGCAACAATAGATGTTAGTTGCAAGATCGTTTTTCCTTTCCTCACTGCTTCAGGGCAATCTTTTGGGGATGGACTTCTCAAGTATCCCAAGGGATGACTATTTTTACTCTTCCTTGCCTAGCACTATAACTTGATAACAGGTCAATAAAGCAAGTATGAGGTGGTGGCATTATGTAAAGTACCAAGATTGTCACTTCTAAAGCTCAAGAATGCTTAACAGAGGTGCCCTAGAGGCAAGATCTTTCGGAGAGACAGTCAAATGACTAAAGGCAAGGTCCTTTCTTGTAGGTACCAACAATTGCTATATAATGGTTTACTTTTAAAAAAAATTTAATTTATTTTGTATTATCAAACCAAAACAACATGCAAACGTGAACATTCTTAACATGCAAACATTCTGTATATGGTGTACAATCAATGGCTCACAATATCATCACAGAGTAGTATATTCATCACCATGATCATTTTTTAGAACATTTGCATCAGTCCAGAAAAAGAAATAAAAAGAAAAAAGAAAAAACTCACACATACCATACCCTTTACCCCTCCTTCCCACTGACCACTAGTATTTCCATCTACTCAACAGATTTTAACCTTTGTTCCCCTATTTTTTTTATACCCCTTACCACTCCCTTTCATTGTTCACTAGTATTTCAATCTATTTTATTTATTTAGACATTTGTTCCCCCTATTATTTATTTATTTCTAATCCATATTTTTTACTCACCTGTCAATATCGTAGATAAAAGGAGCATCAGACACAACGTTTTCACAATCACAGTCACATTGCAAAAGCTATATCATTATACATTCACCTTCAAGAAACATGGCTACTGGAACACAGCTCTACAGTTTCAGGCTCTTTCCTCTAGCCTAATTATAATGGTTTACTTTTGCAAACCGTTTTCCGAGATGCTATGTGATAATGAAATATGTGCATAGTGTCAAAATGAGACAGACTTTTTATTCAAATACTTAAGATATAGTTCCATTGTCTAAAATCTTGGTTTAATAAATTTCGCATTAAAGCAAACCTGCTTCAATATTTTAAGTATAATTAGCAACAATGAGTGTAAGTATGGTTCCAAGAGGAAGATCAGGGTTGTGTATGTCACCAGAAGGAAAGCTAGATGATAAAAACTGGGACTATGTAACTTAGTGAAACCTAGCATGGATGATGGTGGTCAATTCTACAAATATAAGGAAATTTTTACATGAAGTAAAACAAATGTATGTCACTAATACAAGGTGTTAATAATGGGGTGGTATATGAGAAAAAATATAATTAATGCAAGCTAAGGTCTATAGGTAACATAACACTATAATATTCTTTCACTAATTGTAACAAAGGGACTATACCAAAGTTAACTGTCAATAAGAGGGACATAAGGGAGAGGTATGGGATTCTTTTTTTCAGAAGAAATGGGAATGTTTTCATATTGATTGGTGGTAAACACATAATTATGCAATTATACCAGGAGCCACTGATTATACACTTACTATGAATTGTATAGTATATAAACAAAATTGTTATTCTAAAAAACAAACAAATCTTTTGATAATGATGAAATAAAAACAACAACAGAATTACTAATTACCACCATCTCTAGGTGGTATTTGGGGCCCAATATTTGGGGCCTGGTTCCCTCTAAAATTCTGAAATCCAAACAAGTCTAGTGGATTCAGGACAAGCCCCTAGCCCTTGGTTACTGTGCATCTCAAATTCAGATACTTCCTTTCTTTAAAGGAAGAAAAACATCAAAAGGCAGGAGTCCTCATGGTACACAAAATCTGGCTCTTACATATTTTCTGAGTTGCTTCTCCAGTACTGCTACAGAAGTAACACATGAAACCTTTTTGCTAGCTTCAAGTTAATAAATAAAACCTTTTATTTTAAGTTGGATTTAATGAGATATCATTTACATAAAACAAAACTCACCCTTTTTGGGAGGGGTAAGGGGTATGGTATGAATTTTTTTTGTTGTCTTTTTATTTGCTTTTCTGAATTGATGCAAATGTTCTAAGAAATGATCATGATGATGAACATGCAACTATGTGATGATATTGTAAATTACTGATTTTATATATAGAACGGAATGATCATAAGTTAATGTGTTTGATTTGTTGTTATATTTTTTAAAAAAATTAAAAAATTAATTTAAAAAATTCACCCTTTTTAGCGTACAGGTCAATGAATTTTGACAACTTCATTCAGTCATATAATCACTCCAACAATCAAGATAAAGAACAGTTCCACCATTCTCCAAATTCCCTCCTGTCAACCTCCACATAATTTGAGTCAACCTCCGATAATTCCCACACCCAGGCAACCACAAGCTTATTTATTTATTTTTATTTTATTCATTAAATATACCAACATACAAACACAAACATACTTACCATACGATCATTCCATTCTATATAATAATCAGTAACTCACAATATCATCACATAGTTGTATATCATCATCATTATCATTTCTTAGAACATTTGCATCAATTCAGAAATGGAAATAAAAAGAAAACAGAAAAAAATTCATACATACCATACCCCTGACCCCTCCCTTTTGCTGATCACTAGCATTTCAATCTACTAAATTTATTTTTAAAAAAATTTTTTTTATTAATCAAAAAAAAGAAAAGAAATTAACACAACATTTAGAAATCATTCCATTCTACACATGCACTCAGTAATTCTTAATATCATCACATAGATGTATGATCATCATTTCTTAGTACATTTGCATTGATTTAGGAAAAGAACTAGCAAAACAGCAGAAAAAGATATAGAATGTTAATATAGAGAATTAAAATAATAATACTAATAAAAAATATATATATAAAAAGGAAAAAGAAAAAAACAAAAACAAAAGATACAAACAAACAAACAAAAAACCATATTTCAGGTGCAGCTTCATTCAGTGTTCCAACATAGTTACATTACACTTAGGTATTATTGTGCTGTCCATTTTTGAGTTTTTGTATCTAGTCCTGTTGCACAGTCTGTATCCCTTCAGCTCCAATTACCCATTATCCTACCCTGTTTCTAACTCCTGCTGGTCTCTGTTACCAATGATATATTCCAAGCTGATTCTCGAATGTCGGTTCACATCAGTGGGACCATACAGTATTTGTCCTTTAGTTTTGGGCTAGACTCACTCAGCATAATGTTCTCTAGGTCCATCCATGTTATTACATGCTTCATAAGTTTAGTCTGTCTTAAAGCTGCATAATATTCCATCGTAGGTACACACCACGGTTCGCTTAGCCACTCGTCCGTCGACGGACACTTTGGCCGTCTCCATCTCTTTGCAACTGTAAACAATGCTGCTATAAACACTGGTGTGCAAATGTCCGTCTGTGTCTTTGCCCTTAAGTCCTTTGAGTAGATACCTAGCAGTGGTATTGCTGGGTCGTAATCCATTCTGCCATTCTATGTCTTTTGATTGGGAAATTCAGTCCATTAACTTTTAGTGTTATTACTGTTTGGATAATATTTTCCTCTACCATTTTGGCTTTTGTATTATATATATCATACCTGATTTTCCTTCTTTCTACACTTTACTCCATACCTCTCTCTTCTGTCTTTTCGTATCTGACTCTAGTGCTCCCTTTAGTATTTCTTGCAGAGCTGGTCTCTTGGTCACAAATTCTCTCAGTGACTTTTTGTCTATAAATGTTTTAATTTCTCCTTCATTTTTGAAGGACAATTTTGCTGGATATAGAAGTCTTGGTTGGCAGTTTTTCTCTTTTAGTAATTTAAATATATCATCCCACTGTCTTCTAGCTTCCATGGTTTCTGCTGAGAAATCTACACATAGTCTTATTGGGTTTCCCTTGTATGTGACAGATTGTTTTTCTCTTGCTGCTTTCAAGATCCTCTCTTTCTCTTTGACCTCTGGCATTCTAACTAGTAAATGTCTTGGAGAACGCCTATTTGGGTCTAATCTCTTTGGGGTGCGCTGCACTTCTTGGATCTGTAAATTTAGGTCTTTCATAAGAGTTGGGAAATTTTCAGTGATAATTTCTTCCATTAGGTTTTCTCCTCCTTTTCCCTTCTCTTCTCCTTCTGGGACACCCACAACACGTATATTTGTGCGCTTCATATTGTCATTCAGTTCCCTGATCCCCTGCTCAAGTTTTTCCATTCTTTTCCCTATAGTTTCTGTTTCTTTTTGGAATTCAGATGTTCCATCCTCCAGTTCACTAATTGTAGCTTCTGTCTCTTTAGATCTACCATTGTAGGTATACATTGTTTTTTCCATTTTTTCTTCTTTGTCCTTCACTCCCATAAGTTCTGTGATTTGTTTTTTCAGATTTTCTATTTCTTCTTTTTGTTCAGCCCATGTCTTCTTCATGTCCTCCCTCAATTTATTGATTTGGTTTTTGAAGAGTTTTTCCATTTCTGTTCGTATATTCAGCATTAGTTGTCTCAGCTCCTGTATCTCATTTGAACTATTGGTTTGTTCCTTTGACTGGGCCATATCTTCAATTTTCCGAGCGTCATCCATTATTTTCTGCTGGTGTCTGGGCATTTGATCAGATTTCCCTGGGTGTGGGACCCGGCTGGTTGAAAGGTTTTTCTGTGAAATCTCTCGGCTCTGTTTTTCTTTTCCTGCCCAGTAGGTGGCGCTCGTGGCGCTCGTCTGTCTGCGGGGCCCACCAGTAAAAGATGCTGTGGCTCCTTTAACTTGACAATCCGAATCTCGCAGTCGGCCCGGGAAACCACGCGGTCGCCGGCCGCCGCGGCTTCGGGGAGTGCCGGTCCAAATTGCCCAGCTGGCCCGAGACGCCAAGCGTGGCGGGAGGGCCCCGCTATCCAACGTTCCCAGTCCGACCGGGGAGCCACGTGCGTGGAGGGGACCCCAGTCGCCAGCCGCCCCAGCCGGGAAAACGCGCGCCCCTTGGGTATCTCACCGCAGCGGATTCTCCCTGCCCGTTCAGCCGTTCCAGAATGGGGTACGCTGTCTTTTTGGTCTCTGTCGTGACTCCGGGAGCTGTTTTGTATTGTTTCTGTTTCTTTAGTTGCTTTTCTGGAGGAGGAACTCTGTCCTTCTCTGAGTCCTGGTGACTTTTCTCTTTCATAGTACCTCAGTTTCTTCCACTTTGTAAGTGTTGGAGATCATGGAGGAAGGAAATACATACGCGCGGCCGAGCCGAGGCGAATCTGGGCGCCGGGCGCCGTCTTGGCCCGTCGCCCCCTACTAAATTTATTTTAATATTTGTCCCATTATTTATTTTTAATCCTTATGTTTTACTTGTCTGTCGATAAGGTAGATAAAAGGAGCATCAGACACAAGGTTTTCACAATCACACAGTTACACTGAGAAAGCTATATCATTATACAATCATCTTCAAGAAACATGGCTACTGGAACACAGCTCTACATTTTCAAGCAGTTCCCTCCAGCCTCTCCAATACACCTTAACTAAAAAGGTGATATCTATATTATGCGTAAGAATAACCTCCAGGATAACCTCTTGACTCTGTTTAGAATCTCTCAACCATTGACACTTTACTTTGTCTCATTTCACTTTTCCCCTTTTGGTCAAGAAGGTTTTCTCAATTCCTTGATGCTGAGTCCCAGCTCATTCTAGGATTTCTATCCCACATTGTCAGGAAGGTCCACACCCCCGGCAGCCACGTCCCACGTAGAGAGGGGGAGGGTTTTGAGTTTGCTTGTCATGTTGGCTGAGAGAGAGGCCACATCTGAGCAACAAAAGAGGTTCTCTTGGGGGTGACTATTAGGCCTCATTTTAAGTAGGCTTACTTAGCCTATCCTTTGTGGGGTTAAGTTTCATATGATCAAACCCCAGGTTTGGGGACTCAGCCTATTGCTTTGGTTGTCCCCACTGCTTGTGAGAATATCAAGAATTCCCCACTTGGGGAAGCTGAATTTTCTCCCTTTCTCACCATTCCCCCAGGGGGACTTTGCAAATACGTTTTTATTCACTGTTCAATTCCCTCTGGGATTTATTGGGGCATCACTCTGGACAAACCTACAAAATCTTATGCCCTACTCAAGGTTCCATGTACTTATGGCATTCAATTAAGCTGTCCACATAAGTTATATTAGGAAGTGCACTAGTCAAAATACAATTTTGCAGCAAATAAACATTTCTGCTTTAGTTTCACACATAAGTTATAGCTTTAAAATATTAATTACCATCTATTTTCAACATCCTGCAGTACTGACATTCCTTTGTTCTTCCTCATGCAAAAACATTTTAAAATTTGTACATCTGGTCACTATCATTATATACTCTAGGCATTCCTAGATTATATCATCTCAGTCTTTATCGTCTACCTTTCCTTCCGATTTCATTTGTGCCCCCAGGCCTCCTCCCTCTATCATTCTCACTTTCAGCTTCATTCAGTGTTCTAATATTATTGTATTACAGTTAGGTTGTATTGTGCTATCAATTTCTGAATTTTTACAATCAGTCCTGTTGCACAATCTGTATCCTTTCAGCTCCAATTACACACTATCTACCCTATTTCTATCTCCTGATGGTCTCTATTACCAACTGAAGTTTTCAAGTTCATTTACTAATGTTCATTCATATCAGTGAGACCATACAGTATTTGTTCTTTTGTTTCTGGCTAATCTCAGGCATAACGTCCTTAAGGTCATGCATGTTGTTATATACCTCATAACTTAATTGTCTTACAGCTGCATAACATTCCATTGTATGTATATACTATAGCTTGTTTAGCCACTTGTCTGTGGATGGACATTTAGGCTGTTTCCATTTCTAGGCAACTGTAAATAATGCTGCTATAAGCATTGGTGTATAAATGTCCGTTTGTGTCCTTGCTCTCATGTCCTCTGAGAAGATACCTAGCAATGGTATTGCCGGGTCATATGGCAATTCTATACTTAGCTTCCTGAGGAACAGCCAAACTGCCTTCCACAGTGGTTGTACCATTTGACATTCCCCAACAGTGAATAAGTGTGCCTCTTTCTCCACATCCTCTCCAGCACTTGTCCTTTTCTGTTTTATTGATAATGGCCATTCTGGTGGGTGTGAGATGATATCTTGTGGTTTTGATTTGCATTTCCCTAATAGCCAGGGAAGTTGAGCATCTTTTCATATGCCTTTCAGCCATTTGTATTTCCTCTTCTGAGAAGTGTCTGTTCATGTCTTTTGTCCATTTTGTAATTGGGTTGTCTTTTTGTTGTTGAGCTGAACAATTTCTTTATATATTCTGGATACTAGACCTTTATCTGATATATCGTTTCCAAATATTGTCTCCCATTGTGGAAGCTGTCTTTTTACTTTCTTGACGAAATTCTTTGATGCACCAAAGTGTTTCATTTTGAGGAGTTCCCATTTATTTATTTATTTCTTCAAAGCTCGTGCTTTGGGTGTAAGGTCTAGAACACAAGCTCATTTTTAATAAATAATAAATAATGATGCCACTGAGACTAAGGAATTTTGTTTTTGTCCTTATAATAAAAAGTCAAAAGTGTTATCGGAACACAGGCACATCCATTCATTTATGTATTTACTTATGGTTGCTTTCATGCCATGACAGCAGAGCTATGGAATTGCCAAACACGTGCAGAGCCTAAAATATTTACTACTTGGTCTTGTATAAAAGTTTGCCAACTCCTGTTGAAGACTATTATGATTTTCCTTTTAGCAATTTTCTGTTTCCTCCTTAAAACACACTACCATTTCTCAAAGTACTGGTTTACAGCAAACTTCCAATTCTCTTTTTCTGATATTACACTGCTTTGATTTGATGCCAAGCAAAACCAGATAATCTAGATTGGGAAATCACTGACCTTTATTTTCTTCTTTAAACTTTTTATTTCGAAGTAGTTTCAAACTTACATGACAGGTACAAAAATACAAAACCCATACAGAGAACTCTAACATAACCTCCACCCAGATCCACCACTTCTGACATACTGCCTCATTTGCCACATCATTCTATTTATCCATCTACCTATTCACCTATCTAGCTACCTATCCACTTAGCTATCTATTTTCTGAATAGTTTGGAGTAGATTGCATATAGGATGCTCCTTGAACATGCAGCACTTCCATGTATATTTCCTAAAAACAAGGATAATCACTTATGTAAACATCTTAAGTACAGTTATCATTCAAAGAATTTAACATTGATACAAAGTTTACAGTCTGTTTTCCAATTTTTCATATATTCCAATAATGTCCTTTTGAACCGTTTCTTCTTCATTACTGGATCCCATCTAGGATCATGTATTGCATTTAATTGTCAACGTCTCTTTATTGCTCCTTTTTTTTTAATTAGAGAAGTTGTGGGTTTACAGAACAATCATGTCTAAAATACAGGTGTTCCTTTTTTTTTTTTTAATATTAGAAACATACATATAAAATAAACTTTCCCTTCTCAACCAATCCCAAGTATACATTCAGTGGGATTAACCACATTCTTGGTGTTGTATTACCCTTATCATCACCCCTTCATCACCCAGAACTTCATCACCCTAAATAGAAACCTTATACCTTTTATTCATTAATCCTCCATTCCCCCTTTCTGGCCCCTGGTAACCAGTATTCTACTTTCTTTCTCTGTATATTCTAGCTATTTTAGATAAGCAGAATCATACAATTTCTGTCCTTTTGCGTCTGACTTTTTTCACTTAACATGATGCCTTCAAGTTTCACCACGTAGTGGCATGCATCAGAACTTCATTCCTTTTTTTAAATTCCTTTTTAAGGCTGAGTAAATATCACTGTACATATATACCCATCTGCTGGTGGATATTTGTACATATATACCCATATGCTAGTGGATTACTTCCACCTTTGGCTATTATGACTAAAGCTGCTATTAACACTGGTATTGAAATATAGGTCTGGGTCCCCATTTTCAATTCTTTGGGTATATACCTAGAAATGGAACTGCAGGGTCATAAGGCAGTTCTATATTTAACTTTCTGAGGGGACTGCCAAACTGTTTTCCATAGAGGCTACACCATTTTACATTCCTACCAACAACATATGAGGGTTTCTATTGTTCCATGTCCTTGTGAGGACTTCTTATTTTCCATTTTTTTAAACAACAATAGCCATTCTAATGGAAGGGTTATTCGTGATTTTACGTTTTCTTATTGACTAATGATGTTCCCATCTTTTTATGTGTTTATTGCCTTTTTGTATACCTTCTTTGGAGAAATGTCAAGTCAATTCTTTTGTCTGTTTTTGAATTGGGTTGTTGTCATTTAACTTACTAACTCTTAATATTTACTACAGCTAATACTAACAAAGACGTGTAGTCTCTGGGACCTACTGTGGTCTCTAAGTAAAGGGCAATGGATTTTATGACATCCATACTACTTACACTTCAGACAACTCAGACAGTTGAGGTGGTTAAAAGTTTGCTAAATAAATAATACATGAGATAACGAAGACAAACTATAATGTACTGATGTTTATTATTCCATCATGCAAAATTATAATCACCTCTTCCAAGGAGTATAATTCTAAAATTCCACTGTGAGACTTTTTGCTTTAAACAAATAGTATTAGTTTATAATAAGTCAACCTACTACAAGGCTGCTTTCCTTGAGGCATAATTTTGCTACTTTCTGAGCATATTAGTGTTTGGTGCCTTCTTTCAAAAAGATACCAACAGTAAAAGCCTGCCCTGACCAAGATGACAGAGTGAAATGTTTCAGGGCTCCATCCCTCCATAGACGCTTTGAACAACCAGCATGAACTTGCAGAAACATCTCTCTCAAAGCTCCAGAAAACAGTTGAAGGACTGCAGGAACATGGAAAGTACCTAACTGAGAAAAAGACTACTTCAAAGCAGTAGGATCTCTTAGTGACTGTTTGACTACTTCCCTACCCATCATGGCTTAGCACAGAGCTGGCCCATGCTCCCAGTGAGTATATCCTTGGTGCTTCTTCTAGAGAAAGCAGAGTGGTACTAGTGCACATGCTGGGAGAATGTATGTCTGGCCTAACGTGTCTGGCAGTGGCTTGAGGGACTTGCCATCACAGAACTTGCCCTGTGTTTAAAAGGCAGTTCATGGAATTCACCTACAGAATGCTATGGGACAGTAGTCAAGTCATGCTGCCTGGAGCAAGGGATTGCTGGCTGAAGGACATACAGTGCAATGACTGGGACCCTGCAGAAACTGTTTTCGAGGAAAGAGGGGACATTCCAGAGGGCATAAATAGGAAAAGTCAGTTTGAATGGTCTGGGAATACTGAGAAAGGATCAAGGAGGTCCCTCTACTTTGGGCTGGAGGTATTTGTATAGAATCCATTGTTATGGGTAAGCCCTAAAGAAAAGCACTTGCACAGGTCAATCTGTAAAGACTGGGAAAGATTTCTCTTTTTCTTGTTTCTGTTAGCTCTCGGCATTCAACAAAACTAAGTTATAACACTAATTGGATATAAGCTTAAGGAATAGACAGATGCTATAGAGTCTAAATTTCAGCAACAACACACTAAAATATCAAAATGTCCAGGTTTCAACAAAAGGTTCCAAAACATACAAAGAAACAGGAATGAGATGTGCCAGGCAAAGAAGATTAAAGCATTAGAAACTATAAATGAGGAAGATCAGACCTGGGACATTCCAGACAAAGACTCTAAAAGGAACCAAACAGAGCTCAGGACATCCAGGAAGATGGCACAGTAGGGTAGGCTGGATTCATCCCTCCTCCACAGAACAAGATAGGGGATAGGGAAAACGATCAGGACTGCAGCCCTGGGGGGTAAGTGATAGAAGAGGGTCTTCAATATTTCATAGGCAGGAGAGAGGTGGGGAGATCAGGAAGGGGATAGCAGGGTGAGTCTGTTAGGCTGTGACCCCCACCGGGGTAGGAAGTGGTGCAGGGTAAGTGTGGATTGGAAAGAACAGAGCCCCCTCCACTCTAGCCTGCCCCAGCTGATGGCTGGGGAAACCTCCCTGCATGGCTCTGCAGCCAGGGGTACTCATGGGGAGTTCAGCTGTGCACCTAGCAGTCCATCATGAAAAGCCGTGCCCCCAGGCACTGGGAGCAGTTGCCTGATTAAGTGCTGAGAACAGCCTTCCCATTAGATGTGGTGAACAGCACTTCTGCTGGGTTCCAGGACAGGCTGCTCTGATGAGCACTGTGATAGGCTCCCTGTCCCAAGCTGGGACTGGCCATTCCCTCACTTCACCGCATACTGGGGAACAGCACTCCCAATGTGCTCACCATCCTCCCAGTCAGCTCCTGCAGCCAGGAAGGTGTGGGCTTCAGGGAAGATGCCTTAGGAGTACCACCTGCTGGAAAGAAGTGGCAAGTGCAGTCTGGCAAACTCCCTAACTGCCTCGGTTTTTTTTTGAACATGTTTTTTCAATATTAGTATTATTATTTTTTATTTTAAATTTCCATTTAAATATATTTTTATATGTTTACAGTTCTTTTTGATTTTTTTTATATTTTACTTATTATTATTTAAAAATTTTTTCTCCCTTTTGTGGGCACCAGCCTGAGTTCATTCCCAAAATATCTTGGGGGTCTCCTTCTGACTTTGAGGCCTACTACTGCTAAGGTATGTTTTTTTGTGTTTTTTTTTTTGGGGGGGGTGCATGGGATGGGAGTTGAGCTTGGGTCTCCTATGTGGCAGGTAGACGTTCTGCCACTGAACTACCCATGCTCCCCTGTCTAGCTTTTAACAGAATCTCAAGTAGAACTGTACCCCACTCCATGAGAATGGGGCCTTGATTTGGCAGGGAATTACTGACAAATCATATAAAAAAGGGAATCTTCAATGCAAAACCAGGTAAATAAAAATCTTTAGACAGGTAAAGGAAACCAACTTGGAAAATAACTTTACTAATACAATCAAATGTCCCAAACACTACAGAAAATCACAAAATATGTGAAGATCCAGGCAGAAATGGCCCAGCCAAATGATCAAATACAGAACAACTACTCAAGTGTATTTATAAAGAAATAAAGGATATCAGGAAGACACTAAAAGAGCATAAAGAATAATCTGAAAGATTAAATAGAAAGATGGCAGTTCTTAAAGAGATGAAAGATACAGTAGATCAAATTAGAAGTATACTAGAGACACATGGTAGCTGATTCGAAGAACTACAAGGAAGAATAAGTGTGCTAAAAGAACAATTGAACTAGAGCACACAGAAGAAGAAAGAGATGGAAAAAATGGAACTGTATCTTAGTGAAATAATGAATAACAAAAGGTACGCAAATATAAGAATTATTGGTGTTCCAGAAGAAGAATAAAGGGCTGGGAATGACAGTTGAAGACATAATTGGGAAAAACTTCTCAATACTTATAAAAGACATAAATAACAAATCGAAGGCCCAATGAATCCCAAATAGAATAAATCCAAATAGGCCTACTCTAAGACACATATTAATCAAACTGTTAAATGTTGAAGAGAAGCAGAAAGTCCTATAAGCAGCATGAGAAAAACCAATTACTATATACAAGAGAAAACACACAAGACTGAATTTGGGCTATTAAACATGAACCATGGGGGCAAGAAGGCTGTACTATGATATATTTATGATCCCGAATGAGAAAAGGCTTCCAGCCAAGAGTTCTTTACCCAGCCAAGTTGTCCTTCAAAACTGAGAGAAATATTAAAATCTTCAAAGTCAAACAAATACTGAAAGAACTAGTCAACAAGAGACCTGCCCTACAAGAAATACTAACGGGAGTCCTGTCAGCTGAAAAAAAAAAGACAGGACAGGGAAGTCTAGAGGAGAGCACAGAATTGAAGAGTACCAGTAATGGTAACTTAAAGGATAAAAAGAGAGAGAAGGAAAAGAATATATAGACCTGACAAAACCCAAAAAATATGATGGTAGATTCAAGAACTGCTTTTACAGTAATAACTTTGAATGTTAAGAAACTAAACTCACCAATTAAAAGATAGAGATTGGCAGAATGGATTAAGAAATATAATCCATCTATATCCTGTTTTCAAGAGCTGCATATGAGAATCAAGTACACAATTACACTGAAAGTGAAGGGATGGAAAAAGAGGTTTTAAGCAAGCTGTAAGCAAAAGAAAGTAGGAGGAGCTATACTAATATCAGATAAATTAGAATTTAAATATAAAGATGTCATAAAAGACAAAGGACACTACCAATTAATAAAAGGATAATAATAATTCATTTATTATTATTAATTAAATCCAGGAGGAAATAACAGTCATAAATGTTTATGTCCCCATTCATGGTGCTCTAAAATACATGAGGCAAACACTGGCAAAACTGAAGGGAGTGATAGACGTTTCAAAAATAGCGGGAGACTCCAATACACCACTCTCCACTATAGATAGAACAATGAGAGAGAGGATCAATAAGGAAATAGAGGACCTAAACAATGTGATAAATGAATTAGACATAGTAGACATAAATAGATCATTGCACCCCAAAATATCAGGGTATACATTCTTCTCTAGTGCACATGGAACATTCTTCAGGATAGATCATACACTGGGACACAAACTAAGTCTTATAAATTTAATAAAACTGAAATTATCCAAAAAATCTTTCTCTGACCACAATGGAATGAAGGTAGGGAAATTAATAATCACCAAAAAGCAAGAGCTTTCACAAATAAATGGAGATTAAACAACACACTCTTAACTTATCAGTGGGTCAAAGAAGAAATTGCTAGAGAAATCGGTAAATATCTGGAGACAAACAATAATGAGAACACAACATATCAGAACCTATAGGCTGTGGCAAAGGCAGTGCTGAGAGAGAAATTTATTGCCCTAAATGCCTATATTAAAAAACAAGAATGAGCAAAAATCAAGGACTTAACTGCTCAGCTGCAGAAATTAGAGAAAGAACAGCAAACGAACCCCAAAACAATTAAAAGAGAAATAAAGATTAAGGCAGAAATAAACGAACTGGAGAACAAAAAAAACAAAAAGACTCAACAAAACCTAAAGCTCATTCTTTGAGAAAATCAATAATATTAATGGACCCCTAGTTAGACTGCTAAAGAAAAACAGAAGACACAAATAAAGAAAATCAGAAATGAGAAAGGAATGGTTACTTTGATCCTGAAGAAATTTAAAAAATCATAAGAGGAAACTATGAATAACTATATGCCAACAAACTAGACAACTTAGATGAAATGGACAAATTCCTAGAAACAGACAAACTACCTATACTGACTTGAGAAGAAATAGAAGATCTCAAAAAATCAATCACAAATAAAGAGATTCAATCAGTCACCAAAAATCTTCCCACAAAGAAAAGCCCAGGACCAGACAGCTTCACAGAGGAATTTTATCAAACATTCAAAAAAGAACACCAATTCTGCTCAAATTCTTCCAAAAAACTGAGGAAACAGGAATGTTACCTAACTTATTTTATGAAGCCAACATCACTCTAATATCAAAACCACATAAAGATGACCAATTTCCCTAATGAACACAAACGCAAACATTCTCAACAAAATATCAACAAATCAAATTCAATGACATGTTAAAAGATACAACACAACCAAACTGGGTTTATACTAGGAATGCAAGAGTAGTTCTACACAAGAAAATCAATTAACATAACACAGCATATTAACAAATCAAAAGAGAAAAGGCACATGATCATATCAATTAATGCTGAAAAAGCATTTGACAAAATTCAGCATCCTTTCTGGATAAAAACACTTCCAAAGGTGGGAATGAAGGAAACTTCCTCAATATCATAAAGGGCATATATGAAAAACCCACAGCCAGCATCATACTTAACTGTGAGAGATTGAAAGCATTCCCCCTAAGATTGGGAATGAGACAAGATGACCATTGCCACCATTATTCAACATTGTACTAGAAGTTCTAGCTGGAGTGATTAGACAGGAGAAAGAAAGAAAAGGTATCCAAACAGGAAAGAAAGAAGTAAAACTTTCATTATTGGCAGATAACATGATACTATTCTTGGAAAACCCTGAGAAATCTGCAACAAAGGTAACTGAGCTAACAAACAAACTCAAATCAGATTGTCTAATTTCAAAGATTAAAAAAAAAAAAACCACAGAATTCTGAAAGCCACAAGAGAGAAGATACGTGTTAAATATAAGGGTGTCTCGGTAAGTTTGAGTGATAATTTCTTATTGGAAACCAGGGAGGCAAGAAGGCAATGGGAAGAGACACAGACTGGAAACAACTAATCAAAGATGTTCATATAACTCTGCTAAAAAAATAAATGGGACAGCTAATGACATAAAGGAGACCAAGAAGACACTAGAAAAGCATAAAGAGGAATTTGAAAGAATAAACAGAAAAATAGCAGATATCAATTCAGTTTCTCAAGGTAAATATTTCATTTCAGCTGGGTGCTGCCTTTACTCAATCCTTATATTTCATTCAGATTCTATTGAGAAATAGAAATCAGTCTATTATTAGTTTTCCATTAGCTTGCAATTCCGTAAAGCCAGAAATCTGGTCAGGCTTCACTGTTTTGGGTTTTTTTTTTTCATTGGGTTTTATGCTTAGGGTCTCATAAGTCAAAAATCCAGGTGTTAGCTCAGCTGGGCACTTGGTTGAAGACCCTGGAGAAGCACCTACTTCAAAACTCATTCAGACTGTTTGCAGAATACAGTTCTTTACTACTGTAGGTTGCAGTCCCCATTTCCTTGCTGGCTGCCAGCCAGAGGCCACTCAGTGTTCCCATGGGTTCCCCACATTCCTTAACACAGCTCCTCCTCCATCTTCAAACCATCAATGGTCTTTCAAGTCCTTCTCACCCTTCCCTGTCTTTGGCTACCTCTTCTATTCCTGTGGGAGCCAATTCTATGATTTTAAAAGGCTTATGAGATTTGGCCCACCCAGATAATCTCCCTTCTAATTAGGACAAAATCAATTGGTCAGTAACCTAAATTATATTGCAAACATTCCTGTTTTCCATGTAAAAATATAATTATGGGTGTGATATAATATTCACAGTCTTGGGGTTACAGCAGGAAATCTTTTTTACTTGTTCAGGAAAGTTTCTATACATATAAACATGCATGTACAATGTTAATATTTTCTACATGTCATGGTCAGGTTCATGTGTCAACTTGGCCAGGTGGTGGTACCTGTTTGTCCGGTTGGGCAAGTGCTGGCCTGTGTGTTGCTTTGAGGACATTTCATAGAATTAAATTATGATCATGTCAGCTGCATCCACAGCCGATTCCATTTGTAATCAGCCAAGGGGAGTGTCTTCTGCAATGAGTGATGCTTAATCCGGTCTAAACGACTGGAAGTCGTTTAAGGAGGACTCAGAAGAGACAGGGTTTCTTCCTGCTTCAGCCTGCGAGCCTCTCCTGTGGAGTCCATCCAGACCCTCCATCGGAACCATTGGCTTCACAGCCTGCCCTGCGGATTTTGGACTCTTATGTTCCCATGGTTACATGTGACATTTTTATAAATTTTATATTTGTGAGTGTAACCTGTTGATTTTGTTTCTCTAGAGAACCCTAACTAATACAACTTGGTACCAGGAGTGGTTCTTAAGAAACAGAATCTTAAAAATGGGTTTTTATGAATGTTTTTCTACTCTGACTGGACTCAAAGGCACTAAGGACTCTGATTCCCATAATCAGCACGACACTCCCAATCCATGGAGTGAGTTGGCAAAAGAGACAGTCAAAATATCACCATTCGATTCTCCTAATGCTTCGCTTATACAAAGCCAGGCTCTGGGGGATAATGTTTTTGACACCTTCAAAGAGTTTTGTGGAAACAAGAGGTATAGAGATGTTGGCTGGTTGCTATCAGATACACTGGATACATTAAGGAGTGAAAGGGATGGGCTTAAGGCTTCAAACAAGACGTTTAAGCACTATCTGACAGATGTAGAAGTTTCTATGAGTATCCTGAAGGAAAATCTTATTTCCTGAAGATGTAGACTTGAGATCTCTGAAAATCAGACTCAGAATCTTATTGGTAGAGTAGCAACTTTACAACGTAAACTGAAATCTTGGTCTTGCATGGTGTCTGCCGTTAAAGTGAGGGCATTGATTGGAAAGGAGTGGGACCCTGAAAAATGGGATGGTGACATAGGGATTGATAATGATGTCAGGGGTGAGGCTGAAACCCTAGGTCATGCTGAGTCTTCTCTAGACTACCCTGTAATAGTTTGCCCCGAAGACATAGCCACCCCACCTCCAGCCTGCCCTGAGGAGTTGGCCACCCAACCTCCTGAAGGGATTAGCCCTAGAGTGATTAATCCTGTTTCACAAGATGAAACTGCAAATGAAGGCCCTGAAGCAAATGGCTTGGAAGATATTTCTAATTATTTTCATGACCCACCCCCACCACCCCTCATTTCTTCCAGACCTATAACTAGACTAAAGTTCCAACAGGGCCCCTAAAGGTAAGGTACGAAGTATCACACATGAGGAGGTATGTTATACTCCAAAAGAACTCTACGAATTTTCCAATTTATATAGACAGAAATCAGGGGAATATGTGTGGCAATGGATTTAAAGGGTGTGGGATATGGTGGGAGGAATATAAGGCTGGATCAGGCTGAATTTATTGATATGGGCCCACTAAGCAGAGATTCTGCATTCAATGTTATAGCTCAAGGAGTCAGACAAGGTATTAACAATTTGTTTGGATGGTTGGTTGAAACATGGATCAAAAGGTGGCCAACATTACCTGAGGTTGAAATGCCAGAACTGCCCTGGTATAATGTAGTTGAGGGGATCCAGAGGCTTAGAGAGACTGGAACGTTAGAGTGGATTTATCATGCAGAGCCTGCTCTTACACCCCAGGAATGTCTGGAGGATGCACCTTTTACCAGAACAGTAAGAAATAAATTTGTAAGACCAGCACCATCAACCTTGAAGAGCTCTGCAGTTGCACTTCTCTATAGGTGAGATATTACTGTAGGAACTGCTGTCACTGAGCTGGAATCCTTTAATACAATGGGGATGACTGAATCCCAAGTTGGCAGAACCCAGGTGACAGCACTTAATCGCCAAAGACAGGGTAGCTGTGGCTATTATAATAGACAGCAAACTCAAAGCAGGAGTTAAAATTATATGACTAGCAGAGATTTGTGGCATTGGCTAATAATCATGAGGTACCTAGAAATACAATAGATGGGCAGTCTACTAAATTCTTGTTCAAGCTGTATAAACAAAAGAGTTCTAGGGCAAAAGTGAACAGAAGTCTAACCTGAATTACAAAAACACAGAGCCATGGCCCTTTAGTCAACTTCCAGGCTTGAGACAGTTTACAGACCCAGAGCCCCTTGAATGAAGGGGAGCCCAGGTCCTTTGGGGCAGAACCCTGTTACACTGCCATAAATTTATACTGTTAATCTTCCTCTAAGCCTTCCCCAAGGAGACTGACGGCCTTTTACCAGGGTACCTGTGCACTGGGGAAAAGGAAATGATAAAATATTTTGCGGATTATTAGACACTGGTTCAGAAGTGACATTAATTCCAGGGGACCCAAAATATCACTCTGGTCCACCAGTCAGAGTGAGGGCTTATGGAGGCCAGGTGATAAATGGAATTTTAGCTCAGGTTCATCTCAAAGTGGGTCCAGTGGGCTCCCAGACCCATTCTGTAGTTATTTCTCCAGTTCCAGAATGTATAATTGGAATAGACATACTGAACAACGGGCAGAATCCCCACATTGGCTCTCTAACTTGTGCAGTGAGGGCTATTATGGTGGGAAAGGCCAAGTGGAAGCCATTAGAATTGCCCCTACCTAGCAAAATAGTAAATTAGATGCAATACCAGATTCTTGGAGGGATTCCAGAGATTATTGCCACTCTTTAGGACTTGAAGGATGCAGGGGTTTTGATTCCCACCACATCCCCATTTAACTCTATTTGCCCTGTGCAGAAAACAGATGGGTTTTGGAGGATGACAGTGGATTACAATAAGCTCAACCAGGTGGTAACTCCAATTGCAGCTGCTGTTTCAGATGTGGTATCATTGCTTGAGCAAATCAATACACCCCCGGCATCTGGTATGCAGCTATTGATCTGGCAAATGCTTTTTTTCTCAATAGCTGTTAGTAGGGACCACCAGAAACAGTTTGCTTTCAGCTGGCAAGGTCAGCAATACACTTTCACTGTCCACCTAAGGAGTATATCAACTCTCCAGCCCTATGTCATAATCATGTCCGCAGGGAACTTGATCGTTTCTCCCTCCAGTAAGAAATCACACTGGTCCATTATGTTGATGATATCATGTTGATTGGACCTAGGAGCAAGAAGTAGCAACTACTCTAGACTTACTGGTAAGGCATTTGCGTGTCAGAGGATGGGAGATAAATCCAACAAAAATACAAGGGCCTTCCACCTCAGTGAAATTTCTAGGTGTCTAGTGGTGTGGGGCATGTTTAGATATTCCTTTTAAGGTGAAGGATAAGTTGCTGCATCTGGCCCCTCCTACAACCAAAAAAGAGGCACAATGCCTAGTTGGTCTCTTGGGATTTTGGTGACAACATATCCCTCATTTGGGTGTGCTACTATGGCCCATTTATTGAGTGACCAGAAAAGCTGCTAATTTTGAGTGGGGACCTGAACAAGAGGAGACTGTGCAACAGGTCCAGGCTGCTGTACAAGCTGCTCTGCCACTTGGGCCATATGATCCAGCAGATCCAATGGTGCTGGAAGTGTCAGTGGCAAACAGATGCTGTTTGGAGCCTTTTGCAGGCCCCTATAGGAGAATCACAATGCAGACCCTTAGGATTTTGGAGCAAAGCCTTACCATCTCCTGCAGATAACTACCCTTCTTTTGAGAAACAGTTTTTGGCCTGCTACTGGGCCTTAGTAGAGACTGAACACTTAACCATGGGCCACCAAGTTACCATGAGATCTGAGTTGCCTATCATGAGCTGGGTGTTGTTTGACCCACCAAGCTGTAAAGTTGGGCGTGCACAGCAGCACTCTACTGTAAAATGGAAATGGTATATATGAGATAGGGCCAGAGCAGGTCCTGAAGGCACAAGTAAGTTACATGAGGAAGGGGCCCAAATGCCCATGGTCTCCATTCCTGCCATATTACCTTCTCTTTCCCAGACCAGAGCTATGGTCTCTTGGGGAGTTCCTTACAGTGAATTGACTGAGGAAGAGAAAACTTGGGCCTGGTTTACAGATGGTTCAGCATGGTATGCAGGTACCGCCTGAAAGTGGACAGCTGTAGCACTACAACCCCTTTCTGGGGTGTCCTTGAAGGACAATGTAAAGGGAAATCCTCCCAGTGGGCAGAACTTAGAGCAGTGCACATGGTTGTTCATTTTGCTTGGAAGGAGAACTGGTCAGAGGTGCGTTTGTATACTGACTCATGGGCTGTTGCTAATGGTTTGGCTGGATGGTAAGGGACATGGAAAGACTATAATTGGAAAATTGGTGACAAATAGGTCTGGGGAAGAAATATGTGGATAGACCTTTCTGAGCGGGCTAAAAACGTGAACATATTTGTGTCCCATGTAAATGTGCACCAGAGGGTGACTTCAGTAGAGGAAGGTTTTAATAATCAAGTGGATAAGATGACCCGTTCTGTGGATACTAGTCAGCCTCTTTCCCCAGCAACTCCTGTTATTGCCCAATGGGCTCATGAACAAAGTGGTCATGGTGGTAGGGATGGAGGTTATGCATGGGCTCAGCAACATGGACTTCCACTCACCAAGGCTGACTTGGCTACAGCCACTGCTGAGTGCCCAATCAGCCAGCAGCAGAGACCCACACTCAGCCCCCGATATGGCATCATTTCCCGAGGTGACCAGCCAGCTACATGGTGGCAGGTTGATTACACTGGACCACTCCCTTCATGGAAGGGGCAGCAATTTGTTCTAATTGGAATAGACACATACTCTGGCTATGGGTTTGCTTTCTCTGCATGCAATGTTTCTGCCAAAACTACCATTGTGGGCTTACAGAATGCCTTATCCATCATTACAGTATTTCACACAGCACAGCTTCTGATCAAGGAACACAATTCACAGCAAATGAAGTGCGGGAATGGGCACATGATCATGGAATTCTCTGGTCTTACCATGTTCCCCATCATCCAGAAGCAGCTGGATTGATAGAATGGTGGAATTGTCTATTTAAAAAAATTTTTTTTTAATTAATTTCTAAACTTTAAAAAAAATATGACAACAAAGAAATAAACATTCTTAACATATCATCATTCCATTCTACATATCTAATCATATCATCACATAGTTGCATATGCATCATCATGATCATGGAATGGCCTTTTGAAAACTCAATTACGGTGCTAACTAGGTGGCAATACCTTGAAGGGCTGGGGTAATGTTTTTCGGGAAGCTGTATATGCTCTGAATCAGTGTCCGCTGTATGGTGCTGTTTCTTTCATAGCCAGAATCCATGGGTCCAGGAACCAAGGGGTGGAAATAGGAGTGGTGCCACTCACTATTACCCCTAGTGATTCACTAGGAAAATTTTTGCTTCCTGTCCCTGCGACCCTGAGCTCTGCTGGTCTACAAGTTTTAGTTCCAAAAGGGGGAGTGCTTTCACCAGGAGAAACAACAATGTTTTCCAGTTCAAAAATTCCATTGAACTGGAATCTAAGACTGCCACCTGGTCACTTTGGGCTTCTCATGCCCCTGGATCAACAAGCCAAGAAGGGGATTATATTATTGGTTGGAGTGATTGGCCCTGACTATCAGGGGGAAATAGGACTGCAGCTACACAATGGAGATAAAGAAGAGTTTTCCTGGAATATAGGAGATGCCCTTGCACGTCGTTTAGTACTACCATGCCCTGTGATTAAAATCAATGGAAAACTGCAACAACCCAATCTAGGCAGGACTACCAATGGCTCAGAAACTTCAGGAATGAAGGTTTGGGTCACCCCACCAGGCAAAGAACCATGGCCAGCTGAAGTGTTTGTTGAGGGTAAAGGGAACATGGAATGGGTAGTGGAAGAAGGTAGTGATAAATATGAACTACAACCATGCGATCAGTTACAGAAACAAAGACTATAATGCTGTTTTGTTCATGTTATACTATTTAAGTTCTAAGATAACAAGTTTAAGAATTAATATTACCCAAGGACTTGCATCCTATTCTGGAGAGATTTAATGTGTTTTCAGTTATACGCAGGACAGTTGAGTATTGTTAGGTGAAAGAAAAAATGTGTGTTTGTTTTTTATTTAGAAATTAGGTATGGTTTAAGGTGATATGTATAGCTGCAAAGTTGACAAGGGGTGGTTTGTCATGATCAGGTTCATGTGTCAACTTGGCCAAGTGGTGGTACCTGTTTATCTGGTTGGGCAAGTGCTGGGCTATCTGTTGAGATGAGGACATTTCATAGAATTAAATCATGATCACGTCAGCTGCATCCACAGCTGATTCCATTTGTAATCAGCCAAGGGGAGTGTCTTCTGCAATGAGTGATGCTTAATCTAATCACTGGAAGGCTTTTAAGGAGAATTCAGAAGAGACAGGTTCTCTTTCCACTTCTGCTGGTAAGCCTCTCCTGTGGAGTTCACCTAGACCCTCCATTGGAATCTTCGGCTTCAGTCTGCCCTGCGGATTGCAGACTCAGTGTTCCCATGGTTACGTGAGAAACTTTTATAAATTTTATATTTTCAAGTGTTTCCTGTTGATTCTGCTTCTCTAGAGAACCCTAACACACTTTGCGAAAGCTATATCATTACACAATCATCTTAAAGAAACATGGCTACTGGAACACAGTTCTGCAGTTTCAGGCACTTCACTCTAGCCTCTCTAATACACTAAAAAGGAGATATCTATATAATGCATAAGAATAACCTCCAGGATAACCTCTTAACTCTTTTTGAAATCTCTCAGCCACTAACATTTTTTTTGGTCTCATTTCTCTCTTCCCCCTTTCAGTCAAGAAGGGTTTTCTCAGTCCCTTGATGCTGAGTCCTAGCTCATTTTAGGATTTCTGTCTCATGTTGCCAGGGAGGTTTATACCCCTGGGAGTCTTGTCCCATACAGAGAGGGGGAGGGCAGTGAGTTTGCTTGCCATGTTGGCTGAGAGATAGGCCACATCTGAGCAACAAAAGAGGTTCTCTTGGGGTGACTCGTAGGCCTAATTTTAAATAGGCCTAGCCTATCATTTGAGGGGATAAGTTTCATATGAACAAACCCCAAGATTGAGGGTTTGGCCTATTGATTTGGTTGTCTCCACTGCTTGAGAGAATATCAGACCTTCTCCAAATGGGGAAGTTGTATTTTCCCCCTTTCTCACCATTCCCCCAAGGGGACATTGCAAATACTTTTTCATTCACTGTTCAAATCACTCTGGGATTTATTGGGGCATCACTGTGGACAAACCTACAAAATCTCATGCCCTACTGAAGGGATATCACTGAATTCTGACTTTCAAAAATGTATGTATGATCTCTTTTTTCTTCTCATTTTAATATTTTTATTGTAAAAACTTAACATACAAACATTCTTGACATACAAACATTCCATACATGGTGTACAATCAATGGTTCACAATATCATCACATAGTTGTGTATTCACCACGATCATATGCATCACTCCAGCAAAGGAAAACAAAAAAAGAAAAACTCAAAATACCATACCCCTTGCCCCTCCCTCTCATTGACCACTCGTATTTTAATCTAGTCAATTTATTTTAACCTTTGTTCCCCCTATTATTAATGTTTTTATCCATGTTTTTTACTTATCTGTCCATACCCTAGATAAAAGGTGCATCAGACACAAGGTTTTTACAATCATGCAGTCACACTTCTGTATGGGCTTTGTATTATTTTTGTAAATGTCCTGTAAGTTTGAATGTATTTAAAAATAAAAAGTTAAAAAAAAAGGGTTCTGCAACAGAGGGTCAGTGGCAGAATTCTTGCTTGCCATGCCAGAGACCCAGGTTTGATTCCCAGAGCCTAGCCATGCCAAAAAAAAAAAAAAAAAAAGAGAGAGATCAATAGCCTATAATGTGGCTTGTGGAAATTACATGCATGCTGTGTCACAGCCTGAAGAAAACTTAAATACCTCAGTGGCTAATGATTTTAACTTAGCACAATTAAGAAAGAATTGATGTTTACCTGGCAAGGAATTGCACCACCCCATTCTTGCTGAACGATATTGCAAACGCCAACTAATGCAGATTCCAAGCAGGTTTTGTCATAATCGTCCATGTTACTTAGTGCTTCCTGGTTGAATAAAAGAAAAAACTGCTCACTATTCTTTACTGTTTTAATTCATTATTAAAAAAAATTTAAATTGTTCAAAGCATGAATGTTACACAGGGGAAGTTATGTTTCTGAGAGCTCAAAATTATAGGTTTTTTTAAAGAAAAACAGTAAAACAGATTCCATCAACTATAAGGGGTAATTAAAAGAGTCTCTCTTTGTCTTTTTATCAGGTGAGAGTAAAGAGTCTACTAACTTCATATCTTTATAAGCAGACCTTGAAAGAAATAATAAACATGAAGAATTGAAAAATATATCACAAAATAATACAAAATTTATTGAGTACTAACTATATCCTAAACACTATTCTAGGCATTTTACATGCATTTAATCATCACAGCAACCCTTTAAGACAAGGATTATTAATCTTAATTTTAAAATGGTCTTAACTATCATGCTGGACTACTCTTATAGTAATCATCTAAATTTTTGGACTGCTGAACACCAAATATCCTTAGATCAATTTACTCACTTATCAGAAATTCAGTTTAATTTTTAAAAAAGTTTTGAGTCACTTAAAAGATGTGAGTTATTAAAAGGAATGATTTAACAAAATTTATTACTTATATTTAAAAAATCAAACTACATTGATTTCAGATTTCTAAACTGCCTAACAATAATTAAGCTGTTCAATTCATTTTAACAAAGATTTATTGACTTTTCACTATGGGCAAAGGACTGTGTTTGGCACCACTGGAGATATTAATGATTTAAAGATGTCAGAAAGTACATTCTTTGGCATATCAAAGAGAAACATCTTAGGAAGATAACACTTTCCAATTGAAGTTTTAAAAAAAATTATAATTTCTTGGCATCTTTCCACAGAGAATTCCAGAAAGCCAAGAGAAGAAAACAAGGCAACAACCCACAGCTTTAACTCATAGCTCTATCAAAGAAAAACATAAGACCTACTAGTTGTGTATTCTCGTTTTATAGCTACACTTAGATATTAAGTAATTGTAGACTTATTAAATAATTCCAAGTTCTAAATATTCAGCACATTATGACCACACTATTTTCCTCCCCATAAATTCAGGCTCCGTACAAATAATACCTCATTCCTTTTTGTACCTGTAGGGTGTTATAATCTCTTGTGAAGGGGACCATCAGCTCCCAGAGTGATGAAAAAACCACCAAGGCTGTAAACTCAAGCTTATAATTTGTGGCCATGTGCTCAAACAACATCGTCAAACCATGGGCTGCCAGATGTTTGCGCTGATATTCCTCGGACCCCTCGACAGACACAGGCCGGGTCATGGAGAGTGATACGTCCATTACCACCACTGTTGGCATGATGAGAATGATCCCAGAGTTTCCGATCAGAATGCAGACAGAGAGCTATAAATGGATAAATGCTGTAGAAAATAAATATAAATAGGGCTTACACTTCATGGAGAGAAAAGAGTATTTTTTTCTCCCCAAATTTTCTGGAATGAGTGGGGTAAACCCCATTTAAGGTAAATTGGGGAAAAATCTGCAGAGAATTCAGCAGGAAAACAAGAAAGCAGCTTAGTTCGCTGTAAGGACCACTCCTAGAATCACTTACCAAATGGCCACAATCAAGGACCATACGAAGTGTTTCTATTTTTAAAAGATATTAAATCCAGGTGGCTCTTGACTTTCATACCTTTAACTTTTTTTTTTTTTTTTACACCAGTGTTCACAGAAGCTTTATTCACAATAGCCAAAATGTGGAAACAATCCAACTGTCTCTCAACAGATGAAGGGATAAGGAAAACGTATTATATACATTTAATGGTCATACCTTTAACTTTTATACAACTTAATATAATAGATACTCCTACATCACCTCTCCCACACTTAATTTAGTAAAGACTTCTAGTTGTCTTAGGTGGTGCTATTTGACAATCAGCTGTTCTTATTTTGTACCATCACAATCTTAAAACAGTAGCATTTGCAAAGTGCTTTATTATTTTGTTGCTTTGTGCCCTTGTTTTATCAAAATGAATACAAAATACAAAAATGAAAGGGCTGTTAAGGTGATAATCCAAAGTTGGAAGCATGTCAAAAACAACAAACTGTCACCTTCGGTAGTAGACTCACTGGCCATCAACCAGCCAACAGTGCTTTAATAGTGAAAGAAAAGAACAAATTAAAGACTCTCAGGAGATTATATCCAAAAGCCAAAATGTAAAAACAGAAGGAACAAAAAGTTCTTTAAAATTATAGATCAAGAAATGGCATGAGGAAAACATTCCTTGTGCACAAAAAGAAAAGTTCACAGATACACAGAATAGCTCATGGAAATACAGCTGACTGCTATTCCATTAGTAAGCAAACTATAGTCTACTGACACAAAGAAATATCATATGGCTATTTAAAATGACACGTAGATAGAAGTATTATATATTTTTAAGTGAAAAAAGCAAGTCACAGAATTGTATGTATACACTGATTAGTAAGTCACAATTATATGTACAATTAGAAAAGACTTTAGATATAAACAGTTTGAAAATTTAACGTTCACTAATTTATTTCATGGCATATACTTCAAAACACTCAACAGTGACCTGATCGCTTGTTTTAATTTATTGTCCACTTACAGATGCATAATATTCTTAAATTCCCTTTCTAAGTAGGCTATTAGGAACTCTGAAAATATTGGCTCATGGAAACAATGTTTTAAATGGGGGTTAAGCTCTCAGGTCAAGTAGAAAGACTTTATCACATAATGGCATGAAATAAATTTCAAACACAGTAATGATTCATGTATTCAACATCAATAAAGATTAAACCTGAGATATAAATTACTTTTCCAAACTCCTTTATTAATCAGTATGCACAAAACATAATTTACCCTCTAATTTGACTTGGCATCATCATTTGAAACAATACTGTGCAGTACGCTGCTGCCCTGCTATTTTACTTTACACCAGCATTTCTCCAAATATGCAAAGCATATTGCAGAAGGCAGTCCAAAAAAAAAAAGAGTTCAAGCTTTATTAAAGTCTGGGATGTTCTATAACAACAACGAATTCAGTTTAATTTGCTAATCCATGTTTCCCATTTAATCCTTCTCTATACAGCTCCTATTAAAATCCCATGAAGCAAGTGTTGTTAAAATGTATAAGGAAACGCTGCTTTATATTCAATGGATTCAGGCTGTTGTGCTCTTGTTCTGGTGCCTCCTTTTTATGATTAATATTAGACCATCTGATTGCATTGTACTTTTCTCAGTAATCCTTGGTAATCCTCCTACTCCTTTCTAATTTGCTGCTTCTAAGCTACTGTGGTCTGGAAAATAAGATAATCAATTTGTTAAAATTCTGTCCCAAGTCAAAGTTAACAGACTATGTGAGAATCATGAGTTTCTTCCCTGACTTTTGAACAACTAGAGGTAAAATGCATGAGCTTAAGTGATCAACTCAGAACTATCTATTTTGTCTACTCAGTTCTTTTTATTTTCTTTCTGGGTTTCAGCAATGCTGTTCAAAAAGAAATGTCCCATAAAAACACTGGTCCTTCTCTACTATATTAAACCATGAGCACACTAAAGGCAGGGGATCATGTTGGAGACCAATGTCTCCTCCAAACCTATCACAGTAACTGGCACGTAGTAGGTGCTCAAAAAATATTTGATAATGATAAGTCAATTACCCACCAGAGATAAAATTAATTCTTTGGCAAATACATTATGAATTTTAACTCAGGACACCAGAAACATTTTCTCCTCTTCTCCTCATTCAAGCAGAGAGAACAAAGACTCCTAATCCACTACTCAGGTATAATTTATCCAATTTCCATGGTTGCCCCATTCATGCATGCAAGCCTTTATTTTCCTGAAAGTTGGGCATGCAGGGAGGTACCGCTCTCATCACTAAGGAGAATGGAAAACAGGATACTCAGATTTAGATCAGGTATGAGAAAGTCTTTGCGCCCCATGAAATCTATGGGGTGACCACAGCTGGCCATCTTGCCTTCTTTGAAGATGTGTTTGTGGCTGGCTTTATCTACTGACTAGTGCATTCCTGTCCATCCCCAAACTCACCTCCTCAACAGTAGCAAAGTCTTTGGGAAAGCATTTTAATACTCAGGTTGCTGTTAAGCACAGAAATTAAGAAAAGAAACCGAATGTTCTCGAAGGATGATCCACTTAAGCAATCTGACAAAGAATCCCTGCCCACCTCAGTCCAGCAATTTTGTGAGAATACAGTATTATTGCTCACTTGAGTTGATACCCTCAAATCCCACTCCACACACATTTCCCATATACATGGTTATATGCAATGCTGCTCAGACAACTAGAGATCTTCTTTCTCAAGAACAGTCTACTCCTGATTTGACCTAAAATGCCAAGTCTCCATCAGCTACACAAATATATTTTCCCTGAAGGTAACAATTAGTACAATGATGAAGAACTGATTCTCAGCAGTTTCATTCACAATGCGTGATTCCACGTGACTGTTTAGAGAACAGTCGTGTCGGGGTCCTCGCCTACTCTTTAGCTTCTTTCCTGTCAGCTTAACTTCCCCCGCCCTGATGGACCTCTCCAGAGTTCTCAGAAACAACTTCATCTCTAACCCGCCAGCCTGCAACCACACAACCCGCTCTGCTTTGGGAAAGCAAATCCATCTGTGGATGTAGGTTTACCTTAAAATCTGTTTTTTTTTTTCTTTCTTTTAAAGAGAGGGCTGGAACTCTCTTATGGGAAGAGGGAGGCGCTGGCGGCCTGCGCAGGGTGCCGAAGTCGTGGTGTTTACGTACAGCTGGAGACCGGGAGCCACGAGATAGGGGCAGGCCGGGGAGCAGGGCCCGGGACTGGCGCCTCACGGGCGGCGCAGGGAAACCGCCGGGTCGGCGAGAAGGTCGGGCACTAGCTCCGCGCCGTTCCCCTCCCCAATCCCTCCGCCCGCAGCCCAAACGAGCAACCGAAGACAGCCCCAGGGACCCCGCCGCCACCACTCACCCGGTGCCCATCGCCGGCTGCAGTCCGTCATCATAAACCTTCCGCCTGCACGCCAAGGCCGGAACTAAGAGTCCGCGGACAAACGGGAACCCCGCGGCGCCGGGACTGTGCGCCGGGTTGGGGCGGGCTTAAAAGGCTGCGGGGTTCGGTGCGCTGGCCCGGCGGGGGCGCCAGGGGGCGCGCTTGCCGCGCCTCCTTCAACAGTAGTCTCTTGACGACCACCCCTCTCCTCAATGCCCTAGCTCGCTCAATGCCTGACTATATTTGCCCCTTTCCTCCCTCCACGCACAGCCCTCTATCCTTCCCCTATTCTCGGACTCTTTCCCCCATTTACCTCTGACCTCCCGCCCTCCCCACCTTGACCCTTGGGTCTCAGCTGGCCCTTTCACATTTCCGTCCCCTCACTCACCTGGACCTAACCCTAACCATGGGGTGTTTTTTTTGTGCCCCACCCCCATCCCCGTCAATCATCAGACCACCCCGCGCCGTCCTCCCCCCTGCCCCATCCTCTGAAGTAGATAGACGACTCTTCCTGCTCTTTTTAAACGATAATTTCTAGCTGAGGAGTACTGACAGTAAGTAGATATGTTTTGGCCGACCCCTGAGCCCAGCTTACTTGTCAAGACCTGACATCTTGGTCTCCTCAACCCAGAAGCTCCCTTCATCTCCTCACCCCTTCTTTAAAGGGGCAGGGGGAAAGTGCGGTTAGTTCCCCTTACCCCGGCCGGCCGACGTGTGCTGCTGAGGGATTTGCACTCAGGCCTTCCTGTCGGGCGGCGGGGGCCCCGCGTGTTACCTCTGGCCACCTGGCGTCCCCGGGGCAGCTTGTGCCTCAATGAGGTCTTTGAGGAGAAGAGGGGTGGCCTTCTTTCTGTAAGGTTTAGGAGGCGAAAGAGGGAAGAGGCGGACCAAAAAACCTTAGAGTGAGCGATTGCATTCCTGCGCTCCCGGGCAGAGCTCACAGAAGTCCAGGTCTGGTGCGGCGGTTTTTAAGCAAGGGGGTTAGGTGACGTCTAGAAGGGGCGGCAAGTTTTACACAGCTCGAGTCAGGGTGACCTTCCCTGTTCCCCCGACCTCACACTTTCCACGTAGTGAGCTAGGGAATGCCAGCTAGAGGTAGGCCTGAACGGTGCCAGCAGGCCCCTGGCTGGTTGTAGGTTCAAAGAACAACGTTGTGCCACACGGGTTACAAACGGGAGCAGAAAGACCACTTAGGCATTTGCTTCTTTTTCTTTTAGTTGGTAGGATGGGACGAAGTAGGGGGCGGGACAGGGAAGGAGGATGCTTTGAACCAAACAGCCCAGTCTGTCTGACTTTTCACAGCTTGTTCTGTGGGAGGGTCTGTTCTCCAGTTGCTGGAAGTTCTTTCCTGTCTCCTCCTTGTTCCGGAGGTGGTGGAGGACGACATGTCGGTCTCAGGGGTCTGCAGACTGCCCTGTTTGCTTCAGAACCTCTTTCCCAATTTGGCTAATGGCACCATCTCAAGACTTTGTTATGCTTGAGCAGGCACTGGGCTATAGTAAGTGAGGCTCCGCTGTAGCGGCTAATTTATAATTTCTAATTCTTACCCTAGTGAGAGGGATGTGGCCAAGACTATGTGGGTGGGAGAGTTGTCTCCTTACCCCTCATGGGATAATGCCATTAACCCCTCTGCCACAGGGTTACTGTTCATCTGGCACTTCCAACCCGTTCCATGGTCAGGTTTGTTATCATACCCAGCCCTAAAGCGTAAATGTATTTGTTTGTTGGTGGGTGATTAGATCTTGGTGACCTAGTTCTTCTGAATAACAGACTCTCAGGAGACTTGGTGAGCAAAAGGCCAATATAGTAAAATTGATTGGAACTGAGAAGAGGACTGTGTCACTCTGGGCAACTGGTAAGTGTTTTTGTTTTCTTGGTGAAATCTCATTAAAAATCAGAAGTTTGTTTAGTGAATATAAAATCAGAGAACATCTATCAGTTCAAAGAGTTAGAAGGTCTTAAAGGAGATTGCTTTCAAGCCATAGCTAGCTGATGAATTTCTCTTCTCCATTCAAGGCACCCTCAAAATTTGCATGTTTCCACACATACATTAAAGGAAATCAATTAATGTCTTCCTCTGCATGATCTCCTATCTCCTTTAGTTTTTCCTGCTTTGAATCAGTGTATAGTTGATGCAGAGTCTTTGAAAGACAGAGTGGCTTCATCCGGCCTAGGAGAGAAACAAAAGTGACAGAAATACCTTGCCACTCACCAAGAGCCAGGTGCTGGGGCACAGAGGGAGGTCCAGATATTCAAATCTCTTTGGGCACTGTTTAAAATTCAGATTCCCTTGCCCTGCCAACTGAATTGAAATTTCATGGGTTGGTGCCTGTGTTAAGTTCCCAAGGTTATTTTTCTTCTATAGAGATAAAGGGTTAGGACTGAGTGAGTGAGGAAAAGTAGAAGGGAAAGGAGCCCACATCCCTTTTCCACTTTTACCTCCCTTCTCATTCTCCACTTCATTCTTTAACCTACATCTTCCTTCCTACCTCTACTTGTCTGAGTCTTGCCCACTCCCAGATCATGCTTCTGAGCTCCGACCTATCTCCTTTCCCCCATTCTCAACCCCATTCCACTATTTTCACCGAAGTGGAAGTCCAGAGAACTCATAGATATGACCCTTCTCTCTCTCTTTCTCTCTCTCTCTTTTTTTATATACGTGGGCAGGCACCGGGAAGCGAACCCGGGTCCTCTGGCATGGCAGGCAAGCGTTCTTGCCTGCTGAGTCACCATGGCCCCCTTCTCTTTTTAAAAAATAAATTATTATGGAAATTTTCAAACATAGACAAAGACAGAGGGAACAACATAGTAAATCCCCATGGCCCCTTCACCCAACTTCAGTTGCTAACTTAATCCCCAGTCCTGTTTCATTTTTATACATACCCAATTCCTCCTCCCCAAATATTATTTTGATGCAGATCCCAGATATCAAAACATTTTATCCATAAATATTTTAGTATTTAAGAAGAACTCTTAAATAACCATAATTGCAATACCCTTGTCAAACTTAAAATGATTAACTATAAATCCTAAATATTATCCAATATCCAGTCAACTTTAAAATACCCAGCTGTCTCAGAAGTTTCATACATTTTTCTTTTTTTACATGTTGACTGTTTGAATCAGGATCCGAATAAGGTCCATACATTGCAATCTGTTGATACATCTTTGAGCCTCTTTTTTTAAGCAGCTTTATTGAGATGTAATTCACATACTGTATAATTCACCCATTTAAAGTATACAATTCAGTGGTTTTTAGTATATTCTCAGGGTTGAACAACCATCATCCCAGTTAATGTTGAACATTTTTGTTCTCCCAAAAAGAAACCTCTATCCTTTATTCATCATCCTTTAATGGTATGGATATATTATCACCCTTTGTTTATCTGTCCATCTGTTGATGGGTACTTAAGTTGTTTCCATCTTTAGGCTATTATGAATAACACTGCTTTGAACATTGATGTATCAATATCTGCTCTAGCCCCACTTTCACTTATTTTGGGTATACACCTAAGAGTGGAATTGCCAGGTCACGTGGAAATTCTATGTTTAAATTTTTTGAGGAATCCCCAAACTGTTTCCCACAGCGACTGCACCATTTTACATTCCTACCAGTAATGTATGGAATATTCCAAATTTTTCACATCCTCAACAAGACTTGCTGTTATCTGTCTTTTTTATTCTACCCGTAGTAGTACGTGTGAAGTGGTATATCACTGGATTTTGATTTGCAATTCCCTCATTGACTAGTGATGTTGAATATCTTTTCATGTGCTTGTTGGCCGTCTGTATATCTTCTTTGAAGAAATGTCACTGTAATTTTACATTGGTTGAGCAGCAAACTTTCCCATGTCCTGTTGAAGTTTTTTTAGCTTTTTATTTTGAAAAATTTTAAACTTACAAGACAGTTACAAAAATAATACAAGACCCATAAAGAGAACTCCAACATACCCCTAATCCCCTAGATACACAGATCCACCAATTTTAACATTTTGCCACGTTAGCCATATCATTCTTTTTAGCTATTCACCTCTCTCTCTGTCTGTTCATTTATCAATCAGTGTTCTGGGCACTTGAATGTAGGTTGTATGCATCATGCTCCTTGAACACTTAATACTGCCGTGTACATTTCCTAAGAACAAGGATATTCACTTTGGTAACCACCTTAAATGAGTTATCAAGTTTAGGCAATTTTGCATTAATAGAAAGCTTACAGTCTATATCCAGCGTTTTCATATGTTCCAGTAATGTCACTTTTCTCCTCCCTTGCTAGATCCTATCTAGAATCATGTACTAAATTTGTTATTGTTTCTTTAGTTGCTCTTTCTTTCTTTCTATTTTTTTAAATTGTGGGGACATGTGTATATAACATAACCTTTCCCATCTCGACTACTTGCAAGTGTACCATTCAATAGGAGTAATCACATTCACGATATTGTTGTTCCCTTACTACTTTTCATTGCAAACTTTCCTCTCTCCCTATACACCTATACGCATTATACATTAACTTGCCATTCCCTCTGCCCCCCACTCCTGGACACCTGTACTCTAATTTCTGTCTCTATGAGCTTACATATTTTCCTTGTAGTTACCCTGGGGGTTAAACTTAGACTCCTAAATCTATAACAATATCATGGCTTTGATGCCAACTTAACTTTAATAGTATATACAAACTATGTTCCTATATTCCTCCATGTCTCCATCTTTATGTAGTCCTTGTCATAAATGACATGTCTATATTATGAGTCCAAAACCACTGATTTATCATTTTATTTTATGCATTTGCCTTTTAGATCCTGTAGGAAGAAAAACATGGAGTTACAAACTGAAAATACAAGAGTACCTCCATTTACATTGATCTATGTCGTTACCCTCCCTGGAGATCTTTATTTCGCATGCAACTTCAGCCTATTGTCTGGTGTCCTTTCCTTTCAACTTGCAGAACTCTCTTCCACATCTCTCGTGGGGTTGATGTAGTGGTGATGAACTCCCTTAGCTGTTGTTCATTTGGGAATGTTGTAATCACTCCTTTGTTTTTGAAAGACAGTTTTGTTGACTATAGAATTCTTGGTTGGCATTTTTTTTTCTTTTGGTACTTAAATATGTCATCCCACTGCCTTCTTGCCTCTGTGGTTTCTGATGAGAAATTGGCACTTAATGTTATTGAGGCTTCCTTGCATGTTACATGTTGCTTCTCTTTTGCAGCTTTCAGAATCCTTTTTTCATCTTTAGCTTTTGACAGTTTGATTATAATATGCTATAGTATATTGGGGTTTATCCTGTTTTGAGTTTGTTGAGTGTCTTAGATGTGATATTCATATCTTTCATTAAATTTGGGAAATTTTCAGCCATTATTTCCTTGAGTAGTCTCTCTGACCCTTTCTCTCCTTCTCCTTTGGGGACTCCCACTATGAGTATATATGTAAGTGCTTTTCATGGTGTCATAAGGTTCCTCAGGCTTTGGTCACTTTTCTTCATTATTTTCTGTTTCTGTTCCTCTGATTGGATGACTTCAGCTGTCTTATCATCAAGTTCCCTAAGTGTTTCTTCTGCCAGTTCCAATCTGCTGTTGAACCCCTATAGGGAATTTTCTATTTCTGTTACTGTGGTCTTCAGCTCTATTTGATTCCTTTTCATAGCTTCCATTTCTCTATTGATATTCTCTTTGTGTTCATCTGTCATTTTCCTGATTTCCTTTAGTGCTCTGTCCATGTTTCCCTTTAGCTCTTTGAGCATATTTAGGACCATTTTCTTAAAGTCTTTGCCTGCTATGTCTGACTTCTGGTTTTCCTCATTGATGGTTTCTAATGCTGTAATCTGTTCCTTTGCCTGGACCATCACTTCCTCTTTCTTTATATGTTTTGTAACCTTTTGTTGAAACTTGGGCATTTTAATATTTTAGTGTGTTTTCACTGAAATTTAGAATATGAGGTGTCTATTCCTTAAATTTATATCCAACTAGTATTATGTCAGAGCTCTCCTTGAATGTCAGGACCTAACCAAAAGAAAAAGAAGGAAATAAAGAAAACATTTCCCAGTCTTTAATGGTCGACCTGTGCAAGTGCTCTCCTTCAGGGTATGTTCCGTACAGTGAGTTTAGAGAATGTTTCTAAGCCAAAGGATAGGAATCTCCCTGATCCTTTCTGTGCACGCTTATGTCTTGGGTATGTGCCTGTGACCCTAGGAATTTCTGCATTTGCATGGATATGAATGTCTCCTCTTCCCTAGGAAACAGGAAATAGTTTCCTTATGGTTCTAGACACAGCGCTGTAATTGCTACACCCAGCAATCTCTTGCCCCCAGCACCACAGCTTGACTGCCCTCTGTCAGGATTCTGTAGGAGAGCTCTTTGAGCTGCCCTCTATATACAGGTAAATTCTGAGATGGCAAGTCTCTCAGGCCACCACGTGAAAGATTGGGCCAGACATATATACTCCCAGTATGTGCATGAGGGTTACTCTGCTTCCTCTGGAATTGGGACCAGGGATCTGCATTGTGAGTACAGGCCAGTTCTGCCCCAAGCTGGTGAGGAATGGGAGAGGTGCCATCCAGGGGACTATGAAATCTTCTTGCTTTTTTCCTGATTCAGTGCTTGTCCAGTTACTGTAGTCCTTTTTTTTTTTTCTGGAAGTTTGAGAAAGATGTTTCTGCCAGTCTTGATGGTTGTTCAAAGTTTCTATCTTGTTGAATTTTTAAATGCACCGCAACCCCATGAGAATGAGACAGAAAAAACTATATTCACCCCCCAAGAGGCCAGATTACAGATTAGACATTAGAAGTAACTCCTTTGCAACAGTTATGAGAATAAGAAATTTCTTTTCTGGGCAGTCTCTTCTCCCCTGCTTTTTTAAAAAAATGCTGTGTGGTGGGGGTCACATTTCATTCTTTTTTTCCATGTGAGTATCCTGTTCTTGCAGCACCAGTGTTAAATTTGTTTGTTTGTTTTTGTTGGTTTGTTTGCTTTTTGGGAAATGCATGGGCCAGGAATTGAGACTTTTTTTTTGTATTGCAGAAATAATATTGTAACAACAGTAGAATTATTACAGAAAAAAAAGATTACTCATAATACTGCCTCACAAATTGTGTTCCTTTTTTCATTTCTCTGGGCCAGATTAAGGCTACCTTAGATAGTTGGCATGAGTAGGGAAGGAACTAGATCTGACTTTCCATGGAGCAGCATAAAGACAAGGGTGTGGTATCTAGCAGTCCCCCTCCCCAGGCTTCTAATATCCAGAGTTGGAAGAATAGCTCATCTGCAGGGTGGAAGCTTCTGCTGTGAGCTTCAGCAGAGGACCCGCACACCTTCCTACTGTTTACAGACTCCTTAGGGTGAAGTGGAAAAGGGTTGAGGGTGCTGAAGAATTACCTACTATTACTATGAACATAGCCCAAAACACCAGGCCATCCATGTACCTAGGAAGAAACAGAGGGGAGGGAGCAATTGGTAAACATCTGCAGAATGAGCTAATTGATTGAAATGGCTTCTAGGGTGATAGGGTTATGAGACCCCTACTGCCCCTCACTCCCACTTTAATCAGTTCCAAGTCATAGGCCTGAGACGCAGGAGACTCAGAGAGCTAGCTCCCCTTCCCTTTCCATCTTGGAAAGTCTCAGCCTGCTTTGGGATTTCCTTTAGGCTTAATAATTAAAATATATTTCTTATGTGAAATACTTTAAAGTTTGCAAAGTACTTTTCCCCCTCATTTAAATTTTGGTTTTCATATCCTCCCTACAAATAGGTAGGATAGGTATTATTATCCCTACACTTAACATTTCGGTTACATTTAGAATCACACAGCTAATACGTAGCAAGTACAGCTTACATGCTAACTGAGGTTTTCTGATCTCTTAAGCCCCAGACACTTTCTCTCTTCCCTCAGGTGTTCCATATCCTTCCAAGTCTTTCTGCCTCCTAAGCATGGAAAACCTGGACCACCTCCCATCCGCACAGCTTAGAAACAAGTTTAAGTTCACCTACTCCCCATTGACTCTGGGGGGTTTCCAGGTGGAAGGTCCACCCCCTCAGGCTCTGTCAGAGGCACTGGGACCCAGAACTTGTACGAGTCCTGATAAGCTTCTTATGGGAGGCAGGTATTAGCCGGGATTGAATATTCTTCCTCTGATATGCCCTTCAAACCCGACCCTGCCTTGAATTAGGATTCTGTAGGGAGCAGGGGGAGGAGAATGGAGAGTTCCTTGCTGGCCAGCTTCACATTCACCCTTTGAGACCCTGGATTCTGAAAAGTTTCCAGAAGTGAGAAGACAGCAGATGTCGAGGTTTAAAGGTAATTGGCATAAGTAAGTAGGAGGGCTCAGCTCAGCTCTGTTACATAACACAGGGACACGAGAAAGACTTTCCAAAGTCTCTTTAGCAGATTCACGGGGGGCTTCTTCAAGGTACTGAATTCATGGCAGGGGCAGGGTGGCTACAGGGAGAGAATGGAAAGAAAATTATAGGAATCAAGGTCAAAGAAGGAAGTTACTTTTGAACTTCCCCTTCTGCTGGTCCCTCTCTTGCTTTTTAAAGACAATTGCGTTTGCATGTCTGATTAATGTGGTGTCAAGAAGGTTGGGGAATGAGGAGACTCATCTGCTCTACTACTCTTCAGCTGTTTGACGGTGAGCAAGTCACTTCTCTCTTGACCTCATTTCTTCAAGTCTCAAAAAAGAAGGTGCACTAGAGAGTATGGTTTTATTAGAGGTTTATTAGAAGATGTTTAAGAAATTCACTTGGGCTGGGCATCAATGTCTTTCTTTAGAAAACAAGGGTCCTCTGAGGGCATTTTGTGCTCTTTCTTCCTCTCCTCATGTGAAACTAACCCCTGTGTGGCACTTGATACTGTAATAATGCTTTTCACTGGCCTTGTGTGTTTTTTGTACTCCTAGCTCATTCCTGTGACATAGGTATTGAAATTATTATTCCTGTTTTTAAATTAAATTTAAATTTAAAAATATTATAACATGCACATGATAAAGAGATCAAATTAAACAATAGGATATATATAGTGAAAAGTAAGTCTACCTTTGACCTCTAATCCTCAGTTTCCCTTCCCCAGTTGTGTCTTTTTTTGTATAATCAACATATATGCTATCATCTCACATTTCACAAATGAGCCACCAAGACTTAGCCTGGTCAGGGTGACATAGATGTAAGCAGCAGAGCTGGAAGTCCAGGCCTTTGACTCCTTCCCTCATGTTCCTCCCAGCATTTCACACTGTCTGGGAAACTCCATGACATTAGCTTTCAAAGTTTGCCCTCTCTGTTGATAATGTAGCATCAACATAGTAGGTCAATCCAAAAAAGCACAGGAAGCCTTAATGTCTTTGGCAATGCCTTCTACCTCTGCTCTTTTGATCTAAAGCTGGAAGTCATGCTTCCTACCTCCTTCCTGGCTTTGATAAGGTGAGATCTGTAACCTAGGATATGAACTACTGATGACTGAGCTCCTGGCAACTCAGGCTCAGAGCCTGAGTAGTGGCAGACCTTTTTTCAGGGAGCTCAGGAGGACTGGGAGGGCCCCACAGAGCACCTAGGGCCTAGCCCAGGAACCTGGACTGCTGATGTGCCTACACAGAAAGGGTGAATAGTGCAGAGGAACACTTGGTGTACTTTTTTCCCAAGAGTAGGCACTGCCTCGTGGAGCAGGAGCAGAGACAACTGTCCTCACCACAAAGGGGCTTCTGTCCTCACTTATTTCTCATGAGGGTGTGGTGGGTCCTTGCTATCCTCTTAAGGACAAATAATCTCTTTTTAAAATTTTTTCTTTAGGTTTGTGGATATCCCCTGGCTGGGCTTCATGGCAAAATCTTCCCTGATCACCACCCCAAATCCCAGAGCAGCCTCCATCTTTCCATGGACAGAATGAAAGGTCTTCTGTAACCAGACACAAACGGACACCATGAGGAAATTGATGAAGATGGGGTCGCAGGAGAGGCGGTTACTCCGACCAAAACGGCTTTGTTGGAATCGCCTCCTCTTCCTATTGGGAATATTGCTTATTGGTTCCACCTACCAGCACCTAAGGAGCCCCTTGGGTCTCCCTTCACTGTGGGCAGCAGTCTCTTCCCAACACCCTATAAAACTGACCAGCCGGGACCTCCCCAGTGAAGAGATGGTGATGATGAGCAGTGATCCTCTAAAAGCTAGGTCCAAAACGAAGAGTGAGACGCCAGTGCCCCAAGCCATAGAAGGCAAGGATGAAGCAACGCCTAGCCTAACAATGGAGAACACCCCCAGGACACCCAGAAGATTAGCCAACATCACTGCTGCAACACCCAAGAATGACTACAGCTCAACAGTAGCAGAACGCACAGAAACAGTAAAGGAACCCCCTCCAACCACACTAGAGAGAGGATTGCAATCCAACTCCCAAATTTCAGGTAGACAAACAGTCAAAAATTATACCCCAACAACACCCAGGGGAGAAAAAAAGAGCTACCACCTAACTCAAGCAAGGGGAAAGGTGAAGAAATACACCCCATCCCCATCTGTTGAAATGATAGATAATTATGCTCCATCCACTCTCATGACAATTAAAACAAGCCATGTGATCACCCCCAGGACAACAGTGAAAGACAGTGAAATTATGGCTACCCACAAAAGAGTGAAGACCAGCTCACACAAGAGAATTATGGAGAAAAACTCTTCAACTCCTCCCAAGGGAATGGCTGATAACACCCCAACTTCCCTGAGAAACGAAGTGGAAACTGTTATTTTGACTTCTACAAAGAGCATAGTAGAAAAGAACACCCTGAGTATCAGACAAGTGGAAAACAACAACTCAACCAACCCCTGGGAATCAGTGGGGAGGAAGAACCTGATAACTCCCCAGGAAGTAGGCCTGGGACATACCCCAGCCATCTCTGAGAGGCAAGTGACCGTCACCCCCAGGACAGCCAGCAGCTCAGCAGAAACTGCTGTTAGGACTCCCTCACTCAGAACCAGTGCGCCAATATCCTCAGCCACCTTCCGGGGATTGGCAATGAAACATTCTACAGCACCCGGCACTTCTGCAACCTCCAGGCCCAGGAAAAATGCAACTACCCAGGTCTGTCACTGTGTGGTTGTGGAACCAGCTCCAGCTGCGTCCACCATCCCCTCCCCCAGCTTGACCACCACCCTGCTACCAGAAGAATCCAATCCCCGCCCCACAGCACTGCCCCCCGGCTGGCCAGATCTGTACCCCAAGGCAGAATACCCTCCGGACCTGTTCAGTGTGGAAAAGCGGCGGCAGGGCTGGGTGCTGTTACATGTCTTTGGCATGATGTATATGTTTGTGGCCCTGGCCATTGTGTGTGATGAGTACTTTGTTCCGGCTCTGGGCGTCATTACAGACAAGCTCCAGATCTCTGAGGACGTGGCAGGTGCCACATTCATGGCTGCCGGAGGCTCTGCTCCGGAGCTCTTTACTTCCCTCATCGGCGTCTTCATCTCCCACAGCAATGTGGGCATTGGTACCATCGTGGGCTCTGCTGTGTTCAACATCCTCTTTGTCATTGGCACCTGTGCCCTCTGCTCCCGGGAGATCCTCAGCCTTACCTGGTGGCCCTTGTTCCGTGACACCTCCTTCTACATCTTTGACCTGATCATGCTCATCCTCTTCTTCCTGGACAGCCTCATTGCTTGGTGGGAGAGCCTGTTGCTGCTGCTGGCCTATGCCCTCTATGTGTTCACTATGAAGTGGAACAAGCAGTTGGAGCTCTGGGTGAAGGAGCAGCTCAGTTGGAGGCCAGTGGCCAAGGTCATGGCACTAAGGGAACTCGGCAAGGTAAGGATAGGCTGGCTCAGTCTACTCTAGCCCTTTTGGGGTGAAGGGATAAGAGGAAACCAAGGGTTGAAGGACAGAAAGTGCTGGGTCCAACCTCAAGAAACGGATGCTTTGGGTTCCCTTGCTACTCATTCAGCATTTATGAAGTACCTAGTCTTTGTGGGATACCATGCTGGAGTCTTTGCAAGTGTTACCTTAGTTCAACCCCCATCACCCTACTGAATGGTTATTATTATGATCCCCCATCAGCAGGAAAATAAACTGCAGCCTAAAGAAGTTAAACCACTTGCTCAAGGTCACACAGCAAACAGGGGGTGGAGCCAGAATTTGAACCCTGGTTAGTCTGACTGGAACTTTGGAAATGACATTTCAATTGAGCTTTGGAGAATGTCCAAGAATATATCAGAGAGGGGAAAAATGATCATCTGTTCCATGCGCATGGCATTTAGGCTTTATCTAACACCCTCACTTTCCTATAATCCTGTTTGTTCACATTCCAGCCTTGGAGGGTCTGGGTAGCTTGGATCGGGTCTGAGAAGGGAGAGACTTTTTTGTTTTCTCACTTGTTGTTGGTTTTTGTTTGTTTGTTTTTAAAAGTTGGGGGAGATGGGGGCTGTACTCATCCTGGGACTTTCCCCCAGCCCAGATATTTCTTTCCACGAAATTTTCTGTCCTCTTTGAAGGATTTTCCTGCTAAATTCGTTGGATGATTTGATAACGTGGAAGATGACATTAAATTGGGGAAGGAATCCCTGAGAAAGCTTGGATCTCTCCTGTTCCTTAAGAGTGAGTTTGGGCAAAAGTTGGTTCACAGTTTGCCCATTCCAGGTCTCAGAGAAGCCAATGGTGTGAGCAGAATTTTGCGTGCAAAGAGTGGAAGGACTTAACTACTTAATCCAAAGCAGTTTTGATGAGTGGACAGGATGGAGACGAACTCAGCAGCATGTCTGGGAGATACATGATACAAGGGAGAAGAGACATACTACCTTTAGAGCGTCTAAGATTCAAGTTCTGCCCTGAGCTTGAAATTGAGTCAGGCAACCTGGGTTTTAATATGATTCTGCCTCTAACTACTGTGTGACCTTAGACAAGTCCCTTTCCTTTTATGGGGAAATCTAATCATAAATGTCCTGCCCAGCTCCAACATGCTATGATAATGTCTTGTATTCAAGTGCATTTGGTTCTGGCAGTACCCAGCACAGTGGTTATTTGGTCAAGAGAGTTTCAGTTTTCTTATCTGCTCATAGCCCAGCAAGGAGAAATGTTCTGCCAGAGGTCGTAGAGCCAACAGGTGATGGAGCTGGAATGGGCTTAGAAAGGAGAGGGGCTCTCAGAGCATGATGCAATTTAATATGAGGAAACAGGGACCTCCCTCCTTATGAAGCTCTTAGGGCAGGCCTTGTTAGAGGATGGTCATGAAACCCTGGTACTGTCCTCTGAAAAAAATACCAAACACCTTTGCATACATTAGGCCAGCAGTTTTCAGAATGCCTGAGACTCACTTCCCCGTCCTTCTTAGTAATTCTACTTTTATTTAAACTCTAATAAGTATGAATTTTCAAATTTATCAGAGCTAGATCATCAAAGCAAAGCTTGTCAAGCGAATGAAGCATAATCATAATTTCAAAAAGAATTTGTAACCTACTTATGAGACTCTTCAAGGGTTTTAGTAGCTGTTGTTTGCCAACAAGTAAGTATGATGCTGATTATAACTCTTGTTCTTATCTGTTGGCTGAAACAAATCTAGTAAGATTTGTAGTTAATAACATCATTTTAAAAAAACATATTGAATTATCTGTCCTTGACTTTTTATACTTGAAATTAAATTATCTATAATGAAGACCGATCAAGACTTTCTGCCACTAACAGCTGTCTTAAAAAAATTAGTCGAGAGAACTTAAACAACTGTAGCTATTGAAAATGGTTTTAGAAACATCGATTTGGAGTTTCACTCCAAAATTTGGAGTTTCTTCTAGTAGTGGAAGAGCAGGAACTACCTTTGCTTGTATCTGTATGTCTGTGTTTGGCTGGTCAAGACCTATGATCCTGTTAGAGGGAGAGAAATGGTCCTGTACTTCATTAACAGACTGAGGGTAAGCCATTCTGTTTGGAATTCATCAAGCGATAATCTGAAAATCTACTCTTTGATCTAGGAAGATGCATTGGTGTTAGTTTTTTTTAATAACTTTTTAAATTGTATAGTATAACATATATATATATATATAAAGCAAAGAAGGAAAAAAGCAATAGTTTTTAAAGCACCCTTCAACAAGTAGTTACAGGACAGATCCTAGAGTTTGTCATGGGCTACCATACCGTCATCTCAGATTTTTCCTTCTAGCTGCTCTAGAACATTGGAGGCTAGAAGAATAACATTTATTTTATTTTTTATCATCACAATTGACTTTTTTTTCTGTTTTTGTGAAAAATAGCATATATTAAAAAAAGCAGTAAATTTCAAAGCATAGTGCAACAATTAGTTTAGAACAGGTTTCAGAGTTTGGTATGAGTTACAGTTCCACAATTTTAGGTTTTTACTTCTAGCTGCTCTAAGATTTAGAGACTAAAAGAAATACAAATATAATGGATTCAGCAGTCATACTTGTTTGTTGAACCCGACCTTCTCTGCATAACTCCACCATCACCTTTGATCTTTCTCCCACTCTTTGGGGGTATTTGGGCTATGGCCGTTCTAACTTTTTCATGTTGGAAGGGGCTGTCAATAATATGGGGTAGGGAGATGGAACTATCTGATGTTCTGGAGAGGCTGGGCCCTCTAGGTTTCAGGATTTATCTAGTCCAGGGACCTGGTGTTAGTATTAAGTGAATACATATAAGAGTCTGTATTCACCTCTGTAAATTATTTTACTTTAGCTATGAAGATGAGCCCATCTCACTTAAAACACTCACTCCGGGAGCACATGGTGGCACATTTACTTTCTGGTTCACACATTCAATCAGCCACTGCTCTAAATGTGAGAAGTCAGAAAAGAAGCAGGGCAAAGCCAGACAGAAAGGTCGGGAGCCAAGAAGCAGGTATTGGGGGTGGGTGGTCAGAGATGTAGCTGTGCAGGAGGTTTAGGCAGTGGAGAGAAAGGGGAGGCAGTGTAAGCCAGTGTCTTGGAGAGAAATAGGACCAGGAAAGACACCTGGGCCTCTCCCTTCTTCTGTTGCCAACCTCATGGTGCAGTGTGGAGGGAATAACCACAACATTAGGCCCATCATCATCACTAGATGGGGAAACAATCTTGTATCTTCCAAAGAACCTAGACTAGGATGTCTTCGCCCCTATATGGAGCCCCATAAGTATCTGGCTCAGTTTCCAGCTTAGAGAGAGAAAGGAGTCGGGAGATAACCCATACTTATGGAGGGCCTATCCTTACATACATTATCTCAACAATTTCTCTTTAAAAATCTTTGAGGAATAGATTATCTCCATTTTGCAGATGAGGAAACTGAGGCTTAAGCTGATTAACTCAGCGGAAGTTACAGAGCTAGTGGGTAGCCCTTACCACTGATTGATGAATCATTGTGTCCAGATTTTAACCCAGGTCCTGCTGCTAACTATCCCTGTTACTCTGAGCAAGTCAATGCAATTTAACAACCTTTATGGTTAAGTACTTAAGTGAAAAGTATGGAAAACAAAAAGTTTGTAGTTTCCAGCAAAAGAGATAAGCATAGGCAAAAGTAACTGTAATAAAGGGAGCACTATGAAAAGTGCTACAAAGTCACTTTGCTTTTGAGCAAGGCCCTAGATTGCTCAGCTCTAAAATGAATGGGATGAATTAGTGCAGGTGTTGCCAAACTTTTTCTGTAAAAGGCCAGATAATAAATATTTTAGGCTTTGTGGGCTGTACGATCTCTTTTGCAACCCCTCAACTCTGCCATGTGAAAACAGCTGACTGTCAGTAAAAAATGACTGGGAATGGCCATGTGGTATTTTACAAAGAACAACGTAACTTGCAGTTGTTCTCCTACCTGAACACCTGCATTTTATGGAGACATAAAAGCAGCAGAAAATTATTCATTTACTCATTCAGTATTCACCCAGCCAGTATCTGTGGAGTTTCTGAGCCAAGAACCTTTAACCTTACCTTTTATTCTGCTCTCAGTATCTAGAACCAGGATAAAGGTTTATTGGGAGTCATTCTAATCAGACTTTACTTAAGAGTATTTCCAGAAAAAAAAAATGACTTAGTATTAGACATAGGCATATAGTAACTATTTCAGAATCTGTCTTTTGACACTGGCCAAAAAAAAAATACACATACAAAAAACCAAACAAACAAAACAAATACACATACAATGTAATCTAAAATATTTCAGATGACATTGTCAAACTGACGTATATTGGTTTGAGGATATCTTTTTTGACCCTAGTAAGGAAATGTTTAAATATTTTTAAAAATAGTTACCAATGCAGTCTAACTTAGCTCTGTCTGAAAATTTTACCTGGCTTAAAAATTCTCAGTGTATTTGTTCTGGTCAAAAATGAAAGATATCTAGCTTGCCTTAACTATGTATAATCATAAAAAGCAAATAGGAAAGTGGAGATGCTAGCCTGGCTGAAAAGCAAAGCCTTATTTGTATTTGAAGGACAAGAAGCTCTTCTTTATAGAGGGTGTTTATGATAAAAATGAGAGGCTGTGACGTTAGCCAGGAGGGACCAGCCGTTTCCATGAGGTACGTGATTGGTGAGACAGCCCCAGAGAGCACCATTGGCAGGAAGGGATGTGAGGCAGATAATGAGTCTAGTTCTGGCCCCCTTGAAAACTTTCTGCCCCCAAGAATACCTCAAAATGTGAAACTCTTGGGAAAACTCTCCTATTATTTTCTAGATACATCAGGGGGTATTTTCTTCCCTGAGGAATTTTTTTTTTTTTTCATGGGCAGGCACCAGGAATCGAACCCAGGTCCTCTGGCATGGCAGGCAAGCATTCTTGCCTGCTGAGCCACCGTGGCCCACCCTTTTTTTTTTTTTTTTTTTAAATTTTGCCAACCAACAAACCCTCAAGCATACAAACTTAAGGGCTTTTCCTCCTGTTTCTTGTCAGGTTGAGGTTTATCCCAGTGGGTCCCCACCAGTGGCTTGTGCCTGCTGTGGAGACAGGAAGCACCCACCATCCCCTCCGGCCTCTGTGGGCTGTCTCAGGAAGACTCCAGGGAATCAGTGATGGATAAACTGTGCTTCCACAGAGCCCAGCCTCACCTAGACTGAGGGAGCAGGTCCCTCCTTGAACCTTTTAAAGGATAGTCAGCTTTCCCCAGTTGTCAGGAGAATATGATGAGTAGAATTTTCAAATTCAGGGTTGCTTTTCCTCATACAATTTTATGTTCTTAAGTTGTCAGTGTTCACCTACTAGCGGTTGCTAGCAGATGACAAAATCAATGCATAAGAAACAAACGTATATTAAGAGGAAGCTCAAACATCTGGTCATGCCTGTTCTGATGGCCTGTTGTTTTCATCGACCTGGGTATGCCTGTAGTTGAGATTTTACAAAGCATTCATACAACACGGTAGTATTTTCTTCTAGTGTGTATGATGGCATTCAATATGAAATTAGATATTTCATGATGTTTCACAAAGAACAGCTTGATTTCTTGATGCTTTACCATTGGGATAAATTGAGAATAGAAAACCAACAGAACGTTTTTAGTGTGGATGAAAGGGCACCTGGATGATAAACATGTAAAATAAAAATAAAAATAAAAGAAAATTCAGAGTGTGACAGTGCTGTGAAGATATAAGTAGTGATGTGATGGAGAGCAGCTGTTGGGGTTGCCCCTTTTGGGAGGGAGGACTGAGGTGGCCTCTTGGAGGAGAAGTCTGAGTGGAGATCTCCAGAATGAGAAGGGAAACCACCCCATGCTCCATGGGGAAGAGTGCTGTTGGAAGAGGAAACAGCATTTGCAAAGGCTCTAAGGAGGGAGGGTTTGGAAAGAGTTTGGCATATTAGAGGAAATGATGGAGGCCAGTGTGGCTAGTGAGTAAGGAAGAGTGTGGTACAGGATAAGGCTGGAGATGCGGGTAGGAGCCAATTCAGGCAGGCCCTGAGGATGAGATAAGGAGTTTGGATTTTATCTGAAGGGCAACAGGGGAATAATGTAATGAGTTTTGTTTATTTTAGAGATTACTCCCTAACTACTGTGTAGAGAATGAATTGTGGATATACAAGAGTTGAAGCAGGGAGTTCAGTTAGGAGGCCATGGTGGGCATTCAGTTGAAGTTGGTGGTGGCAGTGGAGAGGGAGATACATGCATGTATTTGAGAGATAATTTGAAGACAGAACCAACTGGACTTGGTAATGAAGTAGATGTGGAGGGTGAGAAGGAGGGAAAGTTCAAGCAGCAGGATGGACAGCGGTGCCATCCACTGAGAAGGGAAGACTTACAGTGTAAAATGGTGAGTTTGGGTGCCTAGGTCACCTCCGAGTGGATATGTTTAGGCAGTGTACAAATGGGCCTGAAGCTAGGAACAAGGTCTAGGCTGGAGAAAGAAACTTTTGAGTTGCTGACAAATGTGTGGAGTTAAAGCCTAGGACTGGCTGATACTACTCTGAGAGAGAGTGTGGATGGATGGAAGATAAGAGGGTCTAGGATGAAACCTTGAATGACCCCAACATTCATTCCTCCAGTAAACATGTATTAAATACCTTTTTTATGAGGCACTGGGCAGAAGCTGGGCGTATGGTCATAGAGTCAGCCATAGTCCTGGGTCTCAAAGAACTCAGCCTAGTGGAAGAGCTGGGGTTGATCTGTGCTTTGTGCAGCCTGACACTTTGTTTAAGAAAAATAATATAAAACTATTGCTAGAAAATCAGGTACAATGCCCTGGAAAGCATTTGTGTATGGGAGGAATGGGCCCTGAAGCTTAAAGTTCATCATGGTAAATCCTCCCCCATGGGGAAGACAGACAAGTAAAACCAATAGTTATAATGTCATACGATCGTGTAATGATATGGGTGAATGCCAAGGGATTTAATATTGCAGAGAGGACATGTCAACAAACCAGAGTCAGAGGAAGCTTCCTATGGGAGGTGATACTTAGCTAAATAGTGAAGGTCAAATAGGAGTACACTGACTGAAGTACCCCTTCTAGGCATGTGCAGACGCCAGGGGAACCAGAGTATAAGAGATCATAGCTGTGCAGTCCAATATGGTAGCCACTAGCTACGTGTGCCTAGGGAACACTTGAAATTAATTTCTAGCCTTGGCTATTTCACGGAGTTAGTAGTGTTGAATTAGAAAATGGATATGAAAAGATTTCAGAAAGTTAGTGGTACTACTTAGTTTAGAAGATGTGTGGAATGAACAGGAATGCACAGAGAATTATCTTAGCTTGAATGCTTCTGAAAGGCAGAGAAATCTTCAGGGGCATACACCACGGAGCAAAAATGGGCACCCTGACTCTTTCTAGACAGAATCAGCCATTTCCAAGGATGGACTGGTCCTTCCCAGTTCTTTGCCTCAGGAAAACTTATTGGGTCATTAACAGGGGGTTGGAAATGATAAATAGGGAGATGGCTGGGCCATTGGGGATCAGGCGTGGCCTCTTACATTGCAATAAACCTACAAGGCGTGTCATGAAAGAGTTGGGGGGATTTGTTTAGAAAATCCATCGTGCCCTGATCATATTCAGATTGGTTATTTCTTCTCTGTTTTGTTCATTAGCATGTTCATTCATTCATTCAACAAATGTGTATCCAAGCATACAATCCTCCCCTATCCTTCAGAGCTTACTCAAATTATATCTACTTCTAGAAGCCTTCCTTGCCTATCTCTGCCCAGCACTTTTATCCATGTGTTCTCGTTTTATGACCCACATTCTGCTTTATCATGTGGCTGTGTATTGACTGATCTCAATTCCTTTTTAGACATAGAATCCATGCCATAAACATCTTTGTATCCCTGCTAGTAATAGGGATGGTGGCCCTGGTGTGGGCAGTATTTTCTGTATTTTCTGAGCTGAAAATACAAGTTAAATAGACAAGGGAGGTGTAGCAAGTCCAGCTCTGTTCTGGCCGTGGAGGTTGGTGGGGCGGAGGAGGCAATAGGAAGGTGAATTACTGGGGACAGCCGTTAGTGACCCCACTGCCTAGGACCAGCACTAGAAACCACTCTGGGTATCTACTCATTCAGCTCACCTTTACTGAGCACCTGTGTGTACAAGAAACTGTGCTACAGGTTAAGGGGACAGAGATGGCTACATCATATGTTCGTTGCATAGCAAAAAAAAAAAAAGTGGCATCTAGCTGGGTACGTGCATGTGGGAAGGGAAGTCATGATATTGAACAGCAACAACAGCAGTGCGAGTTATGTCACAATGCAGCAAATGCAAAGTGGCAAGCAAGTGGACCGACAGTAAATACTTTGGGCTTGATGATTTTTCATCTTGGATTTTCTAGGGCTGTCCCATTTCCCAGCTGGCTGCCCTACAGCTTCCCCAGGATACTAGCACTTACTGATTTTGGTATCGTAGTGAGTGAACACAATGACTGTGAATCCTGTGCACAGCCTATAGCCAGATTGTGAAAGTTCAGGCTGGGGATTTGGACATATTAAAACATTTTCTGAGACCAGATCGTCTCCGGGTGTGTTTCTGTGTTCCAACTTGAGGGCTTCCCTGGGGAGAGAGGAAAGGAGGGAGAAATAGCGAGAGTCTTTCTGCGACATCTGGTATCTCTTGCCCCTGTTTACGGCTGGGCAATGGGGCTGTATTGGTGGATGAGCAAGAGGAAAACAGAAGTTGAAGGTGGGTGCTATATGGAGTCTGCCAGCGGGTATTCTGATAGGGTCTCGGCGGAGTGCTGCCAGGATGAGCTGGAGAAGGAGGGCTTCTTTGTCAGAGGGACTCTCCCTTCCGCCTCCATCAGCCTTCCAGGAGGTGCTAATTTGGGAGCTAGATGGGATGGCACTGCTTGCTCTTCCACTAGCTTGCTGGGTGACCCGAGGCAGTCCCTGCTCTTCTCTGAGCTGCACCTGTAAAATGACTGTTTGGACTAGATGACCTCAAGTCCAGCTTTGCAGTCCCAACATTGAATGATCTAAAAGCCTAATTACTCACGGGTTGGAATGCCCCAGAACTAAGAAAGAGAAAGGAGGGGCACCGGAGAGGCATATAAGGCTTCTGAAAAACTGTGTCTTAGATGCCTGTCATTTATGTGGGGTCTGAGAGGAATTATAGGGACCTTTGAGAGGAGAGGCTGGGACCTCAGTATAGCCTGAAACCTCCCCTATTCAAAGAGGATCCCTAGGCCAGTTGTGCGATACTGTGTTATGACAGCCACTAGATGGCATGGGAGGGATGAGTTCAGATTCCGGGAGATGGGGCAGAGAGGGGAGAGAAGGGAAGGTTTGGGTTGGGGGATGGGACCAAGTGTTTGTCTTTGGATGCTCCCTTGTAAATCAGATGATATTTCTGTATGTGTCACTATGAATAAGTGTGTGTCATTACAGTCCATCTGTGTCTGAACATTACAGATGGGTGTGTGTGTATCTATGCGTGTGTCTGTGTATATGTTGGTATGTTAAGGCCTCTGAATGCTTGGGTAAAATCAGAAGACCTGGGTGCGAATCTTGACTCTTTCATTTATTCCCCACGTGATCCTGGATAAGCACTCTGGCCCCAGAGCTTTCAATTCCTTTTCTTAAATGGAATCATAACTTTGCTTATCTTGTGTGGCTGGGGCAATGATGAAATGTGACAATGCTCTTGGCTGCCTATAAGGGTGGCACCCATGTGCAGTGCGTCACTCTCAGACGGGTCCATGGTGCATGCATGAGTGTTCCTGTGTGGGTGGACTTGCAGGGATATACATGCCCTTGGTGGTGTGGTATACTTTAGTACATTCTGTTTGCTCTGGGTTGAGACGTGGGGGATTATCCAGTGTATGAAATTAGCCAGTGATGGCAGACTGAGAAAGAAAGCTGTGTAACTCTCCTGGTTTGTGGTGAAGAGAGAGGTCAGGATAAGGCTTCTGGGCTTTCTCCCTGATCCCTGAGGGAGGTATGTGGGGTTCACAAGGCTTGGGAGTGGGCTTCTCCCCAGGCCTGGAGAAGGGATCACTGAGGCCTTCTTGGCTCTCCCCTTGCCCAGCTCCCGTCTGTGCTGACCCGAGGGAGCAGCTCTGCCTCTCTACACAACAGCACCATCCGCAGCACCATCTACCAGCTCATGCTCCACAGCCTGGACCCTCTGGGGGAAGGTAAGCAAGGCCTCCCTGAACCTGCATGGTCAGCCCTGTCCACTCCTTCCCTCCTGCAGTTGGAGAAGGAAGACCTGCAAATCTGAGAGGCAGTGGAGTGAGGGTAGGGGTAGAAGAGGATTAGTAGATGGATGAGTAGGTGGTAAAAGTCAGGCAGTCTGGGAGATAGGGTAGAGACAGAGATGACAGGGAACTTACCAAGACAGGTCGTAGGAACCCACGTTAAGGAGCTTGGCAGCTCAGGACTTAGTTATCCAAATCCTGCTCCCTCCCTGCCTCAGTGTCCCTCCCTGTAAAGTGAAGTGTTTACCTAGTTATTAATGAGCCCTGCCCTGGTTTAATTTGTCATGATCTTCATGACAAGCCAAGTGCCCTCAGGCTGAGTCCAGCAGCCCACACTGACAGTTTCCCCACCAGGAAGCTTGGCCCTGGGCTGTCTGCATAGCCCTGAAGCTCCAAATGGACAACCCTTGTTCTGTATTCAGCTCTGGAGTCCTAAGAAGCCTGCTAACTCCTTCCCAGCCAGGAATCCCAGAGGACAACCAGGGAGCTGCCAGGAGCATGTGAGGCTCCACCAGTTGTAGGATGGTGAGTGAGAGGGCAGGGTCCAGAGTGCAGTGGGTGCTGATCTCCCACTTTGACAAATGATGAGGGGGCGCAGCTGAGATTGCCACTATCCACTGATCAAGTCCTGCCTTCTACCTCCCCCAACATGCTTCTCAGGCTCTTAAATGGAACCCTTGAGGCATGCTGCTGCTCTCCTTTGACCTATTCCTCTCTGGATCTCTGGGGAAAGAACTGGGAACTTGGGCAGGAGGCCTTCAAGGAATGGTTGGCCTTTGGGTAGAAGCCAAGGGGTCAGAGTGCAAGAGTTGAGGTCTGAGCTGAATATAACACTAGACACTGACCCATGAGCCCTGGGGAGCATGATTGACCCTTCTGGTTCAGGAACAGATTTAGCAGGCTCAGAATTTTCCTCAAGCCCTGAACTGTCCTCTTCAGACACAATTTTGGGTTTTTGGGTATTTAAAAACAGGTCTGTTTATACTGTGAAAAGGAGAGTCAAAGACAGGGTCATTGAACCTTTAGAAATTCCTCAAGGTGAGCCTTGGCATACAGTGTGAGGGAGGCTATGCCCAAGTGCCAACTCCAGACAAAGTGAACCCCTTGGGTCTCAAGAACTGAGTCTAGCATCCAGCAACCTGTGGGCGGTGAGTACTGTGGGTACTAACTACCTGGCCTGGGCCCAGTGAAAGAAACTGTATCTCTGGCCATGCTGCACCAACCCTTGAGGAATCACTCACTCTGAAAAAGTCCTAAAGATAAAGACCTTCTCCTAAAGGTACCTTAGAGCTCCTCTGCCTGGGGCACTTCCACAACCAATATCTGTTAGCTGGCCTACTTGTGCTAACAGGATTATGTGATGTCCAGGCTGGGCTGAGGTCAGAGGAGATTGATACTAAGAAGATGATCCAGCCACGCTGAGAGCTGGCCTGGGAGGCCATGTGAGGAAACAAGCTCTGGGGGAACCAGCGACAGAGTCATCTCAGGGAATGCCTGGGACATTGTATGCATGAGGGGCTGGCATGGAATGTCCCTTAGATTGAATGCTGTGCTGATATGCTCTAAAATGCAGAACCCACCCCTGCTTCTATCCCCTGAGACTGTCAAGGAGGAGCTGGGACCATGCAGGGCTGTTAAACAGCCACCTTGTTCCCAAGACTTTCCAGATACATGCTTTTATATATATATATACTGTTTCCAAATGTCTGTCCAGATACTTCCAGCCTTTCCAGGTGTTCCAACTCCTTCCACAGAGCTGGTCAATGAATTTTCCTGTGGACTGAACTCTCTCCTACCATGTGAAGGGGATTTTTCTCTCCCGGATCCCATGTCCCCTTCTGAGACTTGTGTGTGTGTGTGAGATGGAGGGATGGGGGAGAGGGAGAGAGAGAGGAGAGCGAGACAGAGACTCTAAAGCTTACCTCCTTTTTTCAATGGCAAGGAAAATGAGAGGTTAGTGTGTATGGGAGGGATGAGAGGGAAAGAGGGGGAACTTGGCTTTTCTTGCCAGCCCCTCCTGTCAACAGTGTGCAGATATTCCCAACTCCAGGACTGGAACCAGAGGAACCCTTCCTGGTAACAGCTACACATTGCTAGACAGAAGGCTGCTGTGTTTGGCTCATGCAAGGGGGTACTGGGGTTGCCTGGATGGGGCAGGCAGTGGAGTGCCGGGCTTGTGCTAGCTTCCTGACATCTCAGTTCTGTTGAGGATCTTCAACAGAAGACTTCCAAGGAACACACCTACATGGGGGCGGGGGTGGGGGGGTGGGGAGCTCTGTAGGATGGAGCAGGATGAAGGCAACTGCAGCAACTTTGAATATTTAGCAGACAGATTGAGAGGAGGGAATTCCAGTGATCGGTTTCTGCCAGTCCTCTCTACCAGGGATGGATTCAGGCAAAGGTTTTGATGCACCCAGCTTCCCAGACTGTACCTTCTCAATTTCTGCAGTATATAAGGACCAGATAATCCACACAGAGCCTCTGGAACACTGGGCCTGATCATTGCAGGGTTGCTTCCTGGGCAGGACAGCAGCACTTAACTACCATTGTCAACTCATAATCATCATCGTTGTTGTTATAGCTAAAACTTATATAGGGTTTTTTTAGATGCCAGGCACTGTTTCAAGCATGTTCATGTATAAAATCATTGACTCCTTACAAAGGCACAGAGAAGTTAAGGAATAACACAGCCAAATCTGCAGTTAGCAAGTGACAGAACTAAGAATCACACTCAGGCTGTCTGGCTCTAGAATCTGTGCTAACAAAACAATGTGGATGAGGCTAGCACTTTGCAGCAATGAAAGCATTTTAATGTTTTGTCTCATGGACCCTCACAGCAATGCTCCAAGTATGTTATGCTACTGCCCTTTTAGAGAGAAGACACAGGACAGAGGATGCAGGCTTCCAAGATCACTTGGTACTCACCAGGTAGAGCCAGACTAGAATCCAGAATAGATCCCATGGTTCCACGTTGTGTCCCCCACCCCTAATCCCCTCCAGCTACCCAGCTGTGAGGACTCTCATGAGCCCCCTGGACCACAACCTGTGTCCTACCTTCCTTTCTTACCTTGAAATTACACTTACAAAGCACTTTGCATGTTACCTGGCACATAGTCACATAGAAAAATTGTTGCCCTCCTGTTTTTATGGCCTGGAAATCAGCACCCCATTCTGCACCCCATTCTGCACATGTGGCTGTGTGGGCCTCCAGTAGGCATCCTGTGTTCAGGGGTTCTGGAAGGAGGCCCCCAATTGCCTGCAGGTGTCTGGGGTCAAGAATGGTATGGCAGGAAGGTGATGGATCACCTGTTTCCCTTTTTCCACAAGATAGGGAAGGTGCATGAACATGGCCACCAGTAGCCCCCCTGGGAGCTGTAACAAAGCTTCTAGTGGATTCATAGAAAATCTAAGCTGCAAAGGACCTTATAGTCAGTCCAGTCCAGGGATATCAACTATATGTTTTCTTGCCATTATTTCTCCATTCCTTGTCCATTGCAGATGCCACTGGTCAATCATAGTACTTTGCTCCTGGGTTTGGGTCAAAATCCTTCTCAGTTCAGCACTCAAGCAGCCATCACTTGAGCAGATAAAGAAAATAAATTCTATCTGTTGTCTCTAAGTCCAACCGTGTCATTTTATCAAAGAGAAAATAGACCTAGAGAGAGAAAAATGACTTGCTCAAGGTCACAACCAGTTAGTGACAGTGCAGAGAATTTAAAACAAACGTTTGGGAATTAGGTGCCATGACCGTGTCCAGTAGGACCAGAATCCAGTCATCCTGACTCCCAGGCCAGGCCCTTCTCACCCAACCACAGTTGCTCTGGCTGCTTAGCTGACCATCCTAACTAAAAGCCATGGAAGCAACAATTTTGTGTTCCTAGGTAAAATGTATTTTCTTTCTCATTCGCAGTGCATTCCTCCAAGGACAAGGAAGAGATCTTGAGTCAGGAGACCAGAGCCAAGCCCCAGACCAAAGCAGAAAGCAAACTTGCAGGTGAGAGGTTGGCTGGACCAGTGGGTATTCTCCTGTCACTCCTCCTTCCTGTCAGCAGTGAGCCTGGCCTGGAAGCAGCTTCCAGCTCAGGCTGAAGAATGGGGCATGCCTCTGGGCTCCTCTGAGCCAGTCAGATTCTGATGCTGGTGTGTCCACCCTGCCCCATGCTGCCCTGCATGCCACTGCATACCTGGCCTTTTCCTTCCAGCCCGCTCCCTTCCTGATATGCTTGCTGGCCTAAGGCTGGCCATGTACACCTTCCTCTGTACATCCTCATACGGATAGGCAAGGGCAGGCCATGGAGTTATTGAACTACCACATCTGTTTTGCTAAATCTCATCCCAAATGAGACTTGTTGGGGACGGGCACATCTTTTCTCCTTCCTGTCACTTCTACACAAGGATAGTGCTGCTAGTGACCTGCCTGAGACCAGCAACCCCAGTGAGTGACAGCTCTGCAGGTTACCAGGAGTCTGGTGACAGAGAAGTCTAGCATCTCTCTAGGGCAGGGGGACTGGAGAAAAGTGGGAGGGCTTCTGCCATGTGAGCTCTGCACAGTGCACCAGACCTGTCTGATCTAGTTGGCAGCCCCCAAAGGGAGGCAGAGCAGCAGTCATTAGTCCCATTCTATAGGAAACAGGTTCAGAGAGACCAAGGACTTGCCTTAAGCCACAACCAAGAAGTGAGAGAGCCAGTATACAAACCCAGCTGTCCAAACTTTCCAAGTCTCCCTCCCCACCAACCCTGTGCTTCTCAGCTGCTGCCTTTGAAATCATCAGCTGCTGCCTTTCCCCTTTCCTGAAGTTGGTAGGGGAAAGAGTCAGACCCTGAGAGCTGGGAGAGTTGCCCTCCCTCTGCTCCAGTTGCCCAAGCTGTTCATAGGACCCTTGGTCACATTGGCCAGGATGGAAATGTTTGTGAATACAGGGGGAGCAAGGATGGCCACATCTAAGCTGTCCTCTCATCTGCAGATATCTCAGTGGATGGGCAAAAAACAATTCTCATCGTATCATTTTACTTTTCCTTCCAACAAGAAATTTAGGAAAATAAACCTTCTGAGACCCTAAAGTAGGCAAATCCAATAGCCCTCTAGCCATTCACAGCAGGGTCCCTGCCAGTCACTCTCAGAACCTAAGTACACTTCTCTGACCTATCCTATGTTTATCCTTTAAAGATGAGGAGCCAGCCAAGCTCCCTGTGGTCACACCCACACCAGCCCCTGCACCAGACATCAGGGGAGATCAGAAGGATCCTGACGGTCAGGTAAGCACCTAGCCTGGTTGCCCTCTACAAGGTGCAGGAATTTGAGAGGCCCAGGGAAGGACTTGCTGGAATACTTCCTCTCTGAAGGTCTGCAGTCCTTTCTAAGATTCATTCTTTGTGGTTAGCATTGCCCTTTCTCTAAAGATCACCATAATACAAAAAACTCATGAGACAGGTTAAATCACCTTAACACATTAGTATAAGTGAGATAATATATATGTGAATGTGTTGTGAACTGTCACATGCTATAAGGCTACCACCCCAGTCCTTCAGTCCACAGAGAGGAACCAGTGATTGGCTCCCAGTCTCAGAAAAGAGAGAATCTTTTCAACCCGGGCTACATGTCTTGCATATATCCAGCTGTGGTCCAATCAGCCACAGCCAGGGAGAGATGGGGTGCCTTGATTCTAAGGGAGCCATCCATTCAGCTGGGACTATGAGGGGTGGCAGTTCTCAGAGAAGAGGGTGCAGGCTCGGCAGATACTTCCGTACCTATTAAGTGATTTGTCATCCCCTCCATGAAGCCTCTCTCCCTGATAGGGGGAAGAAAGGCAGGGTAGGAATTATTTCAGACTAAAATCTTCTGTCTCCTCATTCCCGGTTCAAAACACAGGCCTCATCTAATATTAACGTTTGACTTCTTCATCAGAGGTCTCAACCCTGGTTGCATATTAGAATAATTTGGGGATGTTTAAAAACTGCCCAGGTCTTACTATCAACCAATTAAATAAGAATATCTGGAGTGGGGACCTTGGGTCTTAATGTTTTTAAAAGCCTCCAGGTGACTACGAATCACAGAACTTGGGGAGTTACCTGTATCATGAAGTTTGTTACACATAACACACTTACTCCATGAACAGCCAGTCCAGGCCATTTGCTCAAGGCACTGGACCAGCATGTTGCTAGTTTGGTTGGGTGCCTAATCTCAGGACCCTCAGAATGAATGGCTTTTAGAGTGCCTAGAGTCAGACCATGGTTCCCAAACACTGGTCTTCAGATGGATGCATTAGGAACACTTGTTAGCAGGTTAAAATACAGATTCTTGACTTCCAATCCCAGAAATTCTAATTCAGTTGGTCTCGAAAATCTGTATTTCTAATAAGCTCCCAGTTTGGGAACTGGAGGTCTCATTCATTTCTGGCATTTTCCAAGTAGGTTAGTATAGTGTTCAAGAGACTGAGAGTTAGACTATCCATGTTCAAGTCCCAGCTTCATCACTTACAACCCATGCGGACCATGGACAAGTTAATAACTTCTCTGTACCCTAGTTTCTCCACCTGTAAGATGGGTATAATTTTACATTATCATGAGTTACTTGATTCATAGAACATGGTAGATGGTGTGGTGCCTGGAACATAAAACCCCTCCATAGGTAGACATTATCTTCATTATACATATACAATAATATAAGAAAACAATTTAGGAGTTTTAGTAGACTCAGCAATTTGATATGACCACCAAAAGATATACTATACTAGGCAACATTAATGGAAGCATAGTATCTAAGACAAGGGCGGGTGATAGTCCTGTTCCTCTGTGTTGGTGTTCAGTCCTGGACAGTCTACTCGTGGGATGTAAACTAATTAGAATGGGTTCACCAAGATGGTAAGGAAGGCTCTAGGTGATGGAATGCATGAATGATAGAAGGACTAGGAATGTGTAGCCCAGGGAAGAGAGCTGTTCCAAGGAAGAGTGATTCTGCTTGTCCTCTGTGGCTCTTTCAAAGAGTAAATCTAAACACAGGGTAGAAATTTGATATATAGATTTCAAACCAATAAGAGCTACGAAATAGAAACTGCTTTAGGTGTTGAGTTCTCCATCCCTGGGAATGATCAAATAAATGTTTGACAACCTGGATAGGATGGTCATGGAGGGAATTTTGCCGAAGGACTGCACTAGTTTTTTCCTCCTACTCAGGCTTTCAGATACATTTTCAGAACAACAACAACAAGAAACAAATAGGGGAAAGCTTGGTTGGGAAAACAAACAGAGCAGTTCTCACACGTTAATCTGTTGGCTTTGATTTGCAGGAAGATGTGGCTGGAGCCGAGAGCAGAGGTGAAGTGATAGGTGAAGAGAGTGAAGCTCCTGGTGAAGGTGAGATGCAACCAGAATGTGAAGGTGACACTGAAGCAGCAGGAAAAGAAGATAAATGTGAAAGTGAAGGAGAAATCCAAGCAAAAGAAGATGATGAAAGTGAAAGCAAAGGTGACATCCAGGTCGGAGACAGTGAATATAAATGTGAAGTCCAAGCAGAAGACAATGAATGTGAAGTTGAAACCCAAGCAGGAGGAGAAGATGGTGAGATGAAAGGTGATGAAGGTGAAACTGAAGGCCAGGAACCCAATGCTGAAAATCAAGGTGAAGCCGAAAGTGATGAGAAAGGTGCAGATGGTGAGGAGGGAGGTGATGACAGTAATAGTGAAAGTGAGGAGGAAGAGGAGGAGGAGGAAGAGGAGGAGGAAGAAGAGGAAGAGGAGGAGGAGGAAAACGAGGAGCCTCTGTCTCTCAAGTGGCCCAAGACCAGGCAGAAGCAGGCCCTTTACTTCTTCCTCCTGCCCATCATACTCCCATTATGGCTGACAGTGCCTGATGTCCGGAGGCTGGTGAGTGTGCCTGGTTGTATCCGAGCCTGTTTGTTCCCAGGAAGGCTGGTGGAGTCTGTAGGCGCCCAGAGCTCACATTCAAAAGGTGGGAAAGGGCAGGAAAAATCAACTTGTGAGGGCTCCACTGCTGAGAGGAATCTGGGATGGAATTATAGCCCTGGAGGGGTGGGGCAAGAGGTTGCAGAAGCCAAACCAAATACTTTGATTCTTCTAGTTGTATGGCAAGCAAATAGTTCTTTTCAGTTTGGCTCATCCTGAATCATCCTACTTGCTGGGCTCCCCTAAGGCCATCACCCCATCCTTTCCCATCTATCACAAGATTCTCACTGGAGACAGAGCCTCAGTTTAATTTCCCCAGATGCTCTCCATTAATTACATATGATCACTGATTTTAGGCTTCCTTAGAAGGGCAAAAAACTTTTTAACCTCTTCATCTGATTTCTTTTCCTTTCCAAACTTCCAAACAGGAGTCTAGGAAGTTTTTTGTTATCACCTTCCTGGGAGCCATCGTGTGGATAGCCATGTTCTCATACCTCATGGTGTGGTGGGCTCACCAGGTGAGTGAATGACAGGAAATAAGTCCTGCAATCAGCAGGTCCCAAGAATATTACCCCCCCCCCCTTCAGGATGAATTTCAAGGACTCAAGGAATGGGAAGGACCAAATGAATTTGTACAGTCTCTATACTGTAAAAGCTTACAAGTAGACTTTATTCCCATGAATGGTGATTTACAAGTGTGGTTTCCTGTCTTATATTCACAGTGTAGAATGGGAGGCACTTCACAGTCTGGTCCCAGCTGACCATATCTAGCCTCATTCCCCGCTTTCTCCATCATGCAGAGCATCCCCACCCCCCACCTTCACCCCTGCTGCTGGTGAAATTCTCATTCTTCAAGAGCCAGCTCAGTCAGCATTGGCTCTTCTTGGGCATTTCCCCCAGGCAGACCTAATCAGTCTTACTTTGAGCACCCATGGCTTTGCTGATCTACCTGAGGTGTTGCACTAAGTCCTGAACTGTAATTGCTTTCAAGCTTTTCTCCCTAAGTTGGCTGAGTTAGGGACTGTATTGTACTGTTCATATTTCTATCTCTAGCCTCTTAGTTCCTGGTACAGAGAAGGTGTCTATGTTTTCTAGAAATTAAAATGTTGACATGAATAGATTTTTGGAGGGGTAGTTCTTTTGGTAAGGTGGAAGTGTTGTAGTTAGAATGACAGTGAGAGGAAGGGTAACTCTATTGCATATGGACTTTTAGTCCAAATAAGAAAAGCAGAGTAGTGTGGTTCCCTGCAGCCTGCAGCAGGGGCTCCATTCTTTTCTGTTTTTTTTTTTTTTTTGGGGGGGCTCCATTCTTTCTCTCTGTGACTTATCTTCCTAGCACCCAATTCCATCCATCACCCTCCTTCACCCAGGCTGAGGGAGTACATTGAGCTCTTTAGAAGGTGCTGTGTCTGCACAAAGTAGCATGTGAGGAGTCTCAAGTTTCTGAGCTGCTGACATGGTTTGTCGTTACTGTTGCTGTTTACCAGGTTGGTGAAACAATAGGGATTTCCGAAGAGATTATGGGTTTGACAATCCTAGCAGCGGGCACATCAATTCCTGATCTCATCACTAGTGTGATTGTGGCTCGGAAAGGCCTTGGCGACATGGCTGTGTCAAGTTCTGTGGGCAGTAACATATTTGATATTACTGTGGGGTAAGTGGTGATATACTTTCCAAGGCACATTAAGTATGACTGGAAAGCAATGCATTGGCTCTGGGTTTTCTGCTTCATTCATTATGCAGGGGATAAAAGGGCATTTATTTTATTAGTTTCTTCAAAGCAACAAAGTATTTTCCATGCATCACAACCAGATGGCATGACAGAATTAAAATGCTGCCTGAAATGTGACTAGAAGTTATAGATGAATTGAAAAAGGAAGTACATTAAATTCCATTACCAAACCCAGTCAAATGCTCTGCTCACTGACCTCCAAGATGGTAAAGGTGGGGTCAGAAGGGTCAAAGACTCAATCTCATTTCCTGATACTCCTGCTTGTCTCTATTTGGGCTCCTGCCAACTCAGAGGCATTTGGCATAAATAGGCAAATGCCTCATCTCCCCTGACCATCCTCACATTTCTCCTCCCAGCCTCGTCTGAGCAGAGCACCTGGGCTGTTCGCACTTCTCCAGTCACGTCCTGATACTGGGTGGTGGTTTTGGTTCCTTTAGTCTGAATCTGTGTATGGGGAGTGGAGAATAGAGGGGGCAAATGGGAGGGAGTTGAAAAGGGCATAGAAGAGTCCTGATCACAAAAGAATTGAAAGAAATGCTATCCCAAGCTAGGCCTTAAAGTAAAACCTTAAGAGGCCAACAAATCTGATACCTAGGTTAGTCAGAAGTTATAAAAAATGCAGAAAAAAGAGCTCAGACCCAGAAAACTTCAGTTTTAATTTAGGCTCTCCTAGTTATTAGCTATGAGTTCTTGGGCAAGTAATTTAACTTCCGTGAACCTTGGTTTCTCATCTGTGAACTGGACCTAATGCTTTGTAACTGTAAAATATCATTTGAATATATGATTGCATTAACTTTCAGAATATTCATGTTATTTCTTTAATCTCGCAGCTTGCCCTTTCCTTGGTTGCTTTTCTCTCTTATCAATGGATTACAGCCTGTTCCAGTCAGCAGCAATGGCTTGTTTTGTGCAATTGTTTTGCTCTTTCTCATGCTCCTGTTTGTGATCTCTTCAATTGCATTGTGCAAATGGAGAATGAACAAGATCCTGGGCTTCATAATGTTCCTCCTTTACTTTGTGTTCCTGATAATCAGTGTGATGTTAGAAGATCGAATCATATCCTGTCCTGTATCTGTTTGAGTCAAAGTCACTGTTGCTCACAGTGGACACATATCAGAAGACCATGCACCATGCCAGAAGTTATTATACCTCTTGTTACATTAATGCAAGAATGAACATGATCTGGGAGAATGGACTAAGCAGCCCAGAGCCTCTGTTGTGTGATCCAGGACTGACCTTTATCCTTGAAAACACCTGGTAGCTCAATGTGGATTAAGAATCCCACCCTAGAGGGGTGGAGTGCCTCCTCCTGACTCATGCAAACAACCATCATGTGGGGACCAGTAGAGAGACCTCTGGAGCCAGAGGATTTTCTAAATGAGTAATAACTGGGGTGAGGATTGGGACAGGCACAGCAGCAATAAGACAAGCTCCCACCCTCACTGTTTCTTCATCATTCCTGAAGGGCTGCTGGTCCAAAAGATGCAGACATGGCCTGTATCTCACCCTCCTGGGTCCTGCCCAAAGCACACACTGAAATTTACTGTCTCCTCTTTTTCTGTTCAGAATGTGAGGGTCTATGTCAGGGTTTCAGTTTAAGGAGCTAAGACTGGGAAAAAGGAAGTATATGAAGAATCAACTATCATTCCACACTGTAGTCCCATAAAATGTGTACCAATATTTTTTAGTTAAAAGGACATTTCTGAAATGTGAAATTTAAATAGGAAGCAACCCTATTAAGGGTAATTTAAAAATATGACCTTATTAGTGGTCACCTTGAGGGATTAGACATCCTAACAAAGCTGCTCTGGCCCTGCCCCTCTAGCATGTTCTTGTCCAGCAGTGACTGTTCTTGCCACTAGTGAGTGAGAAGGCAGATTATTTTAAAAGGACTTCAAAGGAGCTCAGGTAATTGCAGATTATGATGGTAAATATGTGTTTAATATAAACTAAGAAATGACTCATTGAGATGAGAAGATAGTGGGCTAGATATGATGTGGAAAAAAAAATCAACATTTTAGTGTTGAAAGGCTGAATTATTCAGAGAATTTCAGTTTCCAATGGGAACACAGTGAGGCTTTCAAATTATAATCCATCTTTGGAGACCAACTAGTTAATTAAACTAATGGCCTTACTATACCAGGATTTCTGTTTTTTGGAAATAACTTTTATTTGAGTTCAATAAATTGTCAGACCCAATGATACTTTACTTTTATACATGGATGGGCTCATCCCTATCTTTAGATCACTTGGTCAGAATGCTTGAGAGAAGACTGAAGAATGTGGAAGCATGTTTAAATTCCATATTCTGAATTCAGTTATCTTCATTCCTGAAACTGCTTAATTGCCAGGTCTCCATTTGCCATCGGCCTAAGAGCAGGAGAGCACACCACCAGCGGAAGGGAGAGCCAAATACCATTTCTCTTCCAACATGGTGGCAATAGCCAATTCCAGCTAGTCTTGGATGTCCCACCTCCTCACCAGCTCAGACATGGGCTTCTCCAAACTGAGTTAGGGATGAACAGTGAAATGTTCTTTAATAACAAAGTGCTAAATATCCACCTAGTGATTAAAACCAACTCTTAGTGATCTAGCATCCTTTTCCCACTTTGTGGCGCTTCAGTGTTCCTCCTGTACTTTGGATTCCTCATAATCAGAGTGATATTAGAAGATCGAATCATATCCTGCCCTGTATCTGTGTGACTCAAAATTTTGACCACTTCACACTATGACAGAAAGGGACAAGTAGATAAAATGAAAGCTGTGTCTTGATGGATGAGTAGGAATTCACTGGGGAGAGAAAGAAAAGATTTCAAGGAGATGGATGACCTATAACTTCTAAAAGATCAATTTGTTACGCTTATAATTAACATTTTTGTCATACATTTACAAATCTACTAAATTTATGAAAACCATGCTGTTTCAGAGATAAAGTAGAATCCTAAAATGTCAAGATAATATTGAGATGGTCCTTCATATAATATGCAGAATGATCTTTATAGTTACCTGGGACAAACTCTAGGTCATTCCATCAGTCTGGAAAGTTGGTACTGTCCCATGTGGGTATCTGAATTAGAAGACAGTGGCTGTATGATGACTTCCTCCCCCTGGGGTTGTATTTCCTTAATAGTTCAAGTAATAGATTTGGCTCAGAATTCTAAAAATGTGTAACTCTTCTTAATGTAAATGGATTAAGATTATTGTACCAGAAAAATTAGATATATTCCAAATTTTGGAAATTTCCCAAACTGATGTGTTTAAACAGTTACTATACTTGTTGAACATTAAATTATGCTCTCATTAATAGATCTGAAAATGGTTTTATCAAATTATAGCCTTGGTCTTTTACAGTACTGTCTATATCAGAAGTATATTTTATTTAAAGATTGAGTACCAACGGGGCAGTAATTGAAATTTATTATTTAGGGCACAGACTATTAGATACAGGGGCAGAACTGGTGGCCTTATCTGCCAATGACAGCCTTAGATCTGACCCCTGTTTTGTGGGAGGTCCCCCTGAAGGTGAAGCTTGCAATGTATTCTGAGACTGGTAGCCATGAAAGGTGCAAAGAGAGAGCTCATGAACAGGGCAGCCCATCCTTGGTGGTCACCTGAGCCTGAGAAGACACTGTCCTGTGCTGCCTGCACAACCAAATGCACGCTTCGATCTTCCCTGTCCTGTGAAGAGCAGGCCAACCCTGAAGAATTTCATTTACAGAAAATTCCAACAGTTGCTCTAGTGGTTTCATCACAGTGCTACATCTGAACAGAAAATCTTTAAATACAAAAAAAAGGAGCCATCCAAATTAACAACTGTGGAAGGCAACAGTAACTTTATCAGAAGAATCTATTACCATCTCAGAATATAGCATGTGCACACAAACTTTGAAAATTAGAGATTAAAATTCTTGTACTAATCTATACACTACTAATTGTAAACAAAAATAATTAAACCAACAAATGTGCTTACTTTGAGGCCAGAGGAGGACAGCATAAAGGGATGGTAAGAAGACACCATGTACTGAGAATGCTAATAAACTGGTTTCCAGCTGTTGGGCAAAAGAGAATTTCATTTCTGAAATAAAGCTTACCCTTATATGTAAACAGGAAGGGGTAAAACATGTTAACTTGAGCACAGAGGCCCCTCAGAGAGTCAGTTTGCTCTTCCCTTTGCTGGTCAGAGATAAAGGGCCTAATAGGAGCTTTCAAGTTCTAGTGGGAGAAATAAAAATAAAGCTGGGCTCTTGTACGTTACCAAATGGGTATTTTCTTGCTATATACTTAAGGGGTATTTAGAAATACAACATAACTTTAATAAACAGTAGGTTAACACTTGCTCATTGTAATAAAGTATTATCATAATTATCAGCATAAAGTAAAAATGAGTATCACCTAAAAAGCTGAACTGATATTTTTATGGGCAGTTCTTCTATATTAAAAATGGAAAGACATATTAGAAAATCTTACAATAAAATAAGCTTGTGGTATTTAGAGGTTTAGATTTCAAAGCAAAACAACGCCCCCTCCCCCCCATCAGAAGATGAACACCTGCATAATTCCCTATCTGGCAATAGGAGGAAAAAATTGAATATTTTAAATGTCATAAAAAATACAAACGATATCATTCAAAACATAATGGAAGGAAGTAGTAAGCAAATTATACCAGCATACAGCATGGTTTATTTTCAACAAATGCAACACATAAACAAAACTAAAAGTAAGAAAATAAGAGATAATGTAGCAAAAGGGTATTTTTCTCCAAAATGATTGGCCATGATTCTCCAAAAGTTATGGCCAACAGAGAGAAAACTGAAGAAAAGTTTGTAAAGTATTTTAAAGAATTATCTGTGTTTCAATTTTTGTTTAAGGAGGGTTTACCATTTTCTATTCATTTTAGGTTTTACTTTCAAAGACTACATTTGTGCAAGTAATCTTCCCTGGGGATTAAAAGTAGGGGAAACAAAACCACACCCAAAAGCAGAAACAAAACTTGGGGCAGGGAGGAGATAAAAATTACGTTCACTTTCCAAATGAGTTTGAACCATAAAAATGGGCTTTACTACACTCTCTTTTTGTCAGACATTTGAAATTTGTAAAGTATGATTCCTACATATTCTATGTATTTTAAAAAAGGTAAACAATAGTGAACTCTGTTCTTATGGGGGTGGAGGAGGGGAACAAGTACCCAGAATCCTGTTTGGAGGGGTATTTAACGCCAGCGCCAAAAACCTAATCTATCAAATGTTGCTCTCATTTGACAATTTTGAATGATTTAGAGAACGTAAGACTCAATTAGAATGTGAAGTTCAGATATGAACAGTAAAGAAGGGTGAGTCTAGGGTGATATTTACAAAGCAGAAGCAGATATATGTGCATAGCACCAGATTTTTCAAGTAAGCAAGTACACCCTCAGATTAACTGCAGTGACAGTTTTAACATTTCCAAACTTTCCTTATTATTTCCCAGAGTAAAAAGCTGTAAAATGTTTCAGGTTGGTGTATTCACTAAGGTGTGAACTCAAAAGGTGTCCTGTCTGCATCTGAAATCATTCTAAGTCTCAAGACTCCAAAACATGTCCAATCCAAGTGTTCAGAACTCTACTGGTTTTATGCACCTAATTTGGGACCATCCATTTTTAATTCTCTGAAGTTGGCTGGAGAACTCCTATATTAATGACGATGTGTGCAAATGTACATACATAGTCAAAATCTTTCATTCTAACAGCCAAAGGATACTTTTTTTCTGGCATAATTTACCAAAGAAAGTGACATCAGAAATAATAGGACTAAAAATACATTTTTAGAGTCTTTTTAATACCCATGGTGCTGAAGCATTCAATTTATTATCTGACAACTGGATATTTCTGGATTTTAGATTCCATAAACTTCTGATTCTGAAGTTGAAAAAGCCAAATTCCTCAATATGGGAAATTCTATTTGGCTGTACTTTTAGACTTTTTAGACAGCATTATTCTATTTTTGAAAAAGAAGTCTTGAATATTTATAAATAGTATTAATAGAATATTCCAGTAGATTATATTCTGGATAAATATTTCATAGTATAACTTGCATTCTACCCCATATTTTATATATTAAAATAAGGGTAAAAACTGACCTAGGCCTAATTGTCTTAATTCTAAAATGTAAGTTCTTATGTAGAATATTGAAATTTGGACTGACTTGTAAGCCACAACGTCACACAAAATGTGTAAGGAAAAATACACATTTTCTCTGTCTACTATATGTATATATTAGCAGCAGAGAACATTTTTGAATCATGTGTGTTGAACTTGATTTTGCGGAAGCAGAACTGGACCTCTCTAGCTTTTCTTTCACAAGATTCAGTGAGTCAGTCTGGGCGGTGCACACTACCCTCTGCATTCCCACTGCTTTCAGGCTTATGGATACTCACATGCAATCCTAGGACAACACTGACATTAGCACTGATATTTTTGGATCATTCTTCCAAATAATAAAATAGATAGACACAGAGAGAACCTGCAGCTGGACTAGTTACTTCAAATAGCAGCAGACATGGAAAATAAGCACTTAATTGCTTGCTTCGTAAGTTTAAATTCATTTTAAGATTGCTATATTAAGTTTAAGAATTAAAAAAATATCAACTTACTATAAACAATTTAAAATATGTATAATACAACTTCATGGTCAAAACATTTGAATAGTCTATGAAAACAAGAGATACTTGATCTCACATTTCTGTTTAGGTCCCATGTGATTTTTTCAATTTGTCTTTCAGGAGAAGCAATAAAAGAATTGTTTTATCTATGGCAACTAACTTGTTTAGGAGTTTCCTCATCTCAAAAATACTTTATTTATTACAAGGAATTAAAGGAAAAAAAAAAGAAAGGAATAGTGGCTCTCCCCATTTGTTACTTTTCTCTTCTTAAAACATTCTGTACATATACAAAGTAGCTATCTGGACCTTCTGAACCATTTACAAATACATTTTCAAAAATTGAAGGAAAAAGTTTAGTCTAAAAGTGTTATTTTATACATTGACTATATAATACATAATGAAAGTACAAACACACACACACACACACACAAAGCTTAAAGATAGGGCTCTCCAAAGGTTTTCCGACATTCCATCACTCCTGTACTTGGTGGTCTATCACAGTTGTGTGTGCTCTTGACTTGACTAGGTGTGAGACGATCGTATGCCATCTTGTACTCTTTATCAAATGCATCTGCAAAAACACATAAAGAAATAAAGACAAAGAAATGTATGTTTATGTTGCCATAAATCAAATTAATATTACAAAACCACAAAATTAGTGGTGAAGGAATCTCAAGGTTATTTCTCTCGTCCAAAGGACTTAAGAATTTTAAGAGCTAGAAGGGGAAATTTAGGGCCCACAAATTTTTACAACTAGATTGCACAGACCAGTGAAACAAAGTTTTAGAATGCTAACTTCTAATTTTTACTAAGTTATGATGCTGAAAGTCACTAAATATCATACAGGTGGTTTCTGTACTTTGCTTTTCATATTCAATAAATAACAAAAGAGTAGGCGTAAATAATGGCATTTTCCATCAAAATTAAAAACGTTTTTGCCCATATTTTCTTTATACAAGTCCTTTAATGCTTTTACAATTTGTTTTTACATTTTAATTTTTGATCCAATTGGTGTATATTTTGGTGTAAATATCCTACACTTCCTATTATGAGAGACCCTCAAAAAATCCAAATATCTTCTGATATCATCATAAAAATGATTTTTTTCTCTTTTCTTATGGGAAATAGATGGAGCTACTACATTGTGATCTTTATCAAATTCTATCCCCTTGGAGATTCAAATGAGGTATGAATTATGACTGAATTCACAAAGATCACACATTTCTGCCACAGGGAGGTGACAGACATCAGAACATCTCTCTTGGAAACACTTTCATAGTAGTGCCCGGCAAATTTGAGTTGGAAGCAAACCGCATGAGTAACTGAGCTTCACCAGCTTGGAGCTTCAGAATTCTTTAGACATTCAAAGAAATTCTACCTTTGGCAGAGAGCTAGAGAAATATCTGTATGTGATCTGAGTTTGACATAGGTAGCAAATAAAGGGATGGTAAAAATGATCTGAGTTCTTTCTTGGTATCCTAACTTCCTGTTTCATTCTAGTTAAAAGGTCTAGCTCAAAGAGGGACATTGTTCCTTGATTTTGGGAAACTCTAGTATCTTTTTCCAAGTGGCTAGAACAGTTATTACAATAGCATTTACTAAATGGTCTAGCTTTCCTAACTGATTTTACCACATATTAAGTACTCACACATATTTGTGTGTATTTCTAGACTCTCTATTCTATACTATTGATTTATCTTGCTCTGCCTGTGCTAGCATTATCCTGGTATAATTATAGTAGTTTCTAGAATATTTCTTGGCTACCCAGCCCCCTCCAGATTAACTTTCTTTTAAATTGAGATGTCATATATTATACAATTCAAAAAGTACAATTCAGTGGTTTTTATTATATTCATAAGGTTGTACAACCATCAGCACTATATAATTCCAGAACATTTTTATCTCATCAAAAAGAAACCTTACACCATTGCAGTTATTCCCCATTCATCTCTCTCCCTGGCAACTACTAAGCTACTTCTATCTCTGTGGATTTGCTTATTCAGGACATTGCATATAAATGGGATCATACAATATCTGGCCTTTTTGTGTCTGGCTTCTTTCACTAAGCATAATGTTTTCAAGGTTCATTCATCATGTATAAGTGCTCCATATTCCACTGTATAAATATACAATATTTTATTTATTCACCACTTGATGGACATTTAGATTGTTTCCACTTTTTGGCTACTATAGATAATGCACCTATGAACATTCATGTACAAGTTTTCATATGAACATATGTTTTAAATTCTTTTGGGTATATAACTAGGAGTGGAATTGCTGGGACATATGGCAACTCTATGTTTAACATTTTGAAAAACTGCTAATCTTTTCCACAGTGGTTGCACCATTTTACAGTCTCACTAGTGATGTATGAGAGTTCCAATTTCTCCACAATCTTGCTAACACTTTTCCTTTAAAAAAAAAAAAAACTCACTAGTTCCAACCTAATGGGTGTGAAGTGGTATCTCATTGTGGGTTTTTTTTACAGGGGCAGGCACTGGGAATCAAACCCAGGTTTCCGGCATGGCAGGTGAGAACACTGCCTGCTGAACCACTGTGGCCTGCACTCTCTCATTGTGGTTTTGATTTGCTGGAGTCATCTCGAGGGTTTTTGTGTCTATATTAATTAGGGGTATAGGTCTGCTCAAAGCCCCTGCTTTTCAATTCGAACCCATTCTTTCTTGTCTCTTTTTAAAGCAACAGGTAGTGCAATATATTCATACAATATTTTTTATTTAGAAAATTATAGGTTAAATACATCTATGCTTCCTTTAGTCTTTTCCATAGAATATTCCTTAATTCTAAATAATTTTTACCTTTCTATTGGAACGTCTCCAATTTTTCTCAATTTTATTTCAAACAGGTGATTATCAATTTAATGTGACTTCTGAGTACAGTTTTCCTTGATTATATTTCTCTGGATCTGTTTTAGTTTTCTAGCTACTGAAATAAATACCATATAATGGGATGATGTAACAGGAATTTACAGGCTCATGGTTTCAGAGGCTACAAGATTTGCTTCCTCCGAGGGTCAGTAACTTCTGGCTGGTTTTGGCAATCATTGGTCTCCCTTGGCTTTTCTGTCACATGGCAATACACATGGAGGCATCATTTCCTTTCTCTTTATGTTCCACTGCTTCTGGTTGTTCCCTATGGCTTCTCTCCATCTGACTTTTTCACTCTACTCCAGTAATCCAGATTAAAGCCCAACCTGATTCATCTGGGCCACAATTTAACTAAGTAACATCTTCAAGAGATCTTATTTATAGTAGGTCCACAGACACCGAAATGTGGATTAAGACCAAGCGCATGCTCAAACTGGGGGACAGATTAAATGTACCACAGTCCACCCTCTGGACTCCAAAAAGACTTGTTCTTCCCACATGCAGAATACATTCACTCCATTACAACATCTCAAAAACCTTAAGTCATTTTCAGTAACAACACTAAGTACAAAGTCTCATCAAAATTATGGGCGTGGTCTGTCCTAAGGCAAAATTCCTGTCTGATAGATCTGTGAAACCTAGAAAACAAGTTATATGCTTCCAATATACAATAGTTGAACAGGCATAGGATAAACATATTTCAGAAGACAGAAATAGGAAGGAAAACTGGTCATAAACAAGCCCAAAACTCACTAGGGCAAACTCCATTAGATTTCAAGGTCTGAGAATCATCTGTGGCTTGATTCTTTGTCTTCCAAACTGGATGAAATGGCAGCCCAAACCATTTCAAGCACTTCTGGAGTAGACAAGCTCCCCCTAACCTTTGGGGTGTAGGCCCCACCTCCTCCAAGCACTGGAATGACAGCCTGGCTCTCCTACCAGTCAGGGCTCGGGCCCCAATCACTCTGAACATGGAGATGGTAGCCAAGGTCTCAGAGACTGCTGAGGCACAGGCTCCCCGACCTCTGAGCATCGGGGTGGTGGCACTCTCTTTGAACAATGGGGCGCAAAGCCTGTCCCCTCCAAGCACCAGGACAGATGGCCTGCCTCCTCCAAGCACAGTGGTGGACCTACTCTTTCCACAGAGGTAGGAGGGTCTGCTTTCTTGGCCTGAGATCTTTTTGGTCCAGACCTCTGCTTCCATGGTTGTGCCCTTAAAGTCATTCTTCAATTCATCTATCCTCTGCCCCCTTCAGGCACTGCTTCTGTTTATACAAATTTCACAAAACCTGTGGCTTTATGTGCAATTCAAGCAGTTCCAAATGATTAGACAACAGTACTTTCCAGAGATCCTTCCTGGATAACTGCATTTCTAATCCTTATATCCGCTGAAATGTCTGCCTGGACCCATGTTTCAACTTACCTTCTTTAGCAAAGGGTTGTTTAGTTAAACCTTCACATGGAACCCTATTCCCTGGAGACTCACTTCCCAGAAGCTCAGGGAGGTCCCCGATAGCTGCTTCTGTCCTTAGACTCAGAGCACACATCTGGATAGGTGCAGAAATAATCAATTTCTGGTTTCTTTGTGCTTAAGAGAATAAGTTTTCAGCTTATCCTTCTCCTCTTGCATATTACTATCACCTGCTTACCTTGGAAATTTCCTCAGCTGAATATCCAAGTTCAACTGCTTACAAGTTCCACTTTCAATCAAATATCAGAAAACAATTTTGCCAGGTTTTCTGCCACTTTATAACCAGATAGTCTTTCTTCCAATTTCCAATAACATATTTATCATTTCCTTGTAAGGCTTCATCAGAGGTACCTTTAACATACATATTTCTACTGACACTCTCTTCAAAGCAATTTTGGCTTTTTCTATCAAGAACCTCACAATTCAGGCAGGCAATGGTGGCTCAGTGGCAGAATTCTCGCCTGCCATGCTGGAGCGGAGACCTGGGCTCAATTCCTGGTGCCTGCCCATGTTAAAAAAACAAACAAACAAACAAAAAACCTCACAATTCTTCCAGCCTCTACCCATTACCAAAGCCGTTTCCACATTCCACAATTTTAGGTGTTGGTCAGAGTTTGTAGGGTACTAAAATCAGTTTTAGTTTCCTAGCTGCTTAAAAAAAATACCATACTATGGGTTAGCTTAACCACAGGAATTTACTGTGTCAAGGTTTCAGAGTTTAGAATGCTTCCTCTAGGAGGTGGTATCTTTTGGCTGGCTAGCAATCTTTGGAATTCCTTGGCTCTTCCGTCAGGTGGCAATGCATGCGGTGGCATTTTCTCCTTCCTCTTCTGTTTCTACTGAATTCCAGCTTCTGGCCACTCCTGTGGCTTTTCTATCTGTCTGACTTTTTCACTTTGCTTATAAAGGACTCCAGTAATCCAGATTAAAGCCCAAACTGATTCAGTTGGGCTATAACTTTAACTGAAGTAACATCTTGAAGAGATTTTTACTTTCGCTGGGTCCAGACCCAACCAAACTGTGAACTAAGGCCAAGAACATGTCCAAACTGGGGTACACAATTCCATCTACCACAATATTATACTTTTTTTAAAAAAAATAAAGGTACTAAACATTCTATTTTTATTCTATTTTAATCTATTCTGATTCTATTTGGCTTGGATTTATAGCTAAATAAGGCCATCTTAGTGTAAACCAGTATCTCACTCTTAACTTTTATGTGAGGAAATTTATTTTCTTTCTAATTAATCTCTTTGTCTTCAAATAAAGATGCTTTATTTAAAATATCATACACAACTAATAATTCCTTTCTCTAAGATGCTTGCCATTTTACTCACACATACCTTTACTGCCAAAACTACAAACTCTCTCTTGGCATTAAGGTTGACAGTGCCTAGTGGTCCAAGTCACCTCTCGTTAGATGAAACCTATGCTGGTTTGAATCTGTTATGGACCCCCAAAAAGCCAAGTTCTTTAATCCTCAGTCAGTATTGCTGGGTGGGATCATTTTGATTGTTTCCATGGAGATGTGACCTACCCACCTATGGTGGTAAACTTTTGATTAGATGGTTTCCTGGACATGTGCCTCTAACCCATTCAAAGTGGAGTTGATTACTGGAGCTCTTCAAGAGGGAACCATTCTGGGAAAAGAAAACCAACAGAGCCCACAGAGCCAGAGACTTCTGGAAGTACAGAAAACGTCCCCCAGGGAAGCCACTGAAGAAGCCTGGAGAGAAATCTAGCAGATATCATCATATGCTTTTCCAGCTGAGAGAGAAACACCACACGTCATCGGCCTTCTTAACCAAGTTATCTTTCCTTGGATGCCTTACTTTGGACATTTTTATAACCCTGCCTTAATTTGGACATTTTCATGGCCTTAGAACTGTAAATTTGCAACTTAATAAATTCTCCTTTTAAAGCCATTCCATTTCTGGTATATTGCCTTCCAGCAGCTTTTAAATACCTTTACTGCCAAATTCTACAAACTCTCTATTGGCATCAAGATTGACAATTCCCAGTGGTACAAGTAACCTCTGGTTAAATGTTACCTGATACCCCCTTGGGATACCCAATTAGTAACGGTTGTTCTTAGTCCTCTCCTTTATGCATGAATTCCTGCTCTCTCTCTCATCACTCAATGAACATGTTGGGAAGCCAACACCACAGGGAGAGCCTTTGCTCTCTATTCGTGTCCCTTCAGGTCTGACTGACCAACCTGTAATACTACACATGCTTGTTACACATCATCAACATTTTGACTTTGGTGCCACTGATAAATAGCTATGGCAAACATCACAGGCATTTAAAAAGTCACTCAAAGTGTTGATGTTGAAGAATCAAGTTTATTTTTGTTAAGACCAGTATACAACCATCTAATAGAAGCATGACCCATTACATATTCTCTTATTAACTGGTGACTGGGGTTAAGGAGCACCCAAGTCAGATACCACTCAAGTTAGACAAATTATATGTAGTAATTATCATCAATCAGTTCACAATATTATTAACCCTCAAATAGAATGCCAAAACTCGAATCTCAGACATCTAAATTAAGTCTACCATCAATTTTCTTCTTTTCACTATCAGTGACTATTTTTGCCCTTTCTTAGGACTTGGAAATGGAAAATTAAAGGAGGCCAAGTACCATAACTGGGAAAAGGAGATTATTAATGAAAAAAGTTTGGGACCTACTAAAATATATATCCAGCTACCTTAAATCCTTTCTGAAACAAGCTTAAGGTTGACAGTGATGTAACACAACTGGTAAAAACATGGGATCAGAAATGAAGACTTTCTGGCTCAAATATGGCTCTATTACTTCCTGTTAACCTAAGATTAAGTTATTTAACCTCTCAGAGTCTCAGTCTCCCCAATAATAGGGTAATAACAGTGTTCATATAAACTTTGGGGAGAATGTAGTTTTAATTATTTATCATTATTTTTACTACCATGACCAAAGTATTGAAGTACCCTTTTACATCAGATAAAGTCAAAGAAACAATCCTTCTAATACATTATTACAATTTGATATTAATATAATAAATAAAAACTAAAATATACAAATACTTTGGAAACTATACCATGACATGGAAATACTACATATTATATATTTTAGTGAATTACCTATATCAATGTTTTCTCTTCCTAGTGCCACAAGTGAGAGAAATAGTATTTCTCTGTATAAACTCCTATGGGAGGAAAAAAGGGTGGGGCATATATTAGTATTGATATAGTCCATATGCTAATTTAAGCATGAGCTATTCTAATGAGTTAACAAGCAAACAGTACAAATCTGTTTAGAAAATTAATTAAACAAATATATTAATTTAAGAGAATGACTCACCGCTGTCTTTTAAAATGTGGACACTTATTCAGGGTCTCTAAAATCTGACTCATTGGTCCATAGACATCATTCATTTTAATGCTTCTTACCATACTTTTCAGCAGTTCCTGGGTAAATGAGTTATCACCTTTCTGCAATAAATGGACCATTGGATACTTTTGGGCTGCAAAACAACAAAAAGAGCAGATGGAGGAACTGTTCTGCTAGAAAAGAGAAAGAAATCAAGCAGCAACCGACAGCTATTAAAGATGTTACAAAGCACCAAAAATAAATAATAATAGATAAAGGAACAGAAAGCTAAGAATGAAGAAAGCGAAAAAGGAAAAAACAGACGACTAATGATAAAAATAAGCCTAAAGCCTTTTATTGCCTCAAACAGACAAGATCTAAAATATTGTTTTCCTTAATTCAGCCCCTAAAGGAAATTATAAATCAGCAGACTGGAATGGAAATGAATAAAAAATAAGCGAAAGAAGAAACTGAGACAGGTGATGTGCTGAAAGCTGAATTCTACAAAACATGACCCCTCCAGCACAAACACAGCACCCTTCCTCCCCAAACAGCCTTGACCTCCAAAGAAGGTAGCACTAAAAATATCAAACTTAACACTCACTCTCAAACAAAAGAGTACGGTTTTGACCTGTAAGACAAAAAGGAGTAGTAAAGTAAAAGTCAGTTATACATTAGTTTTGGCTATTTAAAACAAGTAGAGACTACTTTCATATAATCCAAGTCCGCATCCTATGAAGGTGCTTACTGTGGGCATTCCAGAGGATGTACAAGGGCTGTCCCGGATCCTGATGTAATTTCATATTGTCCCATAACATTTGTATTAAAACATATTTACTGTCTTCAGACATACAGTGGCGGGGAATCTGTGTTGTAGAATAAACAAACATTCATTAATGATCCTTACATGATAATTTTTAATAAATATTCTAACAAATGTTTTTAAAAAATGTATGTGAGCAAGAGAGAAAAGAGAACATAAAATTACTGATTTGTATGTATAAATACAAACGAACATATAAACTAACTGCTGTTAAGCAAATTCAGAGTAATGAAATTAAGAGAATGGTAGCACATGATTGTGAGTAGGCATTCTCCTTACAAAAGTGTTAGCCTTGCTTTTGAAGGAGGTATGAGACATGAATGTTAAAGAGACCTAGGCAAAGTGTAAATATACATATTTGCCCCCAAGTGGGGCTAACTCACAAACCTTTCTCAAAAGAGTCATTACCAGTTTATTTTTGAGGCTATAAAATTAATTAAAACTCATTTTGGGTAAATTTTAGGAGAAAGCTAAAAACATGACTTTACTGCTAGACTGTTAAGAAGAAAACATTGTGAATGCAACTAAAACAATTCTGTTGATCTAATCATTCGGATTGTTATTAAAAATACTTAGCATAAAAATAAAGTTTTTTATGATTAGGAATGTGTGAACATTACAATGGTGACAGTAGCACTGTCATTTAGTTAATTTTTACTCTCATACCTTTGAATATTTGTTACAATGCTCAGAAGAAAGAATCAATCCAGGTAAGTTACTGGGCAAATCAAGACGTCTAAAATACCACACCAGGTTCCAAAAAACAATTGGGTGATGGTCCACAAAGTCTGCCACTGTTATCGCATGATCGCCTTCGTTTTCCAATAAGCTTTCTAGTTCCTTCCATACAACTAAAGGACTAAGATATGGAACAGTGATAGGATCTGGACTTGGGAGGCGCCATTCTAATCCTAAAGAATCCTGTTGAATAAATAAAAACCATAAATGGCAAATGCAAAAAATGATGATGATACTAAACCATTTCCTCAAATTCCTACATGATTTCCACACAAGGAGAAAGGTATAATTTTATCATGGAATTAGAGATTCTTCTTGATAATAATAAAATTGAAGCAAATAAGGCTCATAAGGACAAGGGAAACAAAATCATATATAAATTATCATTGTACAATTTTTTAAAATACCAAAATACATACTGTAGCTCCTTGTAAAGTAGCTGGCAGGCTGCCTGTTGGAATCAGCTTCTGTCCGCCACTTTCTTCCTTATCCAGGGGGCCGTAAGTACTAACACTTCTGGCCATTGGAAATATTGGACATTTTGACATAGTTGTTTTTGATCTATCAGTAGGGATCTGAATACTTCTGGCACATGAATTTTCCTGTGATTTAGATTTGCTTGGGCATTGAAAAAGAAAAAAATCATATCAACGTCTAGATTTACTTTATTTCATCTACCAGAACAATAGTGTTCTTCTCTTTAGAATCAGAGCTGGACATAGCAAAGCAAATCAAAGGAAAGATGTTATTAAGGCTTCAGCTGGGAAGCTGGATGCATTTTTAGTAGTTACTCATTTTAAATTTCCTTTTCATCTAGTGAACTCTTAAATATTCAAGACTCATTCATTTATTAAAAAAAATTAGGGATGCACAGGTGGTTCAGTGGTAGAATGCTTGCCTTGCATGTAGGAGACTCTCATTCAATTCCTGGACCATGCACCAAAAAAAAAAAAAAAAATTTAGTAGACAATTTTTATATAGTCAAAACCACAGTAAGTCCAGAGGATACAAAGCAGAAAAAAAACTGGCACCTATTCTTTTAGGATGTTGCGGCAAGTTGAAGAGAGAGTCAAGGAAAAGGGCTGCAACTGAATGATGACAGAGCTGTGATGAAAGAATATGCATACTGAGATTTTTGGTTTTGCTGCCTAGCTCTTAAGGATCAAAACAGGTCAAGTTTTGCACATGCAGCTACAGATACAGCTTCAGCTGCCTAGCTATGCATGATTTACTTAGCACTTCTGCAAAATGGAGTTAATGTCTGTATTTGTAGAATTACTTAAGGCTTTCTATATAAAGTGTACTTTATAGTTTCTATATTAGCTTCAAGTGTTTTCTTAGATTGTTAAATATTCCTAAGTATAAAATTAAATATTCCAAAGTATAAGTAAGTTAATACTGATTTAAGTCCTGAAGAAATGGAGAAAAGGAAAAGATGGTCATTATAAACATCAACTGTTCTACAGATTTTTGCTTTTAAAATAGTAATAAACATTATCATATATGTATATTATACAGTTTAAATTCTGAGGATTCATAAAGCATAAAATATAGTTGTTTCTATTTAGACATTTGGGTTATTAAACACTTTTAATATTGTTTTAATTAAAAGTAAGAATTTAAGATTGAATCTACTGTTGTGACTTTTAAACCTTAAATGGTCACCTAATTTTCCTGTCATATATTTGAAACATGGGTAGTGTGTGTTGTTAAAATAGAAAATTCTACATAATCATAATTACCTATTTAGATCAAAATTCCCTTGAACAGATATAACAGATGTATCAAGACCAGAGGCTGATGCTGAGATGCAAGAATGTCTTGCCTGACTTGAAAAGGAGGATGGAAAATGTATATTTTCAGTAGATGGGCTTGACTTCAAAAAGTACCTGTAATGTGAATCAGAGTAGCTTTTTTAGAAAAGAGATATTCTAAGAAATAGGATTCTTACATATGAAAGGGAAAGAGCATAAATTATTACCTTCCTGGTCGTCTTAAATCTCTTACTTCAATATTTAGAAAGGGTAAGAAAAGGTTGCCACAAAATGGGCATGTAGTATTGAGATTTGAATCATCTGCTGTCCAGCCAGCCATGATTTCCTCATCATGGACAAGACAATCACAAGTTCGACACCGAGAACAACTTGATATAAGAACCTATAGGGAAAAAACAGCATTTTATAAAGCAAGCTGGTTGGTGCATATTATGACAAGACAATTAAATAGACTGGGAAACTAAAACTCAAAATGATCCAAATGTTACAAAAAAAAAAAGGATTACATTTAGAGCATTACATGATATATTCATCTCTCACTATTTCAGCTAAATCTATTCCAAAGTTTTTCCCAGAAGGAAACTTGCATTTAAGTGAGCATTTTCCCATTATCTTTAATGTAAAATCTACCATGGTTTTGTTAATGCAAAAGTAAACTCAGGCATGAATGTCCAAACATGTATTTGTAATTACATATTAAAGATCAGTATGATGTAAGGTATGGCTGCTAGACCAGTACTGGTCCACAAACTGCTCCTTACTGGTTCATGACAAGTAAAGAAATAGAGAGAGGGCTTTCAGATTAAAAATCAAAAACAAATACAAAACACCCTAGTTTATCACTACAGACAGTTTAAGAAGCATGCTAGATAACTGTAAATGCTGTCATTACACTAATGAACTATAAAAATTATTGAAGCCACCAAGAACTGTGAAAACTGTAGCATCAGTCCTCAGCATTTTTTATCCAGCTGTACGCAAATTATTTATTGAAATTAGCATGAAATAGCAGTAAGGCTCATAAATGTATATGGAAGCAATTTTTACACGAAAATCAGTGGAAATTTTTAAAATATGTTTTCATAGCAAAATTGATTTTAAATGTCTAAGATGTAAAAAAAAATTCAAATACAAATATTTGATATATATTCAACCATATATACTAAGGGATTAAAAAATACTGAAAATTAAAAAACTTTTCCAAATATCAAACATAGAACTGTTCTAGCAGGGATAAAGTAGTATGACTTCAGTAATCTGAACTACTGGATACCTAAAAACTGGATTTTAAGTTTATTCAGATGAGATATACATTCTGAAATTTTCAGGTGCTCCAAATTATATACAATGGTGAATAACGCACCATCAGTTTAGGAAGAATTGCTACAGAGATCATTTAACTTTTATTACTGTCAAATACTATCAAAATTGAAGAAATGTAAAATATGAAGATGTTCTTTTGAATAAAACTGTACCTCCATTGCATAGTTCTGGAAGATATTTATATTACTTGTATTGCAGGAAGATGCCACTTCTGATTTCCCAGATAAGACAAACTTTGACAGGGATCCTGTTCATCATTTAAAAAAAAGGGGAAACCATTAACATTAATGAGAAAGCATATAAGAATCTTTCACTCTCATCAATACTCTGATAAAATGTCACCCCGTTCAATTAAAAATATTAAAGGGAATTTAAGACAAATAATAGAAAAAATGCTTTTCAGTGCATGCCTTTCTGATTTGAGTGCAAACCTAAGGCCATGTACTCTAATTATACACTTCCCTACATAATAGGTGAGTTCATTACACAGATGTGAAGCACTAGTTTCTGTGTTTACGAGCTAGCAAGCACTCCAATTGTATGTATTTACTATTGGGCTTTCTATGTTTCCATGGTTAAAACAGAGGAAAGTGTTAGGTTCCAAAGTTTAAAAATATAAAATATCTGATCTTATTTCAAATCATGAAAAAATTTAAATAGTAACAGAATGACTTATAAGGACATTTAAAGATCTGGTACAGTAGACTTGTCTTAAACACTAGGGAAGTGAAGTGACTTTTTAAGAGCAGGAAGATATTTATTAGTAGGTATTAAACCACCAGCACCACAGCAAACTGTGAGGGGAGTTTTGTGGTCAAATCAATTGTTGCAGTAGCTATTTCTCATTAGTGAAACTGAAGTTACCTATAACTCTGCTATACTTCTTCTGTCATTAGTGAATTTTATGAATAAGCACTCATATTTTTATAATTATAAAGGTGAAAAAAGTAATGGTGTAAACTAATGGCTGACAAGAAATAAAAGGGTAAGAAAACATGTTAAATTAAATACCACCGGGGGATGCAATCAACATATTTCATATTAATGCCCCGATTGCTTCAAGAAATAAATGACAAGGTTAAAAAAAGGGATAACCCGACAACTACCACTAACCCTAACCCCTGCTTGGGGTTAGAGCTGTAGAAACTGCAGTTCTTCCCTTGATGTTTTCCCACTAACCTTCTATAATAATCCCTTACTGCTATAGCTAGTTCAAAATTGGTTTTTATTACCAAAATAGCCTTGACAAATATATTCACTTATGGGGGCAGGCTTCCTTTTATATCTATCTATCTATCTATCTACATATATACAGCACAAGAATGAACATTCATTTGCAGGTTGTGAGTTAAGTTTTAATTGATTAGCACAATAAAGTGTCCTTGTATATTAAAAAGAAGAAATTTCTTTCTGCATCCAGAGCCAGCAAACTAGAACAGCACCCAAGCCCAGCTCCCAGACCCCGCCTTCCACTCTCTGCCCCCTGTAGGCAGTCGCCTGTACATCGTGCTGCAGGTGCTCCCTTTCATGCCCTGGCCACTTCTGCCCCCAGCCCACACAGTCACATAACCCTGCCCTGCAACCTGAGCTCCGCAAAACCAAACATCAGCGTCTGCCCCCACCAGGTCTGTGCACACATGCACCCCTGCCATACCCCCCAACTCTGGGAAAGCAGTGACCTGCACATACTGCCTACACCTGCCCTCAGCCCATGCAGGCGCAACCCCACCACTGATGTGTGTGCCCGTACACATCAGGGCCCCACCACCAGACCTGCCCATGTGCACTGCCACATCCTCCTCACCGGGCACCCACGTATCTGTACACCAAACTCTTGACCTCTGCACACCCCACCCCCTGGCACAAGCACCCTGCTCCCACACCTGGCAGGTGCTCATGTGCACATCTGTGCTACATAGCCCTTGTCGGGCACACAATGCACCCCTGCCCCAACCCCCCCACACCTTGCATTGGTGCCAGGGCCCTGCCCACCTGGCATCACCCATCCCAGACCCACTTTTGGCAACTGGCCGAACAGTGCCCCGCCCCTACATACCGACGCATCCACATCCTGGCCATGCTGGTCCCCTCCCCCTGCACAAGGACACACTAGCACCCTGCCCTCCCTGAGTCTCAACCTCTATGCCCCATACCCTACACCCTGATACCCATGACCCCCATGCTCTATGTGCCCACCCATATCCTGCCTGTACACCAACCCCCTGCATCTGCACAGGACCCCCCATCCACCTCCCACCATGACCTACCTCTGTGCTCCCCATGCCACACTCTGCTCCTGTACTTCAAGGCCTTCCTTAGCTGCACCCCGCCCCCATGGCCCCCACACCACACCTCCACAACTCTGTGCCCTGCACTCCACATTCACAGGCACCAGTGTAGTGTTCTCAACCTGTGCAACAACCCGTCACTGCACTGTTGTGCCCACCTCATGCCAACCATCCTGTTCTACACCCATCCTGCAAATACAAATCTTTAGACTATTGAAGGAAATCAACTTCCAAAGTAACCCTATCAAGATACTTATATGCCTTGAAGGCAACAGAAACATACGAAGATGCAGATAGATGCAGCCTAGCCCAATAACCAAATTAAAATACTGGAGGAGACACAGACTTTAGAACAATTAATCAAAAATGTTCATATAACTCTACTAAATAAAATCAAATGGGATGGCTAATGATATAAAGGAGATCAAGAAGACACTAGAAAAGCATAAAGAGGAATCTGAAAGAATAAATAAAAAAATAGCCAATGTCAGAGAGATTAAAGATGCTGTAGACCAAATAAAAAATATACTAGAGACACACAACAGCAGATGTGATGAGGGAGAAGAAAGAATAAGTGAACTAGAGGACAGGACAACTGATTTCGAACACACAAATGCCATTTCAAAAGCAAATGGCAAAAAATAAGGAAAATTTTGAAGTGATCTCAGGGAAAACGATGGACAAAACAAAGTGCACAAGCATAAGAATCACTGGTGTCCCAGAAGGAGAAGAGAAGAGCAGTAAAGAGCTAGGAAGGTTAGTTGAGGATACAATGGGGGAAAACTTCCCAACCATTATAAAGGACATAAATATACAAATCAAAGAAGCCCAACGAACTCCAAATAGAATAAATCCAAACAGACTTCCCCAAGACACATACTAACCAGTCTGTCAAATGTTGAGGAGAAGGAGAAAATCCTGAAAGTGGTAAGAGAAAAACAATCTACCACATAAAAGGGAAATCACATAAGGCTGAGTTCAGACTATTCAACTGACACGCTGGTGGTGAGAAGGCAGTAGTATGATAGATTTAAGATCCTGAAAGGCAAAGACGTTCAGCCAAGAATTCTGTACCCAGGCAAACTGTCCTTCAAAACTGAGGGAGAAATTAAAATTGATTTCACAGAAAACAAACGTGACAGAATTTGTCAACAAGAAACTGGCCCTACAAGAAATACTAAAGGGAGATCTGCTGGCTGAAAAAAAAAAGACAGGAGAAGGAGGTCTGGAGGAGGGCACAGAACTGAAGAGTACCAGTAAGGGTAATTTAAAGGATAGAAAGAAAAAGAGGGAAAAGAAGACATACATCTGACAAATAAAATACAAAAGATAAAATGGTGGATTCAAGAAATGCCTTTACATTTAATGGGCTAAACTTACAAATTAAAAGACACCAATTGGCAGAATGGATTAAAAATATAATTCAGCTATATGCTGTTTACAACAGACTCATCTTAGACTCAAGGAAACAGATTGAAAATAAAAGGATGGAAAAAGATGTTCTACGCAAGTTGTTACCAAAAGAAAGAAGGAGTAACTATACTAGTATCAGACAAAATAGACTTTAAATGTAAAGACATCATAAAAGACAAAGAAGGACACTATATGTTAATAAAAGGGGTAATTCACCAAGAAGAAATAATCATAAATGTTTATGCTCCCAGTCAAGGAGCTCCAAAGTACATGAGACAAACATTGGTAAAACTGAGGGGAGTGATAGGTGTTTCAAAAATAATAGTAGGAGACTACAAATACACCACTCTCCTCTACAGACAGAACAATCAGACAGGTAATCAACAAGGAAGTAGAGAACCAAAATAATCTGATAAATGAATTAGACCTAACAGACATATATAGGTGGTTACACCCCCAAAAATGGATATACATTTTCTCTATTGGTCTTGGAACATTCTCCAGGATAGATCATATGCTAGGGCACAATACAGGTCTTAAATTTAAAAACATTGAAATAATTCAAAGGACCTTCTCTGATCACAATGGAATGAAGCTGGAAATCAATAACCACCAAAGAAGAAGAACTTTTACAAATATACTGAGATTAAATGACACATTCTTAAACAACCAGTAAGTCAAAGAAGAAATTGCTAGAGAAATCAGTAGCTACGTGGACATGAATGAAAATGAGAATACAATGTATCAGAAATTATCAGATGCGGCAAAGGCTGGGCTGAGAGGGAAACTATTGCCTTAAGTGCTTATGTTAAAAAATAGGAAAGAACAAAAATAGAGGACTTAGTTGCTCACCTGGAGGAACTTGAGAAAGAATAGTAAACTAACCCCAAAGCAAATAGAAAAAGAGAAATAACAAAGATAAAATCAAAGTTAAATGAATGGGAGAACAATAGAAAGAATCAATAAAACCAAAAGTTGGTTCTTTGAGAAAATCAATAAAATCGGTGGACCACTAGCAAAGCTGACAAAGAAAAAAAGAGAGAGGATGCAAATAAACAAAACCAGAAATGAAAGGGGGCTCATTACCACAGACACTGAAGAAATTTTAAAAAATTGTAAGAGGATACTATGATCAACTATATGCCAACAAACTAGACAACTTAGATGAAATGGACAACTTAGATGAAATGTTGTGTGATTCCTGGAATCACACAAACAAGCTATACTGACTCAAGAAGACATAGAAAATCTCAACAAACCAATCACAAGTAAAGAAATTCAATCAGTCATCAAAAATCTTCCTGCAAAGAAAAGCCCAGGGCCAGATGGCTTCACAGAGGAGTTTTATGAAACATTCCATAAGAACTAACACCAATCCTGCTCAAACTTTTCCAAAAAAATTGAGGAAAAAGGAACACTGCCTAACTCATTTTATGAAGCCAGTATCACTTTAATACCAAAACTGGGTAAAGATGCTATAAGAAAGGAAAACTACAGACCTATCTCCCTAATGAACACAGATGCAAAAATTCTCAATAAAATACTAGCAAATCAAATGCAACAACACATTAAAAAGAATTATACACTACGACTAAGTGGGGTTTATACCAGGAATGCAAGTATAGTTCAACACAAGAAAACCAATTAATGTAATATAGCATACTGACAAATTGAACGGGAAAAATCACATGCTCATCTCGATTGATGCTGAAAAAACATTCAACAAATTTCAAAACACTTCAAAAGGTAGGAATCAAAGGTGTCATGGCCAGGTTCATATGTTAACTTGGCAAAGTGGTAGTACCTGTTTGTCTGGTTGGGCAAGTGCCGGCCTGTCTGTTGCTAGGAGGACATTTAATAGAATTAAATCATGATCACACCGGCTGCTTCCACAGCTGATTCTATTTGTAATCAGCCAAGGGGAATATCTTCTGCAATGAGTGATGCTTAATCTAATCACTGGAAGCCTTTTAAGGAGGATTCAGAAGAGACAGGTTCTTCCTGCTTTGGCCGGTGAGCCTCTCCTGTGGAGTCTGTCCAGACCCTCCATCGGAATTGTCAGCTTCACAGCCTGCCCTACAGATTTTGGACTCTAAATTTCTACACTTATGTGAGACACTTTTATAAATTTTATGTTTACAAATATTTCCTGTTGATTCTGTTTCTCTAGAGAACCCTAACTAATACAAAAGTTAACTTCCTCAATATGATAAAGGGCATATATGATAAACCCATGGTCAGCATTGTACTCAATGATGACAGACTGAAAGCTTTTCCAAGATTGGGAATGAGACACAGATGCCCTCTGTCACCACTATTATTCAACATTGTACTAGAAGTACTAGCTAGGGCAATCAGGTAGGAAAAAGAAATAAAAGGCACCTAAACTGGAAAGGAACAAGTAAAACTTTCATTATTTGCAGATGACATGATACTATACTTGGAAAATCCTGAGAAATCTACAACAAAATTACTTGAGCTAAAAAATTCAACAAAGTGGCAGGATATAAAATTAATGTGCAAAAATCAGTAATGTTTCTATACACAAGCAATGACCTAACTGAGGACTCAATTAAAGGGAAAAAAACTCCATTCAAAATAGCAACGAAAAGAATCAAGTATCTAAGAATGAATTTAACTAGAGATGTAAAGGACTTGTACACAGAAAATGACGTAACATTGCTAAAAGAAATCAAAGACGATTTAAATAGGTAGAAAGACATTCCCTGCTCATGGACAGGAAGATTAAATGTAGTTAAGATGTCAGTTCTACCCAAACTGATTTATAGATTCAATGCAGTAGCAAACAAAATTCCAAAAATCTACTTCAAAGAGCTGGAAAAGCTAGTTACCAAATTCATCTGGAAGAGAAAGTCACCCCAAATAGCTAAAATCTTCCTAAAAAAGAAGAACGAAGTGGGAAGATTAACACTTCCTGATTTTAAAACTTACTATAAAGCCACAGTGGTCAAAATAGCATGGTATTGGCATAAAGACAGAAGTACAGACCAATGGAATCGAATCGAGAGTGTAAAAATAGACCACCAAATCTACTGTCAACTGATCTTCCACAAGGCCCCCAAATCCAATGAACTGGGACAGTGTAGCCTTTTCAATAAATTGCCATGGGAGAACTGACTATTAATGGCCAAAAGATTGAAAGAGGACCCTTACCTTCAACTTGTACAGAAATTAACTCAAAGTGGATCAAATACATAAATATAAGATCCAGTACCAGAAAGCTCAGAGAAGAAAATGTAGGGAAACATCTTCAAGACCTAGTAATAGCAGGTAGCTACCTAAACTTTACACCCAAAGCACAAGCCACAAATGAAAAAATAGATAAATGGGAACTCCTCAAAATCAAATGCTTTTGTACCTCAAACGACTGTCAAAAAGGTAAAGAGGCAGCCAACTCAATGGGAGAAAATATTTGGAAATCACACACTGAAAAAAGGTTTGATATCCTGCATACATAAATAAATCATACAACTTGACAACTAAAGAATAAAAAACCCAACTATAAAATGGGCTAAAGATATGAATAGGCATTTTTTCTGAAGAACAAATACAGATGGGTCAAAAGCACATGAAGAGATGCTCATTTTCATTAGCTGTAAGGGAAATGCACATCAAGACTCCAATGAAATACCACCTCATACCTATAAGAACGGATGCTATTAAGCAAACAGGAAACAATAAATGTTGGAGATGTTGTGGAGAAATTGGGACATTTATGCACTGCTAGTGGGAATGTATAATGGTACAGCCGCTATGGAGGAGAGTTTGGTGGTTCCTTAGGTAACTAAATATCAAGTTGCCCTATGACCTGGCAATACCACTACTCAGTATATACCCAGAAGAACTACAAGAAGTGACACAGACATTTGCACATTGATGTTTATAGCAGCATTATTTACAATCGCCAAAAGATGGAAACAATCCAGTACCCATCAACAAAGAGTGGATTAATAAAATGTGGCATACACATATGATGGAAATATTATGTAGCAGTAAGATGAAATGACGTCCTGAAGCACATGACAAGATGGAAAGGAGCTTTGAGGACATAATGCTGAGTGAAATGAGCCAGACACAAAAGGATAGACCCTGTATGATACCACTTTTATGACCATATAAAGGTAAAGTCAGAGTTTATAATACAGAATATAGGAAACCTAGAGATACACAGAAGTTAGAGACAGGTGAACAGTTAGTCAATGAGGTTGAACTTAAATGTAAAGAAATAGACAGAAGTGGAGGTGGTTCACTAGTGGGTCTAGAGGTAATATTACCATATTGAAGGTAAACATTATTGAAAGAGGTTATATAGACCCATGTGTCCCACTGATTAACACTACAAATAGAAATAAGTTCTTGCATGAACTAGTACAAAGGTATGAATCTTGTACAAAGAGTATAAAAGTCTGGAGTATGGGGGAAAACTGCTATTACATGCTATGGGCTATGTTTAACAGGAAAACATCAACAGTACCACAGCAAGACCAAGGGTAAATAATTGGGGGAGGGATAAGAGTTAAGGGGAGGTTTGGATTTTCTATTTGGTGAAATTATCTACAATTGAGAGTGTAGATGGACTGTTGACTTTGGACATTATACATGATACCCAATGAATGGACATGGCTGAAGGGTACACTGACTGAGAGGTAGATTGGCAAATTGGTGTATACACATAATTGAATATTGTGCTGCTACAAAAAGGAGCAAAGTGGTGAAGCATGCAACATTGTGAACGAACCTGTGGGATGTTTGGTGAGGCAAAATAAGCCAGAAACAAAAGAGCAATTATTTTATGGTCTCATTTAGAAAATATTTATAAGAAACCAGGGGCCTAGATTGTAAGCTTTTATAGCAGTCACATTTAGTCTGGAGCAGTAATTGTTATTTCTGGATTCTGAGAGGCTGTTTTACATATGTATAATCTGGTATTTAGAGATAACAATGAAGCTGATCAGGTCGGGATGAGGTAATTCAGATCACAGGAGTAAGGAAGACATTGTCTATATTTTACAACCTCATCTACTTTTTTGAGAACACAGAAAGGTGTATTTGGTCTGGAACCTAAATTTTCTGTAGCACATAATTTAACTCAACCTGTCTGGATAGCTCATTTAAACAACTGAAACACAGGAAGCCCAGAGTAAGAATGAGGGCCTTTAATCCTCTATATCTTAGTGTAACTCCTGGATAAATCCTGGAGTAAAGTTAGCAGATAATCAAAAAGTATTGGCAAAGTCCCTCGAGGGATGAAAGAAAAGATACAAAATTATTAAACTTTACCACCAGGAAAACCCCTAATATGTCAAACATTAGGGACACCAAAATCAATAGGCCAAGTCCTTGGTCTTGAAGCTTGCTCTTGTGAAGCTTATGTATGTAGCAGAGAAGTTTAGCCTACCTATAGGTATGCCTAAGAGTTACTTCTGGAGGACCTCTGTTGTTGCTCAGATGAGGCTTCTCTGTCTCTCTAAGCCCAAGTCTGCAAGTGAAATCATTGTCTCGCCCCCCCCCCCCCCCCCCACACACACACATGGGACATGACATCTCCCTGTTGGCATGGGGAATGAATTCCAGGGATAAGCCTGGCCTGGCACCGTGGGATCAACAATGCCATACTGACCAAAAAGAGGAAAAGAAGTGTACAAATAAGGTAGTAGTAACTGAGAGTGTTCAAATAGAGCTGAGAGGCTACTCTGGAAGTCACTTTCATGCAAGCTTCAGTTAGACAAGACTACATATCATAGCTGGCCAAACCCCAACCAAAATCATCCCTGCCAATCCTAAAGAGCACCTAGGGCATTACACAAGATTTACAAAGACTCCATGTACTAGGGTAACTTTCCAGAAACCTGAAACCTCCAGATGGGTCTCTGGACCAGGTAAGTCTTGAAATGCAGAAAGGCCCACTTCTCAGAACATCAACAAGTTCTATCCCATATTATCGACAGCCACTTCCAATGAAAAATGTTAGAATGAGCATAGTCCAAATGCCTTAGAGAGGAGGAGAAAGACCAAAGGTGATGGTGGAACTATACAGAGAAGGAGGGTTTAACAAATGAGTATGACTGCTGAATCATTATATTGATATTTCTTTTAGTCTCCAATACCTTAGAGCAGCTAGAAGTAAAAACTTAAAATTTTGGAACTGTAACTCACGTCAAATTCTGAAATCTGTTCTACAACTAACTGTTGCACTATGCTTTGAAATTTATTGCTTTTTGCTATACATGTTATTTTTTACAAAAAAGAAAAAAGTTGACTGTGATGATAAATGCACAGCTATGATGATATTATAAATCACTGGTTATACACTTTGGATGATTACATGGTATGTGAATATTTATCAATAAAAAATAAAAAATAAAATAATAGAAAAAATATGTAATACAACCCCCACAAAGAGAACTCCAACATACCTTTATCCCCCCAGCTACTCAGATCCACCAATTTTAACATTTTGTCACATTTGGCATGTCACCTTGCTAGCTAGCTATCATTCTATCAATCCATCTATCTGTCTATATGTTTATCAACCCATCTGAATGTATGTTGTATACATCATGCTCCTTGAATCTTTAATACTGTCAAGTACATTTCCTAAGAACAAGGATATTCACTTATGTATCTACTTTAAGAGCAGTTATCAAGTTGAAGAGAATTAACATTGATATAAAAGTTTTGGTCTTTATTCTACGTTTCTCATGTGTCTGAAATTTACTTTATTTTCCTCTCTCTTTTTTGGGGGGATGCATGGTACAGGAATTGAACCCAGGTCTCCCGCATGTAAGGTGAGCATTCTATCACTGAAACACCCGTGCACCCATGTAATTTACTTTTCTTTTTTGCATGGGCAGGCACCAGGTGTCCAGCACGGCAGGCAAGAACTCTAACTGCTGAACCACCATGGCCCACCCCTGCGATTTACTTTTAAATAATCCAGTGGGGAAGGAAAAAATGTTGGCAATAGAGAGAGAGAGGGGGGAATAGATAAAACAAAAGAAGCCATTTGTTGATATTGTTGAAGTGGGGTAAAGAGTACATGAGAGTTCGCTATGTTATTCAGTCTATTTTAGCGTGTGTTTGAAAATTTCCATAATGAAAGGTTATAAAAGAGCAAAGGGGCAAATAAAATAAAAATTATACTGGATGCATTTCTCACTCCCTATAGCAGGAAAAATTTCAAAAAGATCAATATCTAAATCAGAGGTCAAATCCAACAAACAGAATGCTTTTATATGGCCTTAAAAAAAAGAAGGACTTTGACTTTTTAGAAAGTTGTTTAAAAAAAATAAAGCAAAAAAAAGAACGAACGTGACAGAGAGGTATGTAGCCCACAAAGCCTAAAATAGCCACTATTTGACCACTTGCAGAAAAAGTTTACTGACCCCAGAAAATGTTAAATATAAAACCAGATTAAGGGCGGGCCACAATGGCTCAGCAGGCAGAGTTCTCGCCTGCCATGCTGGAAACCTGGGTTCGATCCCCGGTGCCTACCCATGCAAAAACAAAACAAAACAAAAAAAAAACAACCAACCAAATTAAGCATCAGGAGAAAACAGGTAAATTTCTTTGTAACATAGGAAAGGGGAAACTTTTTCTAACAATGATTCCAATTCAGAAACAATAGGGGAAAAAGACTGTTATGTTTGATGGCATTAAATTAAAAACTTAAGAATGGCAAAATAAATAACACAACTTAACAAACTTAGAAAAGATATGTGCCATTTATGCAAGTGGCAAAGGATTAATTCTCTAGTATAAAAAATTCTAAAACAGAAAAGGGTAAAAAAGAAACAACTGAGAAGTAGGCAAAGGACAGGTCACAGAAAAAAGAAATACAAATGGTCCTTGAACATATAAAAACATATACAAACCTCACTTTCCAGCTCATTTCCCAGCTCTGAGAAAGTGCTGACCTGCGTAGGCGGGTCATAGCTGCTGCCAATCTAAGAAGGGATAACACTAACCTGGTGCCACAGTTCTACGCACGCTCACAAAGGGCCCCGTGCCTTAGACCAGCACACACCAGGTTTACGTGCCCCTCCCCCACCCTGACCGGTGCACTTGCACAGTTACATCTTCCCTGGTTGCTGGGCACCCACTTTCACAAGCATCAGTGGAACATCCCCAACCTGCGCCTATATCTGCCCTGAAACAAATCACCAGACTGAGTGCTCCACCCCGTGCCCTGCTACCTGCTATACAAACATCCTGCAAATATAAGGCCTTAGAGTACTGAAAGAAATCAACTCCCAAAGTAAATCAATCAAGCTATTTACATGCTGTGAAGACAGATGAAGAACACTAAGCATATCACACACATAGAGCCCTCCTGCCTAATGACCAAATTAAAACAACAGAAGAGACACAGACTTTGGAACAACTAATCAAAGATGTTCATACAACTCTACTTAATAAAGTAAGTGGGACAGCAAATGACATAAAGGATGTCAAGAAGACAGAAGAGCATGCAAAGAGGAATTTGAAAGAATAAACAGAAGAGTAGTGGAAATCACGGAGGTTAAAGACTCTGTTGACCAAATAAAAAACATAGTAGAGGAACACAACACCAAATTTGAAGAGACAGAAGAAAGAATAAGTGATATGGAGGACAGGATAATTGACTTTGAAGCCTCAAAACAGCAAATGGCAAAAAAGATGGAAAAATTTGAACTGGAACTCAGGGAAATGATAGACAAAACAAAGTGCACAAATACAAGAATCACTGGTATCCCAGAAGAAGAGAGGAGTAAAGGGCTAGGAAGAGTAGCTGAGGATTTAGTGGGGAAAAACTTCCCAATCATCATAAAGGACATAAATATACAAGTCAAAGAAGCCCAAAGAACTCCAAACCAAATAAATCCAAAAAGGCCTTCCCCAAGGCACACAATAATCACTCTGTCAAATATTGAAGAGAAGCAGAAAATCCTGAAAGCAGCAAGAGAAAAACAATCTATGACATACTAGGGAAACCAAATAAGACTGAGTTCAGACTACTCAATTAGCACCCAAGAGACAAGAAGGCAGTGGTATGATATATTCCAGATCCTGAAAGAGAAAGTCTTCTAACCAAGAATTCTGTACTCAGTTAAACTGTCCTTCAAAATTGAGGGAGAGATTAAAGTTTTCACAGACAAAGAAGACCTGAAAGAATCTGTCAACAAGAGACCAGCCCTACAAGAAACAGTAAAAGGAGTTCTGCTGATTGAAAAAAAAAAAGAGAGAGAGGTCTAGAGGAGGGCAAAGAATTGAAGAATACTACTAAGGGTAATTGAAAGAACACAAAGAGAAAGAGGGAGAAGAATATGTAAACCTGAGAAATAAAATTAAAAAGATAAGATGGTGGAATCAAGAAACGCCATAGCAGTAATAATTCTGAATGTTAACAGACTAAAACTTGCCAATTAAAAGATACAGCTTGGCAGAATGGATTAAGAAACATAATCCAGCTATATGCTGCTCACCAGAGACTCACCTTATACACGAGGATACAAATAGATTGAAAGTGAAAGGATGGAAAAAGATTTTCCATGCAAGTTGTAACCAAAAGAAAGCAGGAGTAGCTGTACTAATATTGTACAAAATAGACTTTTAATGTAAAGACATCATAAGAGACAAAGAAGGACACTATATACTAATTAAAGGTCAATTCACCAAGAAGATAAAACAATCATAAATGTTTATGCTCCCAATCAAGGACCTCCAAAGTACGTAAGACAGACACTGGCAAAACTGAAGGGAGTGATAGCTGTTCCAACAATAATAGTAGGAGATGACAATACACCACTCTCCTCTATAGAGAGAACAATCAGAAGATCAACAAGGAAACAGAGAAGTTAAATAACTTGATAAATGAATTAGACCTAACATACATATATAGATGTCACTGCACCGCAAAACACAAGGTTATACATTCTTTAGTGCTCATGGAACATTCTCCAGGATAGCTCATATGCTGGGGCACAAACCAGGTCTTTCTAAATTTAAAAACACTGAAATTATTCAAAGCACTTTCTCTGATCACAAAGGGATGAAACTGAATCTCAATAACCACCAAAGAACAAGAACATTCACAAATATATGGAGATTAAATCACACATTCTTAAATAACCAGCAAGTCAAAGAAGAAAATGCTATAGAAATCAGTAGCTATCTGGAGACGAATGAAAATTAGAATACAACTTATCAGAACTTATGAGATGTGGCAAAGGCTATGCTGAGAGAGAAATTTATTGTCCTAAATGCCTGTATTAAAAAACACGAAAGAGCAAAAATTGAAGACTTAACAGCAAACCTGGAGACTCTTGAGAAAGAACAGCAAACTAACCCCAAAGCAAATACAAGAAGAGAAAAGAAATAACAAAGTTGAAAGCAGAGATAAATGAATGGGAGAACAAAAGAACAATAGAAAGAATCAATAAAACCAAAAATTGGTTCTTTGAGAAGATCAATAAAATCGGTGGACCACTAGCAAGACTGACAAAGAAAAAAAGAGAGAGGATGCAAATAAACAAAATTAGAAACGAGAAGGGGTGGATTACCACAGATCCTGAAGAAATTTAAAAAATCTTAAAAGGATACCATGAACAACTATATGCCAACAAACTAGACAACTTAGAGGAAATGGACAAATTCCTGGAGATACACAAACAAGCTACACTGACTCAGGAAGAAACAGACGATCTCAACAAACCAATCACAAGTAAAGAGGTTCAATCACTCAACAAAAATCTTTCTGCAAAGAAAACCCAGGGCCAGATGGCTTCACGGGAATTTTATGAAACATTCCAGAAAGAACTAACACCAATCCTGTTGAAACTTTTCCAAAAAAATGAGGAAAAAGGAACTCTACCTAACTCATCTTATGAAGCTAATATTTTAATTCCAAAACTGGGTAAAGATGCTATAAGAAAGGAAAACTACAGGCCAATCCCTCATGAACAAAGATGCAAAAATTCTCAATAAAATATCAGCAAACTGAATCCAACAGCACATCAAAAGAATTACACACCATGATCAAGTGGGGTTTATACCAGGAATGCAAGGATGGTTCAACACAAGAAAATCAATTAATGTAATATAGCACATTAAGAAATCAGTAGAGAAAAACCACATGATCATCTTGATTGATGCTGAAAAAGCATTTGACAAAATTCAGCATCCTTTTCTGATACACTCGAAAAGAAAGGAATCAAAGGTAACTACCTCAATATAATAAAGGGAATGTATGAGAAACCGATAGCCAGCATCATATTCAATGGAGAGAGACTGAAAGCCTTCCCTCTAAAATCAGGTACAAGACAAGGATGCCCACTGTCGCCACTATTAATCAACATTGTGCTAGAAGTTCTAGCTAGAGCAATCAGGCAGGACAAAGAGATAAACGACAACCAAACTGGGAAGGAAGTAAAACTCTTGTTATTTGCAAATGATATGATACTGTACTTGGCAGATACTAATAAATCTACAGCTAAGTTACTTGAGCTAATAAACAAACTCAGCAAGGTGGCAGGATATAAAGTTAACGTGCAAAAATCAGTAACATTTCTATACACAAGCAATGACCTAGCTGGGGAGTCAGTTAAGGAAAAATTTCCATACAAAATAGCAACTAAAAAAATCAAATACTTAGGAATGGGAGGTGCACGGGTAGTTCAGTTGTTAGAATGCCTGCCTTCCATGCAGAACACCTGGGTTCGATTCAAGGACCATGTACCCCCCCCCCCAAAAAAAAAAAGAAACAACAAAAACTGAAATACTTGAAATGAATTTAACTAGGGACATAAAGGACTTATACATAGAAAACTATGTAACATTGCTAAAAGAAATCAAAGAAGATCTAAATAGGTGGAAAGACACTCCCTGCTCATGGAGAGGAAGGCTAAATATAGTTAAAATGCCAATTCTCCCCAAACTGATCTACAGATTCAACAAAGTCTCAATCAAAATTCCAACAACCTAATTTGAAGACTTGGAAAAGCTAACTACCAAATTCATCTGGAAGGGAAGAGACCCCGAATGGCTAAAAGCATCCTAAAAAAAGAAGAACAAAGTGGGATGATTAACACTCCCTCACTTTAAAACCTATTATACAGCCACAGTGGTCAAAACAGCATGGTACTGGCACAAAGACAGACGTATTGACCAATGGAATCAAATCGAGAGTGCGGAAATAGACCACCAAATCTACAGTCAACTGATTTTTGCCAAGGCCCCCAAATCTTCCGAACTGGGATAAAAGAGTCTTTTTGATAATTGGGTATGGAAGAACTGGATGTCAATAGCCAAGAGAATGAAAGAGGACCCCTATTTTACTCCTTACACAAAATTTAACTCAAAGTAGATCAAACACCTAAATATGAGAACTAGCACCATAAAGCTTTTAGAAGAAAATGTAGGGAAACATCTTCAAGACCTAGTAATAGGAGGTAACTTCCTAAACTTTATACCCAAAGCACAAGCAACAAAAGAAAAAATAGATAAATGGGAACTCCTGAAAATCAAATGCTTTTGCACCTCAAAAGACTTTGTCAAAAAGGTGAAGAGGCAGCCAACTCAATGGAAGAAAATATTTGGAAATCACATATCAGACAAAGGTTTGATTTCCTATATATATAAAGAAATCATACAACTCAACAACAAAAGAACAAACAACCCAATTATAAAAAGGGCTAAAGTTGTTGCACAGGTTTGAAAGGATGTATGTCCCCTACAAAAGCCATGTTTTAATCAAAATCCCATTTCATGAAAGCAGAATAATCCCTATTCAATACTGTATGTTTGAGTCTATAATCAGATCATCTCCCTGGAGATGTGATTTAATCAAGAGCGGTTGTTAAACTGGATTAGATGACGACATGTCTCCACACATTTGGGTGGGTCTTGAGAAGTTTCTGGAGTCCTATAAAAGTGGAGACATTTAAGGAGATTCAGAGAGAGCAGAGCACAACGACATAGCCATGAGAAACAGAGTCCACCAGCCAGCGACCTTTGGAGATGAAGAAGGAAATGCCTCCTGGTGAGCTTCATGAAACAGGAATTCAGGAGAAGCTAGCAGATAATGCTGTGTTCGCCATGTGCCCTTCCAGATGAGAGAAGAACTCTGACTGTGTTCACCATTTGCCTTTCCAGATGAGAGAGAAACTCTGACTGTTCACCACGTGCCTTCCACTTGAGAGAGAAACCCTGAATTTCATCGGCCTTCTTGAACCAAGGTGTCTTTCCACGGATGCCTTAGATTGGACATTTCTATAGACTTGCTTTAATTGGGACATTTTCTCGGCCTTAGAACTGTAAACTAGCAACTTATTAAATTCCTGTTTTTAAAAGTCATTCTGTTTCTGGTATATTGCATTCTGGCAGCTAGCAAACTAGAACAGATGTGAATAGGCATTTTCTGAAGAGCAAATACAGATGGCTCAAAAGCACATGAAGAGATGCTCATTTCCACTGGCTATAGGGAAATGCAGATCAAAACTACAATGAGATACCACTTCACACCTATAAGAATGGCTGCTATTAAACAGGAAACTATAAATGTTGGACTGGATGTGGAGAAACTAAGACACTTGTGTACTGCTGGTGGGAATGTATAATGGTGCAGCCACTATGGAAGACTGGTGATTCCTTAGGAAATTAAATACCAAGTTGCCTTATGACCCAGCAACAGCACTACTTGGTGTATACCCAGAAGAGCTGAAAGCAATGACGCAAACAGACATTTGCACACTGATGTTCATAGCAGCATTATTCACAATCACCAAAAGATAGAAACAAACCAAATGCCCATCAACAGATGAGTGGATCAACAAAATGTGGTAAATACATACAATGGAATATTATGCAGCAGTAAGACAAAATGACGTCCTGAAGCACATGACAAGATGAATGAACCTTGAGGACAAAAGGCTGAATGAAATTAGCCAGACACAAAAGGATAGATACTATATGATTCCATTTTTATGACCAGCATAAAGATATAATCAGAGGTTACAATACAGAATAAAGGGGACTTAGAGAATAAAGCTAGAGATGGGTGAACCATTAGTTAATGGGGTTGAATTCCAATGTAAGGGAATAGATAGGAGCGAAGGTTATTCTCTAGTGGGTCTAGAAATAATATTACTATATTGAAGATAAACAAGACTGAAAGAGGTTGTATAGAATCACATGTCCTATGGATTCACACTAGAAATATGAATGAGTTCGCGTAAGAATTACTTCAAAGATATGATTCTTGTATAAAGAGTGTTTAAGTCTAGGGTACAGGGGGAAAACTGCTATTGTATGCGATGGGCTATGTACAAAAGTAAACGATCAGCATTACTACAGCAACAGAAGAGATAAATAATGGGGTGAGGGACAAGAGTTAAGAGGAGGTTTAAATTTCGTATTTGGTGAAGGTGTGTTTATTGGTTTTCTGTCTCTTGGGAACAATGAAATTTTCTAAAATTGAGAATGTTGATGGACTGTGGACTTTGGGCCTTCTACATGATGCCCAATGAATGCAGGTGGTAGAAGGATGCACTGATGGAGAAGTAGATTGGTGAACGATGGTGTATACTTATGAAGGAAGATTGTGCTGCTACAAAAAGGAACAATGTCGTGAGGAATACAATGATGTGAATGAACATGTGGCAAACTTGGTGAGACAAAACAAGCCAGAAACAAAAAAAAACAATGGTATGGTCACCTTTAGAAAATGCTTATAAGAAAACAGGAGCCTAGACTGTAAGCTTTTAGAGCTGACACATTAAGTCCGGAGTGGTGATTATTATTTCTGGAGTTTGAGAGGCTGTTTTATATATGTAACCTGATATGCAGAGATAAGAACTAAGCCAAACAGATTGGGGTGAAAGGAATTCAGAACATAGGGGTAAGGAAGAAAGTATCTATATTTTAGAACCACACATACTCTTTGAGACCAAAGGAAGAAAGGTTTATTTGATCTGGAACTGAAATTTTCTGTAGTGCATAATCTAATTCAACCTATTTGTACAGCTCATTTGAATAACTGAAACATAGGAAACACAGAACAAGAAAGAGGTCCTTTAATCCTGTATAGATTATTGTAATGCTTAGAAACATCCTAGAGCATATTAAGCAGATAATCAAAAAGTTTCCTGATGGAGGGGAGAAAGACTATGGAACTATTAAACTTCACCATCAGGGAATCCCCTGATACTGTGTCAAACTTTAGGGGTACCCAAATCAATAGGCTATGCTCTCGATCATGAGGCTTACTCTTGTGAAGCTTATGTAGGTAGTGGAGAAGCTTAAGAGTTACTTCTGGAGAACCTCTGTTGTTGCTCAGATGTGCCCTCAGTCTCTCTAAGCCCAACTCTGCAAATTAAATCATTGCCTCCCCTCTATGTGGGATCTGACATACAGGGGTCAAAATTCCCCTGGCGACATGGGAGATGACTCCCAGGGATGAATCCAGACCTGGCACCATGGGATCAACAATTACATCCTGACCAAAAGGGGGAAAAGAAGTGTAATTAACAAAGCGTCATCAGCAGAGAGAGTTCAAATAGAGTCGAGAGGCTACTCTGTAGGTGGCTCTTACGCAAGCTTCAGGTAGATCCTGCTACCTATCATAACCTGCCAATCCCCAATAAGGACCATTCCAGCCAATCCTAAGGAACACCTAGGGTAATATATAAGATTCCACAAGGGTTCCAGGCACTGGAGTAACTTGCCAGAAACCTACAATGTCCAGATGGGTCCCTGGACCAGATAAGTCCTGAAACCTAGCCCAGCTTCTCCAGAACATCAGATAGTTCCATCTCCCTACCCCATATTAGTGACAGACCCTTCCAGTATAAAAAATTTAGAATTGCCATAGCCCAAACAACCCTAAAGAGAGGTATGGATAGATCAAAGGTGATAGTGGAATTATACATAGAAAATAGGACTTAACAAATGAATATGACTGCTGAATCATTAAATTGATATCTCTTTTAGTCTCCAGTATCTTAGAGTAGCCAAAAGTAAAAACCTAAAATTGTGAAACTGTAACCCATGTTAAAGTCTGAAATATGTTCCACAACTAATTGTGGTGCTGTGTTTGGAAATTTATAGCTTCTTTGTATATATGTTATTGTTCACAAAAAAAGAAGGAAAAAAATTCGATTGTGGTGACAAAAAAGTATTTGTGCCCTCTAGCCTTCTATATTCTGAAGCAGCTAGAAAGATGGTATGGCAGCCCATGACAAACTCTGGGATCTATCCTGTAACCACTTGTTGAAGAGTGCTCTGAAAACTATTGCTATTTTATTTCTTTGCTTTGCATATATGTTATAGTATACAATTAAAAAAAAGAAAAAAACATATTCAGCCTCATTCATAAGCGGAATATAATTAAAACTAAACTGCAATACATTTCTCATCTATCAGACTGGCAAAAATCCCACATATTTTGTTGAGAAGGCTATAGGGAAATAGGGACTTTCATATATTTGCTGGTCAAAATAAAAAGCAGTACACCCCTGAGGAAAGGAACGTGACAATATGACTTCAAAAACATATAATCTTGAAGTATCTCCCAAAGAAATAATATGACATATATGCTTTGTGGCATTATTGATAATAGCCAAAGATCGGAAACATAACGTCCAACAATTGGGAGGTAATTAAAATAAACTATGACACAGCCACACAATGAACAATGCAGGTGTAAAAATGAATGTACACCTATACATTGTACATCCCTATACAATGATAATGAATAATGTTCAGTGTATTTTCTTAAGTGAAGAAAACAAGTGGCAGGACAGTATGTTTGGTATTACCTTTTGAGTAAGCAGGGCAGAAAGTAATGGGAATATATACTTATGCCTATATTTTAAAAAGCAAGAGTAAACCAAACTTATTAAAATGTTTACTTTCAGGGACAGGGAGAAAACAATATGAGTGAATAGGAATGGAAGGTAGACGTCTCTGAAAGTACACTTTATTGTTTTGATTTCAGAGACATGCAAATCTTTTATACAATTAAAAAATTAAATCATAAAGAAAAAAGGTAAAGGTACTATAAAATCACATGAAACTACAAATCAAATGCAGTATTACAGGCTATTTGGACAAACCTTCTAAGGAGGCAGAACTTTCTAGGCTGGTTCGGCTGAGATCAATTCCCTTAGTCCCAGAAGTGGCACTGCTCTCTTGGGAGGTAGTGGCTCCTTCCAACTCATGGCAGACATCTTCATCTGTTAAAGAGGTAGATTCAGAATCCTGGGCTCCCACTGAAGAAAGACTGGTACGATCAGAACTTTGATCCTAAGAACATAATTACAAGCTTAATTTCCTTCATATTTAAACTTAAGTTTTTAAAAACTTCTAAGATAGAGGAAACACCCATCACCTAACTACTCAGATGATCAATTAAGCAATAATATATTTAATATAAGAAAAAACAATTAATTTTACAATGGCACAACAAACTAAGTTGGATAAACAAACCCTGAAGACCAATTTTTAAGAAACATGTTTTAGTTCCAGCAAAGCATATACCCATTGGTAAGGAAACCTTGCTGACTTCATTTATTGTAATTTTCTTCCCTATAAATCCCAGTCCAGAATCATACCACTAGAATCAGATTTTATTCTTTTCCACAATTATCCAGGTTCCAAAGATACATATTTCCAGTTTTCATTCTTGAGAATACCAAAGTACAAGAATTTTTTTCTGGTTATGTCAATAGTATATGAGAAGATATATACCTGAATGTGGCTAAAAGGGGAAATTTTAGGTTATATATGCTACTAGAATAGAAATTTTAAAAAATAGGACTGTACAACGCAAAAAGTGAACTCTATTGTAAATGATGGACATAGTTAATAGTAGAATTATAAAAATGTTCTTACAAAAATAGTAACAAACACCAGAGACCCAGGTTCGATTCCCAGCGCCTGCCCATGCCAAAAAAAAAAAGTAACAAATGTACCAAACCAATGCAAGGTGTTAACAATAGGATGGTAAATCAGAACTCAGTAATGCATGACTTTTCTATAAACTTACAACATCTCTAATTAAAATAATAATACATGAGAAAATCTGGTAGATAGAATTTTTTTTTTAATTTTGTATGGGCAGGCATCAGGAATCAAACCTGGGTCTCAGACATGGCAGGCAAGAACTCTGTCTGCTGAGCCACTGCAGCCCGCCCAGTACAAATTTTTATGTGAAGAAAAAAATGTAATACCCATAATTCCATTATCCAGAAAATATAAAATTTTTTTTCTGGCTCATGTGCGGAAGTGTTTATATGTAGTATTGCTGAGTTGTTATTTTTAATCCTGCAGAGCTTTGGCATTTTTAGACAGTCAAATTTTTTAATTCTTTATGGGTTCTGGGTTCTTATATCTTGCTTAGGAAACTTTTCTCCAGTCCTACATGATGAAAATATCTTGTTTTCCTTTTAAAATCTTTATAATTTTACATTTAAATATCTAAGGTTTATCTTTTTGTTCAGCACAAAGCAGGAATATGACTTTTTTCCCTAAATGGCTAGCTAATTATTCCACCACATTTTATTTAATATTTTCTTGTTTGCTACTGATTTTTCATCTATCAAACCACTATATGCAGTTTTATTTCAGAACTACCTTCTTCCATTCCACTGATATCTCTCTCTTCTTTCACATTAATTAGCATACTGTTTTAATTTAATTATACTTTTAGAGTTTGTTTTGGTATTTTGGAGGACAGTCCCCATCATTTTTCTTTTACAAAAATTTCTTGGGTCCCAGGACTGTGGGAAGATGATGGAGTAGGAATCTCCGGAATGGGTCCATGTACCAGAACAACTATTAAATTGGCAGAAATTGTCTGAAGCAACTAGGTCAAAACTATGGAGTCCAGCAGAATACTGTACAGCGTCAAGGAAAGAATGGGAGGAAGAGGATGTTAAATTACAATAAAGGCCTGTAAATTGCTCTCTCCTCAAGACAGTTACTGGTGAACATCACCTACTCCTGCTGCAGCCAGAAGCAAGGATGTGGCCTCTGGCATAACTTGCTTGTGCCAGAAAGGGACATAATAATCAACTTCCCTAAGATCTGGGGTGGGCACTGGCCCATCACTCACTGACCATGGCTTTTGATTAGTGATTTCAGATTGCTGGGGGCTTGGTCTGAGGTTGGCCATTGTTCCAACCCAACCTGGACAGAGGTGATGGAAGAGACTAGAAGGTGCTACGTTTCCTTAGAGCTGCAGAGGACAGTTGAAGGCCTGCATTTTCTGGGCAGGTAGAGAAAGTATAGTTTAATGGAGCCATTAAGGAAGTTCCTAGAGCCTTTCCTGACTCCTCTACCATCCCCTTTCTAGGGCAGCTTAGAGCTGGTCTGCACCCTTTTTGTGGATCAATGGTCTTGTTCCTGCTAAAAAAGACTGACTTGGGGAAACTCCTCTTCAGTGTGCTCCCTACCCCCATTCAGAATTTGCCCCTCAAACAAAAGCAGTTTGAGACAATGAAAGCAGATAAGAAACAATTGAGGTGAACATTCTGAGGCAAAGGACTACCTAGTTTAAACAGCCTGGAGAGGGAGAAGGTCAGTTTCCTGGGAAGGAGAGGGGACATTCAAACTCCAGTAAACAGGGATACTTCTAAGCAACTAGCCAGCACAAGTCCAGGTTAAGAAACGGGCCCAGAAAAGACAGAGAGAAACCAGCACTTTGCATACGCCTTGGGCAGACTGTGGAGATAAGAAGGCTGACAATCAAGTAAATGCCTATCATATGACCAGCTGGTTACAAATTTAACAGACATCTCAGGGAATAAATTCCATAGTTAACAAGTTAAAATATTAAAATGTACAGCATGCAATAAAAGATAAAGAAACAGAAAATACCAATGATGAAGACCAAACTGTGGACCTTCTGGAGAAAGACTTAAAAAATGATATTCAATATTCTCAAGGAGATGAAGGAAAATAGAGAGAAAGAACGAAACAATATCACGCAAACAATGAATAAACAATATAAGTATCTTAGTAAAGAAATGAAAATTTTCAAAAGGAACCAAACAGAATTCCTGGAATTAAAGACCACAATAACTGAAATGAAAAATCCCCAGCAGGGTTTCAACAGTAGATTGGAGCTGGCAAAAGAGAGAGTATGTGAACTGCAAAGACAAGACAACTGAAATGAATCAGGGTGAGGAGCAGAATTATAAAAAGCGAAAACAACCTAAGAGACCTCTGGGAAACCATCAAGTGTACCAATGCATTATAGGAGTCTGGAAGAAGAAACGAAAAAAGGGGTAGAAGGAATAATCAATGAAATAATCACAGAAAACTTCCCTAACTTAGCAAAAGACGCGAATATGTACATCCAAGAAGCCCATAAAACACAAAGAGAATAAACATGAAGAAAAATACACCTCATCATATATTCATTGAACTGTGGAATGCAAAGGACAGGGAGAGTGGTCTGAAAGCTGGAAGAGAAAAGCAAGGTGTTAGATATAAGGGAGTCCCAACTATACTAAGTGCCAATTTCTAATCAGAAACCACGGAAGCAAGAAGTCAGTGGACTGAAATACTTAAAGTGCTAGAAAACAAATGCTAACCAGCTTAAATCTGCTGAGACTTCTTTTTTTTTTTTTTGCATAGGCAGGCACCAGGAATCTAACCCAGGTCTCTGGCATGGCAGGTGAGAATTCTGCCTGCTGAGCCAATGTAGTCAGCTCTCTGCTGAGACTTTTTTTTTCTTTATTAGAGAAATTGTGGGTTCACAGACCATGCATAGAATACAGGCTTCCCATACACTACCTTATTTTTAACACCTTGCATTGGTGTGTAATATTTTTTACAATTGATAGCATATTTTTATAATTGTACATTTAACTACAATACATAGTTTAACTTAGGGTTCACTGTGTGGTGTAGTTTCATGGATTCTTAAAAAAAATTACCAAAACATTTCCATTATTTTAAATAGGGGACCTGTACATTTTAAGCCTTAACTTCCCATTCCCTACCCCCATCTCATCCTTGGTAACCTATGTTCCAGATTCTGATGCTATAAATTTGCTTATTCTAATAATTTCAAATCAATAAGATCATACAATACTTGTCCTGTTATGTCTGGCTTATTTCAGTTATCCTGAGAGACTTTTTTTCAGAAATGAAGGAGAGAGGAAGATGTTCCAAGATAAACAAAAGCTGAGGGAGTTTTCATCACCACTACACCTGCCCTAAAGGGAAGACTGAAAGGAGAGGACACTAGATGGTGGTTCGATGTGGCATGAAGAAATAAAGACCTCTGGTAAAGGTAAACTAGTGTGGTTCTACTGTATTTTTTGGTATGAAATTCCACTTCCTACTTCCTATAGGTATTAAAATGCAAAGACAGAAAAAGTAAAGACAAATATATAGTTTTGGATGTACAATATGCAAAGATGTAACTGGTAACAAATATTTTTAAAAGGGGGGTGTCATGGGGGAATGGAGGGATACAGGAAGAGTGTATGTGTATGCTACTGAGGTCAAATTGGTATCAAATAGAGTGATTATTAACATATTCTGGGATTAAATTTTAACCCCATGGTAAGCACATATAAAAAATACATGCAGACAGAAAGAAGAAGGTGCTCAATATGGAACAAAACAAAAACTCAAATATAAAAATAGGCATTAAAGGAAGTGAAGGTCAAGGAAGGGAAGACTTATAAAGGCTAAATAGCAAAATGGCAGAAGAAAGTTGTGCTAGTTTGAAAGGATGTACGGACCCTAGCAAAGTCATGTTCTAATCAAAATCCCATTTCATAATGGCAGAATAATCCCTATTCAATACTGTATGTTTGAATCTGTAATTAGATAATCTCCCTGGAGATGTAACCCAATCAAGAGTGGTTGTTAAGCTGGATTAGGGGAGGTGTGTCTCCACCCATTTGGGTTGGTCTTGATAAGTTTCTGGAGTCCTATAAAAGAGGAAACATTTTGGAGAATAAGCGATTCAGAAAGAGCCAGAGAAGAATGACATAGCCATGAGAGTCCACAAGCCAGCGACCTTTGGAGATAAAGAGGAAAACACCTCCTGGGGAGCTTCATGAAACAGGAAGCTAGGAGAAAAAGCTAGCAGATGATGCCTTGCTCTCCATGTGTCCTTCCAGCCAAGAAAGAAACTGTGACTGTGTTCACCATGTGCCTTCTAGGGTGAGAGAGAGACCCTGAACTTCACTGGCCTTCTTGAACCAAGGTATCTTTGACTGGACATCTCTATAGACTTGTTGTAATTTGGACGTTGTCTCGGTTTTAGAACTGTAAACCAGCAATTTATTAAATTCTCCTTTTTAAAAGTCACTCCATTTCTGGTATATTGCATTCAGGCAGCTAGTAAACTAGAAAAAAAGTCAAACATTGATAATAGTGACTTTAAAGGTCAATGGATTACTCTCCAGTAAGAAGGCAGAAAATAACACAATGGACGAAAAAGCATGACCCAACTATAAGCTATCTACAAAGATTTACCTTAAATTCAAACATATAAATAGGTTGAAAGTGAAAGGATAGGGAAAAAAAAATGCAGGTAGTAACAAAAGACAGCTGTGGTAGCTATAGAAATATAACCAATCATCAAATTCATGTGAAAGGGTAAGGGCCCCTGAATAGCCAATGCCATCTTGAAAGAGAATGAAGTTGGAGGGCTCACATTTCCCAATCTTAAAACTTATTACAAACCCACAGCATCCAAACAGCATGGAATTGACACAAGGACAGATAGTCCAATGGAATCAAACTGAGAGCTCAGAAATCAACCCTCATATTTATGGTCAACTGATTTTTTCCCCCCACTTTTCTTTTATTGTCTAATATAACATATATACAAAGCAAAGAAAGAAAAAAGCACTGGTTTTCAAAGCACTCTTCAAAAAGTAGTTATAAGGCAGATCCCAGAGTTTGTCATAGGCTACAATACCATCATCTCAGATTTTTTCTTCTAGCTACTCCAGAACACTGGAGGCTAGAAGGAATAATTTTTTTTTTCCCATGGGCAGGCACTGGGAATTGAACCTGGTCTCCAGCACTGCAGGCAAGAACTCTGCCTGCTGAGCCACTATGGCCCGCCCAAGGAATAAATATTTTTTATATCACAATTGACTTTTTTTTTTCTGTTTTGTAAAAAATAACATATATATATATAAAAGCAATAAATTTCAAAGCACAGCACAGCAATTAATTATAGGACAGATTTCAGAGTTTGGTATGGGCTATAATTCCACAATTTTAGGTTTTTACTTCTAGCTGCTCTAAGATACTGGAGACTAAAAGAAATCTCAATTTAATGATTCACCAATCACATTCATTTGTTAAACCCTACCTTCTCTGTATAACTTCACCAACACATTTGATCTTTCTATCCCACTCTTTAGGGGTATTTGAGCTATGGCCATTCTAACTTTTTCATGTTGGAAGGGGCTGTCAATAATATGGGGTAAGGAGATGGAAGTAGCTGATGTTCTGGAAGGCTGGTCCCTCTAGGTTTCAGGATTTATTCGTTCCAGGGACCCATCTGGAGGTTGTAGGTTTCTGGAAAGTTACCCTAGTGCATGGAACCTTTGTAGAATCTTATATATTGCCCTAGGTGTTCTTTTTAGGTTGGCTGGAATGGTTTTGGTTGAGGTTTGGCAAGTTATGATAAGTTGTAATATCTAATTAAAATTTGTGTAAGAGAGACCTCCAGAGTCTGGTCAACTGATTTTTGACACTGGGACAAAGACCACTCAATTGAGAAAGAATAGCGTCTTCAACAAATGGTGCTGGGAAAATTGGATCTCCATTTACAAAAGAATGAAGATGGATCCCCACACCTCATACCATATACCAAAATCAACTCATAATGGATCAAAGACCTAAATATAAGAACCAGAACTACCAAACTCCTAGAAGAAAATGCAGGGAAGTATCTTCAGGACCTTGCATCAGGCAATGGTTCCTCACATTTTAAAACCAAAAGCACAAGCATCAAAAGAAAAAATAGATAAATGGGACCTCATCAAAAAGAAAAAAAAAGTTTTGTGTCTTAAAGGATTTTTTCAGTAAAGTAAAATGACAACATATTTGGAAACTGCATATTCAATAAGGGCTTAATATTCAGAATATATAAAGAAATTCTTCAGCTCAACAAAAGAAATGTAAGCAAGCCAACTAAAAACACGAACAAGACTTGAATAGACATTTCTCCAAAGAAGATATAAAAATTGCCAGAAAGCAAATAAAAGGATGCTCAACATCATCAGCCATTAGGAAAATGGAAATTAAAACCATAAGATACGATTTCATACATGCTAGAATGGCTACTACTAAAAAAAATGGAAAATTACACGTGTTGCAGAGTGTGTGGAGAGAAAAGAACACCCATTCATTGCTGGTGGGAGAGTAAACTGCTGCAGATACTGTGGAAGACAATTTGGGAATTCCTCAGAAAGTTAAGTATAGAATTACCATATGATCCAACAATCCCACTTCTAGGTATATTCCCCAAAGGAATTGAAAACACGATCTTGAACAGATATTTGCCCATCAATGTTCACAGTTTTTTGGCTATTAATCACAATTGCCAAAAGACTTGGAAACCCATGTGTTTCCAATGAGATGAATGAAATTCTGATATATGCCATGACATGGATGAACCTGAAGACACCATGTTGAGTGAAATATGCCAGACACAAAGGAAAAATACTGTGTGATCTAATTGATATGAAATAATTAGAAAAAAAAGCAATCTCATAGAGTCAGAATCTAGAATAAAGGTTACCAGGGAACATAATAAGGATAGGGAAAATAGAGTTAAGGCTTAAAACGTACACGAGTTCCTATTTGGAATAATGGAAATGTTTTGGTAATGGATGGTGGTGATAGTAGCACAACATTGTGAACATAACTAATAGTAATGAAATATATTACTGAATGTGATTAAAAGGGGAATTAGCTGTTACAAAAATTCAAAAAAAGATTTGAAGCAAATGCACAACACAAAAGCTGAACCCTAAGTTAAACCATAAACTACAGTTAAAAGTACAACTATAAAATATGCTTTCATCAGTTGTAAGAAATGTACCACAGCAATGCAAGCTGTTAATAATAGGGTGGTATATAGGAATCTTGTATTTTATGCATGATTGTTCTGTAAACCAACTTCTCCAAAAATAAATAAATAAAAATTCTTGGTTATTCTCATGTACCTTCTCTTCTATATTAATTCTCGCTAGCTAATTGTTGTTTTTTGACCTTTTTTATATATTAATTGGACTACTCTGAATAAATTAATTTGGGAAAAAACCTGATAGCTTTCCAATACTGAATCCATCAGCAAATTGTATCTTTCATAAAGCACAGTTTTTTTTTTGGCATATGCTATTTGGTAGGAGGGTAACATTTCATTCTTTTTCCATATGAATATACCATTATTGCAGCACCATTTGTTGATTTCTTTTTTTTTTTTTTTTGAGTGCAGGGCAAGCAATCAAACCCACGTCTCTGTCATAAGTATAGTAGCTTTATTCCTACAGGCATTATACATTCCATGTTAGTTTTGCTCCTAGATATTATATTTTTGTGTTATGGCACATCAGACAATATCTTCATTGCTTCTCTAATCGGTTATGATCATACAAAGGAAAGTTATTTAAAAATCGTTTATCTTGTTTTTTGCTACCTTGCTGTTCAGTGTTTTTCAGTGGTAGAAGATAATCCCATTTATGTGACTATCGAATTTTATTAATTCTTTAGGAACATTTTCATCTCTCATTTCCTTTATCTTCTGACATTGTTAGAATATCCAGAATACTGTTGAATGGCACAGGTCTTAGCAGGCTTCCTTGTCTTGATCCTGACTTTAAAGGGAATGATTACAATGTTTTACTGTTAACTATGATGTTTACTATAGTTTTTTCAAACTCTATCAAGTTAATTAAGTTTCCTCCTCTTCCGACTTTCCACGAATGTTTTTGTTTTAAGTCACATTGGGCATTAAATTTTCACAAATCCTTCCTGGATATTTATTAATATGACTGTCCATTCATATTAGCTAATGAAAGGCTAGGTTGATAAATACTTAGGTATATGAGTTTCCTAATCAGTTGTAAAAGTCTTCCCATAAAACAAAAAACAAAAAACAAAAAAGCCTCTTTGAATGGCAGAGCAGATTGTGAGATACCATGTATGCAATCAGGCTACCTTTTAAGTGCATGGATGGGAAATAAATCTTACAGGACTGCCACAGTAAGGAAGGTTTTACTCTGGTGGTGAGCACTTCAGCATATTTTAAGTAGGGTGGGGCTTTTTACTTTTTTTTTTTTGATCATTTTGATCATATTAAAGTTACTTTTAATTCCCCACAAAGAAAGCTCAGGCTCAGATGGCTCCACTGGTGAATTCTACCAAGCACCTAAAGTTATTAATATCAGTTCTTTACAAATTCTTCCAAAATCCATAATAGGAAAAAACATTTACCAACTCATCCCATGAAACCAGTGTTATCTTTTTTTTTTTTTTTTGGTGGGTCTAGGGTAGGACCTTTTTTTTTTATTATTAATTAAAAAAAAATTAACTAACACAACATTTAGAAATCATTCCATTCTACATATGCAATCAGTAATCCTTAATATCATCACATAGATGTATGATCATCATTTCTTAGTACATTTGCATTGATTGAGAAAAAGAAATAGCAAGACAACAGAAAAAGAAATAAAATGATAATATAGATAAAAAATAAAAATAAAAAATACAAAAAATATATTTTAAAAAACCACACCAAAAAAACTATAGCTCAGATGCAGCTTCATTCAGTGTTTTAACATAATTACATTACAATTAGGTAGTATTGTGCTGTCCATTTTTGAGTTTTTATATCCAGTCCTGTTGCACAGTCTGTATCCCTTCAGCTCCAATTACCCATTATCTTACCCTATTTCTAACTCCTGATGGTCTCTGTTACCAATGACATATTCCAAGTTTATTCTCTAATGTCGGTTCACATCAGTGGGACCATACAGTATTTGTCCTTTAGTTTTTGGCTAGTCTCACTCAGCATAATGTTCTCTAGGTCCATCCATGTTATTACATGCTTCATAAGTTTAGTCTGTCTTAAAGCTGCATAATATTCCATCGTAGGTATACGCCACAGTTTGTTTAGCCACTCGTCTGTTGATGGACATTTTGGCTGTTTCCATCTCTTTGCAATTGTAGATAATACTGCTATAAACACTGGTGTGCAAATGTCCGTTTGTGTCTTTGCCCCTAAGTCCTTTGAGTAGATACCTAGCAATGGTATTGCTGGGTCGTATGGCAATTCTATATTCAGCTTTTTGAGGAACCGCCAAACTGCCTTCCACAGTGGTTGCACCATTTAACATTCCCACCAACAGTGGATAAGGGTGCCTCTTTCTCCACATCCTCTCCAGCACTTGTCATTTTTTGTTTTGTTGATAATGGCCATTCTGGTGGGTGTGAGAAGATATCTCATTGTGATTTTGATTTGCATTTCTCTAATGGCCAGGGACATTGAGCATCTCTTCATGTGCCTTTTGGCCATTTGTATTTCCTCTTCTGAGAGGTGTCTGTCCAAGTCTTTTCCCCATTTTGTAATTGGGTTGGCTGTCTTTTTGTTGTTGAGTTGGACAATCTCTTTATAAATTCTGGATACTAGCCCTTTATCTGATATGTCGTTTCCAAATATTGTCTCCCATTGTGTAGGCTGTCTTTCTACTTTCTTGATGAAGTTCTTTGATGCACAAAAGTGTTTAATTTTGAGGAGCTCCCATTTCTTTCTTTCTTTCTTCAGTGCTCTTGCTTTAGGTTTAAGGTCCATAAAACCGCCTCTAATTGTAAGATTCAAAAGATATCTCCCTACATTTTCCTCTAACTGTTTTATGGTCTTAGACCTAATGTTTAGATCTTTGATCCATTTTGAGTTAACTTTTGTATAGGGTGTGAGATACGGATCCTCTTTCATTCTTTTGCATATGGATATCCAGTTCTCTAGGCACCATTTATTGAAGAGACTGTTCTGTCCCAGGTGAGTTGGCTTGACTGCCTTATCAAAGATCAAATGTCCATAGATGAGAGGGTCTTTATCTGAGCACTTTCTATTCAATTCCATTGGTCGATATATCTATCTTTATGCCAATACCATGCTGTTTTGACCACTGTGGCTTCATAATATGCCTTGAAGTCAGGCAGCATGAGACCTCCAGCTTCGTTTTTTTTCCTCAAGATACTTTTAGTAATTCGGGGCACCCTGCCCTTCCAGATAAATTTGCTTATTGGTTTCTCTATTTCTGAAAAATAAGTTGTTGGGATTTTGATTGGTATTGCATTGAATATGTAAATCAATTTAGGTAGGATTGACGTCTTAACTATATTTAGTCTTTCAATCCATGAACACGGTATGCCCTTCCATCTATTTAGGTCTTCTGTGATTTAACAGTTTTTTGTAGTTTTCTTTATATAGGTTTTTTGTCTCTTTAGTTAAATTTATTCCTAGGTATTTTATTCTTTTAGTTGCAATTGTAAATGGGATTCGTTTCTTGATTTCCCCCTCCGCTTGTTCATTGCTAGTGTATAGAAATGCTACAGATTTTTGAATGTTGATCTTGTAACCTGCTACTTTGCTGTACTCATTTATTAGCTCTAGTAGTTTTGTTGTGGATTTTTCCGGGTTTTTGACGTATAGTATCATATCGTCTGCAAACAGTGATAGTTTTACTTCTTCCTTTCCAATTTTGATGCCTTTTATTTCTTTTTCTTGTCTAATTGCTCTGGCTAGAACCTCCAACACAATGTTGAATAATAGTGGTGATAGTTCCTTGTCTGGTTCCTGATCTTAGGGGGAAAGTTTTCAATTTTTCCCCATTGAGGATGATATTAGCTGTGGGTTTTTCATATATTCCCTCTATCATTTTAAGGAAGTTTCCTTGTATTCCTTTCCTTTGAAGTGTTTTCAACAGGAAAGGATGTTGAATCTTGTCAAATGCCTTCTCTGCATCAATTGAGATGATCATGTGATTTTTCTGCTTTGATTTGTTGATATGGTGTATTACATTAATTGATTTTCTTATGTTGAACCATCCTTGCATCCCTGGGATGAATCCTGCTTGGTCATGATGTATAATTCTTTCAATGTGTTGCTGGATTCGATTTGCTAGAATTTTGTTGAGGATTTTTGCATCTATATTCATTAGAGAGATTGGTCTGTAGTTTTCTTTTTTTGTAATATCTTTGCCTGGTTTTGGTATGAGGGTGATGTTGGCTTCATAGAATGAATTAGGTAGCTTTCTTCTCCGCTTCGATTTTTTTGAAGAGTTTGAGGAGAGTTGGTACTAATTCTTTCTGGAATGTTTGGTAGAATTCACATGTGAAGCTGTCTGGTCCTGGAATTTTCTTTTTGGGAAGCTTTTGAATGACTGATTCAATTTCTTTACTTGTGATTAGTTTGTTGAGGTCATTTATTTCTTCTTGAGTCAAAGTTGGTTGTTCATGCCTTTCTAGGAACTTGTCCATTTCATCTACATTGTTGTATTTATTAGCGTAAAGTTGTTCATAGTATCCTGATATTACCTCCTTTATTTCTGTGAGGTCAGTGGTTATGTCTCCTCTTCCATTTCTGATCTTATTTATTTGCGTCCTCTCTCTTCTTCTTTTTGTCAATCTTGCTAAGGGCCCATCAATCTTGTTGATTTTCTCATAGAACCAACTTCTGGTCTTATTGATTTTCTCTATTGTTTTCATGTTCTCAATTTCATTTATTTCTGCTCTAATCTTTGTTATTTCTTTCCTTTTGCTTGCTTTGGGATTAGTTTGCTGTTCTTTCTCCAGTTCTTCCAAGTGGGCAGTTAATTCCCGAATTTTTGTCCTTTCTTCTTTTCTGATATAGGCATTTAGGGCAATAAATTTCCCTCTTAGCACTGCCTTTGCTGCATCCCATAAGTTTTGATATGTTGTGTTTTCATTTTCATTCGCCTCGAGATATTTACTAATTTCTTCCTTAACCCAATGGTTATTTAAGAGTGTGTTGTTGAGCCTCTACGTATTTGTGAATTTTCTGGCACTCCGCCTATTATTGATTTCCAACTTCATTCCTTTATGATCCGAGAAAGTGTTGTGTATGATTTCAATCTTTTTAAATTTGTTGAGACTTGCTTTGTGACCCAGCATATGGTCTATCTTTGAGAATGATCCATGAGCACTTGAGAAAAAGGTGTATCCTGCTGTTGTGGGGTGTAATGTCCTATAAATGTCTGTTAAGTCTAGCTCATTTATTGTAATATTCAAATTCTCTGTTTCTTTATTGATCCTCTGTCTAGATGTTCTGTCCATTGATGAGAGTGGGGAATTGAAGTCTCCAACTATTATGGTAGATGTGTCTATTTCCCTTTTCAGTGATTGCAGTGTATTCCTCACGTATTTTGGGGCATTCTGATTCGGTGCATAAATATTTATGATTGTTATGTCTTCTTGTTTAATTGTTCCTTTTATTAGTAGATAGTATCCTTCTTTGTCTCTTTTAACTGTTTTACATTTGAAGTCTAATTTGTTGGATATTAGTATAGCCACTCCTGCTCTTTTCTGGTTGTTATTTGCATGAAATATCTTTTCCCAACCTTTCACTTTCAACCTATGTTTATCTTTGGGTCTAAGATGTGTTTCCTGTAGACAGCATATAGAAGGATCCTGTTTTTTAATCCATTCTGCCAGTCTATGTCTTTTGATTGGGGAATTCAATCCATTAACATTTAGTGTTATTACTGTTTGGGTAATACTTTCCTCTACCATTTTGCCTTTTGTATTATATATATCATATCTGATTTTCCTTCTTTCTACACTCTTCTCCATACCTCTCTCTTCTGTCTTTTCGTATCTGACTCTAGTGCTCCCTTCAGTATTTCTTGCAGAGCTGGTCTCTTGGTCACAAATTCTCTCAGTGACTTTTTGTCTGAAAATGTCTTAATTTCTCCCTCATTTTTGAAGGACAATTTTGCTGGATATAGAAGTCTTGGTTGGCAGTTTTTCTCTTTTAGTAATTTAAATATATCATCCCACTGTCTTCTTGCTTCCATGATTTCTGCTGAGAAATCTACACATAGTCTTATTGGGTTTCCCTTGTATGTGATGGATTGTTTTTCTCTTGCTGCTTTCAAGATCCTCTCTTTCTCTTTGACCTCTGACATTCTAACTTAAGTGTCTTGGAGAACGCCTATTTGGATCTATTCTCTTTGGGGTGCGCTGCACTTCTTGGATCTGTAATTTTAGGTCTTTCATAAGAGTTGGGAAATTTTCAGTGATAATTTCTTCCATTAGTTTTTCTCCTCCTTTTCCCTTCTCTTCTCCTTCTGGGACACCCACAACACGTATATTTGTGCGCTTCATATTATCATTCAATTCCCTGAGCCCCTGCTCAAATTTTTCCATTCTTTTCCCTATAGTTTCTGTTTCTTTTTGGATTTCAGATGTTCCATCCTCCAGTTCACTAATTCTAACCTCTGTCTCTTGAAATCTACCATTGTAGGTTTCCATTGTTTTTTTCATCTCTTCTACTGTATCTTTCATTCCCGTAAGTTCTGTGATTTGTTTTTTCAGACTTTCCATGTCTTCTTTTTGTTCATCCCATTTCTTCCTCATGTCCTCCCTCAATTTATTGATTTGGTTTTTGAAGAGGTTTTCCATTTCTGTTCATATATTCAGAATTAGTTGTCTCAGCTCCTGTATCTCATTTGAACTATTGGTTTGTTCCTTTGACTGGGCCATATCTTCAATTTTCCTGGTGTGATTTGTTATTTTTTGCTGGCGTCTAGGCATTTAATCAGATTTCCCTGAGTGTGGGACCCAGCAGGTTGAAAGACTTTCCTGTGAAGTCTCTGGGCTCTGTTTTTCTTATCCTGCCCAGTATGTGGTGCTTGTCTGTCTGCAGGTCCCACCAGCAAAAGATGTTGCGGCTCCTTTAACTTTGGAAGACTCTCGCTGCTGGGTGTGGGGTGGAGACAGAGGAAAGGTTGTAGGTTGGTTTTAATGGCTTCAAATTGTGACGTCCTGGGATCTGAATTCCTTGAGAGAGGGATTCCACCTGAGTTGCGTTTCACCCCTCCCGTGGGGAAGGTTCAGGTGGTAGAGAGCCCTGAAAGCAGCCTGTTTCTGCATTCGGGGCAGTTGCAACCTGTGTAATCCCAGCGCCGAGCCCAGAGGCAACCAAGCCTCTGTAGAAGCAGCCGCAGAAGGCTCTGTTTCGTCCCCTTTCCTCTTTTTCAGTTAGCCCAATAGGCAACTTCCACCTTGATCAGTTTTGCCTGAGCTGAGGGCCTATTTTTAGTAGTCAGAAGTTGTTCATTAATGCCACTATTGGTGTTAGGTTGGGCTCAGTCTCTACTACTGTTGGAGACTCTTTCCTTTCCCTCCGGGAAGTCGCCCGTGGGGGAGGGGCTCCAGCCGCTGCGGCTTGGGGAACTGCTGATCCGAGGCTCCCAGCCGGCCCGGGAAGCCGCATGTGGGAGGGGCGCCAGTCGCCGGCCACCACGGCTTGGGGAACCGCTGATCCAAGGCTCTCAGCTGGCCCAGGAAGCCGCGTGTGTGGGAGGGGCTCGGGTTGCCGGCCGCCGTGGCTTGGGGAACCGCTGATCCTAGCCTCCCAGCCAGCCTGGGAAGCTGCGTGTGTTGGAGGGGCGCCGGTCGCCGGCCGCCGCGGCTTGGGGAACCGCCGATCCGAGGCTCCCAGCCGGCCCGGGAAGCCGCGTGTGTGGGAGGGGCTCCGGTCGCTGGCCGCCGTGGCTTAGGGAACCGCTGATCCGAGGCTCCCAGCCGGCCCGGGAAGCCGCGCGTGGGGGAGGGGCGCCGGCCGCCGTGGCTTGGGGAACCGCTGATCCGAAGATCCCAGCCGGCCCGGGAAGGAGGGAGGGAGGGGCGCCGGCCACCAGCCACCGTGGCCCGGGGGAGCACGCGCCGCTCGGGGACCTCACCGCAGCGGAGTCTCTTACCCGGTCCAGCCGGTCCAGACTGGGGTACACTGTGTGTCTGGTCTCTGTCGTGGCTCTGGGAGCTGTTCTGTACTGTTTCTAGTTATTTAGTAGTTGTTCTGGAGGAGGAACTAAGGCGCGCGCACCTTACTAAGCCGCCATCTTCTTTGGAAGTCTGCTTTTTACTTTTTGAATGTGAGTTTCTGAAATTATTTTGAGCTCTGCTTTGTTTCTCCCTCATCCTAATGCCCATCCTTAGAATCTCTCTTTTACCTGTACCCCTGGGCAGATTTCATACTTTTAGAGATGGGGTTCCCTGGCATCATCCTAGTGGTAAAATTTCATAACTAAAATTCCTGAAAGCGAGAGAGAGAGAAAGAAAAAAACCATGCCTAGGAGAACTATTTCTTAAGCAGTTTTTAAATTGAATCACCTAGCTAATTACACCACAGCCTGCTTCTCTGGGCTTCACTGAAAAATGTCTCTCATTTTGGCAGCTGCTCTCTCTTGTGACTGATTTGGAGGCTCTACTTCCTACATCTGAGCATCTCCTACAGTCTAATCTCCTTTAGTTTCAAGCTTTCCAGAAAGATCTAAAAATTTCTGATCACCATATGGTATGGTTTTCTATTCCCATTGCTATAATGGAATTACCATTCTCATACCTTTTCTCATATATTTTTTTCACTTTAACAGGATTTTGAGAAAGAAGCAAGACAAATGTACATTTTTAACATTTTGAACCAGAGGTCTATAGTTGCTATTTTTTCAAAAAAAAAAAAACAACAACAAAAACTTGGTATGCTGGTTTGAAAATATGTGCCCCAAGAAAGTCATGTTTTAATTCTGATTCACTCTTATGGAGGCAGCGGTTTCTTTTAATCCTGATTCAATATTGCAGGTGATAACTTTTGAACAGATTATCTCTACAGAAATGTGACACACCCAATTGTTTAAATGGAGAGATGACCCCACCCATTCCAGGTGGGTCTGGATTAGTTTACTGGAATCCTTTACAAGAGGAAACATTTTGGAGAAAGTCAGAAATGACAGAAACAACAAAGCCAACAGAACCTTTAGAGCAGAGCAGAGACATGGATGTTTGGAGTTGCTTGGAGCCCAGCAGACATCACCATGACATGTTATACACAAGCCAGAACCTGGAGAGAGCCAAGGGAATCCAAGAGATGAAAGCCAGTCCTGGAGAAGCAAAGCAAGGAACCCCCACAGGAACAGAGGCTGAAAGCAACAGAGCCGAGGAACAAGGGACCAGCAGATCCAGCTATGTGAACATCCAGTGTCAGAGGTTTTCCTGACCCATCTGTCTTCCTTGAATTAAGGTACCTTTCCCTGGATGCCTTAGTTTGGACAATTTTATAAGCTTAGAACTGTAAACTTGTAACTTACTAAATTCCCTTTTCTAAAAGCTGTTTCAGTTCTGGTCTATCACATTCTGGCAGCTTGCAAACTAACACACTTGGTCTAAAAAGAAGTAGAACAGTTTCCACCCAAACCACGAATATGAACGTTTGAACAGAGAGATATAAGAAAATGAAAAGATTTTGACATTAGGAGACATTAAATTCTTTATACATAAAAAACTAATGTAAGACTATAAATATCCTTGATTACCAATTATTTAGTGCCTTCAGTGGTTTAGATCTTAAATCATGCTCTAAAATGATTATTTTAATCCTTAAAATAATTCTAAAAGTAGGGGAGAGAAAAGCAATGTTAAAGAGGAGTCTCTCTGATATTGGAGACTTAAGTTCTCTTTTTCTTGGTTAGTTTAGTCAATTTTGTTATTCTTTTTAAGGAATCAGCCTTTGATTTCACTGATATTCTCTCTTTCCAGTTTCACTGTTTGCTGCTCTATCTATATTATTTTCTTCTTCCTATTTATTCTGACTTTACTTTGTTCTTATTTTTCTAGTTTAAGGTGGTACCGTAAATCATTGATTTTTTCAATCATGCTTTAGAAAATTGCATTTTAATGTACAAGTTCTCATCTAAGCATAGTGTTTGCTGTATTCCACAATTTTGATATGCTACATTTGTGTTCATTCAGTTCAAATGATATTCTAATTATCCTTATGATTTTATCTTTGGCTCATAAATTATCTGGAAGGGTGTTGGGGTTTTCTTTGATATCTTATCATTAATGGTTTCTAACTGAATATCATTGTGGTTAGACAATATCTAACCACATATTTGATGTTTTATTGTTTATCAGTCAAGTTTACTGACTTTTAACTTGCATGTCATAAGATTCACCCATTTTTTTGGAGTACAAGTCTTGCTTTTTAGTAAATTTACTGAGTTTTAGAATATTTCTATCTTCAGGACAACTTCCTTACCCCAGTGACATCCCTTATGCCTGTTTAGAGTTAATTTCATTCCTGTTGCCTTCAGTTTCAGACAACAACTGATCTATTGTCACTGTAAATTATCCTTTTCTGTATAATTCATGTAAGTTGATTTCATACACCATTTGGTCTTTTGTGGCCAGTTTCTTTTACTTAGCATAATATTTTTGAGGTTCCTGTACCTTCTTTTTTTTTAGCATGTATCATTACTTCTTTCCTTGTATAACCAACTAATATTCATTTGTGTGGATATACCATATTTTGTTTACTCACCACTCGATACCTGATACAAATTTGGGTTGTTTCCAAGTGCTGCTATGAATATTTGCATGAAAAATATGGTTTATGTTTTCATCTTCATAGGTAGATACCTAGGAGTGAAACTGCTGAGTTGTATGGTAAATTTATGCTTACCAGTTTAGGAAATTGTTTTTCAAAATGCTTGTATCATTATATTTCCAACCAGCAATATAAAGGTTTTCATTATACTACATACACACCAACACTTATTGATACCTATATTTTGGCTTATAGACATTCTACTAGGCATGAAATGGCATCTTGTGGCCTTTCTCTAATGACTAATGATGTTGAGCATGTTTTCACAATCTTATTAGCCATTCATAAATTTTCTTTGATGAAACTTTTTAATCTATTCAAATCTTTTGTCCATTTTTTACATGGATTGTTTGTTGTCTTTTTTAGTTTTTTTGAAACACAAAAATTTCAGAATTTTGATAAAGTCCAATATATCAACTTTTCTCTTTTTTCTTTTATAGATTGTATTTTGGCATTGTACCTAACTCAAAGTTGTGTTTTTGGCATTGTACCTAACACGGGGTCTTGATGATTTTCTTCTAAAAAGTTTAGTTTTATGAAAGACACGGATACGCACATTCAAGTTACTCTATGAACACAAAACTGGATAAACCCAAATAGACCCACACTGTAGCATTTTATAATCAAACTATTGCATGTCAAAGATAAAAAGAGAATTCTGAAAGCCAAGAGAGAGAAAAAATATGTCACATACAAGGGAGCCTCAATAAGATTAGGTGATTTTTTTAAAATAAAAAACTATGGATGCGAAAAGGTGATGGAATAACATATTCTAACCCAGAATTCTACATCCTGCAAAACTATCCTTCAAAAATAAGGGAAACACGAAGACATTTCCAGATAATAAAAGGCAGAGGGAGTTCATCACCACTAGACTGGCCCTATAGGAATTCTACAGGTTGCAAAGAAAGGACAACAGGCAGTAGATTGAAGGCACATGAAAAATTAAAGATCTCTGGTGAGGGTAACAACATGGGTAAATATAAATGCCAGTACTATTGTATTTTTGGTGTACAACTCCACTTTTAAATTCTTATGGTATCTAAAAAGTGAATGCATAAAATGTAATGATTAATCAGTGGTTTGGGACTCATAATGTATAAACATGTAATGTGTGACAAGGATTACATACAGGGAGGGAACAGAGAGGTATAAGAACATAGCTTGCATATACTATTGAAGTTAAGTCAGTATCAAAGAAAATGAGATTGTTATAGATTTAGGATGTCAAATTTGAGATACATGGTAACTACAAAGAAAGTATCAGAGAATATGAAAGCTCACAGAGACAGAAATTAGAACAGAATTTAGAGTACAGGTTGCCCAGGAAGGCAGGGGCAATGGAGAATAAAGCAAAAGTAGCTGGAGAGTTTCTGTTTGAGCAGATGGGAAAATTTCAGAAATGGAAGGTTGGTAAAGGGACCACAATATTGTGAATGTGATTAATATCATTGAATGGTATGCTTGGGAGTGGCTGAGATGTGATAAAGTTCATGTTGTATATATGTTCTCACAATTTAAAAAATTAGACTATAATGAGCAAACTCTGAGAATTGAATTTGAGATCATAAGTTATCAAGGGATAGAAAGTAGACAGAGATTGGGCAATTGATGATTAAGGAGTACAGAATGTTCAATAAGGCTCATTGTAAAGGTTCCTTGAGTGTAAGCTCTTACAGCAGTCACATTTATTCCTGAGTTTTAACTGTTATTTCTCAGTTTTGAGATGCTGGGCTTTGTGCACAACCTTGGAACTCTGGATATCTGTGTGACACCTGAGACTCAGAGTTAGAGTTCTACAGCTCTGAAAGTCTGCACTTCTCCATACAGCCATTGTTAAAGAGGTTGAAAAAGAGATCAACTTCAATTAGAGATATGAATGAAGTGGGTCTGGTTAAAACTAAGGTAAATCAGAATACAGGGTAAAGGATGATACTATATGTATTTTAAAACTTCAACTTCTATTGAAGACCAATGGAAGAGACGCTTATTTGGTTCAAAATTTAAATTTTCTATAGTACAATATCTAATTTAACCTGTCTGGTCAGTTTTAAACAGCATAATTACATAGAACCTAGAATAGGGAATGAGATACTGTTATTCTGTACAGGTTAATGTAATACTCTGACACATTTCAGAGTATTTTGGGCAGAAAATTTAAAAAATATGTATTTGCAAAGTCCCCCTGAGCGACTGGGGGAAAATATGGAACTACTAAACTCCCACACCTGGGGAAGTCCTGATACTCTCTCAAGCATTAAGGACCCCCAATTTAATAATTGATCTTGATCTTGAGGCTTGGCCTTATGAAACACACTTCAGCAATGACGAAACTAAGCCTATTATAATTATGCCTAAGAGACACCCCCCGGGAATCTCTTTTGTGGATTGGATGTGACCTCTCTCTCTAAGCCAAGTCTGCAAATAAACTTACTACTGTCCCCACTACGTGCAACATGACTCCCAGGAGTATAAGTCTCCCTGGCAACACGGGATATGACTAGCAGGGATGAGCCTGTTCCTCACATCATGGGACTGACAATGCCTTCCAGACCAAAAAGGGGAAAATAAATGAAACAGAATAAAGTTTGAGTGGCTAACAAACTTCAAATAGAGTTGAGAGGTCATTTTGAAGGTTACTCTTATGCAAGCTTTACCCAGATATTGCAGACTACCACGGTATGCCAAGTCCCAACCAACAGTATTCTTGAAATCTCTGAAGGATACCCTGGACTCTGTCTAATACTCTATACAAATTTTAGTACCTTTATTTTTTCAGAAACTTAAGGCCTCTAAATTGTTCCTATGGCAGATAAGCCCTGAAACAAAGAGATATCAGTCTCCAACATTAACCAGTTTCATTCCTCTACCCCATAAAACTGACACCCCTGTCCAGCATGAACAAGTAAAAATGGTTATTGCCCAGACATCCCTGAAGATTGAAAGAATGATTAAATGAGAGGGAGGAGTTTTAACAGAGAAAATAGGATTCAACAAATGATTATGACTACTGACTCATTATATAGACATTTCTTTTTAGTTTCTAGTGTACTAGAATAGCCAGAAGGAGATATCTGAAATTGTTGACCTGTAATCCAGTAACCTTTATCTTTGACAAAAAAAAAAATAGTTCAGGAATATGGGGAAAAATACCCCTACATAAACTACGGACAAAGTTATAGTACTAACTTAATAATCTTTCATCAACTGTAATAAATTTGTTTTATTTACTACTGTTTTAAAAACAAGATTACAGAAAGTGCTATCATCAACTGTAACAAATCTTTCATACTAATGCAAGTGCTAGAGGTGAGGTGGTGGATGTGAATCCTCTATTTTATGCATGATTGTTCTGTAAACCCACAGGTTCTCTAATAAAAAGTTATTTTAATTAAAAAAAAATTAGAGACCATGACAATTAAATGCAATGCATGTTCCTGGACAGGATCTGGCAGGGGAGGAGAAAAGGCTCAAAGGGAAATTATTGGGACATATGAAAAAACTGGAATTTAGACTGTAAACCTTAAGTCAACGTTAAACTGCTTGAACTTTACATTTACCGGAGTTATGTAAGTGAATGTGCTCAGGAAATGTAAATGGCAAATATTAAGTGTCCAAAGAGTATAATGTATACAATCTACACTAAAGGGCTCAGAAAAATGAATTGATAAATAGAGAGGTAGCTAGATAGTTTCCGGATCCATTTTGAGTCAAATTTTGTGCATACGGTAAGGGATCAATTAATCTTTTTTGTATGTGGATATCCAATTGTCCCAACACTATTTATTGAAAAACTATCATTTTCCCATTGAACTGCACTGTCATTCTTGATGATAATTAGTTGGCCATAAATACAAGGATTTATTTCTGTACTCTCAATTTTTATTCTGTTGACTTATAAGTATATATTTATGCCAGTTCTGTAGTGTTTTGATAGCTGTAGGTCTATAGTAAGTTTTGAAATCATGAAATTTGGGTCTTTCAACTTTTTCTTTTTCATTGTTTTGGCTTCCGGGTACAATTATTTTCCATATGAATTTTATGATTAGCTTGTTGATTTCTGCAAAATAAAAAAATCTCTGCTGGAAGTCTGATAGGGAAGAACTGAATTTATATATCAATTTTGGGCAGAACTGCCATCTTAACAACACAGAATCTGCCAATCCATGAACCTGGAATGTCACTCCATTTACTTACATCTTTATAAACTTCCCTCTGTGATGTTTAAAAATTCTTAGAATAAGCTTTGATTTTGAAGCTTTTCAACTCATTAAGGTCCGTTTTATAGCCAAACATAGAGTTTTATCTTGAAGAATATAAATGTGGACTTGAAAATATGTATTCTGCAATTGTTGAATAAATGTTCTATGAATGTCAATTAGATCAAGGCAGTTAGTGTGTTGCTCAGAAATTCTAGGTCTTCATAGAGTTTTTGTTATCCATGCTATCAATTGTGGAGAGATATTCTTTAAAATTCCTATTGAGATTTTGGAATGTAACTATTATGTCTTCCTGATGAAATGTCACTTTCTTTAGTAATATGCCTTGTCTTGAAAACTATCTTCTGGTATTACAATAGTCACGCAAGCCTTCTTAGGCTTACTGTTTGCATGATATAGTTTTTTTTTTTCCCCTCCATCTATTCACTTTTAACTTATCTTTTATATATATATATTTTGTTGTGAATTAGATCATGTCCCCTAAATGGACATGTTCAGGTTCTATCCATGGTCATGTGGGTGTAGACTCATTTGTAAAAAGGATCTTCTCAGATCCTATTTGGATGAAGCCCAATTGAATCAGGGTAGCCTTAATCTGTTATCAGTGAGGTCCTTTTAAGCAAAGGAAAGTTGGACCCAGAAGCACCAGCCACAGGAGTATACAGAAAGAAACAGATTGCCATGTGACAGAGGTAGAAACTGATTGCTAGCAAGCCACCACCAAACACCCACAGACTTCGGAAAAGGCATGGCCTGCTGATAACTTTATTTGGGACTTCTAGCCTCCAAACTGTGAGGCAATAAATTCTTGTTATATAAGATAACACTTGTGGTATTTTGTTTTAGGCAACTCAAGACATATTTAATATTGCTTCTTGTAGCCAACACGTATTTTTTATATACTTTCTCAATCTCTGCCTTTTAATTAAAGTGTTTAGATGACACCATTTAAACTAATTATTGATATGGCTGGATGTAGGTCTAATATTTTCTGTTCTCCAATTCCTGTTCTCTTTAAGATTATTTCAATATTTTTTTATTGGCCTTTTGGCTACATCTCTGTATTTTTTTTAAGTGGTTGCTTTAGGGATTGCATTACACATACCTAATTGTTCACAGTTACTCTAAGCTAATACAGTATCACTTCATATAGGTCTCTTTACTACTTACCCTGCTGACCTTCATTATAAGTTATAGATGTATATTTCCATATGTTGAAAGCCTTACCAGATAATGTTATTTTTATTTTGAGCGATTAGAATTTTAAGAAATTTAGGAGGTAAAAAAAGTGGTCTTTTATATTAAGCAGCTAATTACCATTTATTTTGCTCTTCTTTCATTTCTGAAGACTCTGGCTTCCTTCTGATAACATTTTCCATCAGCCTGAAGAATTTCCTTTAGCATATATTATAGAGAAAGTCTGCTAGTCTTGAATTCTTTTTTATCTGTAAAGTCTTTCTTTTACTGTCACCCCCCAAAATATTTTCACTGGTTATAGAATTCTGGGTTAACAGCTCTTTTCTTTCAAAGATGTTGTTCCACTGCATTCTTCTCATTATGGATTCTGATGAGAAGTTTCCATTAATTTGATTTCTTATTCTCCTGTATATAATGTGTCATTTTCTCTAATAGCTTTCAAGAGTTTTTCTTCATCTTTGGTTTTTAGCAGTTTATGATGCCTGTAGGTATGGTTTTCTTTGAGTTTATCGAGTCTGTATTTGAAGAACTTCTTATATCTGTAAATCTATACTTTCACCAAATTTGGGAAATTTCAACCATCACTTCTTCAAATATATATTTCTGCATCAATCTTTCCCTTCTTCTAGTGGAACTTCAACTATATGTCTATTATACCTCTTGATATTGTCCGACAGGCCCCTCAGGCTCTGTTCATTTTTACAAGTCTTTTCTGAGTTCTTCTGACTAGATAATTTTTATTGACCAATCTTCAAGTTTGCTGTCTCTTCCTTCTGTCATAACTATTCTGCCACTGAGTCCATCCAACGAATTTATTTTTAGTATTATAGTTTTGAATCCTAAAATTTCAATTTGGTTGTTTTTATTTTTTTAAATGGTTTCTGTTTCTTGCTGAGAAATCCTTTCTTTCCATTCATTTCAAATGTATTTTCCTTTACTTCAGGGAGTGCAGTTATAATAGCTGCTTTAAAATTTCTGTCTGATAACTCTAACAACAGGGTCATCTCAGAGTTGGCATTTATTGACTGTCTTTTCCCCTGAGAGCTGGTCATATATTCTGATTCTTTAGTAAGTAATCCTGGATCTTATTTGGGACACTGTGAATGTTATGTTGTGTAGACTGTGGGTAACTGTTATAAACCTTTGGAGCACTTTGATGCATTTGTTTTGGCAGACAATCATCCTGGCTATGTCAAAATTGTAATTTTTGTTTCACTTTTTGCAGGCAGCAGTTCAGTTACCTTAGATTGTGTTCTAGTTTGCTAGCTGCTGGAATGCAATATGCCAGAAACAGAATAGCTTTTACAAAGGGGAATTTAATCAGGTGCTAGTTTACAGTTCTAAGGCCGAGAAAATGTCCCAATTATAACAAGTCTATAGAAATGTCCAATCAAAGGCATCCAGGGAAAGATACCTTGGTTCAACAAGGCTGATGAAGTTCAGAGTTTCTCTCTCAAGTGAGAAGATGCATGGCGAACACAGTTACAGTTTCTCTCTTATCTGGAAAGGCACATAATTAACACAGTCAGGGTTCCTCTCTCATCTGGAAGGGCATGTGGTGGACAGGACACCATCTGCTAGCTTCTTCTCCTGGCTTCCTGTTTCATGAAGCTTCTGGGGAGACATTTTCCTGCTTCGTCTCCAAAGGTCACTGGCTGGTGGACTCTGCTTCTTGTGGCTATGTCATTCTGCTCTGCTCTCTCTGAATCTCCTATTCTCTAAAATGTTTCTTCTTTTATAGGACTCCAGAAACTTCTCAAGACCCACCCAAATGGGTGGAGACATGTCATCACCTAATCCAGTTTAATAACCACTCGATTAAAAATCACATCTCCAGGGAGATGATCTAATTAAAGTTTCAAACATACAATACTGAATAGGGATTAGAAGTGGCTGCCTTTACAAAATGGGATTAGGATTAAAACATGGTTTTTCTAGGGTACATACATCATTTAAAACCAACACAGATGGTTTAGTTAGGTCAGTTCTCTAAGCCTTTTCTGTACTGGTTTGGGTCTATCCCAGGTATAACTAGCTCAAAGGTTAGGCTGAGTCTTGTGTAGGCTCATATACAGAATTAAGGAATCCCTTTTCTATGGCTCTCTCTTTTCTAGAATTCCTCTCAAACTCTCCAATTCATAGAAGACCACTTCCATGGTTCATCTGTCCAAGAAACATGGGGTTTCTCCTGGGTTGCCATGCCATGCTGTGACTAAGATCAGCCCTTTGAACAATGTTGCATTCTAAAAGAAAATGAGAATTCACCTTGGTATGCAAAGTCTTGACCCCTCCCCACAATCTGCTTGCTTTTTCTTTTTAAGAATCCCTAGACAGCTTTTTTTTTTTTTTTTCTTTTTGGCCTGGAGTTTTTAATTGTCATTCCTGGGAGAGATGGCCTGTAGTGGCCTTATCTCAGAACAGTGGGGTCAGAACTCTCACCCTAGTTTTTATCCATTTATCATATTATTTAGGTTCATTATTTCCTTACTGATCCTGTCTAGTTGTTTTAACTATTGAAAAGAGTGGTGTATTGACGTCTTCCACTATCAATGTTTAAACGTCTGTTGCTCCCTTCCATATATACATATATATATATATATATTTTTTTTTTTACATGGGCAGGCACCAGGAAACGAACCCGGGTCTTTGGCATGGCAGGCAGGAACTCTGCCACTGAGCCACTGAGCCACTGTGGCCAGCCCACTCCCTTCAGTTTTGCTAGTGCTTGCCTCATGTATTTTGGAGCATCTTGATTGGGTGCATAAACATTTATGATTGTTATTTCTTCTTGGTGAATTATCCCTTTTATTAATCCATAGTGTCCTTCCTTGTTCTCTTAGAACGCCTTTGCATTTAAAGTCTATTTTACATGATATTAGTACAGCTACTCCCGCCATTTTTTCTATTATTTCTTGCATGGAATATCTTTTTCCATCCATTCACTTTTTTTTTTTTTTTTTTTTGCAAGGGGCAGCACTGGGAATCGAACCTGGGTTTCTGGCATGGCAGGCAAGAACTCTGCCTGCTGAGCCACTGTGGCTTGCCCCACCCATTCACTTTAAAAAAAAAAATTTGCAAGTTTTTTTAACATTTTTTATCACAAAATATAACATATATACAAAAAAGCAATATATTTCAAAGTATGTTGTAGCAAGTAAGTCACATGCTAGATCTTTTTTTTTTTAATCCATTCTGCCAATATGTGTCTTTTAATTGGGAAGTTTAATCCATTAACATTCAATGTTATTATTGTAAAAGCTGTCCTTACTTCAACCATTTTATCCCTTGGCCTTTATTTGTCAGATATAGTATTTCCCTTTATTTTTATCTTTTTAGTTACTCTTATTAATAATCATCATTTCTATACTCTCCTCCAAGTCTTTCTCTCCTTTCTTTTTTTCTTTTCAGCCAACAGAACTCCCTTCAGTTTTCTTGCAAAAACAACAAAACAAATTTCTTGTTAACAAACTCTCTCAGCATTTGCTTATCTGTGAAAGTTTCAAACTCTTCCTCACTTTTGATGGCAGCTTTGCTGGATAAAGAATTCTTGGCTGGAAATTCTTCTCTTTCACAATCTCAATTGTACCACTGCCTTCTCACCTCCATGGTGCCCGATGAGTAGGCAGTGCTTAGAGTAGGCAGTGCTTAGTCTTATGTAGCTTCCCTTTTTTGTGGTTGTTCTAGTTTGCTAGCTGCTGGAATGCAATATACCAGAAATGGAATGGCTTTTAAAAAGGGGAATTTAATAAGTTGCTAGTTTATAGTCCTCAGGCCGTAAAAATGTCCCAATTAGAACAAGTCAATAGAAATGTCCAATCAAAGGTATCCAGAGAAAGATACCTTGGTTCGAGAAGGCCGATGAAGTTCAGGGTTTCTCTCTCATCTGGAAAGGCACATGGTGAACACGGTCAGTTTCTCTCTTGGCTGGAAGGGCATATGGCGAGCACGGGGTCATCTAGCTTTCTCTCCTGGCTTTCTGTTTCATGAAGCTCCCCAAGAGGCATTTTCCTTCTTCATCTCCAAAGGTCGCTGGCTGTGGACTCTGCTTCGTGGTGCTACAGCATTTTCTGCTCTCTCCAAATCTCCTTCATTCTCCAAAATGTTTCCTCTTTTATAGGACTCCAAAAACTTATCAAAACCCACCTGAATGGGTGGAGACATGTTGTCACCTAATCCAGCTTAACAGCCACTTCTGATTACATCACATCTCCAGGGAGATGATCTGATTACAGTTTCAAACATACTGTATTGAATAGGGATTGTTCTGCCTTTATGAAATGGGATTTAGATTAAAACATGGCTTTTCTAGGGGACATACATCCTTTCAAACCAGCACAATGGTGAACCACATTTCTTTTGCTGCTCTCAGGACTCTTCTCTTCAGCATTTGACAGCCTGATTAGTATGTACTCCAGCGGATCTATTTGAATTAATTCTAACTGGAGTTCAATGGGCTTCTTTGATTTGCATAGTTATGTCTTTTTTTACAAGGGTTGGGAAGTTTCCTACAATTGTTTTCTCAGATAATCTTCCTAGCCCTTTACTCCTCTCTTTACTCCTTTCGAGACACAATGATTCTTATATTTGTGCACTTTGTGTTATACACCACTTCCCTGAGATTCAATTCAAATTTTCCATCTTTCACCATTTGCTCTTTTGTGTGTTCAAATTCAGCTGCTCTGCCCTTTAGTTTGCTTATTCTTTTCTTTGCTTCTTCAAATCTGCTGCTGTGTCTTCTCCAATATATTTTCAATTTGATCTACAGTATCCCTTATTTTTATAAGATCTGCTATTTTTCTACTCTTTTAAAATCATCTTTATGCTCTCCAAGTATCTTCTTGATATCCTTTATTTCCTTGGCCAACTCACTAAAGTTACTTTGGAGATTTGATTGAACATCTTTGATCAGTTGTTTCAAATTTTGTGTCTTGTCTGGCTTTTTAATTTGATCATTTGGCTTGGCCATATCTTCTTGTGTCTTCACATGGTGTGTGATATTTTGCTGGTTTCTTGGCATCTGATTACCTTGATAAGGACATTTTGAAAGATAATTTCCCTCACTCGTCTAATATTTTGTTTTAGCTTGGACTTGAGTTGAAAGTCTCTTTTGGCACTTGGTTGGTTAGTAATTTCCAGGCAAACCAAGGCCAGGGCCCACCTCAGGGGGTGCAGCCCTCTTCAGAAGTCTGTTGGGGAGATTGGGCAAAAAGCACCAGACTGCACTTTCCCACAACGCAGCCTCTCCTTGAGTGGGGCAGCCTGCTGGGCAGGGTCCAGACCAGGTGAAAATCCAGTCAAGGCCATTAAGCCCCAGGTATGCTGGAAGTCACTGGCTCCAGGGTAGGTAATGGGCACCATGCACCACAGCGAAGACTCCAGCTTATGGGTCTGGTGATTCTCAGACTCTGTGTGGAAAGACTCTGGGCTGTGGGACTGAGGCTCAACTTTATTTCAGCCAGCAGCCAGCTCAGGAGTGCTCTGCTTTTCACTGGCCAGCAAGACAGCCTTGGGGGTGGGGGAAGGTCACCTGACATTGCAATCCAACCTCCTTGCCCCTATCTCTCTCCTCATGAGTGTAGTAAGCACCCTGTATAGCTAGAAGCAGATCCAGAATCTCCCTCTCATCGGTCAATTGTCCTATCAGTTCTGCTCTACGTCCCCCTCTCTGCCTGAGGGGATGACTTCCCAGACTCCTCCAAGTCCAGGCACCTGCAGCGGCCTGCCTCAGGGATGGGGGTAGGCACTGGGCACCACAGCAGGGTCTCTACTGGATCCTGGGTTTCTGCATAGGAATGCTAGGCTGCAGGACTGAGAAGAATGCTTCCCATACCTCTCCGAAGCAGGGGTGTGCCACTTTTTGGCTGCCTGATCCAGCTGTTGCACTGAGTGGATCTTATGGGTGTTTGCATTTGAGTACACTCACCCCAATTTCTTAGTAAAAGCTTCTTTGCATTTCCATCTAGGTCTTCTTAATATATTGCAGAGGTCTTTCTCTGGTTATTAAGACTCAAACTTCTGCTTCAGTCACTTACTGCTTGTTCTCTAGTTGTTTTAAGGTAGAGGACTGAGTTCTGCTTATCCTATTCTACTATCTTCCTGGAAGCCCCTCACCTTAGTTTGTTTTTTTTTGCATGGGCAGGCACCTGGGATTGAACCTGGGCCTCCGGCATGGCAGGAGAGAATTCTGCCACTGAGCCATTGTTGCACTGCCCTCAGCTTAGTTTTTGAAGAATACTTTTGCTGGGTATAGAATAATAGGTTGACTGTCATTTTCTTGCAGAACTTTAATGATGTCTTTCCAGGGTCTTCTGGCATGCATAGTTTTCTACTGAGAAGTTGATTGTCAGTATTATATTTTGCACCTGTATTAGTTAGGGTTCTCTAGAGAAACAGAATCAACAGGGAACACTTGCAAATATAAAATTTATAAAACTGTCTCAAGTGACCACAGGAACTCAGAGTCCAAAATCTGCAGGGCAGGCTGTGAAGCCAACAATTCAGATGGAGGGTCTGGACGAACTCCACAGGACAGGCTCACCAGCTGAAACAGAAAGAGCCTGTCTCTTCTGAATCCTCCTTAAAAGGCTTCCAGTGATCAGATTAAGCATTACTCATTGCGGAAGACACTCCCCTTTGGCTGATTACAAATGTAATCAGCTGTGGATGTAGCAGACATGCTCATGATATAATTCTATGAAATGTCCTCATCGCAACAGACAGGCCAGCACTTGCCCAACCAGACAAACAGGTACCACTCCTTGGCCAAGTTGACATATGAACCTAACCATGACAGCTCCTCTGAAGATAAAGTTTCTTAGGCTTCTTTTAAAATTCTCTCTGTCACTCATTACCATCTATTTTACTATTAGGTGCCAAAGTGCATGTGTGTCTTTTGTATTTATTCTACTTGAAATTTGTGGAACTTCTTAAATCTATGAGCTGACATCTTTAATTACTTTGGGAAAATTTTGGTGATTATCTTTTCAAATATTCCCTCTATTCCAGTCTCTTTCTTCTGGAACTCAATTTCATGAATGTTTGACATTTTCACCTAATCCTATACTCATTTTCTGTATTTTCATTTTTTTTCTCTCTGTACTTTTTGGATATTTTTCTATTGACTTCCCTTCTAGTTTATTAACCTTTCTTTTATGGTATTTTCTTTGCTATTGACTCTGACTACTGCATTCTTTATTTCATATATTTTTCAGTTATAGAATTTCTATTTGATTCTTTTGAATAAATTCCAATTATCCGGAGAAATGTTCCACTTTGGTAGATATTTTCTACATCTCTTCCTCTATTTTCTTGATCATATTATAGTTATAATATTATATAGTTCCTTGGTAATTCAAATTCTGGATCACCTCTGGGTTTGTTTCTCTTTTTTTTGGCTTGATTTTTGTCTACTGGCATAGCTATTTTTGATTGAATGGCAGATACTGCATATGAAAAACTATAAGAGACTCCATATGATTAAAAAATATATTTTTACTGACACATATTTGCACATATACAGTCCGTACATGTACAATTAATGGCTCACAATCTCATCACATAGTTGTGTATTCATCTCCATGATCATCTTTTAGAACATTTGCACCATTTAATGTTTTACCACTCCAGAAATATTTCCCTCTTTCTTGTGCTAGATGTGAGAGGCAGATTATTTTAATCTAATCACAGATGGAACTGAGTCAAGCCTGAGCTTTAGTTCTGGTCACACTCACTCTACCTCTGGTTTGCCAGTGGTCCTAAGACATAACCCTGCAGGACTTCAACTGAGAGCCTGGTGGGTGTGTTCACCAAATCTCTCCATAGCAGGTCATGAACCCTAGAAGCTATGTTCCCAGCATCAGGAAATTCCTGAAAACTATATTTTTCAGAGACTTTCTACTTACCTTATTAGACTTCTGTCTCATACAGCATCAGTATTTGGAAAACGTCTCAAAGGAGAAACCTTCTGTGTATTTGAAGCCTCTCAGGTCTCCAATTCTGCCTCTGCAGCTCCACAAAACCTCAAAAGCTCTGCTAATCCCATGTCCCCACCACCCTGTAGTTCTCTGATAAGCCAAAGCCTGGATTTGCAGCCTCTTGCTTTGCGCTTAAAATTAGAAAATGCCTTCAAGAAAAAAGTGACTGAAGAACTACAGCTCACTTCTGCAATTCTCTCCTCTCTTACTCCTCAACTTCCTGGTTACTTTAGCAGTTATGATCTTATACAGCTGTTTTCTATATTTTATCTAGTTTTTTGCTCTTGGTAGATATATGGGTCCTTTATAAGCTACTCCATCCTAAGCAGGAAGAGAGATCCTATGCTTGGTCAGTAATTTTTAAGGCCATGATGGACACTGAATCTGGAAAAAAAAATCTGAATTTTGAAGGGAATAAGGATGCTCAGTAAACACTTTCACATACCATTAATTCTTACTTCAGTTACATATCATTTTCTTTCAAAACTGAAGTATAAACACAACTTTAGTAAACTTTCTTCCCTTTTGAAGTTATTCTTCCAGTTCAAATACTGACATTTATAGATCTTACAAATCCTAAGAATCCTTTTTATAAAACTGTGTTTAAACAGCCTGGTTAAAACAGATATCATTGCAAATAAGGGACTTTTATGGGGAAGATGAAAGGAAAAGTAGTAGCAGCAAATACCAATAACACTTACCTTGGATGATGCAGTATACATGGTAAATCTTGAATACCATTTGCTTGCTTTCTCTGCAACCCCTTTTCCTGCAGTGAACATACTGTTCCTTAGAACATCTAGTTTAGGTGCTAGTAGTGCATCTAAATTAAAGGAAGGTGATGAATAGTTTAATGTATCTTGAGATTCTTCCCTAAATGGGCAGGTGGGTGAGAAGGCTGGAGAAGACCAGAGTCTATCCCTTGGTCTGTCTTCACTTTTTGTATAACTTTTAGATTTGGTAAGTCTCACTGGCCTAGGAGAATTAGGGGGAAGACTAGATCTTCTGCATTTCTTGACCAATGCTGGACTTTTCTTATTGGTTAATTTATCATCGCATGTCCGCTGTAAGTCAATGCTTGGTGTACGACTTGTCAAAGGACTGCTCATGTTATTCATATACATCACAATTTCTTCAGCTAAATCACGCCTAGCAGAGGGTGTTGAAACACTTTTGTTATCATCTTCATCTTCCTCCTCCTCTTCTTTTTGTTGTTGTTCAGTCTCAGCAACCAAAAGAGAGAGGGGATCAAATCCTGTTGCAACATCAGTTTTTTCAAAAGGTTTTACTGAGAAGCTGCTGTTCACCTGTTGAATCCTTTTGGAATTTTGTGTAGCAACATATCCTGCTTTTGACTCATCTGTTTCATTGTTTAAGTCTTCTAAGTCGAAAATAACAAGAGAATCCACTTTTTCTGCCAAACAGTTAGAACCATCAAAAGGTGTGTCATCATCACTAAATTCCTTTTCTAGACTGTCTCTTTTTGTTCTTAAAGGTGGTTCTCCAACATCAAGACTATTTGGCCTTGTGCTTTTTGAGATAACACTTGAAAGAATTTTCGCATCAGCTCCTAATTTTTCAACTATCTCTCCAGGGTCTGCTTCCTGGTTAATTCTGTTGAGCATAAATCCCATCAGTACCCCTCCATTAAGATTAGGGTTTCTATTTCCCCAGGCCATTTGCTGTTGCAAATTCGGTTCACTGTCACTTTTATGCCTTTTTCTGAAGTATCTACTTGGAATATTTCCTGTCTTATTTGTATCTTCAAAAGATGACATTAACAACAGCTCAGGTGTGCGTTCTGAAAAACAGACAATGTTTTTAGCTATGAAAAATGAAATGAGCAATATCAGTCATTTCAAACATTTTAAGTACTAGTAATGAAAGTGATGACAGTAATCACTCATTGAGTGCCTACAATTTGTCAGACAATATAGTAGGCACTTTACTGACACCATCTACTGCAAATGTTCCAACTTCGCTATGGGTTAAGAAAAGATGACACTCAAAGAGATTACCTATCTTGCCCAAATTTTCTGGTCTTTAAGTATTATACCTGGAATTCAAATCCAGGTTTGACTAACTATAAAGAGTATGCTCCTAGACATTTAGGCTATTCAGATTTTTCAAAAGCTATAAATTAAGGTTAGTATTTATTTTTGCTGTATTTACAATAATAAATTTACATCAATTCCACTAAATTGATTAAATGCTAGTTGTTATATAACTGTGACTGTGATAGAAGACTTTGAGATTCTCAGTGTTCTGTCTATTAAAATGAAAAAAACAAAAAACAAACCTAACAAAAAAGGCAGCTATGATAACTTTATCCATAAATAAAAATAATTTTTAAAACTTCAAATCCTTATTACTACAGATGTAGCTATATAACTTTATCTCTAAGCACTAGAAATACAAAGAAATACAAAGAAGCTCTTGCATGAACTACTTCAAAGGTTTGGCACTTGTACAAAGAGTTAATAATAGAGGGGTATATGGGAAAAACTACCTATTGCATGCTATGGACTATATTTAACAGGAATACCTCATTAACAACACAACACTACAGGTAAGTTTGGGGATAAGAGTAAAGAGGAGTTTGGGTTTTCTCTTTGGTGTGGGTGTGTCTGTTATTTTTCTCTTTGGAGCAATGAGAATTGTCTGAAATTTGAGAGTGATGATGACTGTACAATTAAGTGAGGATATTGTGAGACAGTGATATATTGGATAGAATATATGCTATGTGCATATATCACAACAAAATCTGCAGATTCAAAATAAATAATAAACAAATAAATAAATAAATTCAAGGGCTAGAGAAAACATAGAGAGGAAGGTATATATATTCAGGGTTGGTAGGATAGCACAATGGTACAGTCCCTCCAGAGAGCAATGCAGCAGATCCACAGGAGGCTAGATATAGGGTCGCCAGATGATTAGTCAATTCTGTTGCTAGGAGTATACTTGGAAGAACTGAAAACAGGGATTCAAACAGACATTTGCACACCAATGTTTAAGGTGACATTATTCATCATAGCTAATGACACAAGTGGCCGAAGGGTACATCGACTGAGAAGCAGAAGGGCGAACTGTGGTGTACACATGAGATGGAATACTGTGCAACTACAGAAAGGAATAAAGTCATGAGGACTGCAATGAGATGAATGAACCAGGAGGACATTATGTTAAGCAAAAAAAGCCAGAAACAAAAGGACAAATATTGCATGGTCTCATTCAGAAAATATTTGTAAGAAAATAGGCCTAGACTGTAAGCTCTTACAGCAGTCACATTTATTCCTGAGTTTCAAGTATTATTTCTAAATTCTGAGATGCTGTGCTCAATTTGTATAACCTGCTATTTCACTGGAACTTTGGGTACCTGTGTGACAACTAAGACTCAGAGTTCTGCTGCTCTCTTTCAATATCTGAGCAATGACCATTCTAACTTCTTCATGTTGAAAAGGGGTATGGATATTATGGGGTAAGCAGTTGCAATTGCTTGATGTTCCTGGAAAGACTGGTACCTCTGGGTTTCAGGGTTTATTTGGCATAAGAACAGTCTGGAGGTTTTGGGTTTCTGAAAAATAAACTTAGGAAATGAAACTTTTATTGAGTCTCAGATAGAGCCCTGGGTGGTCTTTCAGGACAGTTTTTGGGGCTTGGCCTACCATGGCAATTTGCAATATCCAGCTGAAGCTTGCATAAGAGCAATCTTCAGAAAAGTCTCTCGACATTTTCTGAAATCTCTTAGCCATTGAAACTTTATTTTATTACATTTCTTTTACCCCTTTTGGTCAAGAAGGCATTGGCAATCTCATGATGCCAGGGCCAGGCTCGTAATGTTTCTGAAAATATTTAAGGCAAATTCTTAAAATCCAAAGATAACACTCTAGAATTGTATTCAAATAGGTGTGCAGGGGGCTCCTCAGCAAAGTCATCACTATTCTTTGGCCTGATGACAAATAAACCTGGTTTTCAGACTCTGCCAGGGGTTGACACACTATGTTCCCAAACCAAATACGGTCTGAAGCCTGTTTCTATACAGCTTCAAATGGTTTTTATATTTTTAAAGGGCTGTAAAAATCACAAATATACACCCAAGATTATATGACAGAGACTGTATGTGGTCTGCAAAGCTTAAATATTTACTATGTAGCCTTTTGTAGAAAAAATCTGCCTGATACAGGACCACACTAAATGGTCCATACTAAATTCCACCAGACTAGGCTGGAATCTGTTACTGAACTTAGCTAATTGAGCTCGCCAAGAAAGTAGAAGATCAAATTACAATGGTCAGTATTTATATGGGTCGTTACTCTATGATGTCAAATTACATCAGAAACAAACGTGATGATTTCAAAGTAGATGTGCTTCCAAATACCAATTACAGGGTAATTTATCCCTGATCTGGCCCAGGTATTGAGTAACTTCATTAATATAAAAATAAAATATGACCTGAAACTCAGCCAAGGAGGCAGTCTGAGGTGGGCTGCCAAAAGAAAGTATAAAACAAGAAATAAAGTCTTACTAAGATACCTTTAGGAGAGGATAAATATGAATATTCTAGCACTTAACTGCTTTTCTCTTAACTTTGCCATTGATTTTTTTTCGTTTTGATGAGTGCTGCTTTTTATACCAGGCTATCAAATGTTACAGTTCTTTAAAATTAGATTTGTCCACTAAGATTTGATCCTTAAAATTATAACCTTAGTGTATAAGAGGTATTCAATTTTTCTTATATACCAAAAAAATTGAATATATCAAAGGGATAACGGTTAGAAGGTATATGACAATAGTATTCTGACCCACAATCTCCGCAGCAATCAGACGAGGAAGCCAAGTCACAACTCTGCAGCAACAGGCCCAGGACAGTCAGAATTTATCAGTGATGGCCAGCTTTCCTATTTTTTGCCCCTATATATTTTTAAAATTTATTTATTAATTAAAAAAAATCTAACAAACTAAATAAAACATCAACATATATAATCAGTAATTCACAATATCATCACTTAGTTGCATATTCATCATTTCTTAGAACATTTGCATCAATTCAGAAAAAGAAATAAAAAGACAATAGAAAAAGAAATAAAACGAAAACAAAAAAGATTATACCTACCATACCCCTTACCCCTCGCTTTCATTGATCACTAGCATTTTGAACTAAATTTATTTTAGCATTTGTTCCCCCTATTATTTATTTTTATTCCATATGTTCTACTTGTTTGTTGACAAGGTAGATAAAAGGAGCATCACACACAAGGTTTTCACAATCACACAGTCACATTGTGAAACCTCTATCATTATTCAATCATCCTCAAGAAACATGGCTACTGGAACACTGCTCTACATTTTCAGGCAGTTCCCTCCAGCCTCTCCACTACATCTTGAATAACAAGGTAATATCTACTTAATGTGTAAGAATAATCTACAGGATAACCTCTCAACTCTGTTTGGAATCTCTCAGCCATTGACACTTTGTCTCATTTCACTCTTCCCCCTTTTGGTCGAGAAGGTTTTCTCCATCCCTTGCTGCTAAGTCTCAGCTCATTCTAGGATTTTTCTCAATCCCTTGATGCTGAGTCTCAGCTCATTCCAAGATCTCTGTCCCATGTTGCCAGGAAGGTCCACACCCCTGGGAGTCATGTCCCACGTAGACAGGGGGAGGGTGGTGAGATTGCTTGTTGTGTTGGCTGGAGAGAGAGGCCACATCTGAGCAACAAAAGAGGCTCTCTTGGGGGTGACTCTTAGGCCTAAATTTTAAGTAGACTTGACCTATCCTTTGTGGGGTTAAGTTTCATATGAACAAACTCCAAGACTGGGGGCTCAACCTATAGCTTTGGTTGTCCACACTGCTTGTGAGAATATCAAGAATTCAACTTGGGGCAGTTGAATTTCTCCCCGTTCTCACCATTCCCCAAAGGGGGCTTTGCAAATACTTGTCCACTCACTGATCAAATCACTCTGGGATTCATCGGGGCATCACTCTGGACAAATCAACAAAATCTCATGTCCTACCTGAGATTCCAAGTACTTATGGTGTTCAATTTTTGCCCCTATTTTAAAGAAAAAATTTCACATGTTCTGCAATCACATTAATGTTAAGAAGTAAACTGAAGACACTCAGTGAGAGTTTTAACATAATAACGTATTTGATGTTTATACTGTTAAGAGTTTTACATGCATTCAAAGTAAAGGTTTCTATGTATGTTTTTATTTTTTGTTCCTTGCAATGATTTCATGTTTTATAATTTTCTAGGAATTATTATATTTATATTTTTGTGTTCTTTACTGATAATAGTAATCAGCGATTACTATTACTGGTTAGTGTCAGACAGCCATGTTGAGCAACAGGAAGATAGTTGCTTCATATTTCTACTGCTCCAAACACTGATAAAGGTTACCGCACGGTCATTATGCTTAATTGCTTCATAATATCAGTCACTAACTTTGCAACTTTCCTTTAAGTGACCATATGACTAATGAAGTCATACCCCTGTAAATAAGACAAAAAGACTGTTTCATTAGGATATTAGATGATCCAAAGAACACAACTATAAATATCTTAGATGATACCATGTGTGTGTGTGCATGTTTATCTTTATATATTGGTTTGTATGTGTTGGGGAAATATGAAAAATCCATTCTATTAATTCCCTTCAGTAACCCCATGATATCAAGATAGAAGTAAAAGAGTCTTATTTCCAAGAGAAGAAATATTAATTATATATTTATAGCTGGTGGACTCTAGCAGTCTGTGATTATCAAAACAAAGCAAAAATTGGAGAAAAAGGTACTGGGTAGGTTGGCCTACCCTGAGAGGTCAGAGAGATCATCTTGGGGAAGGGAAGATAAACTACCAGGGCTCCCTTTGGGGCTGGCTTGTGGGTGGTACAGAAGAATACTTCTGAGTGCAGACTGCATGGCATCACTCAAAGATTCTTTAAGACCTAAGGCCAGAAGAATGGAATTTATGTTCTTTAATACAGAATCTTATAAAAATCTGAAAAAGCCAAGTTTCTCCATGTGGGTAAAAGCAGCAGTGAGAGAGTTAATAAGAACAGGGGAGGTGTAGGCAGCACAGGTGGCAGAAGTGACTGGTTTGAGAGAATTATAAAAGACACAGGGGAGAGAATGAATAAACTAAGACTCTTTCAGGAGGAAGAAGGATACCTGAATACCTTGAAGTCCTGGTGTTCTTACTGGATGATAACTTGGGGTCAAAAATGTACTGAAATTATTACACCTTTTCTTAAATATCTTTCTCTTCATGCTTTCTCCTCTCCACTTCCTTACCCCACCCCCACCCCCACACACAGTTTTGATTGCTGTAGCTTGGGAAATCAAAGGTTAAAATAGTTAATATTGCCGTTCTTACAATTTTTCAGATCAGACATTACAATTTCCTACTATAAACTGTCAATTTCAAAACTAGTGCAACTCTTCCTGCTACTGAGGTTGATACCAATCCTTGGACTTTTAAAGAACGGTGCTGATTTGCGTCTTCAATTGAAATGTTGAAAAGAAATTGTAGCACTGGGCAGCTATGTCTTATTCCTAAATTTAAAGAGAATTCACTTAACATTCATTACATATGTTTGCTGAATATGTATTTTTCACTATGAAGATTTTCTGCTTCCCTATTAACCTGCGAGTCTCTGCTAAATGCAAATGATGATGGCTGACTTTTGCTATTACAAGCTCTGAATAAACAGGCTGTTCTAATCTAGATGTTTTCTGCTTATGTCTACAACACTCTAGTGGTGCAACTTAAAGCTGGTTCCAGTCTGGCAACTATTATTACAGGTCCATAAGGGGCTTACACCAGAATGTAAAGCAACGGTGTTACACTGCTTAGTTCAGCTAACATTATTTTCATATTAAGATTTTCTAGATGAAGGAAGCAGTGTATTAACATCATATACATCCATGGCTTCAATTACCACCTATGCTAATGACTCAAATTTTATATCTGTAGTCAAGGCTTCTTCTCTAAACTATGCACTTATCTATTCAACTATATTTCTCTGTAAAAGTCCCAGAGCATCTCAAACTCACTGTGTTCAAAATCAAAATTATGATCTTGCTCTCACCACTACCACTTCTCTAATATTCAATATTCTATATTCTCCACATGATGCCACTATCCATTCATCCATTAAGTAAGTAACAAATCTGCCCCCCTCCATTTTTGTCATTTCCTATATCCAATCCAAAACAGGTCTGTTGAGCTTATTGCCTCTCTCAAATTTATCACATTTTTTGGTTTCTACCACTACCAAATCTAATACAAGCCACCATCCCAGTAGCCATCTGACCTTCCACAGCTACTCTAATTTCCCACATCCAAGAAAATTCATTCTCTATTGTACAGACTGGTTTTAATGTAAATCTGAGGGTACTGCTGTACTACCTAAAACCTTTCAATAGCTTTTCATTTCTCTCAAGGTAAGAGCCAAGTTCTAAACACAGGTCACAAAGTTATAGGTTTAGGAGCTACATAGTCAAGCCTCTTAAGTCTCTCTCCAGCTTTCTCTCATACTACTGCAAGCCTCTAATACAGAGGATGCAAACTATTTAACTTCCTTGAACCAGGTGGCTCCATGACATAATTCTAACTAATGATATTAAGGCAGAAAATTCTGAATGCTTCTGGAAAAACTGCTTTCCTGATAAAGAGAGACAGATATGGCTGGTGCTGACCATTCTCATTCTTTCTGCCTTAAATGGATAGTTGATGTTTAGAGTTGTCAGTGGACATACAATAATCATGAAGGTTAGGGTAAAAAATACTGGGAGGAAAGCCCCTGAACCACCATCTTGTGCATCTGCTTACCTTTGAACTTCTTATGTGAGAAAAATAAACCTCTACTTATTTAAGTCACTGTTTATCATAATTTCTGAGACATAAAGTTGAAAGCATTCCTTTGAACACAATGATCCCTTCCTACCACACGGCTCTTTATATACACTTCCTCTTCTTGGAATGCTCCCTTTCAACTCCTTCTTCCCAACCCCTACACTCATTTATTTTCTACTCATCCTACCCAGCTCTAAATTAAAAAATCATATTCTCAAGGAAGTCTTCCCTGACCAGTGTCCCCCAAATCCAAAACGTGACTTTACTTTTATGTTCTCATAGCAAATTACAGCCGTTCTTCATAGTATTTAATCTCAGGGCATTTTTACATTTACTTGATTATCTGGTTAGTGTCTTCCCACTCCCTACCTGCTTTCCCCATGAAGACAGGACCATGTTTAATTTTTGCTTCTTCTTATATCCCCATTAGCATCTGACACAGTGGTAGCAATTCAATAGGAACTCAAAAAATATTTACAATGAATATGTTGTCTGTTGAGTAACAACTACAGTCAACAGACCAAACCAGAATATAACATATTATAGCATAACATGTCATACGGAAGCATATTATAACATATATTATAAAATATATCATACTATATTATGAGTAGCTAAAGATAAAGGGCTAAAGCATACTAAAGCCAGAATTAAGTTTAGAGAAACATTTCAGAGTTAAACTTTTCTGTAGTTGAACCCTCAGTGATTCAACATAGTTTATCCATACATATTCTCAAGATAATCATGGGGTAACTACAGGGCTATGATTCTATTTCAATATTCAATCAAACATTAAAGCATCTCCTTGGTGTTTCCATTCTCAGATCTTTTAGAAACATATCAATTGTACACGTATATGGGTGTACAATGATATACATATATGTAATTTCCTTATATTGTACCTTAAAACATAAAAAAACCTGAAAAATACTTTGAATTCTGGCATGCTCTAGAATGTAATATAACGGTAAAAAATCTTGAAAAATAAGCATTCCTATAAACCCCATATATAGTCTTTGGCAATAGCGATAAACCTAGTAATACTTAACAGATGGGAAGAGTTTTTGAGTCAAAAATATCAAGGATAAACTAACAACTCTAATTCGCACGAAGGAGATCTATTACAGGCTTAAAAAAAATTGACTTGTTAAGCATAGAGGGCAACCAAAGAGCCATATGGATCATTCAGATGCCGACTATTCTGACAAAATGTCAAAATCAAAGAAAGTTTTAAAATCATATTTAAATATAAAGCTCATAAAAGCAGATCTTAAGAAAAAGGCAACTGAGAACAGACAGTAATGAGAGAATAAAACAAAGACCACTAAAGGCCACGTTATTAAGGGTTAGAATTACACATGGTTAGTGTGCTGGTCTGAAATGATGTAGGGACTCTGGAAAAGCCATGTTTTAAACTAAATCCCATTTCATAATGGCAGAACAATCCCTATTCAATACTGTATGTTTGAATCTGTAATTAGATCATCTCCCTGGAGATGTAACCCAATCAAGAGTGGCTGTTAAACTGGATTAGGGGAGGCATGTCTCTACCCATTTGGGTGGGTCTTGATTGGTTCACTGGAGTCCTATAAAACGGGAAACATTTTGGAGAATGAAGGAGATTCGAAGAGAGCAAAGCAGAGTAACAAAGCCACGAGAAGCAGAGTCCACCAGCCAGCGACCTTTGGAGATGAAGAAGGAAAATGCCTCCTGGGGAGCTTCATGAAACAGGAAGCCAGGAGAAGAAGCTAGCAGATGATGCCGTGTTCATCTTGTGCCCTTCCAGATGAGAGAGGAACCCTGACTGTGTTCACCATGTGCCTTTTCAGATGAGAGAGAAACTCTGACTGTGTATGCCATGTTTCACCTGTGAGAGAAACCCTGAACTTCAATTGGCCTTCTTGAATCAAAGTATCTTTTACTGGATGCCTTAGACTGGACATTTCTATAGACTTGCTGTAACTGGGATATTTTCTCAGCCTTAGAACTGTTAACTAACAACCTATTAAATTCCCCTTTTTAAAAGCCATTCTGTTTCTGGTATATTGCATTCCAGCAGCTAGCAAACTAGAACAGTTAGGATGGACTAAATGCTTATAGAGTTATTCCATGATACCAGTGAAAAAACTAAATGTTTTAAGTCTTAACAATTATCTACAAAGAAATGCAAAGTAAGATAGTTAAAGGTCATCTAATTCTTTATTTTAAATAACTAGAGCAGGGGCACACAAACGTTTTCTATAAAGGGCCAGACAATAATTTTTTTAGGCTTTGCAGACCACATGGTCCCTGTCAAAATTACCCAATCTGCCACTGTTGCACAAAAGCAGCCACAGATTGCTTTAGAATGAGTGTGGCTGTGTACCAACAAAAACTTTATTTATGTACACTGAAATTTGAATTTCAAATAGTTTTCATATGTTAAAAAATATCCTTTGTTCAATTTTTCCCCCCTATTTAAAAATATACAAACCATCCTTAGCTTGCGGGCCTCTTTTTAAAAAGGCCACAGGCCAAATTTGGACTATGGGTCATAGTGTGCCCATCCCTGAACTATACAGGCTTATCTAATTATGTTGCAAAAAAAAAAAAGTTATAATATTGTCAATATTTTTTAGATTATAACGATGTAAAACTGAGCTAATATAAAAATAAACTAATTATGTTATCAGACTATTAACACTAGAAATTCTTAATCTTACGTTCATTCAATTCCAGAAAAATGGTCTGGCAAAATATATGGGAGGCAAGATTTATCTCTGATCTTAACCTGAGTTTTCCATTGATAACTTATATGACCTGCCCATAGTCAGAATATGCCTTGGTTTTCTAATCTTTAAATGAGTGCTAATATCCCCTCTCACTAATCTTAACATTGGTGTGTTAATAAATATGAAATAATATCTAAAAAGCACTTTGAAAATAAGAAAAAAATGGATATTGTTACTTAACCTATCTTAAGGACTGTACTTTTGCTTCTTTTTAAAGGAGTTAACTATATAGCAGCCTCAAACTGATACCTCTCCTGCCCCAACTTCCCTCTTCGAAGAAGTCCCAAAAATCCAAACTCAAGAGATAGTATGTAGGTTGTTAGTTTGTCTCTATACACTGTTAAAATAAAAACTTGAACACAGTAGGTTGTAAAATATAGAATTCAAGCTACTAGGCTATACCATGAGAAACTACACAAATACAAATTAGAGAGTTAAGACACACAAAAAATCCTTACTAAAGATACCGGTACAATTTATTTTGCACATAACAGAGCTATGTTCTTCAACTCACCTGAACTTTCTCCTGATTTTTTGCCAGCACTGTTGTTACTTGTAGCACTCAGGCGAACTATACTGGAGGAACTTTGATAATTGAGTTTAGGAAGGCAATCAGCACTTCCTTTTGTACTCTCGTTCTCTGACACTGTTAAAATGTTAATAAATGAAATAAATATACACGTTGTAAGGAGTGAAAAAAGATGTAGCTTTTAGTTCTAAATATTTCTACATGAAAATAGTGATAATAAAATAGTGAATACCTCTGCTTCAAATAAGTGATTTCACTTACTTGAAGCCTCATATGGAGATTAAATTATTACGTTCTGGGTATGTATGTACATTAGGAAATTATAATTCTGAATAAGAAAATTATTAAAGTTAGCCTCTAATATCACCATTTACCTCTGTTAACTTATTTTCACAAATTTAACTTCTCTTCTTTTTTGGGGATGGAGTATGGTGGGATAAGTCACATTCCATTGATAAACTCATTACATAAAAATACTGTTAATATATTTCCACTAAAATAAAAGTATTTTGAGAGCTGTATAGCATTCTCTATAACAGCATTTAATTCGGAAACTGTTTTGCCAAAGAGACTATATACTGTACACATGAAGCACTTGTTATGTTGATGCATTAGGAGGTAGAGAGGGTATAATAACCAATACCTACAGGAGCTAGAATCACTCCCTTTCTTATCTTCTTTTTCTTCTTGAATGTCCTCAGTAGATACAGTCCCTCTTTTAACTTCATCCTTAGATAATGAATTATATCCAAGATCAGACTGACCACCTGGAAAAAGGAAATACAAACTCTATGCTGTTTACCATAAATGTCTTTAGTGAGAGCAACTGAAATTAGGAGCAACACAACAGTGTTTGGATTTACTTATGAAAATTTTTCTGAGTAGCTTCTAACTGAATCCATTCTATTGTTAGCTGCGCAGCCCCCATCTCTACTAATGTAAGAAAGAGATCATCTCAAAATAACGTACTTTTGTCTTTACACTGTGGTTAAAAGTAACTATGTACACATTCATACTACTGTGTGGCTTCAGAAGACACAGGCAAACCAGATATTCTTTATATAAGCATTTCTGGGTAAAAGTCTGGGTTCTACCTAAGCCACGGACAAGAGACATATGTAGGCAGTTCGTAACAAAACATCTGCACACAGATCACTGGAGCTGAAGGTAAATATATTTTATAAAAATCATGAGTTTAATAAAATTTACTGGTACTCAATTTCTCTGAAAATTCAATTTAATGAATATTGAATTGCACTTGAGCACATATACATGGGAATGAGAAAAATTCAAAGTGTTAAGTTATTTTTAGAAAAGCAAAAATTACATTGATGTAAGAAAACCTCTAATGTACTGTTTTGTTAAAAGGGTTTGCTCTATCATTTTTGGCAAGTTATATTCATTATATTAGCTAAGGTTTTGAAATCCTTGTTCTCTATCGTAGGAGGCATAGGAGATTTGAAGCAAACCACTTAACCTTTTTGCTTGGCTCTCAAGATTCCAGATTTGTAAAACAGGTTGGGTTATGATTGCATAAGAGACTATATATGAAATGGTTTTGCAAACTTGTAAAGTACCATTTAAAGAAATTGTATTAACATTAAGTATCACTAGGTATTTAATACCTTTGTTATAATTTTAATTTGTATTTCTACAACTCCATTTCCAAAGAAACTACATACAGAAAAACTGAAGATAATCTTGATGAAATTCACATTGTTTAATCGTTCTGCACTGTTTTAAGATAGTTGTTTAAAAACAAAAGAGGTCTTCATTTTAAGAGATAACGCCTGAGGATTACTAGTACAACTCTGAAAAAATTCACACAGTGTGATCAAGAAATAAAACCAGCCAAAGAAGAACAACTAAAGAAACTACATTTTAACACAATTAGCTAACATTTATTACTCTTAAAAAAGTAGAGACAAAAGAAGAGAGACCAAAGTAAATGTTGTGAATTGCACAGACAGGAGCTTTAACATTTTAATATTAATGCTCGAATTTTTAAAAAACCTTCTGTAAGTTAAGAGCTTGCTCTTATACTATGCTCAAGAGTCATATAAAGTATTTTAAGGACAGAAGAATGCAGAAACTTAAGTGTGTCAGTTTTAATGCTTAGGGAAAGCTTATGAACAAGTCTTATTTTTCACTGAAATTAATGTCATATGCAGTGTTAGAATGCTAGAGTTTATTTCGTATGCTTAAAACTTTCATTATAATTTATTTTAAAACAGAATCAAAAGTTTGCAAAAATAGTACAGTACAGAGTTCCTGTGTACCTTTTACCAAGCTTCCCCTAATGATAATATTTCATGAAACCACAGTATCTTGTCAAAAACCAGCAAACTGAGGGGTGCAATACTGTTAACTTGGATACAGAGCTAAAAGATGAATTTTCTAAATTCTGGCAATAGTTATTATGAAGAAGAATTTACCTTAAGAAAATGATATGGTAAGAAGATCTATGTGCTACCCAGGGTTAATTAGATTATCATAGACTAAATGCTTTAATAAACTACTTAAAGAACTCTCTTTGAATTTTTACTTCTATTCACATAAAGTATAAAACTGCATATAATTATTAAATTCAATATCAAATGAAGTCTTTAACATATAAGATTTATAAATGACAGTTAAACATATCATTGAAAATGAAAAAACTTTTAAAAGATAGGCTAATAAATCTAGTTTTAAAAATGTACTGTAAAATGTATACATAAGCACACACAAACCTGTACTAGATCTATCATCAGTAGCATATACTTTGATTAAACCCGTGTTAAAAGGTGCCTGCTCCACAGTGTGTGTCCCATGACCACTATCCATGCTGCCATGACTAACAGCATCCAGGTCACTGCCATCTGCTTAAGAACACAATTTGATAGCATTTACTACTCAAGGAGATACCAAAAAATGTACATTAGTCGCTCAAACTAATAATCTTCTATTATAATTCTGGACATGAAAACTGCCACATAATTAGCAAAATAGAACTCTAAAAAAGAAATCTCTTGTGCATCATTAATGGACCACCAAAGGTTGATAATTTAACATTCACAAGGAAAAAAGGGAAATCTGATGTATTTTTTATTTAAGTGGGAAAAGGGCTCTAATATTAGAATTTGTTTAATGGCAATAAACTAAAAATATTCAATATTTTGAAATTATTTAAGTATTCTGAAAATCCGAAGTGCAGCTAGTCAAATTTTTTTTTTTAAAAAGTAGAACACACATTCCTTAAAAATCTTCAATTACCTGAGAGAGCTGTTTGTGATAAGTGTGCATGTTTCCTTAAAGCTCTTTTGAACTGTGCTACTCCTAAAACAACATTTCTTACTTTTGTCCAAAGAAAATAGCCACTACGACTTCTTGAAGGCCAGGTACTTTCCAAAACAGCCTATTCATTCAACAAAGTAAAACAGTTAGTAAAATAATTTTTATAAATGACAATACATTGGTTTCAGAATCAATCTAGAAAACACTGATGTAGACTTGTATAGCACAAAATAGAACAAAAGTTTTACTTGACTTACAAAATATATTAAGTTATTCTAAAATAAAGGTCAAATAACCACTGCATAGACTATTTCTGCCATTAAATTCAGGATGTATAATCATAAAAGTAAACTTTCCCTCGAGTAAATCAAAGTAATTACCTTATTATAATAACCATAAGTAATGGCATTGGGGTCAATACCAGCTTTCTGCATTTCAAAAAGCACTCGAACTGCAAGCACTGGCTGGTCATACTGTCCACAGAGCTGCATGAGAATGCGGTAGCACACCTGAAACACAGTAAGTTCAAAGTATAGAGAAAGAAAAAGTCTAGAATAAATATATGAATCTAGAATAAAATGATGCATTGTAAAGATGACTGTTACCTCATCAGGTGGATCCATCTTCTTTGACTGCATTCTTTTAAGTACATCATATGCTGTTTGTAGAGCCCTGACTTTTGAATGACACACTTTCACATAAGCTGGGAGGCAAATAAACCATAGTCCGTAACAGTGCCGCAGAAGACACCTAGACCACATCTGAGGGATGGAAGAATATCTCTTTGCAATTTTATTGGCCGATTTAATTTCCTAGGAAAATGCAAGGATCCCATTAATAAATTTATACACTAAAGCATCCTTATTTAATTGAATGCTAAAGAAGTATAAGTCACATGCTTTCATAATGTTCCATAATGAAATGTCTATATTAATATATTTTCAAGCCTCTGCTTGAATTTGGATTTTACAATATATAAAATAGGGATCTAAGATTAGAGAATTAGTTAAATTCTAGAAATCAGATTAAATCATCTTCAGAGTACTTCAGGGAGTACAAAATTCTAGTAATAGTTATACATGAAGGTGGTAAAATATAGTAAGGGATGATGAGTGTCAAATTTACTTTTAGTTTTAATCTCTGATTACATGAAAAATACAATATTTTCAAAGTACCTGTTTTGTTCTTCTGAACATGGGAGAAGGGCTAGTAGGACTACTTGACTTTGAGGGCAATTTGCTCTTTCGCATTTGTAGAAATCCTTCAGGTGTCTCAAATAAATTGTTCCTAAGAACTGGAAATCCATTATAGCTGTTTTAGAAAAGAAAAAAAATTCTCAAGCACACATAGATGTTTATAAACAAAAAAAGTTATGACCAATAACTTAACTTAGAGTTTAGATTAACTTTCTCCATCAGATTATGATACATGCTTAACAAATATTCAAGCTAATGTAACCTATCTTACTATATTTAGAAAGTAATAGCCAAATGTAGACCCAAGTGTATATTTTGAAAAAGAAAAAGTGAAATACAATAAAAATTTTGCTGAGCTTAACATCTAACTCCAAAGTAACTCAAGTAAATTTTTAATAGTGTATTCATGCAAATACATGGCAAACATATCAGACAATATTACGGCTAGTAAAGGACCCATCAAATCAATACTCTCAAACTGGACAATCATTATGTCATTCCTCTGGATTAGCATATTTACTGCAGAACTACTCTCTTTAAAAGATACAAATAACATCTTTACCTGTAGCATTTTAAAATACCAGCACTAGCTTTCACATGACTATGAACTGGTTTATCAGGTTAACTAGGAGGTTCAGGACCTCATTTATAAGATATAAAGTTGGAGAGGCTGATGAAGAGGAAGAAAAAATTAGAATGAATAGCTCTAAGAGGAAGGGTGCTGGACCAAGTGTCCTGGGGATTTAAAAAGTAACAGCAACTAAGGAAAAGACATGAGAAGCCCCTCAGCAACAAACTTTAACCTACTTTATAATACTCTTACATAGTTTTACTTAACTAGAAGAAATCTAAGTATAATAAAAGATTATAATCTATATTTATTATACATTACTGTAGGTAAGGTAAGCAGAATAAGAAAATATTAGTAATGAATGAATGTTAAGTAGGAATAAAAAAAAAAAAAGAAGTTCAGGAAAATGATGCCCCTTAAACAATTCACTGCATATACACAGTGCGGCAATGAGACCATTTTGTGTCCTGTGGGAACTTGCTGCCTCATCATTTTACACAGACAATGTAACTAACTGCCTGAGTCACTTCTTATTAAGAAGACTCACTCTGCCCATTAAAAGCATTTAAGTCATTCTTTTAATAATCTGATTACACCAAAATTTTATTGGTAGTATCAAGAAAAAAATATGACTATACTCTTAAAAAATAGTAATCTTTTCAAATAAATGATTTTCTTATCAAAGAACTAAAAATCTAAAAGTAAAATTTAAATAAAAGTTAAAACTAACCATAGAAAGGAAAAAACAAACAGCTATATTATTGAAAAGAAGACTTAGAAATATAGAGTGTAAAAGAGATAAAAGAAATGAGCTTGTTTAGGAGGAGAAAAAGAGAGGAATCAGAAGAAATATTTTAAATATCTGTGATAAAAGATTTTTTTTTTGAATGGAATGATTTCTAAATGTTGTGTTAGTTAATTTTTTTAATTAAAAAAAAAAAGACAGATTTTTTTAAAGCAATAAGAGCAACATCATCAACAGGTAAAACTCAAGTAGCCTATGAATTAATCAACATACATGAACAGTTGTCATATCACTTTTTCATCTGCAAAATGAAGAATTTAATCCAAATCAGATATAATAATGTCCTGAAAAATGCCTTTTCAATGAAAATAAACTGTGACTCAATGAAGTGTAAAATGGTACTAAAGTAAAAAAGTATTATTGGAGAATTTTTTTAAAACCTTTATTTAAAATCTAAAAGGAAATACCACCTTTAAGTAAAAATAAATGTATCTTAAAAAGTAAATAATAAATCTACCTCTATCACATCCCTTATATCACTGTTCTTAAAAGTTTCCTTCCTTTCCTGTTAGACTTCTGAAGGAAGGAACAATGCCTCATTTAAATCTGCAAAACAAGCACTCCTCACAGTGTCTGACCAAGTTCTGTAAATGAACAATGATCAATTCCAATAGTTCTGAATTCCAAGACTTAAAAACTCATGAAAACATTAATAACATACAAAATCACATCAAACTAATCAAGGCCACAAATACTAACTCTCAAATTTCATTAAATTCTTTTGCAAACCAAAATTACAATAGTCAAAGTTTATGTGTTGAATGAGGTCGAGAAAACCACTCTGCATTAGAGACAAAATAAAAATTCTATAACAAAAGTGCTGCATTTGGGAACTGGGTGTCCAACCAAGTAATATAAACATTTATAAGGGCAGATACTTATGTGGATATATTAGAGAACTCCCCAAATCTATATAATACAAAATTATAATTTTTTTTCTGTTTAAACCTCAAAACTTAATAATGGATGTGGGATAAGCTTGCTTACCACCTAAAAATTAAGGATCTGTAAAGTTTGGATTTTGAAAATACCACAGTCCTTAGAAAGCTACGTCACAGATGATGGATCGCTTCTGTCTTTCAATCGCAAACATTCTGCCTCTTGAATACCTGTACTGTAAAGGGGGTTCTTCACCACTGGGTAGATGGGGAATCTCAGGTGGTGTTACAAAAACAGTATGTTCACTTTTGAAAGATTCATCCAGTTCTATAAGTCGCACATCACCACTCTTGTCCATATCTACCTGAAAGAGTTTAAAAAACATACATTAAAAAAAGATATTAGTTAGTCAAGTGTTCAGGCAGAGGAGAGTGGTTAAATAAACTGTTTGTAGAAGTGAGTATTAACAAGTTTTTAATTTTTCCTTTCAAATGAGCAAGTTCTCTATGTGCCACTATAGAAGGATCTCTAGGATGGATTTAGAAAACCGTACAAATGATAATCAGGAATACTGACTGCCAGAAAATTTACTGTTGGTTCACAATCCCTTATCCACAATTTAAAATTCCTCAAAGCTCTGAAAGCTGAAAATCACTCTGTAACTCATTTGACAGTAAAACCTGACCTAAACTGACATGGAGGTATTTATTTTCTTTATTCATCCTCCACTTAGTGTGAACATTCATATGTTGTGCTACAAAAAATATTATTGTGTTTGATATGGGCAAGAGCACCAGGTTCTACTAGACATCACATAATAAATACATATATACTTAGAAGTGGTATCATCAATAATTGATTTTCTTCTTTATATTGTTATTTTCTAATTTAAAAAAAAGCTGAATATGTATTACTTTTATTTGCTCTTTATAAAACTTTTAAAAATAATAAAAGCTTAGAATACCCTTTCAAGAAGATGGTACCAAAAGTGAAGAAGGAAGCCCCTGGCCCTCCTAAAGTTGAAGCCAAAAAAAAAAGCTTTGAAAGCCAAGAAGGCAGAACAGAAGGCGTCCACAGCCATGCCACAGAAAGGAAGATCCATACTTCACCCACATTCTGCTGGCCCAAGACACGGAATGGAAGGGTACACCCAGGAGAAACAAGCTTGACCACTATACCATCATCAAACCCCCCCGACCACTGAATTAGCGAGGAAGAAGACTGAAGACAACAAAATACTTGTGCTTATTGTAGATGTCAAGGCCAACAAGTGTCAGAACAAACAGGCTATGAAGAAGCTCTATGACACCGAAGTGGCCAAGGACAACACTTGATGAAGACTGATGGAGAGAAGGACTATTTTCAACTGGCTCCTGACTTTCAACAAAATTGGGATCATCTAAACTGAGTTCAGCTGGCAAATTCTAAATGTAAGTATTCTGACCATAAAAAAAAAAAGCTTAGAATAAAATTTAAACAAGGTAGAATGAACTGCTTTAAAAATAACCACTTATTATTTATATTCTACTGACAGATATTTAAAAATAAATCAGTATAATTTTTTTTTACCTGTCAAAAGACTTATATGGTGAAACTAGCAATAATACGGTAAATACAGTAAAACAATTCATCAAATACACTGCTGGAATCCAAAATTGGTACAGCCTTTTTAGAAGCAGGAATGTGTTTAAATATTTTCAACTTATTCTTACTCTAAAGACAAAATTTAACATAGGAAAAAAAGCTACTGGCATGAAGATGTTTATTGAAGGATTGCAACAGCAATAAATTGGATGCCACCCACAAGTCAAGAAGTAGGTAAATGAATAAAATATGGAAATTAATTTGATGAAATATACAGTCATTAAAAATGAAAACTGTAAAGACTACTTAGATTTCTGGTTGAACAAGAATTAAACACAACAGTTTGCCCTCAAAACCTTCTGAAATCCCATGAAAATGAAAGTAAGGGAATTGGGAAAAAAAAACCCAAAGCCTACAAGACAAAATGAACTGGAGAGGTAACAACAGAGCTAGAGCTCAAAAAAATCTTAGAAGGTACAAAGTAGACTGATGTTATCTGTGTAAGTTATAAACCATGTATCTGGCACAGGGGTGTGAGGGAGGAAGGGAATAGGGGAGAGAGGTCCAAAAGCTAGGCAGTTTGCTCTCTAGAGCCCCAGGAAGGTCAGAAACGGGAAGCAAAGACACCTTTGAAGATAGGGGTGTAGGCGGGGCTGAGGCAGGAGGACTGGTTAAAAGTTCAACCCATATATAATAAGGCCACTACCTCCCCCCAATTATGGCAGAAGAGAAGACTTAAGTATATGTTCTGGGTGAAAAAGATGGATTCTAGACTTGAGAACACCAGGCAGAGCTGGAGAGTTGAGGGAGGTTACTGAAAACAGCTGAAGTAAGTAAAAGCCTACATGTTACAAACAGGAGAAAGCCCGTTACCCTCCCCTACTCAGCTTTGAACGTTTGCAAGTAGGCTTACGGTCCCAAGGCAGTTAGGGATACTTCTTAGGGAAACCAACAAACCTAAAAGGAAAAGCTTACCCACACTGATTAAACAGGGACTCTAATGAGATAATTAAGTATCTTTATGATCATCCATCCTACAGCTAAGGAAGCGCTAAGACTCATATGCCCAGAAGGAGCTCCAATAAGCAATTTGTGCCTCACTTTTGAAAATGAATACCAACCAAAGTTCCCTAGATGTGATAAAAACCAACAGCTTAAAAGAGAACAAAATAATACAAAAAGGTACTCAGAAGAAGCAGAGACAATGTAGGGAAAAAACACCCTCAAAAGAACTAAAAATAAATCTACATCCATGAAGCTAGAACAAGATGCTATAAAATAGGAGCACTCAGAGAATCCAAAAGAGCTCATGAAATTACAAGCAAAAAATAAAAAGTATACTATCGGGTTGAAAGATAAAATTGAAGTAATTTCCCAAAAAGCAGAAGGGAAAAAAAAGATAAGAATATTAGAGGATAGGCCAGGCAGGTCAATATCTAAATTAATATAGACATTATGTATTTTTTTCAGAAAAAGAGAATAGAGAAAAACTGAAGAAATAAAATTTAACAAGGAAAAAAAAGCAAGAAAATTCTCCATAATTAAAGAAAATGAGTAAGAGGTTAAAAAGGCCTACCAATTATCTAGCTCAATGAACAAAAAAGGCCTACTTTAGGCATATTCTTAGGAAATTTCAAAATACCCAGGATCTTAAAAGCTTCCAGAGAAAAAAACAGATCTGACACAAAAGATCAGAAATGAAGATGGCACTGGATTTTTCAGCAACACTGGAAAATAGACAATTTTATACCTATTCAATTTGCATCCAAATATTAAAAGGGAATAAAAAATTTAGGAAGGAAGGGTGTAAAAAAAAAAAATCTCCATGTATCATTTCTCACTAAGCTACTGGAAAATGTGATCTATAATAACAAGAAAACAGACCAAAAAAGAATACTGCTCTAATTCTCAGTATGGTGAATCTTTAAAATGATATAATTTTGCATTGAAGATATAATACGTCATTAAAAGATATTTCTCTAACTTGTGTTACAATAAAATTTAATTTCAACATTATAAAAATAGCCATGCAATAAATTCTACATTTTTCAGTTGTACATTTCTGTCTTTTGGAAAGCACAATGACATCTGTCTCTTTGGGGAGAAAAAGAAATTCAACACCCACGGCAAGATAAAATTAAAATAATTTTCATATTCTCTTTATATTTTTACAATACATTAATATGCTCACAAAACAGCACAAAGGGATGCTTGGAAGACTAAGAAAATCTTAACAGACTATTCGCTACACAAAACTGCCCTTAGTTAAACACCATCCTATAGGGCCAGATGGCAGGGATTTAAAATACAATCATATGAATAACAAGCACACATGGTTCTTAAATTAGTAATAAATGAAATTCAAATAATTCTCATGTATTTTTCCTCTTACTCCTATTTATCACTGTCCACTCCAGCTTTTAAAATCAATAAAATATTTCCTGTTTGGGTATGCTATGATCAAAAGAGGAATTTTCTGTTCAATCTCAGCCATAGACTGCCTTGGGCAGATAACTCAAATCTATTATTTTCTGTAGCTAAACTGTAGAAGGTAAAAGGATTTGTTCACTTCAATATTAAGCTCAACAGTTATTCAACTAAGGAATACCCCCACATATAAAAGATTGTTTTTAAAGTATTATTGATATTTAGAAAACATTTTTAGATTAAAAGCAACCACTGATTTTTCTGGGCTGAGACCCATATTAAAACATGAAAGGAAATAACAGCATTGTATAATTACTTACTATTTCATTTACTTCTATTCAATAACACTAAGGATACAATTCATTCTTACTTCAATTTTATATGAAGATTATTTATTAACATATATTATGTATTTTGTGATATTATATTTTCTCTAGAGTCCCTTGAATTACAAGCAAATGTAAGTAACTATATATATATATATATATACACACAGAGTCTGATTTTGAGATATATTCACATACCATATATTCTATCCACAGCATCCTCATTTAGTTGTGCAATCATACACTCAATTTTAGATAACTAACATTGTTTCAGAGAGAAAAGTAACAGCTAGACACACACACACACACACACACACACACACACAAAGCCCAAAACACCCTATATCCCTCCTCACCCAATTATTTACCCCTAATATTGTGTGGTGCTTGTTATTGTTGATGAAAGAATATTAAGGTATTTAATATTAAATATAGTCCATAGCATGCAATAAGTAATTTCCTTCCCCTCCCCCATATACCACTCTATTATCATCTGTTTGTACAAGTGTCATACATTTGTCATAGTTCATGCAGGAACTTATTTATATTTGTAGAGTTAATCAGTGACACTCATGATTTTAAACAACCCCTTTCAATCACATTCACCCACAATACAGCACTATTACTTACAATCCCAATAACGAACTACCATCATCTCTATCCATTCCCAAACATTTAAGCTTGACCTCATCAACAATTCTGTACATATTAAGTAACCACTACCCCTTCTCTAGTTTCTGTCTATCTGTAGGTCTCCTATATTCTACATATTAAGGCTCTGAGTAGTAACTATTTTTTTTTTTGAGAGTTCATACACAGCATGCCACCAAGGAATTACTGCTGTTTGCTTTTTTAAAAAGTTATTTTTTATATCCATTATATATATCCATATACCATGTAATCATCCAAAGTGTACAATCAATGGTTCATATCATCATTTAGTTGTACATTAATCATCACAATCGACTTTTTCATGAAAAATAACATATACAGAAAAAAGCAATAAATTTCAAAGCACATTGCAACAATTCGTTGTAGAACAGATTTCAGAGTTTAGTAAGGGTTATAATTCCACAATTTCAGGTTTTTACTTCTAGCTGCTCTAAGATACTGGAGACTAAAAGAAATATCAATATAATGATTCAGCAATCATACTCATTTGTTAAACCCTACATTCTCTGTATAACTCCATAATCATCTTTGGTCTTTCTCCTGCTCTTCAGGATATTTGCGCTATGCCCATTCTAACTTTTTTAAGCTGGAAGGGGCTGTCAATAATATGAGATGGGGGATGGAACTAGAGAAACTCTGTTTTAACAAGTAATTTTCAGTTTTGATTTTGCGTATTTCTTAAACTTACAAAATTAATCTATTATATATGTGATCTTTTGTTTGATCTAGAAAAGAAAATAGGTAAATAACATTTTAGGAAAACAGTCTACTTAGAACCAATGATTATATGTTTAATGGAATTGTTTCTTTTTTGAGGCTTCTCAGAATTTATATTCCTTAAGTAATTATTTCATTCAACTCATGCACCAATTCCCATCAAGTGAACAGCAGGTGACCTACTTTCAGAAAATCCTAGAATATATAATATATTAATTATCAGTACGAAAATATCCTGCTTAGGACATCATGCTCTAGGTACCTAGCAAAATGACAAGCCTTGTCTTCCAATATCAATGAGTACACTTTCAAACCACATGATGCACATGAGTTCTTAGCTGAAACATAAGCTTGTGAACAAGACATACAAAATTGGTCAAAAATAAAAGGTAACACTACAAGGTTTCTCTCATTTGAACTATTACTTGGATTCATACAACTAATTAATCCCACATGATTAGCTCATTTATTAGCAAACCCTGATCAGTAATTTGGTTCCTTATAATTCAGTTAGTTTATTATAGGAAGCAACTGTTACACAAGTGTATGCCACTGCTCATAAGAAAAACTCAGTTATTACATACATATGACCAATGGAAGACCAGTGCCAAGATGGGAAAACCATTCAACGTGTATATTTCTAGTCAGAAATATCTTTTTTTCTCAGCTGCAATTTTTTTATTTTTATAAAACATTTCAAAGCCATATCATTTAAATATATAAAATACCATTTTTATATACAAAAACCTCAATTATTCCTGTAAAAAAGGATTTAGAGAAATTATTTTTCATAGCACACCTTTCTATTTATTGCCAATATTTAACAAATAAGGCAAGCTTAAAAATTTGATGAAAATGTTGAAAAAGAAATTTTTGATAAAAGGTTATAATGAAGTCAAAACCGTCAAGGAAATAAGTAAGACATTGTTTACTATGCAAAATAAACAGGATTTCAAAGCTCTACAAAGGCAGAGCTCAATTTTCAAAAAGGCAAGAGTTCTAAAAGTCCATCTGTAAATAGGTTGTTAAAAACTCAGAAAATGTGTATTTCCCCAAAACAATGTCCTTTCTGGGGTAATGGAAATGTTCTACACCTTAGCATTATGGTTATATAGAATCAAATAAACTCATAGAACTGAATACTTCAAAGGTGAATTTACTGTTTGCATAGTTAATGCGACAATAAATTTTATTTTAAAAAAGTCCTAAAAAATAGTTAAGACTATCATCCTATTAAAAAAAAGCTTTAATACATAAATACATGTGTTTACATACATTTTACAGCACAATATGGTAGCCCCGTACCATGTGAACTATAGCTAATCACTATTTATAGCAGCGTTTCTATGGGAAAATGAGTTATGGGTTCTAATGATGCAAATGCATTGTGTATAGCTTTTCCCTATTGCAAAATTTCAAGGACTAGGATTAATATTTCTGGATGCCTTAGCTTGTTAACTCTATCAGCAACAGAAATAGTATCTCTTAATATCAATCATCCTTCAGGTGTTCTAAACTGAAGGAAAAGGTAGATGCTAATCCAATGCTCTGAACTGGTTTCTGCTATTCATATGTATAAATCATTCAAAAACTGAAAATTTCTGTCATTAAATGATACAACCAAATGAACTACTGATCTACAAATGTGAATAAAAATCAACAAAATATAAAGATAGTCATAATAGTTCCATGTTTTAGTTTATACACCTATACTCTCAACACTGTGAGATATGTACTTATAATTATATTCCCTCATAATATTTTTTGAAACATAAGAAAACAACTAAGAAAGTCACAAACAGAGCTTTTAAAGTTCTCCTGATTCACAATGTATTGTTTTCCCTACTCTACCATGCATAGTGAGAACCTCTTCTCATTGTTGTAATTTGGGTGCTTATTTAATAATCACTAAAGGATATTTTCATGTCAAACTCAGAAGTGAGCCAATTTTTAAGTGTTAAAGGTTGAGTTGTATTTTGGCTGTTGTGTCAAAAAAATAACTGATTTTCTTTTACAGTAACATAAATTTGAAAGTGATTATGGACTCCTTTAAATAAACTTTACAATTGTAAACTGTTGAAATAATATATGATAAAGCTTTGTTTCTTTCCTTTTTCTACTATAGTGACATAAAATCATGATAACACACACATATCCATATATACATTTAAAAATAATCACAAACTTATAGAAAAACTTCAAGTACAGTACAAATAACCTTTTATTCCTCAATCTTTTGAGAGTAAGTTCCTGACTAGATGCCCCATCACCCCTGAACACTTAAGTGTATACTTTCTAAAAACAGGGATATTCTCCTACATAACTACGATAACACAAGAAATCCACAACATGAAAATCTGGAAGTGAATACATTATTATCACCTAATCCTCAGACCACACTTAAATTTTTACTGATTACCCTAATAATCCTATAATAAAAGGATCCAGTTCTGAATCGTGCATTGCATTTAGTTTTCAAGTCTCTCTTATTTCCTTCATTCTAGAACAGTTTCTCAGTCTTTCCTTTATGTTCTTAATCTTGACACTTCTGCAGATCATACAACAGGTATTTTAGAGAACTTTCTTTAACTTATGTTTCCTTAATATTTCCTTGAGGTTAGATTCAGGCTATACAGGAGTATCATAGAACTGATGCTGTGTTCTCATTTTAGCGTATTAGGTGGCACACAATGTTGATTTGTCTCATTATTGATGGTGTTAACTTTGATCACTTGAGAAAGTGAGGCTTTTCATTATGAAGCTACTTTTTACCCCTTTAAAAGCAATACATATTTTGGGGGAAGTACTTTGAAACTATGTAAGATTCTATGCTTCATCAGACTTTCAACTAATGGTTGATATGAGTATGGACTCATGGTTTCTTGTTATTCAGTGGGCTATATTCTGAAACTAACATGCTCAAATTGTCCCAGATTTGGCCAGTGTTAGCCCCTACGAAATAGGTTCTTTGTTTTCTTAGTTTTTCTGCACCTATTCTCAGGATGTGACAATCCACCCCAAACAAAAAGAGTAAAAATGTTAGAGCTGCTCAAGTTGGAGGTCCCCAGGTGGGAAGGTAGGATTGGGAGTCTGATTGCTAAAACAAAACTTATGACTAAGTAAAATCCAGCAATGTACTCCTAAGCGGTTATGCTCTATAATTTCTAGCAGGCCACCAAAACTTTCATTATAATGGGTTAATGATAAGCAAGATTAATTTAGATTTTCTTAAAAGCTGGTAAAAGTTATAAATGGAAACTATAACTCATAGAATTTTTCTGCAGTTGCACAAAATAAGCTAAGACATAATAGGCATACTTTTACTTACTTTATCTACACAATCATCAAAAAATGCCAGGCTTGCATCTTTATCACTGACAAAAGAACATTCCTCAATGAAGCGAATAAACATTTGTGTTTTGGTCATCATGTTATAGAATTTTTGATGTGATCGATCCCGGCTTCTTAAGAAAGCTGTTCAACACAAATACACATGTCAGAATACAGAATCTAATTCATAGACTCATAGAATTTTTGAACTAAAAGGAACATGATCAGTTATATCACCTGTATTCCCCATACCCCCACTATTTTGCAGAAAAAGAAACTAAGATGCCTGAGAGGGGGAATGACCTGACAAAGACAGCAACAGGGAAGGAACCTGAACCCAGATCTCTCAAATCTGCAACCAAAATTGTCTCTGTCTCCTCATCCCTTGAGGATTATATATAAACTAGTTAATTTGAAAATATTTTTGAAAATTGCTATTTTCTTTCCAAAGGCTTTGTGTGTTGTGTGTGTATATACTTGCTCTCATTCTTTCTTTCTCCTTCCCTCTCTCCACGACTCCATATATATCAAAGCAGCAGTGACATTCCCTCCAGCATTGTGTCTTACTTATAGGAAATAGAGTAAAAGTTTATTGCCTGATTTCACTCTCCATTTTGCGCATTATGCGCAATTACACTTCACTGGCCTACTTTTGATTCCTTGAACTAAAACTTTTTCCCGTCTCAGGGGCTATGTATAAACCATTCTCTCTGCCAAAACACTCTTCTACTTTTTGCCTGACTAACTTCAATTCATTTTTCACACCATAGTTCTGATGGTAATTGCTCAGAAAGGCTTTCTGTGATCACCTAACATTAAGCATTCCTATTATTTTCTGATTGTTTATAGACTAAACCATAAGATTTATGAGAAGTAACCACGTTTCTTTAGCATGCAACTATATACCAATGCTTCTATGGAGGCACTCAAAAATGCTTATTAAATAAATTTCTCTTTGAAACGTTAAATATTATAAAAGAAAGCATGATAATGATACTAATAGTATTCCAGAGCTTCTCAAACTTTTTTACTTCATGACACAAACAATATAATATTTGCAAAGCATACTAAAGTAAAGCAAATGAAATTGTTCAAGCCTGGGAGTAACCACCCTAGGAGCTCCTCTGCATCCCCAACACTGCCTGGTTGCCTTGAATGCTGACAGCATCAACATCTCAACACATCTATGACATAACAGAGTGCAATGGGGCATGCACACAACAGAGTGCAGTGGCATACAGTTAGGATTTGTATTTTTCAAATAGTTTTTCTTTTGCATATTTTGCTAATGGGACTATACTCAATGTGTCCAAGAAAAAACTAGTCCTATGGAAATGGAGAACCAATAAGGTTGGTATTCACATACCCCACAAAATAGGTATGTATTTTGAGAAATGAGAGCTATTAATCCAAAGAGCAATAGAATCATTGCAACTTCACATTCATGAATACAAAAGCTATAAAATTATGCAATCACTCACCTTGGAGAGCAAAAAGAGATGTTGCATCTGTGGCTGTCTCAGATGGGGCTTGTGTTATTGGTCTTAAGTATGATCTGTAACCTTTTAATATAGAGGCCATAAAGCACAAAAAAGCCTCTTGGATTTCCAAATCTATTGTATGTAGCCGCTTTCCAGAATTAAAATCATAGTCATTCATTGTTAAGTCCATTAGTCCATCGTCTCTTGGTCTCTGCTGCACTGTGAAGAAATACAAATGTTAGTGTTTTCTACAAACTGCCCAAAGTAATTTTCATGATGGCATCAACATAAATTTGTTGTGTTTTCAACAGGGTTCAAACTACTTCAACTCTTTGGTTCCATAGCTTTGTTAGATGTAAACCCCAGCAAAATCTGCCATATCATTTTCTGTCTCTGCTGAGTATATTTTATCCAAGTTAAAATTATCCCTGTTTATCTGACTAAATAGTCCTTGTTTCCCTTATTTTATTTTTTTTTAATAAAAGTACCTACAGAAGAAAAAAAACAGGGATTAAAATGTAAAAAACAACTCTTGCTTTTCCTGAAAAACATTAAGCAGGGGATGAAAATGAGGCCCAGAGCAGGGTGTCACAGCCTCAATGTGGTGAAAAGGGCATCCATTAGGGAAGGTGGCCTGGCATGGGAGTCAGAGCTTAAGAAGTATGAGGAGAGAATACATGAGGAAGGGAAGCCTGGAATGGGGTGTTCAAGGCCAAATCCAGGAAGGAAGGGGAAAATCTAAGCATTCAAAAAAACCAAACTGATAAAATGGATTATAAACCACTGAGTCCATACAGATAAATAAATAAATGAATAAACTGAGTCTGATGATGATTGAAGTACTACATAGCTTTAAAGTACCTTCCCACAAAATATTTAAATAAAATTAAAGAGTAACTACAGTAGAGAAGCATGGTAGACACCAACTTTAATCAAGTATTGAAGGTGAATGTCCTCATCAGTAATGGGACAAACTGAAATAGTCAGCCACCTGAGAAAAATGGCACCATCACTGCTGTGATATTCCTGTGAAAGATGCGTAGCCTATATCAATGATGAGGAAACTCAGACAAACCCAAACTGTGGGTCTCAACTATCCTATGAAGTCTTCAAAACCGTCAAAGATCAAGAAAATGAAGGAACAAGTGAAGAAGTGTTCTGTAAGAAAGGAGATTAAGAGACTTGAAACTAAATACAATGCCTTATTTGGAATTGGATCTTTATGCTTTAAAGAACATTATTATTATAATTGACAAAATTTGAATGCATTTTGAGGAGTAGGATGGTGGAAATGTATCAGTGTTAATATCCTGATTTGCATGGTTACATTGTGGTGATTTCTTATTGCCTAAAAAAGTATAAGTGAACGATATCATCAAATGGCAAGGTAAGACATCCCTGAAGAATTCTTCCCTTAGAATCAACTAATAGGACAAATCCCACTTGTTCGTATCTCTGAGGTACAATATAGACTGGAGAAAGCTCTGCATACTCTGAACCAAAGAAAAATAAAAAGAAACATCAAAATCAGGTAGGAGATTTTCATCACAAGCTCCCAGTCTGGACCCTACCATCTCACTCGGTCCCACACAATTTACATGTCACACAGAAGCTGCTCAGCCTGGGTCCTTCCTGGCATAGAGCCACCCACAGCAGTAAGTTTGAACCCCATACATATGTAGGCACAGGCACCCAAGTCTGCAGAGACCCAGGGTGGAACATAAGTGGCTGAGGACTGCCACATACAAAAAATGCCCCAACAGGAAAAAGAGACTGAAGAAGAACTGTTGGCAAGAGGTGCACACACTGAATCCATTTTGTTTGCTGAATCACCTAAATACAAAACAGGATTCTTCTGGATTGACTATCTGGGTCCATGGGTGGGACACAGTAACAGAGAAGAAACTGGAGGCAGAAAACAAAAACAAAAAATGAGTGGGAGGGGAGTAGAACTGTTATAAGACAGGATAGGTCCCAGAACTGAAAAGTATAATGAAAAGGGGTCAATGAGTTAGGGTGAGAATTTAAATAAGTCACAGAAGATGGGGAGAAAAGTTTATAAAAAACAAACAAACAGAAAAGATCAAGATTTCCAGATAAAGTATAATTTAAAAAATTGCAATATCCAGGGCAAGAATCAGATGAAGACCTGAGAAAATCCGAACAGTTAAACATGGGCTATTCTAAAGGTCTAGAATAAGTTAGCCCAAGTATCAAAAAAAAAGAGTCTGAATACAAAGCCAATCAACAATAAAACTCTAGATAAGAGGAGAAATAAGTTAATTCATTAAGATAATCACAGATGCCTAGACAGAAACAGGAAGATATGGCTCAGCCAAGGGAACAAATTAAAACTTCCGAGGTGACTCAGAAGTTCAAATAACTAATCAAAGATGTTCAAACAAATCTCCTAAATCAATTCAAGGAGATGGAGGAAAATATGCATAAAGCAACATTAGATAGAAAAAAATAGGGGGAACAAAGCTTAAAATATATGGGTAGAGGAAAATATTAGTGGTCAATGAGAGGGAGGGGAAAGGGGCATGGTACATATGGGATTTTTCTTTTTATTTCTTTTTCTGGAATGATGCAAATGTTCTAAGAAATTATCATGGTGATGAATATACAACTATGTGATGATAATGTGAGTCACTGTATATATCAAGAATGGAATGTTCATATGTTAAGAATGTTTGCATTCGTACATTGCTAAGTTTTGTCAATAAAATATATATATATATATATATATATATAAAGAAGACAATGTGTGAACAAAAAGAATTTGAAAATTTAAAAAGGAACATAACAGAAATTATGGCAATGAAAGGCACAGAAATAGAGACTAAAAATACTCTAGAGGCATACAAAAGCAAACTTGAACAGGCGAAATAAATAATCAGTGAATTAGAAGATAGGACAATAGAAATCATATAGTCAGAAGGGACAGATAAAAGAATAGAAAAAAATGCAGCAGTATCTAAAGGACTTGAGTGACAACATGAAACATACAAATACATGCATCATGGGTGTCCCAGAAAGAAGAGAGAAGGCAAGGGGGCAGAAAGAATATTTTAGGAAACAATGGCCCAAAATTCCTAACTCTTATGAAAAACATAAATATACATGTATGTTTATAAACAATGTACTTCAAATAGAATAAATTCCAGTAGATTTATTCCAAAACACACACTAATAAGAATTTCAAATTCCAAAGATGAAGAGATAATTCTAAAAGCAGCAAGAGAAGAGAGACTGGTCATATATAAGGGATCTTCAATGAGACTAAATCCAATTTCCCACCAGAAACTATGGAAGTGAGAAGGCAGTGGTATGATATATTTAAAGTACTGAAAGAGAAAAACTTCCAGGCAAAAATTCTTTATCTGGAAAAAAGGTTCTTTGAAAAGAAGGGAGAGTTTAAAATACTCACAGACAAATAGAAACTGAGTTCATCAACAAAAAAATCTTCCCTAAAAGAATTACTAAAGGAGTTCTTCAGGTTGAAAGACAGGAGACAGTGGTTGGGATTAGTGTAAAAAAGTAAGGATCTTCAGTAAATGTAACTAAAACAGAAAGTGCAAAACCCAATAGTACTGTATCCTCAATATATAGCTCTACTCTTTAATTCCTATAAGAGTAAGAATATAATTGAACAAGAAAAAGACAAATTTCCTTATAATGGACACACAAAATATAAAGAGGTAATGTGGGACAAAAACAACATAAACAGGGAAATGGAGGGATATGAGAGGAAAGAATGAATATGCTACTGAAGTTAATATTTTTTCAAATTAATAGGTTATAAACATAGGATGTGTAATACAATCCCTAGCGCTGGCCTTAAAAAATATTTTTAAAGTATTTTAAAAATATAAAGAAACAGAAATGATAAAGTGATCAGACAGATACATCACAAAACATCAGGCTATATAAAATCAGGCTATAATAAAGGGTAAGAGAGACAAAAAAAATATTACATAAAAACCAAGGACAAAATGGCAAAGTAAGTACTGCCAAACATATCAAAACTTATTGGATGCAGCAAAGAAAGTGATGAGAAGGAAATTTATAGTTCTAAATGCTTATGTTCAAAAAAGAAAAAAAGCTAAAATCAAAGCCCTAATGCACACCTGGAGGAACTAGAAAAAGAACAGCAAACTAAACCCAAAGCAGTCAGAAGGAAAGAAATAACAAAGGGTAGAGTAAAAATAAATGAAATAGAGAATAAAAAAGAGTATTAACAAAATCAACAGTAAGTTTTTAAAAAACATCAATAAAATTCACAAGCCTTTAGCTAGACTGATGAAGAAAAAAAGAGAGAAGATGTAAATACACAAAACCAGAGATGAGAAGGGGGACATTACTACTGACCCCACAGAAATAAAAACTTATCATAAAGGGATACTATGAACAACAATATGCCAATAAATTAGACAACATAGATGAAATAGAAAAATTCCTAGAAACACACTAACAACATACGCTGACTCTAGTACAAATGAAAGATCTCAACAGGCAAGTTACAAATAAAAAGAATAAGTAAGTCATCAAAAACCTCCCAACAAAGAAAAGCCCAGGACCAGCTGCCTTCACAGGTGACTTCTACAATCATTCCAAGAAGAATTAATTTTAATTCTGCTCAGACTTTTCCAAACAACTGAAGAGGAGAGAAGACTCGTTAACTCATTCTATGAGGCCAACATCACCCTAACAGCAAAGCCAGATAAAGTTACTACAGGAAAAGAAAATTACAGGCCAATTGTTTTTATGAATATAGATGCAAAAAAATATTTGGAAATCGAAAACAACAGTACATCGAAAGAATTACACACTATAATCAAGTGGGGGTTTTATCCAGGTATGCAAGGGTGGGTGGTTCAACATAGAGAAATCAATTAATGTAATATACTACATTAATAAAATGAAGGGGAAAATCTACATGATCATCTTCACTGATGAAGAAAAGGCATCTGGAAAAATCCAGCATCCTTTCTTGATAAAAACACTTCAAAAAATAGGAAAAGAAGGAAATTTCCTCAATATGATAAAGGGAATACAGGAAAAACCCACAGCTGACATCCTACTCAATGGTGGCAGACCGACAGTTTTCCCTTTAAGATCTGGAACAAGATAAGGATGCCCACTGTCACCCTGCTGTCTAACATTGTGCTAGAAGCTCTAGGCAGAATAGTTAGGCAAGAAAAAGAAATAAAAGGCATCCAAATTAGAAGGGAAGAAGTAAAACTTTCCTTATTTGTAGATGGCATGATCCTATATATAAAAAGTCCTGAAAAAGTACAACAAAGCTACTAGAGGTAATAAACTCAGTACAAGGTCAACAAGCAAAAACCAGTAGAATTTCTATACACTAGTAATGAGCAATCTGAGGAAGTAATGAAGAAAACAATTCCATTTATAATAGCAACTAAAAGAATCAAATATCTTCTAGGAGAAAACTTAACCAAGGATGTAAAGGATTTAACACAAAACACTACATAACCCTGTTAAAAGAAATTAAAGAAGACCTAGGTAAATGGAAAGACATTCTGTGTTCATGGATTGAAAGGCTAAATGTTGTGAAGACGTCAATTCTATCCAAACTGATCTACAGATTCAATGCAGTACCAATCAAAATTCCAAAAGCCTACTTTGTAGAAATGTAAAAGCTAACTATCAAATTTATATGGAAGGCAGGGGGACTGGAATAAAAAAAAATCTAGAAAAAAAGAATAATGAAGTGAGATAGAACTTATGCTTCCTGATTTTAAAGCATATTATAAAGCCAAAGGGTTAAAATAGTATGATACTGGCATGAAGATTTCTTTCTTTAAAATGGACATTTTGATCACTAGAATCGAATTAAAAGCTCAGAAATAGTCACTTGGATCTACAGTCGATTGATTTTTTTTTTTTTTTTTTTTTTTTTTTTTTTTTAAAGACAGAGAGAAGGAAGGAAGGATAGAAGGAAGGAAGGAAGGAAGAAAGGGAAACATTTTTAAACATTTTCTTGTTTTATTGTATTCTGTTTCTCCGTTTTTGTTACATGGGCTGGGGCCGGGAATCGAACCGAGGTCCTCCGGCATAGCAGGCAAGCACTTTGCCCGCTGAGCCACCGCGGCCCGCCCAGTCGATTGATTTTTAACAAGACTTCCAAGTCCACTCAATTAGGACAGCACAGTCTCTTCAATAAATGGTGCTGGGAGATCTCGATACACATATACAAAAGAATGAAAGAGGACGCCTATTTTACACCTATACAAAAGTTTACTCAAAATGCATCAAAGCCTAAATAGAAGAGCCGTGACCATAAAGCTCTTACAAGAAATATAGGGAAACATCTTCAAGATCTAGTGATAGGTGGCAGTTTCTTAGACCTTACACTCAAAGCACAAGGAACAAAAGAAAAAGTAAATGAGATCACTTTAACATTGAATACTTGTGTGCTTCACAGGAATTGTCAAAAGAGTGAAAAAGCAACCGACCCAATGGGAGAAAATATTTGGAAACCACATATCTGATAAAGAGATGATATCCAGAATATATAAATAAATCCAACAACTAAACAATAAAGAGACAAACAACCCAATTTAAAAATGGACAAAAGACATGAATAGCCATTTTTCCAAAGAGGAAATGCAAATGGCTAAAAGTACAAGAAAAGATGACTATCTACACTAGCTATTAGGGAAATGCCAATAAAAGCCACAATGAGACAGCATTTCATATCTACTATAATAGCCACTATTAAACAATTAGGAAACTACAAATGTTGAAGAGGACATGGAGAAATAGGGATACTTTTTCACTATTGATCAGAATGTAAAATGGTACAGATGTGATGAAAGATAGTCTGGTGGTTCCTCAAAAAGTGAAGTATGGAGTTGCCTTACAATCCAGCAACCCTGCTACTTGGTATATACATAAATGATCTGAAAACAGGGATGCAAACAGACATTTTCACACTGATATTCACACCAGCATTATTCACAATTGCCAAAAGACAGAAGCAACCTAAGTGTCCATCAATTGAAGAATGGATAAGCAAAAGGTGGCATATACATATGATGGAATACTATTCAGTAGTAAGAAAGTATAACATCCTGAAGCATGCAACAACATGAGGACATTATGTTGAGTGAAATAAGTCAGACATTATGTTCATTTCTGAGTTTTTATATTCTGTCCTGTTGCACAATCTGTATCCCTTCAGCTCCAATTACCCAATATCTTACCCTATTTCTATCTCCTGGTGGTCTCTGTTACCAACGAAATATTCCAAGTTTATTCACTAATGTCAGTTTGTATCAGTGAGACCACACAGTATTTGTTCTTTTGTTTTTGGATAATCTCACTCAGCATAATGTCCTCAAGGTCCATGCATGATGTTACCTACTTCATAACTTTATTCTGTCTTAAAGCTGAATAATATTCCATTGTATATACCACAGTTTGTTTAGCCACTTGTCTGTTGATGGACATTTTGGGTGTTTCCATCTCTTCGCAATTGTAAATAATTCTGCTATAAACATTGATGTGCAAATGTCCGTTTGTGTCTTTGCCCTTATGTCCCTTGAGTAGATACCTAGTAATGGTATTGCCAGGTCATATGGCAATTCTATATTCAGCTTTTTGAGGAACCGCCAAATTGCCTTCCACAGCGGTTGTACCATTTGACATTCCCACCAACAGTGAATAAGTGTGCCTCTTTCTTCACATCCTCTCCAGCACTTGTCATTTTCTGTTTTCTTGATAATGGCCATTCTGGTGGGTGTGAGATGATATCTTATGGTGGTTTTGATTTGCATTTCTCTAAATGGCCAGGGAAGTTGAGCATCTCTTCATGTGCCTTTTGGCCATTTGTATTTCCTCTTCTGAGAAGTGTCTGTTTGTCTTTTTCCCATTTTGTAATTGGATTGGCTATCTTTTTGTTGTTGAGTTGAACAATCTCTTTATAAATTCTGGATACTAGACCTTTACCTGATATGTCGTTTCCAAATATTGTCTCCCACTGTGTAGGCTTTTTACTTTCTTGATGAAGTTCTTTGATGTGCAAAAGTATTTAATTTTGAGGAGTTCCCATTTCTTTTTTTCTTTCTTCAGTGCTCTTGCTTTGGGTGTAAGGTCTATAAAACCACCTCCAATTATAAGATTTATAAGATATTTCCCTACATTTTCCTCTAACTGTTTTATGGTCTTAGACCTAATGTTTAGATCTTTGATCCATTTTGAGTTAACTTTTGTATAGGGTGTGAGATACGGGCCCTCTTTCATTCTTTTGCATATGGATATCCAGTTCTCTAGGCACCATTTATTGAAGAGACTGCTCTGTTCCAGGTGAGTTGGCTTGACAGCCTTATCAAAGATCAATTATCCATAGATGAGAGGGTCTATATCTGAACACTCTATTCGATTCCATTGGTCAATATATCTATCTTTATGCCAGTACCATGCTGTTTTGACCACTGTAGCTTCATAATATGCCTTAAAGTCAGGTAGCATGAGACCTCCAACTTCATTTTTTTTCCTCAGGATATTTTTAGCTATTTGGGGCACCCTGCCCTTACAGATAAATTTGCTTATTGGTTTTTCTATTTCTGAAAAGTAAGTTTTTGGGATTTTGATTGGTATTGCGTTGAATCTGTAAATCAATTTAGGTAGAATTGACATCTTAACTATATTTAGTCTACCAATCCATGAGCATGGTATGCCCTTCCATCTATTTAGGTCTTCTGTGATTTCTCTTAACAATTTCTTGTAGTTTTCTTTGTATAGGTCTTTTGTCTCTTTAGTTAAATTTATTCCTAAATATTTTATTCTTTTGGTTGCAATTGTAAATGGAATTCGTTTCTTGATTTCCCCCTCAGATTGTTCATTACTAGTGTATAGAAACACTACAGATTTTGAGTGTTGATCTTATAACCTGCCACTTTGCTGTACTCGTTTATTAGCTCTAGTAGTTTTGCTGTGGATTTTTCAGGGTTTTCGACATATAGTATCATATCATCTGCAAACAGTGAGAGTTTTACTTCTTCCTTTCCAATTTTGATGCCTTTTTCTTGTCTAATTGCTCTGGCTAGAACTTCTAACACAATGTTGAATAACAGTGGTAATAGTGGACATCCTTGTCTTGTTCCTGATCTTAGGGGGAAAGTTTTCAGTTTTTCCCCACTGAGGATGATATTAGCTGTGGGTTTTTCATATACCACCTTTATCATTTTAAGGAAGTTCCCTTGTATTCCTATCCTTTGAAGTGTTTTCAACAGGAAAGGATGTTGAATTTTGTCAAATGTCTTTTCTGCATCAATCGAGATGATCATGTGGTTTTTCTGCTTTGATTTGTTGATATGGTGTATTATATTAATTGATTTTCTTATGTTGAAACATCCTTGCACACCTGGAATGAATCCTACTTGGTCATGATGTATAATTCTTTTAATGTGTTGCTAGATTCGATTTGCTAGAATTTTGTTGAGGATTTTTGCATCTATATTCATTACAGAGATTGGTCTGTAGTTTTCTTTTTTTGTAGTATCTTTGTCCGGCTTTGGTATGAGGGTAATGATGGCTTCGTAGAATGAATTAGGTAGCTTCCCCCCTCTTCAATTTTTGGAAGAGTTTGAGCAGGATTGGTACTAATTCTTTCTGGAAAGTTTGGTTGAATTCACATGTGAAGTCATCTAGTCCTGGACTTTTCTTTTGGGGGAGCTTCTTAATGACTGATTCAGTTTCTTTACTTGTGATTGGTTTGTTGAGGTCGTCTATTTCTTCTCGAGTCAAAGTTGGTTGTTCACGCCTTTCTAGGAAGTTGTCCATTTCATCTACATTGTTGTATTTATTAGCATAAAGTTGTTCACAGTATCCTGTCATTACTTCCTTTATTTCTGTGGGGTCAGTGGTTATGTCTCCTCTTCCATTTCTGCTCTTATTTATTTGCATCCTCTCTCTTCTTCTTTTTGTCAGTCTTGCTAAAGGTCCATCAATCTTATTGATTTTCTCATAGAACCAGCTTCTGGTTTTACTGATTTTCTCAATTGTTTTCATGTTTTCAATTTCATTTACTTCTGCTCTAATCTTTGTTATTTCTTTCCTTTTGCTTGCTTCGCGGTTAGTTTGCAGTTCTTTCTCTATTAATTCCTCGATTTTTGCCCTTTCTTCTTTTTTGATATAGGCATTTAGGGCAATAAATTTCCCTCTTAGCACTGCCTTTGCTGTGTCCCATAAGTTTTAATATGTTGTTTTCATTTTCATTTGCCTTGAGATACTTCCTGATTTCTCTTGTAATTTCTTCCTTGACCCACTGGTTGTTTAAGAGTGTGTTGTTGAGTCTCCACATATTTGTGAATTTTCTGGCACTCTGCCTATTATTGATTTCCAACTTCATTCCTTTATGATCTGTGAAAGTGTTTTGTATGATTTCAATCTTTTTAAATTTATTGAGACTTGCTTTGGACCCAGCATATGGTCTATCCTCAAGATAGATCCATGAGCACTTGAGAAAAAGATGTATCCTGCTTCTGTGGGGTATAATGTTCTATAAATGTATGTTAAGTCTGGCTCATTTATTGTATTATTCAAATTCTGTGTTTCTTTACTGATCCTCTGTCTAGATGTTCTGTCCATTTATGAGAGCGGGGAATTAAAAGTCTCCAACCATTATGGTAGATGTGTCTATTTCTCTTTTCAGTGTTTTCAGTGTTTGCCACGTGTATTTTGGAGCATTCTGGTTCGGTGCATAAATATTTATGATTGTTACGCCTTCGTACTGAATTGTTCCTTTTATTAGTACATAGTATCCTTCTTTGTCTCTTTTAACTGTTTTACATTTGAAGTCTAATTTGTTGGATATTAGTATAGCTACTCCTGCTCTTTTCTGATTGTTATTTGCATGAAATATCTTTTCCCAACCTTTCACTTTCAACCTATGTTTATCCTTGGGTGTAAGATATGTTTCCTGTACACAGCATATAGATGGGTCCTGTTTTTTAATCCATTCTGCCAGTCTATGTCTTTTGATTGGGGAGTTCAATCTATTAACATTTAGCATTATTACTGTAGGGGTAGTACTTTCTTCTACCATTTTGCTTTTTGGATTTTATATGTCATATCCAATTTTCCTTCTTTTTACCTTTACTTCCTTTCTGCACTCTTCTCCACACCTTTCTCTTCTGTCTTTTCATATCTGTCTCTAGTGGTCCCTTTAGTATTTCTTGCAGAGCTGGTCTCTTGGTCACAAATTCTTTCAGTGATTTTTTTGTCTGAGAATGTTCTAAATTTTCCCTCATTTCTGAAGGACAATTTCACTGGATATAGAATTCTTGGTTGGCAGTTTTTCTCTTTTAGTAATTTAAATATATCATCCCACTGTCTTCTCGCCTCCATGGTTTCTGCTGAGAAATCTACACATAGTCTTATTGGGCTTCCCTTGTTTGTGATGGATTGCCTTTCTCTTGCTGCTTTCAAGATTCTCTCTTTCTCTTTGACCTCTGACATTCTGATTATTAAATGTCTTGGAGTACATCTATTTGGATGTATTCTCTTTGGGGTATGCTGTACTTCTTGGATTTGTAATTTAAAGTCTTTCATAAGAGTTGGGAAATTTTCAGTGATAATTTCCTCCATTAGTTTTTCTCCTCCTTTTCCCTTCTCTTCTCCTTCTGGGACACCCACAACACATATATCACATATATTTGTGAGCTTCATATTGTCATTCAATTCCCTGAATCCCTGCTGAGATTTTTTCATTTTTTCCCCTATAGTTTCTGTTTCTTGTAGGATTTCAGATGTTCCATTCTCCAGTTCACTAATCCTATCTTCTGCCTCTCAAAATCTACCATTGTAGATTTCCACTGTTTTTTCATCTCTTCTACTGTGTTTCATTCCCATAAGTTCTGTGATTTGTTTTTTCAGACTTTCGATTTCTTCTTTTTGTTCATTCCTTGTCTTATTTATATCCTTCCTCAATTCATTGATTTGATTTTTGATGAGATTTCCATGTCTGTTCATATATTCTGAATTAATTGTTTCAGCTCCTGTATCTCATTTGAATTGTTGGTTTGTTCCTTTGATTGGGCCATATCTTCAATTTTCCTGGTGTTATATGTTATTTTTTGCTGGAGTCTAGACATTTAATTACCTTAACTAGTTTATTCTGGAGATTGCTTTTACTTCCTTTACCTAAGGTTTTCTTGCTGTTGTCTTGCTTGCTTGTTGTCTATCTGTTCTCTGACATTCAGTTCAGCCTATTCTGGACCTCTAGCTTAGGTTCTGTTTAACAGAGGAGAATTTTTTAGTTCTTGTTTTCTTGTTTCATGCCCTGCTTGTATGGTGCCTTTTCCCCCAACCCTTAGGAGGGTCTGCTGAGGTATTATAGACCCCAGCCGGATTTTCCCAGGCCAAACTGGCCTCCCATCAGGAGGAAAGCATCACCTGTGTCAGTTTTCCCCAAGGGTGAGACCCAGCAGGTTGAAAGACTTTCCTGTGAAGTCTCTGGACTCTGTTTTTCTTATCCTGACCAGTATGTGGCGCTCAGACATTATGTTGAGTAAAATAAGTCAGACACAAAAGGACAAATATTGTATGATTTCACTGATATGAATTCATTATAATGTGTAAACTCATAGACATAAAATGCAGAACACAGTTTACAATGAAATAGAATAAGGCTAGAGAATTGGGTCGATTTGCTTAATATGTGAAGAGTTAACTAGGTTGAACTTAAATGCCTGGAAATGGATAGAGGTGATCATAGCATGTTAGCATGAATATAATTAACAGCGCTAAAATATGTGTGAATGAGGTTGAAAGGGGAGATTTAGAATCATGTAGGTCACAGAAGGAAAGCCAGAGGTTAAAACATGGGAATGTATAATACAGTGAATCTTGTATTGGATGATGACTGTGATTAACTGTACAAATATTTAAATGTATTTTTATGAACTAGAATAAATGCATGATACTATTACAAGGAGTTAATAAAGTGGTATTTGGGAAAACCGTACCTATTGAAAAGCATGGATAGAGTTAACAATACTATCTTAGTATCTTTTCATCAATAGTAAGAAATGTAAACATTCCAATACCAAGAGTCAATAATTGGGGAGGAAAAGGGGTATGGGATGTTTTGAGTTTTCCTTTTAATTTTTATTGATTATTTTTTGGAGTAATGGAAAATGTTCTGAAGTTGACTGTGGTGATAAATGTACAACTATGTGATGATACTGTGAGCCACTGACTATATACTTTGGATGGATTGTATGGTGTGTGAATATATCTCAATAAAATTGCATAAAATCAAACACAAATGTGAAACAATTCACACACACCAAAATGGCTACTATTAAAAAAAAATTACAGGTGAGGGGGATGGGTGGGGGGTATGGTATGTATGATTTTTATTTCTTTTTCTGAATAGATGCAAATGTTCCAAGAAATGATCATGACAATGAATGTGCAACTATGTGATGATATTGTGAATTACTGATTATATATGTAGAACGGAATGATCAAAAGTTATGAATGTTTGCGTTTGGTGTTTTCTGGTATTTAAAAATAATTAAAAATAAATAAAATACAGTCAATATAAAAAAATTACAAGTGTTGGAGTGCATGTGTATAAACAGGAGCACTCATTCATTGCTGGTGGGAATGTAAAATTGTGCAGCTACTGTGGAAGATATACTTTGGCAGTTCCTCAGGAAGCTAAGCATAGAATTACCATATGACCTGGCAATCATAATACTAGGTATACAACTGAAAGACTTGAAAGCAGAGACTTAAACAGATATCAGCACACTGATAAAAATAGCAGTATTATTCAAAATTGCCAAAGGATGGACAAAACCTAAGTGCCCATCAACTGATGAAGGGATAAATAAAATATAAATATGTACAGTGGAATATTAGTCAGTATAAAAAAATGAAGTTTGTGTATAATCTGGTCACTTCCTGGAACTTGGGATATTTGCGTGACACCTGAAAGTCTGAGCTAGAGTTCTGCAGCTATGAAAGTCAGTATTACTCCATAAGGCAACTGTGAGAAACACTGTTAGTGATTTGAATGAAACTGATCTGGGTAGGATAAGGTAAATCATACTAAAGGGTAAAGGATGATACTGATTGTATTTTAAAACTTCAACTTCTGTGTGAGACCAAAGGAAGAGAGTTTTATTTGGTGCAAAATTTCTATTTTTGATAGTATGCTATCTAATTTAACTTGTATGGTCAGCTTATTTGAACACCATAACTTCAAGGAACCTTGAATAGGGAATGACATCTTGTTGGGTTTGTACAGGTTGGTGTGATAACCCGATACAGCCCAGAGTAATCTGGGCAGAAGATTAGAAAGTATTTTCAAAGTCCTTTGAGGCACAGGAGGAAAGGGTGGAACTATTAACCTTTCCCAACTGGGGAAGACATTATATTCTCGCAACTAGTGGGGTCAACCAAACCAATAGGCTGAGCCTTTGATCTTGGGGTTCACCCCTATGAAACTTATCTGCAAAGGAGTAGTTAAGCCTACTTATGATTATGCCTAAGAGTCACCCCCAGAGAACCTCTTTTGTTGCTCAGATGTGGCCACTCTCTCTAAAACAAGCCTGCAGATGAATTCACTGCCCTCCCCACTATGTTGGACATGACTCCCAGAGGTGTAAATCTCCCTCACAATGTGGGACATGACCCCCAGGGAACAGAAAGCCTTCTTGACCAAAAGGGGGAAGAGAAATGAAACAAAATAAAGTTTCAGTGAGTGAGAGATTTCAAATAGAGTCATGAGGCTATTCTAGAGATTAATCTTATGCAGTATAGATATCCCTTTTCATTTTTTGGGTTATTACAGTAACTAGAGGGAAATACCTCAAACTGTTGAACTGTAATTAAGTAGTCATGACTCTTCAGTCTTAAAGTTGACTGAATAACTACAGAGCTTTTAAGGAGTGGTCATGCGTCTGTGAAAACCTTGTTACTGACATTCCCTTTATCCAGTATATGGGCAGATGAGTGAAGAAAAAAAAAGACAAAAAATAAATAAATAGTAGGGGGTGGGGGGTATGGGATGTTCTGGGTGTTCTTTTTTATAGTTATTCTTATTTTTATTTTTTCAGAGTAATGAAAACGTTAAAAAATAGATTTGTGATAATAAATGCACAACTATATGATGGTACTGTGAACCACTGATTGTACAATTTGGATGATTATATGCTATATGAATATATATCTCAATAAAATTGCACTAAAAAAAAAGGAATGAAGTGTTTGCTTTGGCAGCACATATACCAAAATTGGAATGATACAGAGATTAGCATGCCCCTGCGCAAGTATGACATACAAATGGGTGAAGCATTCCAAATTTTTTTAAAACTTTTAAAAAAAAAGGAAGGAATTTCTGATTTCACATGACAACATGGATGGAACTGGAAGGTAACATGTTAAGTGAAATAAGCCAGACAGAAAAGGACAGAAATGTACGATCTCACTGATATGAAATAATTAGAATAAGCAAACTCTTAAGAGTCGCAATCTAGAATATAGGTTACTAGGGGCTGGACTGCAGGTAGGGAATGAGGAGTTAATGCTTAAATTGTATAGTATTTCTATTTGGGTCGGTTGGAGAGGTTTGGTACTGATGGTGGTGATGGTAGCACGCCATTGTGAATGTAATTAACAGCACTGAATTAAATATGTGAACGTGGTGAAAAGGAAAAAGTTTAGGTTGTATATATGTTACTAGGATGAAAATTAAAAGAAAAAACAGATCTCTACAACACAGTGAACCCTTTTTTAACCAATGGACTATAGTTAATACAATCATAAAAATGTTCATGAATTATAATAAATGTACCACACTAACACAAGGTGTTAATAATAGGGTAGGATATAGGAACTCTGTATTTTATATATTTTATGCATGATATTTCTGTAAACCTACTTCTCTAACAAAAAATAAAAATAAAAAAATTAAATATTTTAGAAAAACACCACAATACTGGAAAGAGTGTGGATATTGAAACCAGAGGCCATCAGTTCTAATCGTAGCTTCATCCTGGTTAGCTACATGATCTTTGACAAGCTACTTTTTCTTCCTCGACTTTATTATTGTGTGAAAGTGCTCTGAAGCTGTAAAGAATTTTCAATCCTTAATCATCAGTATTATTTAAAAGCCTCTGTAGTTAAAAGCTTAACAATTCTGCTCTTCACTAGAGCTAGGTAAACTATGTCAGTGATTTTAGTGACATTTAAAAATTGCTACATAAGCTGCTGGACTTTACAGCTCGAAAGAGCAAGCACTTTTAGAAAACAATTAACTAAGTACTTTAAATAAAATTATGCATATAATTTGTTTGCTCCATAAGACCAAATTTTGTTGTATTTGATGTGAATTTTTTCACATTCCAATTCTTAGAAACTACTTCCGAAGTATCTACTTGTCATAAGGTTTACTTTGTAAATACTGCCTGTTTTTCTACCTGTAATCTAAGCATCTTTAGAGTACAGGCCACCTCCTATGGTTTATATTCCACTAATACATAAATGATAACCTCAAGTATTGCTGCATCACTAATATTCATATTTCATGTATTAAGTCATGGACTCTGAATAGGCCATTTTTATAAAACTTGATTAGATAAAGAAATGAAGATTTAATTCTTCTTATCAGTCATTATCGCTGTCAAGATATATCCTTATATAAGCTTTTTACTGAAATATTCCATATCCAAATTGTTTTCCATTTTGATTAATTTCCTAATGTTTTTGACAAGCTTTTATTTTCAGCTTATTTGAAGCAAGCACAGCATTAAGATCCACTGAAAAGTGAAAGCATGACACCTAGTCTTCATCTTACTGAAATTATAAGCAGTTTCTTAAATCATTTTTCTTAGATTTTCAAACTAACCATTTTTCTAAGATTTTCAAACTAACTTTTTACTCTATGCATGACAAAAATATAAAAGTACAAACCCCTTGTTTTCCATGGTATTGCAGCAATGGCAAAATTAAAGACAACTATCTTAACATCCTTTTGAACTTCATTATTCTAAAATGGTTCTATGAAAATGTTATAGATGTAAAATATATATTTCATAAACCTCCCATTCAGTTTCTTAGCAAATTTTTTTTGTTAATTTTTCTTTAAGTTTGTAAAAACACTATTCTTTAGATAAGGTAAATATTATCCTTTTACAAGAAAGGCAAAGTAATAGGAATCCCTCTCTGAGATGAAACTGACTCATTTAATTAAGTTACCCACTTACATTTTGCCAGTTGCTGGTGTAAATTATTCAGTGTGTTCATCAGATGTTTACAGGGCTTCTTTGGAAGTATCTTCCAGGCTACATTTTTCTTGTCTCCAGTTCTGAGATTGAATGACAACAATAACATATTTTTGAGAAAATTATTATACATTTTTAAAAAGGAAAAGAAAAAATACATAGAATAAGAAATAAAACACATCCAAAATAATCTAGTTAAGAGAAGAAAAATACTACAGTGGTATACACGGATGTTGAATTTTTTAAAATTAATTTATATGCATGGAGAACCTTGTATTAAATATGGCTCAAAATTTTAAAATTATGTTGGTACTGAAATATCCAGAATAGGCATATGCATAGTGAAATAAAATAGATTAGTGGTTGCCAGCAGCTGTGGCAGGGGGAAGTGGGGGGCGACTGCTAATGAGTAAAGGGATTGTTTTGGGGGTAATGAAAATGTCCTGGAATTAGTGGTGATAATTGCCCTATTTTGTGAATATACCCAAAACACTGAATTGTACACGTTAATAGATGAATGTTGTCTGTGAATTAAATCTCAATAAAACTGCTTTAAAAAAATCATACGTGACTAAACATGGTATCTTTATTTATAGGACAGACTCCTATAATCTCCTTTATTACAATGATTACAACATAGTTATGCTTTAAACTATATAAGAAGTAGGAGAAGAGCATGGTGATAAAACATTATAAAGCTTTAAGACTTAACTATAATCTTATGGATTCCATTCTTTATTTACTGAATCTTTTAAACTATATCAACAGGAACGAATACTCATTTTAGAAAACTTGAAGAATGTAGAGGAAAATGAGAAGAAAATTAAATCAGTCAGGTTTGAACCACCAAACACATCTATTATATTTTGGGTATATTAACTTTTTTAGCCTGTTCTCCATTTACAGAGTTTTAAGTTTAATATTTTCTAAAGATTCGACTCCTATTTAATATATAATTCTCACTACAGTTTTCTCTTAACATACTACAATGAACATTTTCCGTAGTATGTCCTTCAGAAACATGATTTTAAATGGTAATGTACTATTTCATTCCGATCTGTACAAATGTATTTAATTGTTGACCCTACTGTGAAGATAGTCTATGCTGCTCTTTTCAATAGAAACTTATAATTTTTAAGAACTAATTATTTTCTTCCCCTAATTCTACTTACAGGTATTATAATGCCATGTTCTTTTGCTTCAATTTTTTTCTCCCCTAACTTGCTTAAGTAGGGTACTGAACTAGAAATGGGCTGTGCTTGATAAATTCACATTTCAAATAAAATGAATACTAATCAGCATACCCAATTAATTATATCTTATAGCTTTAGATTTTTCTCTAAGGTTATGTGAAAAAGAAGAAATTAACCTAAGGTTGGCACTTCTAAATGCTTTTGACAAGTTTAACATTTAAAAAATGATACTAGATAGATTAGTTATACAATAGGGCTTAGCATAGCACAGTGTATACTGGAATTTGCTGGACATTTTTTTTTAATGTTCTCTAAACTTCCCATAGAATAAAAGGATAATTATCACTTTGAAAATTAAACAAAGGAAAAAGAGCAGAGGGGAAAACTTAAGCTAACAAGCAACAACTGTCTTGGGACCTACCTTCTATCTTTCCCAAATAAGAATAAAAATAAAGATAGGAAAGGGTCAAATTGCAGACGTCCTGCTATCAAGGTTTTATTACAGTTATACCTTGGGCAGGTATAACTGTAATAGATCAGGGGCATGGAATCTTGTGTTACAGTGAGAACACGATGTAGAAATGGTTTTCACATTATTTTCTTAATAAAAAACTTTTCAATACACCACTCGCACCATGTCTTACCATTCACTGTGTGCATGTCTGACCTGTTAAATTAGATTATGAGGAACTTCAGAGAAAGGAGCGTATTTATTTTGTCTTTTTATTCTTAGTGTGTAGTAAAAAAAAGTATATTCAAGGCATGTCTGTGGCATAAATGAATGAAAAATACCTTGGTATTATCTGCTTACATATAATTAAGGTTATTTACTCATGTAATTTCCTCCTCTTGACCTTGTTATCTTCACTCTAAAACTGGAGTAGGTAGGAGAGTTATATCTCATACCTAACTTTGTACCTACAATAGCCTTTTACATCTTTATTCACGGTTACTTACATTTAAAAGAGCATCATTACATAAATAGTTACCCAATAATTAGTGGCATAAGTATTTGTTTTGGAGTCAGACTATGATGGTTTCAAAATCCAGTTCTGGCAGTATATGCTATGTACCCTTTGATAAATTACTTAAAAATCTAACCTTTGATTTCCTCATCTGTCAGATGGGGCTAATAAAAACTACCTCACAAAGTACTGAGAATAATATAACTTGTGCTATGCATACAACTTTATGACTAGCACATATTAGTTATTAATGCTTTCCTTTTCTTCAGAAATTTCTTGACACTTAGAATACATTCTGTATTACATGAATCTAAAAGTCAGAAAGGAAAAAGGAAATTGGAAGTTCCATATTCAAGATCTGTTTTTCTTTCAAATTTCAGGTTGGGGCTTCAGAGATTCTCCATTAAGGAAAGGAGAAAGCTATTAGTGCACTAGTCTAGTCCTCCCATGGATATGGAAAGGCAGTAATATCAAGGGGGAGTACTGAGGAGAACAAATGACTAATTCTTTGATTCCTTAACTCATTAGTGATCAAAATAGAAAAATAAAACAGTAACTAGGAAGAAAAAAATTCTGTTAACAAATTGAAGAAAAGTATAAAAAGGGAATATGCAATTTATTGTCATAATAAACACAGTTATACTTATTTACCATCCTTAACTTCAATCAAAAAAATCACACCATGTAACATAACTGGCAAAGAAAAAAATTACTTTTGTATTTAAAGAATACCCTTGGTAAAGAATTAAATTTTTCTGATAAAGAATCTTTGACTTTATCCATGTCATATATAAAATGACTGTTATACACAAAATACATTCCATATTTTCTTGCCTATTTTGACAGTATACTTTTTTATAATAGATTATTTGCTAAACTATTTTAATTGTTTAGGCACCTGTGGTTTTGACATGATAAAAGTGAGAATTAATCTAAGATTTTGGAATTAAAACAAAAGGCTTTATTATGAAAAACACTTGTTAAAAAAATAGAAAAAATCTATTAACATCTGCATATTTAAGTTGTAAAAACTATATTAGCTTCTGAGCTTTAGTAATAAACTAAACCGTAGTTCTTTTAGGTATGTCCAGGGGAGATGTAAAGTCTTTGCATCAAATTGCTTTTCCCTAAACAACATAAGTATGATTAAACTGAAAAGAAGAGATTATTTCAAGGAAAACAAAAGAGAAACACTAAATTTTATTATAAAGTAAACTATAGCTCCAATAGCCAAAACTTAACTATTATTCCAATAAAAAGAAATGGAAATTTAAGATACCCTCATATTTCTAGAGTGTAAAGGTGATAAAAGTATGCATAACTTAAAAATTATTTTAAAATATTAAAACATTATTGCATTAATTTTTCTATAAAGATTTAATATTATAACAGTATTAGATAGGTCTAGAAACAGGATTGAAGTATTAATCAAGGAATCATGTCTTAAATTCAATTTGTGATTCTACCCATACTCACCTGACTAAAGGTAAATAAATTTTTTCTATTCTAACCTCAATTTCCCTTATGCTAAACAGCCAAGTAAGCATGCAATTATAATGCTTCTTACATATTTAAAGATTTGAAGAACAAAGGTATATTTTCCTTCCAATAAACCCTTCACTAATACCTTAAATCTACCCCATCAGAGCATAGTAAGAATTGATTCAAAGATGGTAATAACCACAAATACAAAGAAAACAGTGTATCTCAAAAGAATTCTAATTAACATTATAAAATATACGATTACATCATATACAATGAGGTTGTAAATTATTAGGTGTAGAATCACTAAAATGTACTTACTGAGAAATAGTGTTGGTATCTAGGTCAACACAACTAACATCTGGTGGAGGATCATAAAGATCAAAGTATCTTGAATCAATCCCTACTATGAATGGGCATGGTGCACTCAAGACATCTGCTAAAGCCAGTGGGCAGAGAGGAACATATGGGCATGGCCAGTGGAAAGGGAAAATCATCTTGAATAAACAGAAGACAGGAGAATATTTAGCTTTTAAAAACTGAAACATTAATTATCAGCACACAAAAATTACTTTTAATTACTTACATGTAAAGTCTAATGCTTAATAACAGATTAAATAATCCTAACTAGAATTAATGGTCAGGAAATTGAAATTGCTTCCACAACACAAAAACTCATTACTCTATGATTTTAATTAACATTAAAATAGCTTTATATTATATGACAAAATTAAGTTTAAAACTAAATTGATTGCCAATAAGAAGCTGTGATACTCACAGACACTAATGCTTCTGTCACACTAGTTAGCACGGACGGCCGTAAAGAATGAATGAGAATTTTATGTTCTGTTACTGCAAACACCAGTAGTGTCACAGCATTTTCAGGACCCAAATTCTGAAGTAGTGTTGAAAACTTGCCACCACTGTTAATTCAAACAAAAAGATGTATTTAATGTATAATTTAAAAAAATAAAGATCTAAACACCTCACTATCTCAAATAATGAAAAAAAGTAAATGATTAGGATTTGAATGATTAGAATATTATATATTCAATTTTATATATGATTGTTGCTCTTAGGAAAACCATTTTGTATCACTAATGCACTATGAAAACAATGTAGTTTTATGAGATTTTAAATGAAAATTCATCTGCTTCATTTTATATAAAAAGATCTGCCATGTATTAGGCCTAAGGGTTACTTCCAGAGATCTCTTTTGTTGCTCAGATATGGCCTCTTTTTCTCTAAACCCAATTCGGCAAGGGAAATCATCACCCTCCCCTCTACATGGGACATGACATCCAGGGGTGAAAGTCTCCCTGGTAAAATGGGATATAACTCCCAGGGATGAGCCTGGGCCTGGCACTGTGGCATCAACAATGCCATCCTAACCAAAAGGGAACAAAGAACTGTAACAGATAAGGTATTAGTAGGTGAGAGAGTTCAAATAGAGTCAAGAGGCTACCCTTTCACAAGCTTCAGCTAGATATTGCTCTTTATCATGGTTTGCCAAACCCCAACCAAAACCATTCCTGCCAACCCTAAAGAACACCTGGGGCTCCATCTGAAATTCTATAAAGATTTCATGCACTTTCCAGAAACCTACAACCTCTAGATGGGTTCCTAAGCCCAGATAAGACCTGAAACTCAGAGAGGCCGGCCTCTCCAAAACAACATCAAGTTCCATCCCCCTATTCCCTATTATTGACAGCCCTTTCCAATATGAAAAAGTGAGAATTGGCATAGCCCAAATACCCCTGAAGATCTGGAGAAAGATTAAAGGAAAAGGTGGAGTAAAAACAGAGAAGAGAGGATTTAACAAATGAATATGACTGTTGAATCATTATATTGATATTTCTTTTAATTTCCAGAGTCTTGGAGCAGCTAGAAGGAAAAACCTAAAATTGTGGAATTGTAACACATCCCAAACTCTAAAATCTGTTCTATAACTAATTGATGCAGTATGTTTTGAAATTAATTGCTTTTTTGAATGTTATTTTTCACAATAAAATAAAATACAACAAAAAGATCTACCATATACATAATGTCCAAATAAATAATTTATCTTATAAAAGAAATGCTTTGGGTGAATGGTAAAGACAAATTTCTCTGTGGAAGTTTGTTTAACATGGCTCATCTTTCACTGCAATTATTAGAAAAACTATATGACTTACACGCCCACCTCTTTTAAGGTAAAAACATCTATTAAAATCTGGATTTACAAAAGATAAGAAATCAAGAGCTACAAAGAGATAAGACGGACATTAAAAAACAAATTAACAGCCAAAACAATAAACTTAGATTTCTATGGTAACAAAATACTGGATTGAAAACGTAAATAACTCAGTAAGTCCATCAGTTTTTTGTCTATATAATGCTGAACAACTGACTTAATTAATCAATCACAGAATTAAAATTTTTAATAGAACAAAATCAACAACAAAGCCTCTTGGAGAAATGAAAACACATATCCATACAAAACTTGTGATGTTCACAGAAGCATTATTCACAGTAGCCAAAATTGGAGGAAATCAAATGTCCATCAATGATGAATGAATAATCAAATACTGGTATACCCATATAATGGAATATTATTTGGCAATAAAAATTAATGAAGAGCATTTGCTTTGGCAGCACATGTACTAAAACTGGAACAATACAGAGAAGATTAGCATGGCCCCTGCTCAAGGATGACACGCAAATTCATGAAGCATTCTATATGTTTTTAAAGAAAAAAAATCAATGAAGAACTGCTACAGGCTTCAACATAGTTGAACCTTGGAAACATTATGCTAAGTGTAAGAAGCCAGATTCAAAAGGCCATATATTGCATGATTCTACTTATATGGGATATCTAGAACAGACAAATCTATAGAGACAAAAAGTAGATTAGGTTGCTAGGGTTAGGGATGTAGTAGGCATAGGGGTGAAAGGAACAGTGAAGTGACTGCTAAAGGATAAATGGTTTATTTTGGGAGAGATTAAAATAGTTGCACAACTCTATGAATATATTAAAAACCACTGAATTGTAAACTTCAAATGGGTGAATTGTATGGTATGTGAATTATATCTCAATAAACTTGTATATATATAAAAAGGCTTCTTGAGTAGTTTAGCATCATTTATACACCATAGTAGTCAGCATTTCTAATTTATTTGTGGCCCAAACAAAGGCTAAGAAAACACTAGTCACCGCTATGGCTACTGATGAAATAATCTTCAGTTCTTACAAAACAAAAGTCAAAGAAGGCACAGACCAGTCTATGCGCTACATAATAATTTAATTACATTGTGGCTATATCTGCTAGAAAAACAGCACAGCTAATTAAATTTCAAAAAAATGATCTACAGGAAAAAAAAACAGGTTCATAATTTCTCTTAATTTTTAAGTTGATGAAATACACAGTTCTATAGTTTTATAATTATAATTATCTTTTTATTTGGGGTTACATTTAAAATCAACTACATGTGAATGTTCCTCAGAAGATAACTGCAGCTAAAAATAATTGTTTTTATAGTCTACATGTATATATGCTCGTTTATGTAGTAGTAAATACTTGGATGATAATAAGTGGATATACACAATATCAAACACTATGTAAAAATTCTTTTTTCTTCAGAAACTATAATCTAAATATTAATTTAAAAGAGTTTACCTAAAAGAAGAAGTTAAATGAGAAGTATTTCCACCAACATTTGAAATTTTAGCTAGGGAAGAAAAAATATTTGAATATTACTTTGGCCTCACACTAGATTTAGAGAAACTTAAATAGAAATTGAGTTTTACTTGCCTTAGTGGAAGAGGTGAAGAAACAGGCTGACTGAGAATCAGGTTATCATGTGGTGATAACTGAAAGAAAGTTTCAAATAAAGGATTTGAAATATAAACTTTAAAATACCACTTTCTGGTAAAAACATATAGACTAATAATGATGTCCATGAAATTTCACTATACCCATTTACCAGTACACAAATTCTTTATATCACTTATTAAATTCTGAAGAACATGTCCTAACCATCAACTTCTTCCAAACACTAACTCTTTCCACTATGAATACTATCTCTTTTCTTTTGTTCCTCAAAATTTCACCAAACTCCATTATAACTAATTTGCATAAAATGCAATTACTCATTAAATAAAGCCAAGGTTAACAAATCTGTGGTCCACAGGCCAAATCTGCAGGCTTCCTGTTTTTATAAATAAAGTTTTATTGGAATATGCCATGCATATTCATTTACATATTGTCTGTGGTTACTTTTCTGCTATATAACAGCAGAGTTGAGTAGGTGCAAAGGGACAATTCAACCTGCAAAGCCTAAAATATTTACTATTTGATCTTAAACAGAAAAAATTGGCCTACCCCTGCTATGATATTTGGATATGCAGACTGATTGTAAAGCTTATCAAATTGATATTTTTCCAAACATGCTATCTGTAGTAATATGAAAATACAATTATTTTTATCTGTATTTTTAAATTTATGCAGATCTCCAAAAACCTGTAAATATCTATTTGCTGAATAATTTCTAATATTGAATGATACCCTATTTAGGGTTACAAATCATATAGTAAGGCACACAGAGTGAAAATATTTTCTTTAGATATATCACTTCATAAATGAGGATTAAATAAGCAAACACCTTAAATACAAAAAACTGCAAACTAAAATGAAACGTAAATGAGAGGAAGGATAAACTGTAGAAAGAGATGAAAAAATAATTTATATATTTTTTAAATTTCTATTACATCAAAGACATGGGCATTTCTTCCCTCCTGCAATATATATATAAACACCCAAATTTACAGAATGATTGCCAAAGGCACAGACAACTTTAAGATACCTAAAACAAATTTAGGGAAAGAAGTCCCTTTTCATGTATTCATGGAAAGAGAATAACTTGTTTAACTCCTAACCCTTTATCTCTATTGGAGAAAAATTAGATGTCTGGGAGAGAGTTAATAAAACATTAAGAGCTCAAACTCCAACATAAAATAGCATCTGGTTATTTTTAGCTCTCATTTGATCCTCACCTACTCCCCCCACCCCATTTAAATTTGTTATTCTTATGCCAAACATTTCGACAGAGACATAAAATCATTCTACAGGGCCCTTGTATCAAGAAAACCTTACCTGCACTAAAATTCGTGGTCTCTGAGGAGATGGAAAAGGGACTTTGTGCATAAAATGAGAAATATGCCTTAAAAACAAAAACCCAAATGATTACAAAGTGAGTATCACATGCTTTCAAGGTTAACCTGTCACCACAAGCCCAAGTTGAGTCAAAACCCTTGTACTCCTATAATTTCAGAATTCCTGGTACTATGAAAACAAGTCAACAACCAAGCAAAAATCACTGCACTATTAAAATCGCGTCAGGGCTAAATCCAGTAACTTTTCATATAGTTGTTCACATGTAACAATAATTGTGTTATCAATGTCTCAGAGTCATTTTAACTTTTTCCTTTCCCTAAGTAGATAATACACAATATATTCCAGAGGAGGACTTTACTAAAAAAAGATAATTCTTATATTGACAATCTACTTTTTAGACAATTGCTCTTCTTTTAGAAATGAAACTATTGAGAGTACTCCAAAAATAGAGAAGAGTTAAACTGCTTCTAAAACATGAACAAAATACTTTCTATAACAATAAGAAAAAATTTTATTACTGATTTTACAAGATTTTTCCCAGAAGAAAACAGATAAAAAGCTAGATCAGTGGGTTTTGTTTTGAAAATTGTGGGATAGAAAAAAGGCAACTATGGTGAAAAAAAATTTTTTTAAAGGAATAAGCTATTCTCTGACTGCATTATTTTTCTTTTAAACATTATGTGAAATCTTCTTGGTTTCATAACTAAGATAATTTCATCTGGATATCAGAATGCTAGAAGAGAAATGTATTAGTTTTACAACCATGATACATCATGGTTGAGACAATATGCCAGACATGATGGGAAATGTAAAAGAGTACATAAAGCTACCAGTCTTTACCATGAAGGTACTAACAATCTAGAACAAAGTTCTATGGAGTAAGTTCCATAACAATTATCTGCCTAAATTATATGAAGAACTAGCAGCTAAAAAGAGGAAATCAAAGAGTGATCCACAGACCCCTGAAGATCCCCAAGAAGCATTCAGGGAGGATCTGCAAAGTCAAACCTATTTCTTATAATCCTAAAAGGTTATTTGCCTTTTTCCACTATGTAGACATTTGAACTGATGATGTAAAATGCACTGCGGGTAAAACTGTTGGCACCTTAGTATGAAGCAAGGCAGTGACACCAAAGGGTATTAACAATGGTAATTTTTACTACTATCCACTATACACTCACAGTAAAAGAATGTCAGTTTCACTTAAGAATTTCTTTTAAGAAGCAGTAAATACTAATTTTATTAAATCTTGACTAAAGCAGTGTATACTTTTTAAATATTCTGCATGCAAGGGGAAGTATGCATAAAGCATTTCTGCTGATACAGAAGTACAACCGTTACACAAAGGTTTGAGCTGCAAGTAAATTAGCTGATTTGTTCATGCAACGCCATTTTTCCTTAAAAAAACTCATATAAACAAAACTCTCTGGGGTCATCATTTTTAAAGAATGTAAAGGAGTCCTGAGACCAAAATAAATGAGAACTGCTGGATTAGAATAGAATACTGAGAAGAGGGTAGAAAAGGGCATGGCAAAACTGAAGAATAATATTGTACATTAATTTCCCTTATGACAATTCTATCACTGCCCAACTGTCATTAGAATCAGAGAATTCTGCCTAAGGGGACAAAAGAGTTAAAGTGAAGACAGTACAAAATAAACAATATTCAAAAAGACAATGAGGATGCTTAGATCTCATTTGTTTCAGGTCTTACTAAATGAAGTCTTCAATTTTAGTGATCACAAATTAAATCACTAAAATTAAAAAAAAACACAAAAAGTATTCATCTAATTTTTCCTTTAAATTCATGACACTTAAAAATAGTAAGTACAGGTCGTCTGCCATGCTGGAGACCCAGGTTCGATTCCCGGTGCCTGCCCAGGCAAAAAAACAAAACAAAACAAAACAGTAAGGTATATTCTATAAAGGTTCAGAATAAACCCCAAATTTTATATAAAGAATTACAAAATCAGTATTAAAATTCTAGTAATTTTCCAGATTACGACTGTTAAACATAAAAGAGCATGAAAAAAAATGAAATGTATTTCATTTGTTAGAGATAAAATTAATTAAAATAACATAACTATAAAAGTATAACAGAGAGGGCGGGCAACAGTGGCTCAGTGGCAGAGTTCTCGCCTGCTGTGCTGGAGAGCCAGGTTCGATTCCCAGTGCCTGCCCATGCAAGAAAAGAAAGTATAAGGGAGAAATATTACCTGATTGAAATAATCAATAGCTTCTTTCAAATAACTACTGAGAAATCTACTTTCCAAATAAAATCTACACAATTACCAGTACAAATATGCCATATAATGAAAAGCTCTGTCAAGTTTAAATCAAGATGGCTTCTAACTCACTTCTCAATTGGAAGGACATGAGGTCCAGAAATGGAATATCGATACAGGAAAGTCAGAAATTTTCTGAATGCATCAAAAAAAGGCCAGTGAGAAAGAAGACAGATGCATTTATTAGTGTGAACAGTTTTGGAGCTATCAGACTTCCCATCCACTGATAATGCCAATCCCAAAAGAAATCTTTGTTTTTCTGTGAGCTCCTCCTCAGAATACGGTTCATAAAACTGAATAGCAGCACCATAGACCTGCAAAACAAGTAATATTTAATAAATATGTTGATAAATAATTTATTCAAACTTCATCATAAGTTAAATATTTAATGGATACTTTTTATGAGACAGGCAAGGTGCCAGGTACTAAGAACAATGATGAAAAGACATCATTCCTGCCTTCTTGAAGTTTAACAGAACTATCAAATACTATTCTCAAGTCTCTTTATTATTGAAAAAAAGTATTTTAATTAAATTACATTTGTTTTATAAAGAGTGAAAGCAATTGCATCACATTCTCTGTAAGTAAATGGCTGAACTGGTTGAAAATGGAAAAGAATTTTAAAAAAGGAAATACAAACTTCAACTTAGGGCAACTGAATGAATTTCTCTGGACCTCAACTTTCCTATCTATAAAATAAGGATTGATGGACTAGATGATTTCCTAGTTCCCTTTCAATTTTAATAGTCTAGGATTCTCAAGAGTATTGTATATTTAATATTGTCCTTTGTACTACTTCGAAAGCCTCTTTATGACAGAAAATGAACCAGTGAAGGATTATCATTTGATGATGAAAAAAAAATCTCTTACCATATTCACTAAAAAGCATTCAGGTGATCAAAGCAAACAAGACTGTTACAGATTCATGATATTAAATTTAAACCCCATAGTAACCACCAAGAAAAGAAAATATCAGAGAATATGAAAATTAATAGAGACAGAAAGTAGGGCACAAGTTATGGGGGGTGGGGGGTGAGAATGGAGAGTTGATGCAAAATCAGTGTAAGGTTTTTTGTTTGATGAGGAGGAAAAGTTCCAGTAATAGATGGTGGTGAGGGTACTGCAATATTGTGAATGTGATTAATTCCACTGAGTCATATGCTTGGGAGGAAGTTAGGTGGGAGGATTTATGTTGTATTTATGTTTCCACAGTTAAAAAGAAGAAAGAAAAACTACAGAGAGAGTGACAATTAAATGCAATACATAATACTGGATAGGATCTAAGAATGGAGGAGAGAAGACTCAAAAGACATTGGGACACAATAAAAAACTGGAATATAAAATATAAGCTTCAGATCAGTGCTGAATTTCTTGAACATGATAACTGCACTTAAGGTGATAATATAAGTGAATATCCTTACTCGTAGGAAATGCACATGGAAGTATTATGTATTCAGGGAATATGATGTGTGTAACATGCTCTTAATTTCAGAAGACAGACAGAAAGAAATACAAATATAAATAAAACTATTAACTATTTTTATATTATACTATAAACTATTTAATATTTATAATTATTACCCTATCCTGAATACCACCAATTAAAAATTATAACCAAGCTATGGCAAAGGTGGCAAAACACTACACTTGGATGATTTGGCTATGAGGGGAGATATGTTGGGGTTTGAAATATGTGTTTGTTATTATTTTTGAAGCTGTTGTTAAGTTTGAAATTATTTTAAAATCAAAAGTAAAAGAAAAAAGTGTTTAGGTGTATGGGACAAAACAAAAATTCTCATTTCTTAAGTGTCTAAATATTGTTATTTTAACCAAGAAGAAGAGGTTATTTATGGCAGATTCAATTTAACCACCTATTTTTTCCTACTGTTGCTAGCATTACGTAAAACTAAAGACTTGAAAATGTACAATAAATTTGCTAAAACACATAGTACCTTTTCAGCTGAAGCTCCAGTTAATACAAATGTAGAAAAAACAGGAAGAGGATATTTGCTATTTTGTGGCCAAGATTCAATAGTTGCACCCATTGGTAAACAAAACAGGGGAACAGATTCTGGTAGTGGGAATGACTCATAATCTTCTTGAGGATATCTACAAATTAAACCTATAAAGACAATAATAAATATTAAGTCATTATCTCTTGAATTTAGGTGCTCATAATCTGAATTATGATAAAATGCTTTATTATTTTACACATCTGAAAAGCTAAAACATTCATATATTCAGGAACTAACTGAATGCTTCAGAAGGATTCATATAGATTTGAATCCTCAAGCATTATAACTATTAACTAACTGCTTAATATTTATCAAGCTTCATCCATAAAGAAAACTATATACACATTCCTAAAAATTCAGTTTCTGATCATGTTACCTTAAAGCCTATGAATGTACTTTTTCAATAACACATCAAAATTGATAATGCAGGGAGTATATATGTAACTTCCAGCACAAATACAAGAAAATTACTTGTTACAAATTTACAGTATCTTCAGAGTAATATCAATGCAAGTCCAGCTTCCAAACAACCCAGATGAGTTTCAAGTGGTCTATACTTTCATGATAGGCGACTATTCTGGTAATGGGTCATGCATCTTTTACTGAACACATCCTAGAGTCTTGTACTGGATTTTGTGGGACTAGAATCAGAAAATAGGTTTCCTGACCTTGAAGCCCTTAAAGTCAAATGGATGACATCACAAGACATTACCATAGAGACAAAACAATAAACTGAGAATAAATCGATTAGTTCTGTCACTTATATTTGTGTGACACTGGACAAATCACTTATCATAAGACTTTGGTTTATTCATAAAGTCAGAAAAATAAACTAGATAAAAGGTCCAAGAAAGCTCTAAAATTCTCTAATTATATGCTAGCCAGCTAGTAGGTCCCATGAGGATCTAAAGTTAACTGTCTACTCTTTTCAGATCATGAGGCAATAATAAAGCAAATTTCTTGTACATTTTCAAGTCTTAAGTTTTTGTGATGATAGCAATTATTGCCCTATCCTGGCTACCACCAATTAAAATTGCAACCTATTCCCCAGTATTCTTAATCTTCCTTTATTCTACACCATATTTTCATTTTCATCATAGTGCTTATCACTTTCTAACATTCTTTATAATTTACATATTTATAATTTGTCATGTTTGTCCGTTTCCTCCACCCTAACAGAACGAAAGCTCTACATTCTATATTATCACTAGCACCTAAAACAGTGCCTGTGACATTGGAGGTACTTGATAGAGTACACTAATTTTAAAAATGTACACATTTTTTAGAAGGTTGAATCTGCTCTTCTGTAAATAAGATCAATATGTTTGAAAATTTGAGGGCTCTAGAAATTGAAAATCTCAACTATGCATTATAAAATCACTAATATTTCATGTTATAATGAAGCATGATTACATATGCATATTACATATGTAACTATAGATCTGACTGAATTTAATCTTTTTTCATACTACCTACTAATTTTAAAACATTGAGAATTGGCATCTGTTGATTAGTTGAGTTAGTTATTTAAATAACCTAATGATTTCTTAAAATCTTCTTTTAAAATCAATCTTCCATTAAGCATCCAATAAATGTACATATGAAGACAAAACTGAGAATCAAGAGACATAAGTGGTAGTCCCAGTCCTGACACAGTTTTTTCTTTAACCTTACTGGGAACACATAATACATTTTATCTTAATTATTCCATGAAAAATTAGGACATACTTACCAGCTTTGTAAGATATAGTGTTTGTCTTTGCCACCGATTTTTTATAACATAAGTATACTGCTGATCCCCACTGAATAATAAAAAAGAGGAAATAACATTTAATTTCTAAAGACAGTGAATTAATGAAATGGGATCTCTTTGATCTTCCCAATATATACTACCCAAGATGTACTAATAGCTTTCTCTCTGTTATTTTCAGTTTGTTATCTTGTCCACATTTTACTGGGGTCATTGTCCACTTTTCTTCAACAGTAAAACAACATTTTCCCCCTGCAACATGAGGGAAACTTGACCCTTTAAAATAAAACTAAGCCACAACAGTTTAGGTTGTTTTTTTGTTCTCTGAAAGAGACCAGACCTTAATGATACTTTCCATAAAACAGTTCAAGTTGGTAAAGCAGAAAAAGGATATATGATTACAAACTTGAAGAGAAATTGGTTATTTTCACAATTAAACAATCTTCTCAGCATCATACAAACTGGAACTGGTGGAAAATGATCACATTACAGCATGGCTGATGCTCCTGGAGGGCCATGTGGACTCCTTCATGCTCAGACCTGAGGGGAAAGGTGCTGCACCCAGTGATGAGATGCAAAGACACCACCACATGACAGCTTAACACCACCACATGCCCACTTCCCCTTCCTGTGCTGTGGGCATGTTCCTATGGCTACACCCAGTCCCTGGGATCCTTGCCCTGGCTGCAGGAACAGAGTTTACTCATGAGCCTTTCCAGGACCTGAGAGAAGAGGCCACTTGAGCAACAAAGGGTACAGGAGAGAACTTAGAGTATGGCAGAGTAAAGTGGGATAATGATATTTAAATAGACCTAGGTATAGCAAACTGATGAAGGAGAGGTTTGACTTTAAGAAATAAATAGGTACCCAACCTCAGAAACCAAGCTGCTGAACAGGTTCCACAGGTGAGATACCCATTTAACACTTAATCAGGGCCAGTATACTTTATTGGTTTAATTCTATTGTGTTTGTCATCATCATATGCTGAGTAGAATACTGTGGTTAAGCAAAAGTTTCTTAACCATAGAGAGATATCTGCATTGCCTCAGACTGTTTCTATCACCCACCTGTGTGAGAGGACTTCTAAGAAAGTTTTCTTGTTCCAAGGAGCCATGATTGAGCATAAGGCCCTGCCTCAGCATAAACTCTAAGAAGCCACACATATGCTAGAGACAACATGGCGCAGAAAGAAGGCTCTGAAAAGCACACAGAAATCAGCTTTTCAAATAGGTGTGATAAGACTAAAAAGTTAAATTTCTAAAATACAAATTTTACATATTTATGTCACTGGTGTCCAAGTGTACAATGCAAATGGATCTAGTCCCTTTTTTCCAGAAATCCTTCATATCATCCAAACATTTCTGTTTAAGTAAAATCAAGCAATAAACACACCACAAAAGTTCATCCCTTAAGCCATAACAAACTCTCTGTGCCAGCATGTGTTTATGTGCATGTGTATTTATTTTAAGAAATATCTATTCCTGTGCATACCTTCCTTTTGACTCCACTACCCCTTCCAGATAGTGCCAGACTTTCCTTCAGCCTTTCATGCCAAAACTCTTCAAAAAAGTTTGTTGAAATTTGCTGTATCAATTTCCTTATTTAACATTCTCCCCTGAATCCATTCCAAATCAGACTTTAACCCCATCACTCCTTAAAAGAACTCCTTAATTTCCATGATGCCAAATCTAATAGTTGAGTCCTAGGTCTTCATCTTAATTAATGTATAAGCAGATTTTGATACCACTGATCACTCCCTTCATGAAACATTTCCTTCACTTGGTTTTTGAGGCATCATATTCTCCTGGTCCCATTCCACCATATCTCTGATCACTTCTTTGTGGGATACACCCACTTTCCCTGATCATTAAATGTGATCTTGTCTTTCCCTTACTTTCTCAAAAAGGATCTTATCCATTCAGTCTCATGGTTTTAAATAAGTTACTCACGGAGGAGTCTCAAATTTCTAGTCCTAGCTCCAATGCCCGCAATCCCCAACTTCAGACTCACATCCAACTGACTGCTCAACACCTACACTTTCATGTCTAATAGTGCCTCAAACTTCACATAACTATGATAGAAGTCCTGCCCCTCTCAAACTGCTCTTCTCGCTGAGTTTCTCATTTCAGGAAATGGCCCCACCATTTACTCAGTCTCCAAACTCTGGAGTCATTCTTTATTTTTTTTCTTTCCTTCATACACCATATCCAATCCATCTGCAAATTCTGTCAACTCTATCTTCAAAACCTTCATTGAATATGATCACTTAGCACTGCTTTCACCACAACTACTCTTAACCAAGGAATCACCTTTTTTCACTTGGACCAGACAGCCTCCTAACCAGTCTTTCAGTTTCCTCTCTTGTCCTTCAACAGTCTATCTCACTGCTAGAATGAGCCTTTTACTTTTAAGAAGTAAATCCTACCATGTTACTCCCTGCTCAAAACTCTCAACTGCCTTCCTATCAGATTAAGAACAAAATCCATACTCATTCAGGGCCACAGAGCCCTAAACAATCCAGTCTCTGCAACCTGTGAATACATCTCCTACCCTATATCCTTCCTTTGCTCTTTTCCAACCTCACTGACCTTACTGTGTTTCCTCAAATACACCCTGTTGACATCTATGTCAAGGTCTTTACATTTCCTGCTTCCTGTGTTTTCCTAATTTTATTCAGGTCTTTGTTCAAATGTCCTTTCTTCAGAGAGACTCTCCTAATTATTCCAACCAATATAGCAGTCCTATTACTCTCTATCCCTTTATTCTTCAGAACACTTGCCACTATCTGTCATTATATGCTACATCTGCATGTTTATTGTTTGCACCACTTGAGTATAAACTTAATGAGGTTAGGAACTTTATTTTCCTCACTACTGCATTTACACTGTCTTATATATAGGATTAGTTCAGTAAGTATTACTGAGTAAATAAACACATAATTTAAAAGTTTTTGAAATAATTAGCTTTATAAAATAGACCATCCTTACATAATTCATTATAATTGAGGAAATCAATATCATTGGTTATTAAAAAGAGTATATTTTATTATCACAACTTAATGGTATTTATACATTTTCATCACTACTATCCGGAATTGCAATAATCTCCCAAATGCAATAATCTTCACCTTTGTTTCCCACTACAGTATATCACCACATAAATGAGAGATAAAGCAATGTCACATCATGTGACTGTTCTGTTCAAAACCTCACTCTTATCAGAGTAAAAGCCAAAGCCCTTAAAATCACCTGAAGGCCTAAAATCATGTGTCTGCCACTTCAATCTTTTTATTCTCCCCTAATTTACTCTGCTCTAAGACCCACTGTCCTCCCAAACACACCTTCCCACCACATGCTAGGAATGTTCTCTCCTCGAGGCCTTTGGCACAGATGGTTTCATCTATTTAGAACATTCTTCACCCAAGATATCTGAATGGTTTACTCCCTTAAACCTCCAAATATCACCTTCTCAATGAGGCATATTCTGATCACCCCCAATTTAAAACTGCAATCCATTCCTATTTCACAGTACTCCCAATCCTCTTTACATACTACACTAAGTTTTCATTTTTACCATAGCACTTTTCACTTTCTATCATATTTTAAAATTTATTTATAACGCATTATATATCGTCCATTTCCCCTACTCAACAGAATGTAAGCTTAACATTCTATTTTATCATTAGCACCTAAAACAGTACCTGGCACTCTACGGATGCTCAATAAAATATTTGTCGTATGTACAAATCTTAGGGGAGTTTCAGGAAGAGGGAATGGCAGGTGCCAAGGTCCTATTACGGGAGTATGCTTGGCATATCCAAAGAGCTAAAAGAAGGCAATGTGAGCAGAATGAGTAAAGGAAATAGTGTACGGCAAGGGGACTGTGTCTTGTAGGATCTTGTAGACTATTTTTAAGAACTTTGGTTTTTACTCTGAGAGGAAGTGAAAGCCACCGGAGGGTTCAGAGCAGGAAAGAAGCATTTCTGACTTACACTCTGATTTCAGAGTGTTAAATGGTCATGCTGACTGCTGTGCCGAGAAGGAGGTGGGGGTTGATGTACAAGGGAAGAAGCAAGGAGACCAGTTAGGGGACTATTACAATAAATTTAGGTAAACAAAATAGCAACCAAAGAGACAATGACAATGAAACGCAATACGTGATCCTGAATGGGGTCTAACAATGGAAGAGAAAGGGCTCAAAACATTATTGGGACATATGAAAAAAGTGAAACATAGACTGTAAGCTTTATATCAATGTTAAATTTCTTGAACTTGATTACTGCATTTAAGGTAGTTACATCAGTGAATATCCATGTTCTTAGGAAATGTACATGGAAATATTATGTGTTCAAGGTACACGATGTAAGTAATTTACTCTCAGTGATCGGGTAAAAGAAAGAGAGTAGAAAGAATGAAACTGCAAATGTGGCCAAATATTAAAATTGGTAGATCTGGGTATCTAGGGATTGGGGGTATGTCAGAGTTTTCTGTGTGGGGTTTGAATTATTTTTGCAACTGTCCTGTAAGTTTGAAATTATTTCAAAATAAAAAATTAAAAAAAAACCCCACATATTTATATACTGTGAGATTTTTAGGGGAAAAAAGTAATCCAGGTAGAAATGATGATGGCTTAGACCAGAGTAGTAGAAGTAAAGATGAAGAAGTCAGATTATGGGGATATTCTGAAAATAGAGACCACAGGATTTCCTACTTTTAAGGTAAGAGATGACTCTGAGGTTTGAGGGCCAAATAAATGGAAAGATGAAGATCAACTGAGATAGGGGTGATTGCAGGTAAAGCAGGTTTTAGATAAGGGATTTGGCTTTAGATGTAGTAAGGGCACGTGAAGAATCAAATGGAATTGAAATAAGAGTTTTGAACGGGAGATGTAAACTTGGAAGTTCTTGACGTATGGATGGTAACAGAGATATCCACATAGCATACTTCCTCATCTTCAGTTCTCAAATTAAATATCACTTTATCAAAGAGGTCTTCTTTCATAGTGTCATATGCAATAAAAAGCCTCTCTTACTCCATCCAGTCCTTCCTATCACCCCTATCTTGCTTCTCCCCACTTGGGAGCATTTATTGCCATTTGGCATATTTTATATTTACTTATTTATTATCTGCGTCTCACCCCTAGAATATAAGTTCTGAGTTAGTAAGGACATGGTTTGTTCACTCCTAAATCCATGTCGCCTAAACAGTGTCTGATATGTAGAAGAAGCTTAAAACTTAATGTTAAGTGAATGAATGTGAGAGGATACGTATGTGCATATCTGCTAGAGAATGCCTGTGTCAGCAAGTACATGAGAACAGACTTACAGCATTGAGGACAAATATACAGAAAAAATAAATGTACTTTAAGAAATGTATTTTGAAATATCAAGAGACTACAATAAAACACCCAAGTTTACACCACCTAGATTTAACAAATGTTAACAATTTATCATATTTGCTTCAATGTTTTCATTTTATAAGGAAATTAAAATTACAGGTTTAGCTAAAGCCCTAACTTCCAACCCTTTCGCTCCTCCTGAGTTAACCACTAGCCTGAATCTATTGCATTTCATTCCCATGAATTTTTCAAATTTTTTATTAGAGAAGTTATAGGTTTATATAAAAGTTATGCAGAAAATAGTTCCCACATACCCTCCCTTCCCAGTTTTCCCTATTATTAACACTTCGCATTAATGTGATAGCCTTTTTACAACTGATGAAACAATATAATTATAATTATACTCCATAGTTTTTAATATTTCTACTACATCAATATTCACAGTCATAAGCATATATTATTGTTCTGTGTGCTTTTAAATTTTACATAAATGGTGATATTCTGAATATGCCCCCCCTTTTTTTTTTTCCTACACGGGCAGGTACCAGGAAACAAACCCAGGTCTCCGGCAGAGCAGGCAAGAACTCTCCCACCAAGCCACCACTGTCTGCCCAATATGTCCTCTTTTAACTTGCCTTTCTACTCATCAATATGTTTTTAAATTATACAGGTGAACAGATTATTCATCTTTCACCACTGGATAGTATTCCATTTATGAATAAACCATAATTTAATTAATTATTCCCCTACTGATGGACCCTTAGGTTACCTGTTCCTTTCTTTCTTTTTTGCTAATATGAATTATGCTCCAGTAATTTGGCTCCTCATTACTTTTCCTTGCTTTCTTAAACAGATTAAAACATTTAACCTATTAGTGAAGACGAAATGATTAGGACCACATAGGTATTATTTATGGTACTCCCTAGAGGAGTTATTGAGATATGCAGAGATATTTTACCCTATTTGACACTGTTACAAACTACTCTGCTTTTAAAATTCCTAATATCTGCTTTTTCATTTTTCTGACTCTTTCTTCTGTGTATCAGGTCATCCCCAACACTTTAAAAACGCGATGCTTTAAAATTTCATTAGAAAGAATATTCATTATTTAAACCTTTCTATATAAAAATTTAAAAAGTAAACATATGTTTTGACTCAGAAATTCCAGGACATAGCACAAGGAAATAATTAAACAGTGCATCATAGCGTTCAGGAGTTCAATTCTTGAGTTTTGGGTTTGCATCTTAACTCAATATTGATTGAAGGTTTGACCTTCAGTAAGTGATAACATCTTTTAACTCTCAAATTTGCTTCTCTGTATAACAGGAGAAATACTATTTACCTCAGTGTGGTTCTGAGGATTAACTGAGTTAATAAATGTGAAATCCTAAAATAGCACATAAGGGGTAAATAAATGTAACTTATTCTATGGACATGTATAGTTAAAAGTATATTTCTATTAGCTTTGCTTGTAATATGAAAAAATTTAGAATTAATCTAAGTGTCTTACAGATGATAAAATACATAAATAGATTGTAGCACATCCATTTAATACAGTAATACTCAGTTATTCAAAACTGTTATGTTCATTAGAAGATTCTCAACCTCTACAATTATCAAAGAAATGCAAATTTTGCTTACCAAATCGTTGATAATTTAAAAAGGATTGCTAGCAACCAATGGTGGGGAGGCATGGAAACTGGGAGAGGGCATATTTTTACACTACAACTGTTGTTAACTATAAACCGCCACAATCTTTTTAGAGAGCAATCTGTCAACATTTTTCAAAATGTACAGCATACCCACAGACCAATCAATTCTACTTATAATTATTTATTCTTCTGGAGACACAAAAATGCACAGAGTTGATCAAAACAGGTTTATTAGTAATGGGAAAACTGAAAGTAACTTGTATTCATCATTCCATATTTGTCTTTTGCGTTCATCACTCCACATTGGTATTTTCTGAAATACTATGCAATTATTAAAAGAAATAGTTATATGAATGGATAAAAACATATAATGAAAAAAGCTTATGTCAGAATATATAACAATTTCCAATTTTTGAAGGTAAAGGCTATATTAATAGATAATATATATACTTTACAAATCTGAACACATAAAAGTCTGGAAGGACACAAAGCTAATTGTTCATTGTTGCTCCTGGCAAAACAGGATTAGGAAAGATGGAATTAGGAATAAGAACCTTCATTTTTTACTTCATAGAGCTATAATTTGGGCCTTCTCCCTAATAGTGTGTGCTTTTTTTTTTTTTTTGAGTACACATTACTTCTGTAATTTAAAACAATAATAAAAGGACAAAGATAAAGATGACGGCATATCATTCATGGCCTTAAGACCATTGGAAGATTTGGATGATACTAAGAGGTATACAAAAAATCACTACAGATTTTAGGCAGAGGAGTACTATAATCCAATTTGTGTTTTAAAAGGATCACTCTTGTTGCTATGTGAAGAATGAGTTGTAAGGGGTAGAAGTGGAAGGAGAAGTGATCAGTCAGACCAAGAGTTGACAAACTATGGCATATATTTTGCCCCAAACCTGTTTTTGTACACCTGAGCTAAGAATGGTTTTCACATTTTAAAAGGCTGTTTAAAAAAAAACAACAACAAAAACTGAATATATGACAGTGTGTATGGCCCAGCAAACAACTCATTATCTATCTCTTCATAAAAAGTTTGCCTGACCCAAGGTAGGTGACCATTACAATAATACCATCAAAAAGATGATTATGAAAACAATTTTAAAAAGATGATTATGGCTTTAGACTAGGGTAGTGGCAACAGTGGGGCTGAGAAGTGGTCAAATTCAAGATATGTCTTGAAGTTAGAGCCAAAAAGATTTAAGGAAGAATTGGATGAGAAGTAGAAGTAAAAGAAAACTCAAAATTTTTTAAGCCTGAGTAACTAGAAGGATGGAATTTCAATTTACCAGATGAGAAAGACTATAGGGAGGAGCAGATTTGGAAGGGAACATCAGGATTTCAGTTTCGGACACTGTAGTGGTTTGGAGTTATGTATCCCAGAAACACATGTTCTTAATTTTATACCATTCCTGTGGGGATGCAGTCATTATAAATAGGACCACTTGATGAGGTTAATTCAGTTGAGGAGTGGCCTAACTGAATCAGGAAAGGTCTTAATCCTATTACTGAAGAAGGCCTTACAGAAAAGGCTATTAAGAGAGAGGCCATGGGGAGCAGCTAGAAGTTGGAAGTCAATGGAACCTGGAATAGAAAAGAGAAGATGCTGCCATGTGAACTGCCATGTGACAGAAAAGCCAGGGAGCCCCAAAGATTGCTGGCCAGCCAGAACACACTGACCCTGGGAGGAAAGCAAGCCTTCTAGCCTCTGAAATTATGAACCAGGAAATTCCTGACATTAAGTCAACCATTTGTATGTTATTAGTTTTAGCAGCCAGGAAACAAAAACAGACATGTTCAACTAGGTAAACTATTGGATAAGATATCCAAGACAGGATGTTGAATTTGTAGCTGCATAAGAGAAGTCTGGGTTAGACATATATACGTTTAGGAATCGCCCACATACATCTAGTATTTAATTATTAGAACACCAAGGGTGTGAGTTTAACTGGTAAAGATAAATGATTTGAGGTCTGAACCCGAGGGCACTCCCTTATGTATAGGTTACGGAGATGAGAAGGAACAAGAAAAGGCAAAAGAGAGAATGGCTGCTGAGGTCAAGGGAAAAAACAATAAAGCACATAGAAGAGAATTCATTCTTTCTTCCTGTCACTGTTTCAAGAAGGAAGAAATTATTATCTGTGTAGAAGCTTGCTGAAAAATTAAGACTAAGAATTCATCATTTGATTCCACAACAAGAACATTCTTGGTGGAACAATGGAAAGAAAAGCATGACTGGAAAGAGTCCAAGCGAGGAAGGGATAGAGTATAGTCAGCTCTTTTGAGGAGTTTTGTTGTAAAAACAGAACATGAAATTTGACAATAGGTAGAGGAAGATGTGGGGTCAAGAAGTTTTGTAAAGGTGGGAGATGCTGAAACATGCATGCTAGAGGAAATAATCTGATGGAGAGGGGAAAGCAGATGATCCACTAAAAAAGAAAGGAAGACTGTTGAAGCCACGTGCTCATATAGGTTAGTGTACTGTATGGGATTTAGTGTACAAGCAGAGGTGTTGGCCTTGGCTAGCATACTGCTTTTGAAGTAACGGGAAAAACATTATTTCTTTAATTAGAAAAGAAAAAAAGAAAGCATGTTGCAAAGCTCTTCTTAAAATATAACTACTTTGCTAAAAATAAAATATTTAACATTTTTAAATACATATTTTTCAATTCAGTAAATGTGCTATGCTGTTTTTCAAACATTTATTTAAAATTATGTTCTTTTTATCAGTGGCTAATTTTATCAGTGCAAAAGAGTCACTTACCATACTGTTATTGAGATTCTTGTCAACTTTGCAGAATGTGTGTGGTGGGCTTTCTCCTTTACTCGGTATAATAATACATATGTCTGTGACAGCCAGTGTATTTTGAGTTATGTTTTCAGAGGCTCTTCGGTAAGTGATATAAATTCTTTGTGATGAGGTACTGCCACTAATATTTGCAGGGCGCCCGTAGGGAGTATTCTGAATAATTTCACAGCCCTGTTTCAATCTTTCTTTCCAGTCATATAAAACCCTAAAAAAAAATGAATTAAAAGAAATAAACATACAAATACACAATACACACTCAAATATGAAAGGTAACATTCTCTGGCATGATGAACTGATCCTTAAATGTAGCAGTATGGTAAAAATATTACAACTTTATCGCAAATTTGAACTGCACAGTCCTGTATGAAATTAAAGGATAATTGCTTTCTCCACCAAAAATTAAAATAACATTAATGACAAATTCACATTAACCTATGTATTTGTTGACATAAATCATGGATTGGCAAAAACTAGGTGCAAAGGCACTTGTTTAAATGCTCCACTTAATGGAATTACTTATTACTTTTTTGCCTCTGAAACCAAGCATCTTCCTTTGAAAAAGCAACTTCGCATTTTATCTAAAGTGAAACTTTTACAAAAGGTTCTTTGCCCAGACAGTATAGAAGTTGCTTGGACACTTTTGCCTTCAAAACTTCCCTTAAGCTTCAAGAAATAATTTTAGGCTTTCAAATGAGAATATAGAAGGTGCATGGTTAGTTCAGTGGTAGAATTCTTGCCTGCCATGTGGGAGACCCGGGTTTGATTCCTGGCCCACGCACTACCCCCACCTCCAAAGTAAAAAGAAAAGAAAGAATATAGAGTGAGGCAGGCAAGATGGTGGTGTAGTGAGGTGTGAAATTTAGTTTGTCCTCCAGGTCAGCTAATAAATAGCTAGGAGTTGTATGGAACAACTGTATGGGGGACATTAGTGACCAGACACGTATAATACAACAATGTGGAACAGGTGGAACAACTGAGACCCCACAAAGAACTATAAGTCTCCCAGGCTATGGAGGCCAGTGCCCCTCTCAACAGGCACAGCAGGCTGGTTTCCTAAGGGGAAAAGAAACAGACCCTACTAGGAGCAAGGACTTAGCTCAACTAAGCTCCAATTGTAGAATTAATTAACAAATCAGGACTGCTGAAAACAGGCCCTGAGCACAGATAAATCTGGAGTACGCACTAAAGGAACCAGAGATTTTGTCCTGGCAGAGAAGGGGCAAAGCTGACAGAAAAAAAAAAAAGAGGCTTTTTGGACAGCTCAAAATAATGGAAATGGGGTAGATGACAAGAAAAGGGGGCATACAGAGCCTGTGAAAACACAGAGCTGTGTACCAACTCCAGCTCTTGACTGGCAAACCTGGGGAGCTGGGGCCCAGCTCTGAAAAGGCTTTTCCTTCCTGTTTTTTTTTTTTTCCACTTAACACCTGATTAGATAGAGCTGCAAGTATTCTCAGGCTCCAGCACTGCCCCAAGCAAGGACAGAATTAAAGCTTGCCTGAGAAACAAAGGAACTAGCTAGGTGAATGGGTATAAATTCCTAAAGGGTGTATCTTCCCCTAGAAAAAGGAGGAGGGCACAGCTCAAGTGGCAGCCCTGTCAGGCCCCAGGGGCTGGAAGACAGAAGCAACCTAAGATCACCTTCTGTCTTAGCCTCTGTCTCAACCCTAACAACTGGCAGGGAGAGGCTGCTGAGAATTAAAAGCACCATATCACTTTACACTGGTGGGAAGCTGTAGGCTGACAAGTGCCCCACGCTGGGCAGGATAGGAAAAGCAGAGTCTGGAAGCTTCACAGGAAAGTCTAACAACCTGCTGGGTCTCACCCTCAGAGAAATTTGAGATGTGGGCCTGTCTGGTCTGGAAAAATGTTACTGGATCTATCACATCTGAGGAGACCCTCTTCAAAAAGAGGTTCCATACAGAGCAAGAACCAGAAAAACAAGAGCTGAAAAATTCTGAAAAATTAACAGAACTCTATGCTAGAAGTTAGAATAAGTTGAACTGAGTGCCAAAGAACAGACAGGAACAAATTCAACCAACAAGAAAACCCTAGGTAAAAGAATGAAAAGGACCTCCAGAATAAACTAATTAAGGAAATCAAATGTTTAGATAACAGCAAAAAAAAAAAAAAAAAAAGTCACACTGGGAAAATCAAACATACAGTTCAGTTAAAGGAATAAACCAACATTTCAAATGAGAACCAAGAGTTGAAATAGCTAATTAATGATGTTTGAGCAGACATGCAAATCATATCCAAAATCAAATCAATTAGTTGAGGGAAGATATGGCAAAAGGGATGAAGGATATAAAGAAGACATGGTGCAAATAAAAAGAGGACCTCGAAAGTCTGCAAAAACAAATAGCAGAGCTTATGGGAATGGAAGGCAAAATACAGATGAAGAACAATGGAGACCTATAATAGCAGATTTGAAGAGCAGAAAAGAGGATTAGTGATCTAGAGGACAGGATATCTGAAATCCTAGAATTGAAAAATATGAGCATGGTCTCAGGGGACTGAATGACAGCATGAAGTCTAGGAATATACATATTATGGGTGTCCCAGAAGAGGAAGAGAAGGGAAAAGGGGTAGAAAGACTAATGGAAGAAATAATCACTGAAATTTCCCATCTCTTATGAAAGACATTAAATTACACATCCAAAAAGCACAAAATACATCAACAGAATAGATCTAAATAGACATAGCCCAAGACACTTACTAATCAGATTATCAAATGTCAAAGACAAAGAGAATTCTGAAAACAGCAAGAGAAAAGCAATTCATCACATACAAGGGAAGCTCAATAAGACTATGTGCAGATTATTCAGCAGGAACCCTGGAGGAGAGACTAGTACGATATATTTAAGATTCTGAAAGAAAAAAATGCCAACCAATAATTTTTATATCCAGCAAAACTGTCTTTCAAAAACCATGAAAGAGAATATAGTAACTGTTTAAAAAAGGGATCAGACTTCGAAGAGAGATATGAATGAAGCTGATCTGGATAGGGCTAATGTAAATCAGAATACAGGATAAGGATAATATCGTCCATATTTTAAAACTTCAACTTCTGCGTGAGATCAAAGGGAGAGATATTAATTTGGTGCAAAATTTATATTCTGGGGAGTGCATTTCCTAATTTAACTTGTATGGTCAGTCCAGTTGAACACCATAAGTACATGGAATCTTGACAAGGGCATGAGATCTTGTTGGTTTGTCCAGGTTAGTGTGATGCCCTGATATGTTCCAGAGTAATCTGAACAGTGAATAAAGAAGTATTTGCAAAGTCCCCTTGGGAGGATGGGGAGAAAGGAAGAAATATTCAACCTTCCCATCTGGAGAATTTCTGACATTCTAGCAAGCAGCGGAGACAACCAAACCAATAGTCCAAGTCCTTGATCTTGGGGTTTGTCCCTATAGAATGTAACCATGCAAAGAATAGGCTAAGCCTACTTAAAATTAGGCCTAAGAGTCACCCCCAGAGAACTTCTATCGTTGCTCAGATGTGGACTCTCTTTCTAAGCCAACTTGGAAGGTAAATTTACTGCCCTTCTGCCTAAGAGGGACATGACTCCCAGGGGTGTAAATCTCCCTGGCAATGTGGGACAGGACTCTTAGGATGAACCATGATCTGGCATCATGAGATTGAGAAAGCCATCTTGACCAAAAGGGGTGTACTGGTTTGAAAGGATATACAGACCCTAGAAAAGCCATGTTTTAATCAAAATCCCATTTCATAATGGCAGAATAATCCTTATTCAACACTGTATGTTTCAATCTGTAATTAGATCATCTCCCTGGAGATGTCTCCCAATCAAGCGTGGTTGTTAAACTGGATTAGGGGAGCCATTTGGGTGGGTCTTGATTGGTTTACTGGACTCCTATAAAAGAGGAAACATTTTGGAGAATGGGAGATTCAGAGAGAGCAGAGAATGCTGCAATACAATGAAGCAGAGAGTCCATGAGCCAGCAACCTTTGGAGATGAAGAAGGAAAATGCCTCCTGGGAAGCTTCATGAAACCAGAAGCCAGGAGAGAAAGCTAGCAGATGATGCCATATTCACCATGTGCCCTTCCAGCTGAGAGAGAAACCCTGTGTTCGCCAGGTGCTTTCTCACTTGAGAGAGAAACCCTGAACTTCATCGGCCTTCCTGAACCAAGGTATCTTTCCCTGGATGGATGCCTTTTATTAGACATTTCTATAGACTTGTTTTAATTGGGACATTTTCTCAGCCTCAGAACTGTAAACTAGCAACTTATTAAATTTCCCTTTTTAAAAGCCATTACATTTCTGGTATATTGCATTCTGGCAGCTAGCAAACCAGAACAAGGGGGAAGAGAGAAATGAGACAAAATAAAGCCTCAGTGGCTGAGAGATTTCAAAGTTGAGAGGTTATCCTGGAGGTTATTCTCATGCATTATACAGATATCCCCGTTTAGTGTATGGTGTATTGGAGTGGCTGGAGAGAAGTACCTGAAACTGCTGAGCTGTGCTCCAGGAGCCTTGATTCTTGAAGATGACTATATAATGATATAACTTACAATGTGACTGTGTGATTGTGAAAACCTTGTATCTGATGCTTCTTTTCTCCAGGGTCTGGTCAGATGAGTAAAACAATATGGATAAAAAATAAAATAAATAAATGGGGGTCAAAGGGTAAAATAAATTGGGTAGATGGAAACAGTAGTGGTCAATGAGAGGGAGGGGTAAGGGGCATGGGATATAAGTGTTTTTTCTTTGTTTTTATTTCTTTTTCTGGAGTGATGTAAATGCTTTTAAAAATGATCATGGTGGTGAACACACAACTATGTGATGATACTGTGAGCCATGTATGGACTGTATGTGTGTGAAGATTTGTCAATAAAAATAAAATAAGAAATAAATGAAATTGAGAATATGAAAATAACAGAAAATCAACAAAACCAGAAGTTGGTGCTTTGAGAAAATCAATAAAATTGGTGGACCCTTAGCTAGGCTGACAAAAATAAAGAGACAGGAAGAAAATAAATACAGTCAGAAATGGGAGAGGGGACATAACCACCGACTGTGAAGAAATAAAGGAGGTAATGAAAGGATACTATGATAAAGTATATGTAATAAACTACACAATGTAGATGAAATGGACAACTTTCTAGAAGAGCATGGACAACCAACACTGACTTGAGAAGAAACAGATGACCTCAACAAACCAATCACAGATAAAGAGACCGAATGAGTCATCAAGCAGCTCCCAAAACTAAAAGTTCAGGACCAAATTACTTCAAATGTGAATTCTACCAAGCATTCAAGAAAGAATGAGTGTCAATCCTGCCCAAACTCCTCAACATGATAAAGCAAATATATGAAAAACCCAAAGGTGACATCATACTCTATGGGGAAAGAATGAAAGCTTTCCTTTTAAAATCAAGAACAAGACACAAGGATGCCCACTGTCATCGTTGCTATTCAACATTGTGCTGGATGGAAGTTCAGAGCAATTAGACAAGAAAAAGAAATATAAGGCATCCAAATTGGAACAGAAGTAAAACTCTCACTCTTTGCAGAAGACATGATACTATACATTAAAAATCCTGAAAACTCTACAGTAAAGCTACTAGAGCTAATAAATGAGTACAGAGGAGTGGCAGGGTATAAGGTCAACACCCAAAACCAGGAGTGTTTTTATAGAGTAGTAATGAGCAATCTGAGGAGGAAATTAGGGTAAAAAATTTCATTTACAACAGCAGCCAAAAGAATAAAATATTTAGGAATAAACTTAACTAAGAATGCAAAAGACCTATACACAGAAAACTACAAAAATTGCTAAAGCAAATCATGGAAGACCTAACTAAATGGAAGGGCATACCATATTCATGGCTTGGAAGACTAAATATAGTTAAGATGTCACTTCTAGCCAAGTTGATTTATAGAGTTAATGCAGTACTAATTTAAATCCCAACAACTTACTTTGCATAAATAAAAAAAAACAAATAAATTTATTTGGAAGGGCAGGGTGCCCTGAATAGCTAAAAATATTTTGAGAAAGAATATCAAAATAGGAGGTCTCACACTACCTAAATTTAAAGCATATTTCAAAGCTACAGTGGTCAAAACAGCATGATACTGGTATAAAGACAGATATACTGGCCAATGGAATTGTAATGATTGTTCTGAAACAGACCCTCTAAAAGAACAAAGGAATGTGAGTATTACAAGGTGGTGAAAATAGATGGTCATTCATAATTTAAAACTTCAACTTCTGTGTGAGACTAAAACTGAAAATGTTCATTTGGTGCAAAATTTAGATTTTGACTATCACATTTCCTAATTTAACTTATATGCTCAGCATTCTAGTCTACCAAAGCTGCCAGAATGCAACACAACAGCGATGGATTGGCTTTTAATAAAAGGGGATTTACTTAGTTAAAAATCTATAGTTCTTCAGAGGAAAGGCAGCTAGCTTTCAACTGAGATTCTTTCCTCCATGGAAAGTCACAGGATGATCTCTGCTGGCCTTCTCTCCAGGCCTCTGGGTTCCAACAACTTTCCCTGGGTGATTCCTTTCTGCATCTTCAAAGGCCTGGGCTGAGCTGTGAGTGCTGAGATGAGGTATGCTGAACTGCTTGGGCTGTACTACGTTGAGCTCTTTCATTTAAGCATCCAGCCAATTAAATCAAACATCATTCATTCCAGCAGGCAGGCCTCCTAGCCAACTGTAGATGTAATCAGCAACAGATGAGGTTCATATGCCATTGGCTCATGCCCACAGCAATAGAACTAGGCACCTTCACCTAGTCAAGTTAGCACTTGAACCTAACTATCAGTCAGTTTAACTGAACACCATAAGCACATGTTTCTTGAAGATGATTGTATAACCACATAGCTTTTGGAATGTGGCTGTGTGATTGTGAAAACCTTTTGTCTGATGCTCCTTTTATCTATGGTATGAATAGATAAGTAAAAAATATGGATAAAAAATAAACAATACCGGGAACAAAGGTTAAAATAAGTTGAGTAGATTGAAATACTAGTGGTCAATGGGAGGGAGGAGTAAGGCATGGCATGTGTATGAGTTTTTTCTTTTTTATTTATTTTGCTGAAGAGATGCAAATGTTCAAAAAAATGATCATGGTGATGAATACACAACTATGTGATGATACTGTCAGCCACTGACTGTAACCATGTCAAGAATGTTTGTATGTTTGTTGTTTACAATAAAAATATTGGGAAAAAAAAAAAGAAAGAGAGAAACAGACTCTCTCCTCTATGGACAATTGATCTTTGATAAGGTAATTGAGCCAACCCAACTGGGATGGAGCAGCTCTTCAGTAAATGTGTTTACAGAACTGGATATGCAAAAAAATGAAAGAGGACCCATATCTCAGACCCAACACAAAAATTAACTCAAAACAGATCAAAGACCTAAATGTTAGAGCTAAGACCATAAAACTTTTAGAAGAAAATGTAGGGAAATATAAATCTTTTGATAAGAGATGGTTTCCTCATACCCAAACCATGAACAATGAAGAAAGAAATAGAACAATGGATCTACTTTAAATTAAACACTCTGTGCATCAAAGAACTTTGTCAGGAAAGTAAAAAGGCACCTATGCAATGGGAGACAATATCTGGGTACCACATATCAGTGTGTAAAATCCAGAATATATAAGAGATTCTACAATACAACAACAAAAAGACAAACAACTCAATTAAAAAATGGGCAAAAGACATGAACAGATACTTTTCAGAAGAGGAAATACAAATGGATAAAAGGTATATAAAAAGATGCTCAACTTCACCAGCATTAGGCAAATGCAAATCAAAACTATGAGAAATCATCTCACACCCACTAGAATGGCCATTATAAAAAACAAAACAGAAAACGACAAGTGCTGGAGAGGATGTGGAAAAAGATTCACTGTTGGTGGGAATGTAGAATGTGCAACTGCTCTGGAAGGCAGTTTGGAGGCGTGCTGGTTTGAAAGGAAGCATGCCCCCTAAGAAAAGCCATGTTTTAATATAAATCCCATTTCATAAAGGTAGAATAATCTCTATTCGATACTGTATGTTTGAAACTGTAATGATCATCTCCCTGGATGATGTGATTTAGTCAAGAATGGCTGTTAAACTGGATTAGGGGTTGACATGTCTCCACCCATTTGGATGGATCTTGATTGGTTTATTGGAGTCCTATAAAAGAGGAAATATCTTGGAGAATGAGAGATTCAGAGAGAACAACACTACGAAGCAGAGAGTCCACCAGCCAGCAGCCTTTGGAGATGAAGAAGGAAAACGCCTCCCGGGGAGCTTCATGAAACAGGAAGCCAGGAGAAGAAGCTAGGAGATGATGCCATGTTCATCACATGCTCTTCCAGCCGAGAGAGAAGCCCTGACTGTGTTCGCCATGTGCTTCTCACTTGAGAGAGAAACCCTGAACTTCATCGGCCTTCTTGAACCAAGGTATCTTTCCCTGGATGCCTTTGATTAGACATTTCCATAGACTTGTTTTAACTGGGACATTTTCTTGGCCTTAGAACTGTAAACTACCAACTCATTAAATTCCCCTTGGTAAAAGCCATTCTGTTTCTGGTATATTGCATTCCGGCAGCTAGCAAACTAGAACAGGAGGTTTCTCAGGAAGCTAAGTTTAGAATTGCCATATGATCCAGCAATCCCATTACTAGGTATATATTCAGAGGAACTGAAGGCACGGACACAAATGGACATTTGTACATTGATGTTTATAGCAGCATTATTCACAACTGCCAACAGATAGAAACAGCCCAAATGTCTATCAATGAATGAGTGGTTAAACAAACTGTACACATTCATATACATGTGTGTGTGTGTGTGTGTGTGTGTGTGTGTATACATATGATGGAATATCTTGCAACTGTAAGTCAAAATAAAGTCATTAAGCATTGTAACAATGTGGGTGAACCTTGAGGACATTATGCTGAGTGAAATGAGTCAGAAGCAAAAGGACAAATACTGAATGGCCTCACTAATATAAACTAACATTAATGAGTGAACTTTGAGAGTTAGAGTTAAGAATGCAGGTTATGGACACTTCCTGGAAGATGGCGGCTTAGTAAGACGCGCGGATCTTAGTTTCTTCTCCAGGACACCTACTAGGGGAGTAGAAACGATACAGAAAGCGCCCAAAGCCACAACAGAGATAAAAAAAGACAGCGTACCCCATCCTGGAACGGCTGGCTGGCTGAGAGAAGCAGCTCGGGTGAGATCGCAGAGGCGCGCGGGCCTTACCGGGCGGGGTGGCAAGCGGCCGGAGTTACTCCCTTCCCCCTTCCTGGGCCGGCTGGGAGAATTGGAGAGGCGGTCCCCTGAAACAAAGACGGCTGGCGCCCACACCACGCGCAGCCCCCGGACCAACTGAGAGAATTGGATCAGAAACCCCCAGGCCGCAGAGAACGGTGACGGGTGGGGGAGGCCCCTTCCAAACCGGTGACTCCCGGGGAACGTGCACTCTCTCGGGCGGGCCGCTGCCGCTGGCGCCCTCCCGCCACGCTTGTTGCCCAGGGCCGACTAGGAAATTCGGACGGGCTCTTTCCCTGGCTGCGGCGACCAGCAACCCTCCCTGCGTTCGGACCCCGGGCCGACTCAAGCCGCTTCGGCTAGCGAACCCCCAGGACGGCGAGAGTTTTCCAAAGTTTAAGGTCCCACAGCACCTTTTACTGGTGGGACCCGCAGACAAACGTGTGCCACGAGCGCCACCTACTGGGCAGGATAAGAAAAACAGAACCCAGAGATTTCACAGAAAAATCTTCCAAACTTTTGGATCCAATACCCAGGGAAATCTGTCTAAATGCGCAGACGCCAACAGAAGATAACGGATCACGCTCAAATAATTGAAAATATGGCCCAGTCAAAGGAACAAACCAATAGTTCAAATGAGATACAGGAGCTGAGACAACTAATGCTAAATATACGAACAGAAATGGAAAACCTCTTCAAAAACGAAATCGATAAATTGAGGGAGGACATGAAGAAGACATGGGCTGAACATAAAGAAGAAATAGAAAAACTGAAAAAGCAAATCACAGAACTTATGGAAGTGAAGGACAAAGTAGAAAAGATAGAAAAAACAATGGATACCTAAAATGATAGATTCAAAGAGACAGAAGATAGAATTAGTGATTTGGAGGATGGAACATCTGAATTCCAAAAAGAAACAGAAACTATCGGGAAAAGAATGGAAAAATTTGAACAGGGTATCAGGGAACTCAAGGACAATATGAACCGCACAAATATACGTGTTGTGGGTGTCCCAGAAGGAGAAGAGAAGGGAAAAGGAGGAGAAAAACTAATGGAAGAAATTTTCACTGAAAATTTCCCAACTCTTATGAAAGACCTAAATTTACAGATCCAAGAAGTGCAGCGCACCCCAAAGAGATTAGACCCAAATAGGCGTTCTCCAAGACACTTAATAGTTAGGATGTCAGAGGTCAAAGAGAAAGAGAGGATCCTGAAAGCAGCAAGAGAAAAACAATCCATCACATACAAGGGAAACCCAATAAGACTATGTGTACATTTCTCAGCAGAAACCATGGAGGCTAGAAGACAGTGGGATGATATATTTAAATTACTAAAAGAGAAAAACTGCCAACCAAGACTCCTATATCCAGCAAAATTGTCCTTCAAAAATGAGGGAGAAATTAAAACATTCTCAGACAAAAAGTCACTGAGAGAATTTGTGACCAAGAGACCAGCTCTGCAAGAAATACTAAAGGGAGCACTAGAGTCAGAACCAAAAAGACAGAAGAGAGAGGTATGGAGAAGTGTAGAAAGAAGGAAAGTCAGATATGATATATATATAATACAAAAGGCAAAATGGCAGAGGAAAATATTATCCAAACAGTAATAACACTAAATGTTAATGGACTGAATTCCCCAATCAAAAGACATAGATTGGCAGAATGGATTAAAAAGCAGGATCCTTCTATATGCTGTCTACCGGAAACACATCTTAGACCCAAAGATAAACATAGGTTGAAAGTGAAAGGTTGGGAAAAGATATTTCATGCAAATAACAACCAGAAAATAGCAGGAGTGGCTATACTAATATCCAACAAGTTAGACTTCAAATGTAAAACAGTTAAAAGAGACAAAGAAGGACACTATATACTAATAAAAGGAACAATTAAACAAGAAGACATAACAATCATAAATATTTATGCACCGAACCAGAATGCCCCAAAATACGTGAGGAATACACTGCAAACACTGAAAAGGGAAATAGACACAAATACCATAATAGTTGGAGACTTCAATTCCCCACTCTCATCAATGGACAGAACATCTAGACAGAGGATCAATAAAGAAATAGAGAATCTGAATATTACTATAAAGGAGCTAGACTTAACAGTCATTTACAGGACATTACATCCCACAACAGCAGGATACACCTTTTTCTCAAGTGCTCATGGATCATTCTCAAAGATAGACCATATGCTGGGTCACAAAGCAAGTCTTAACAAATTTAAAAAGATTGAAATCATACACAGCACTTTCTCGGATCATAAAGGAATGAAGTTGGAAATCAATAATAGGCAGAATGCCAGAAAATTCACAAATACCTGGAGGCTCAACAACACACTCTTAAACAACGAGTGGGTCAAAGAAGAAATTGCAAGAGAAATTAGTAAATACCTCGAGGCAAATGAAAATGAAAACACAACATATCAAAACTTATGGGATGCAGCAAAGGCAGTGCTAAGAGGGAAATTTATTGCCCTAAATGCCTATATCAGAAAAGAAGAAAAGGCAAAAATGCAGGAATTAACTTTCAATTGGAAGAACTGGAGAAAGAACAGCAAACTAATCCCAAAGCAAGCAAAAGGAAAGAAATAACAAAGATCAGAGCAGAAATAAATGAAATTGAAAATATGAAAACAGTAGAGAAAATCAATAAGACCAGAAGTTGGTTCTATGAGAAAATCAATAAGATTGATGGGCCCCTATCAAGATTGACAAAAAGAAGAAGAGAGAGGATGCAAATAAATAAGATCAGAAATGGAAGAGGAGACATAACTACTGACCTCACAGAAATAAAGGAGGTAATAACAGGATAGTATGAACAACTTTACGCTAATAAATACAACAATTTAGAGGAAATGGACGGGTTCCTGGAAAGACATGAACAACCAACTTTGACTCAAGAAGACATAGATGACCTCAACAAACCAATCACAAGTAAAGAAATTGAATTAGTCATTCAAAAGCTTCCTAAAAAGAAAAGTCCAGGACCAGATGGCTTCACATGTGAATTCTACCAAACGTTCCAGAAAGAATTAGTACCAATTCTCTTCAAACTCTTCAAAAAAATCGAAGTGGAGGGAAAACTACCTAATTCATTCTATGAAGCCAACATCACCCTCATACCAAAACCAGACAAAGATATTACAAAAAAAGAAAACTACAGACCAATCTCTCTAATGAATACAGATGCAAAAATCCTCAATAAAATTCTAGCAAATCGTATCCAACAACACATTAAAAGAATTATACATCATGACCAAGTAGGATTCATCCCAGGTATGCAAGGATGGTTCAACATAAGAAAATCAATTAATGTAATACACCATATCAACAAATCAAAGCAGAAAAATCACATGATCATCTCAATTGATGCAGAGAAGGCATTTGACAAGATTCAACATCCTTTCCTGTTGAAAACACTTCAAAAGATAGGAATACAAGGGAACTTCCTTAAAATGATAGAGGGAATATATGAAAAACCCACAGCTAATATCATCCTCAATGGGGAAAAATTGAAAACTTTCCCCCTAAGATCAGGAACAAGACAAGGATGTCCACTATCACCACTATTATTCAACATTGTGTTGGAGGTTCTAGCCAGAGCAATTAGACAAGAAAAAGAAATACAAGGCATCAAAATTGGAAAGGAAGAAGTAAAACTATCACTGTTTGCAGACGATATGATACTATACGTCGAAAACCCGGAAAAATCCACAACAAAACTACTAGAGCTAATAAATGAGTACAGCAAAGTAGCAGGTTACACGATCAACATTCAAAAATCTGTAGCATTTCTATACACTAGTAATGAACAAGCTGAGGGGGAAATCAAGAAACGAATCCCATTTACAATTGCAACTAAAAGAATAAAATACCTAGGAATAAATTTAACTAAAGAGACAAAAAACCTATATAAAGAAAACTACAAAAAACTGCTAAAAGAAATCACAGAAGACCTAAATAGATGGAAGGGCATACCGTGTTCATGGATTGGAAGACTAAATATAGTTAAGATATCAATCCTACCTAAATTGATTTACAGATTCAATGCAATACCAATCAAAATCCCAACAACTTATTTTTCAGAAATAGAAAAACCAATAAGCAAATTTATCTGGAAGGGCAGGGTGCCCCGAATTGCTAAAAACATCTTGAGGAAAAAAAACGAAGCTGGAGGTCTCGCGCTGCCTGACTTTAAGGCATATTATGAAGCCACAGTGGTCAAAACAGCATGGTATTGGCATAAAGATAGATATATCGACCAATGGAATCGAATAGAGTGCTCAGATATAGACCCTCTCATCTATGGACATTTGATCTTTGATAAGGCAGTCAAGCCAACTCACCTGGGACAGAGCAGTCTCTTCAATAAATGGTGCCTAGAGAACTGGATATCCATATGCAAAAGAATGAAAGAAGACCCATCTCTCACACCCTATACAAAAGTTAACTCAAAATGGATCAAAGATCTAAACATTAGGTCTAAGACCATAAAACAGTTAGAGGAAAATGTTGGGAGATATCTTATGGATCTTACAACTGGAGGTGGCTTTATGGACCTTAAACCTAAAGCAAGAGCACTGAAGAAGGAAATAAATAAATGGGAACTCCTCAAAATTAAACACTTTTGTGCATCAAAGAACTTCATCAAGAAAGTAGAAAGACAGCCTTCACAATGGGAGACAATATTTGGAAATGATATATCAGATAAAGGTCTAGTATCCAGAATTTATAAAGAGATTATTCATCTCAACAACAAAAAGACAGCCAACCCAATTACAAAATGGGAAAAAGACTTGAACAGACACCTCTCAGAAGAGGATATACGGATGGCCAAGAGGCACATGAAGAGATGCTCAATGTCCCTGGCCATTAGAGAAATGCAAATCAAAACCACAATGAGATATCATCTCACACCCACCAGAATGGCCATTATCAACAAAACAGAAAATGACAAGTGCTGGAGAGGATGCGGAGAAAGAGGCACACTTATCCACTGTTGGTGGGAATGTCAAATGGTGCAACCACTGTGGAAGGCAGTTTGGCGGTTCCTCAAAAAGCTGAATATAGAATTGCCATACGACCCAGCAATACCATTGCTAGGTATCTACTCAAAGGACTTAAGGGCAAAGACACAAACGGACATTTGCACACCAATGTTTATAGCAGCATTATTTACAATTGCAAAGAGATGGAAACAGCCAAAATCTCCATCAACAGAAGAGTGGCTAAACAAACTGTGGTATATACATACGATGGAATATTATGCAGCTTTAAGACAAGATAAACTTATGAACCATGTAATAACATGGATGGACCTAGAGAATATTATGCTGAGTGAATCCAGCCAAAAACTAAAGGACAAATACTGTATGGTCCCACTGATGTGAACGGACATTCGAGAATAAACTTGAAATATGTCATTGGTAACAGAGTTCAGCAGGAGTTAGAAACAGGGTAAGACAATGGGTAATTGAAGCTGAAGGGATACAGACTGTGCAACAGGACTAGATACAAAAACTCAAAAATGGACAGCACAATAATACCTAATTGTAAAGTAATCATGTTAAAACACTGAATGAAGCTGCATCTGAGCTATAGGTTTTTGTTTTGTTTTGTTTTGTTTTGTTTTGATTTTACTATTATTACTTTTATTTTTCTCTCTATATTAACATTCTATATCTTTTTCGGTTATGTGGCTAGTTCTTCTAAACCAATGCAAATGTACTAAGAAATGATGATCATGCATCTATGTGATGATGTTAAGAATTAATGATTGCATATGTAGAATGGTATGATCTGTAAATGTTGGGTTAATTTCTTTTTTTCTGTTAATTAAAAAAAAAAAAAGAGAAGGGATAATTGGAGCTGAAGGGATACAGACTGTACAACGGGACTGGATATAAAAACTCAGAAATGGACAGCACAATACTACCCAATTGTAATGCAATTATGTTAAAACACTGAATGAAGCTGCATGTGAGGTACAGGTTTTTTGTTTTTGTTTTTTTTGTTTTTTTTTCTTTCTATTATTGTTTTAATTCTTATTCTGTTGTCTTTTTATTTCTTTTTCTAAATCGATGCAAATGTACTAAGAAATGATGAATATGCAACTATGTGATGTTATTAAGAATTACTGATTGTACATGTAGATTGGAATGATTTCTAATTGTTTTGTTAATTCTTTTTTTAATTAATAAAAAAAAAGTGATAAAAAAAAAGAATGCAGGTTATCAGGAGATAGAAGGAGGGTAGAGATTGGGCATCTGGTGCTAAAGGAGCACAGAATGTGAAATAGGACTGATGGTAAAGATTCAGAAATGGATAGCACAATACTATCTGATGGGAGCACAATAATATTAGTACACTGAATGAAGGTGAATGTAAGTATGGTTGAGGGAGGAGGTCTGGGGGTATATATGACACTAGAAGGAAACATAGAGATAAAAGACTGAGATGGTATAATTTTGGAATGCCTAGAGTGAACAATTATGGTGATTAAATGTGCAAATACAAGACTGTTTTCGCATGAGGGAGAACAAATGAATGAATATAAACATTGCAAGATGTTGTAAATGTGATGCTATACAGGAAAAAATACAATCAAAGCAAGCTAGGGTCTAAAGTTGACAGTAACACTTTAATATTCTTCCACTGAATGTAAAAAGATAATATGCCAAAACTAAATGTCAACAAGACAGGGATATGGGATTCTTTGCAAAAGAAAAAGGAAATGTCCTTATGTAGACTGTGGTGGCAAAGGCATGGCTATGTGATCATACCAGGAACCACTGATTTTTTACTTATGTTGGATTGTAAGATATGTGAATAAAACTGTTTAAAAATGGGGGAAAAAAAGAGACTCTAACCTCAAATCTATCTTTAATCAAAAGTCTGGGTAAAAGACACAGGCTTTTAATAAAGGGGAAGCAAGAATGTATTTTATAAGTCTTTTAAATACCATATCATACGTAAAACACTTCAAGACACCAAGTATCATACTTGATCAACATCAGTTAATACCATCACAGAATTCACTGACTCGTAATTTAATGCTAAGTCCTGGGCTCTAGAAAGATTTTTTTTAACCTCTACCACATTGAATGTGTTTCTGCATTTGCTAAAAAAGAATAGATATAACAGGGAATGTCCTCAATATTAAACAATAGTCCCTTTAAAGTCACATCGTACAAATAAAAATTTAATGCCAGGGAATGGTGAATTTTTTTTTAGTGTAATTTTGAATTTTTCATTTTGTCCTAGCTGTCAGCAAATCAAAGAAAAAAAGAATTCCTCTCAACATTTTACTTTGAAAATTTAGAGCTAAATTTGAGACTTATGTAAATTGCTTACTACTCTCTCTTTTGTTACTGCTTTCTGCGTTTCTTTTTAACCTTACAAAAGGGGTACTACTAACACAAAAAAGTTAGACATACCTGAATTTAAATTCCTCCTACCCATTATTAGCAGTATTAATTTAGGCTGTTACTTAATATCTCTGAGCTTTTTATTACTATTATAAAATTTAAAAGTCTAACTCAAAGGGTCTTAGGGTTAGATAAAAATGTAAATAAGGTCTCCAAAATAGCTCCTGGCACAAAGATGTTCAATTAAAACCAAGAAAACAGGGACTTATGGGAAGACGGAAGAATAGAATAGCTCGAGATTAACCCTGCTCCACAGAAAGTTAGAGAAGGGACAGGAGGGAGACTGAGGTGGCAATTCAGGAGTACAGCTGACCAGGGAGAGTCTTCTGCGCCACACAGGGGAGCCCTGGTAGCAGAGGCAGAGGAACTGAGAGGCAGAAAACAAGAGACTGGTACGGAGGTGTGGAGCTGCAGAGCCCGCGAGAGTGCACAGACAGGAGACCAGGATGAGAAGTAAGATAGACTGTGTTCCTTGGGGGTGCTACCCTCACCAGCGCACCTTCATGACCAGGGACCCACTCCAAACCCCATGCACCCAAACCCCATCATCCGCTCCCATTCCCCGAGCTCCAGGCACCCCCACCCCACAAGCCCCCAGTGCACGTTACCTGCCCCATGCCCCCACCCCAAGTGCAGCCCAATCCACCTCTCCTGCACTCCTCCTGAACACTACCTCCCCCTCCCTGTTTCCTGCAGGCTGTTGCCAGTGCATAAAATAAAGGCTGCGGGCACTAACCTCCACACTTAGGCTGCCCCTGCCATACCATCCCCCATAGCCAATAGTGTCTCTCAGCCTCACTCTGCCCCACCAGAGCTCTGTGCATCCGTTTACAGCACTCCCATGCCCATGCATGGGCACAGGCCCCCAATCACATCATTTAGCTCTGGCAACCACACTTTATAGCAGTCCTAGAACCGCGTATGCGCACAGCCCTCAGCCACAATTCCCAGCTCTGAGAAAGTACTGAATAGTGCAACTGGGTCACATCAGCCCCCAATTCACGAAGGGGTAATGCCGACCTGCTGCTACAGCTCTACGCATGCACACAAAGGGCCCCGTGCCTTAGATCAGCACACACCAGGGTTATGCCCCCAGCCTGGTGCACCCGTACAGCTACATCCTCCCTGGGTCCCACATTAACAAGCATCAGCATAACATACTGTTCTAGTTTGCTAGTTGCCGGAATGTAATATACCAGAAATGGAATGGCTTTTTAAAAGGGGAATTTAATAAGTTGCTAGTTTACAATTCTAAGGCCAAGAAAATGTCCCAATCCTAACTAGTCTATAGAAATGTCCAATCAAAGGCATCCAGGGAAAGATACATTGGTTCAACAAGGCCGATGATGTTCAGGGCTTCTCTTTCATTCTGGAAAGGCACAAGACGAACACAGTCACAGTTTCTCTCTCAGCTGGAATGGTATATGGTGAGCAAGGCATCTGCTAGCTTTCTCTCCTGGCTTCCTGTTTCATGAAGGTCCCCGGGAGGCATTTTCCTTCTTCATCTTCAAAGGTCACTGGCTTATGGGCTCTCTGCTTCTTGTGGCTATGTCATTCTTCTCTACTCTCTATGAATCTCCTTCATTCTCCAAAATGTTTCCTCTTTTATAGGACTCAAGAAACTTATCAAGACCCACCCAAATGGATGGAGACATGTCATCACCTAATTCCGCCCAACAACCACTCTTGATTAAATCACATCTCTAGGGAGATGATCTGATTACAGTTTCAAACATACAGTATTGAATAGGGATTAATCTACCTTTATGAAATAGGATTTAGATTAAAATATGGCTTTTCTAAGGGACATACATCCTCTCAAACCAGCACACATACCAAACTTCACCTATACCTGCCCTGAAACAAATTACTGCTCTGAGTGCTCCACCCCAGGCCCTGCTACCTGCTGTACAGCCATCCTGCAAACACAAAGCCTTAGACTAGTAAAAGAAATCAACTCCCAAAGTAAATCAATCAAGATATTTACATGCAACAAAGACAACAGAAGATCACTAAGCATATCACAATGCAGACGATATAGCCCTGCCTAATGACCAAATTAAAACACAGAGGAGACACAGACGTTGAAACAACTAATCAAAGATGTTCATACAACTCTCCTTAATAAAAAAAGTGGGACAGCAAATGACATAAAGGAGATCAAGAAGACAGTAGAAGAGTACGAAGAGGGATCTGAAAGAATAAATAGAAAAATAGCAGAAATCACAGAGATTAAAGACTCTGTTGACCAAATTAAAAACACGCTAGAGGCACACAACACCAGATCTGAAGAGACAGAAGAAAGAATAAGTGATACAGAGGACTGGATAATTGACTTCGAAGACTCAAAACAGTAAATGGCAAAAAAGATGGAAAAAATTTAGTGGGAACTCAGGGAAATGACAGACAAAACAAAGTGCACAAATATAACAACCATTGGTGTCCCCCCAGAAGGAGAAGAGAGGAGTAAAGGGTTAGGAAGAGTAGTTGAGGATATAATGGAGGAAAACTTCCCAACTCTCATAAAGGACATAAATATACAAGTCAAAGAAGCCCAAAGAACTCCAAACAGAATAAATCCAAATAGGCCTTCCCCAAGGCACATACTAATCAGTCTGTCAAATGTTCAATAGAAGTAGAAAGTCCTGAAAGTGGCACGAGAAAAACAATCTACTATATACAAGGGAAATCAAATGAGTAAGACTGAGTGCAGACTACTCAACTAGCACCCTGGAGGCAAGAAGGCAGTGTATGACATATTCAAGATCCTGAAAGATAAAGACTTCCAGCCAAGAATTCTGTAGCCAGCCAAACTGTCCTTCAAAATTGAGGGGCAGATTAAAGTTTTCACAGAAGTCTTGAAAGAATCTGTCAACAAGAGACCAGCCCAACAAGAAATACTAAAAGGAGTTCTGCCAGCTGAAAAAAAAGAGACAGGAGAGGAAGGTCTGGAGGAGGGCACAGAACTGAAGAGTAACACTAAGGGTAATTTAAAGAATACAAAGAAAAAGAGGAAAAAGCATATACAGATCTGACAAATAAAATTAAAAAGATGATGATGATGGAATCAAGAACTTTGAATGTTAATGGATTAAATTTACCAATTAAAAGATATAGATGGCAGAAGGGATTTAGAAACATAATCCAGCTATATGCTGCCTACAAGAGACTCATCTTAGACACAAGGATACAAATAGATTGAAAGTGAAAGTATGGAAAAAGATTTTCCACGTCAGTTGTAGCCAAAAGAAAGCAGGAGTAGCTATACTAATATCAGACAAAATACACTTTAAATGTAAAGACATCATAAGAGACAAAGAAGGACATTACATACTGATTAAATGGTCATTCACCAAGAAGATATAACAATCATAAATGTTTATGCTCCAATTAAGGACCTCCAAAGTACATTAGACAGACATTGGCAAAACTGAAGGGAGCAATAGATGGTTCAACAACAATAGTAGGAGACTTCAATATACCATGCTCCTTGATAGATAGAACAACCAGACAGAAGATCAATGAGGACAGAGAGAAGTTAGAAAACTTGATAAACAAATTAAACCCACACACACACAGACATATATAGGTATTTTCACTGCAAAGCATAAGGTTATATATTCTTCTCTAGTGCTCATGGAACATTCTCCAGGATAGCTCATATACTGGGGCACAAAACAGATCTTTATAAATTTAAAAACACTGAAATTATTCAAAGCACTTTCTCAGATCATAATGGGATAAAGCTGGACTTCAATAACCACGAAAGACGAGAACATTCACAAATACATGGAGATTAAATAACACACTCTCAAAGAACCAGTGGGTCAAAAAGAAATAGCTAGTGATATCAGTAGCTATCTGGAGATGAATGGAAATGCAAATACAACTTATCAGAACTTATGGGATGCAGTAAAAGCTGTGCTGAAAGGGAAATTTATTGCCTTAAATGCCTGTATTAAAAAACAAGAAAAAGCAAAAATAGAGGACTTAACAGCACATCTGGCAGACCTTGAAAAAGAACAGCAAACTAACCCCAAAGCAAACAGGAGAAGAGAAATAAAGATTAAAGCAGAGATAAATGAATGGGAGAAGAAAAGAACAACAGAAGGAATCAATAAAGACAAAAGTTGGTTCTTTGAGAAAAATCATTAAAATTGATGGGCCACTAGCAAGACTGACAAAGAAAAAAAGAGAGAGGATGCAAATAAACAAAATTCAGAAATGAGAAGGGGTGCATTACCACAGACACTGAAGATAGAAAAGAAATCATAAGAGGATACTATGAACAACTATATGCCAACAAACTAGACAATCTAGATGAAATGGACAAATTCCTGGAGAAACACAAACAAGCTACACTGATTCAGGAAGAAACAGAAGATTTCAACAAATCAATCACAAGTAAAGAGATTCAATCAGTCATCAAAAATCTTCCTACAAAGAAAAGCCCAGGGCTAGAAGGCTTCAGAGGGGAATTTTATCAAACATTCCAGAAAGAACTAATATCAATATTCCTCAAACTTTTCAAAAAAACTGAGGAAAAAGGAAATCTACCTAACTCATTTTATGAAGCTAATATCATTTTAGTACCAGAACTGGGTCAAGATGCTGTAAGAAAGGAAAACGACAAGCCAATCTCCCTAATGAACATAGATGCAAAAATTCTCAATAAAATATTGGCAAATCGAATCCAACAGTACATCAAAAGAATTACACATTATGACCAAGTGGGATTTATACTAGGAATGCAAGGATGGCTCAACAAAAGAAAATCAATTAATGTAATACACCACATTAAGAAATCAATAGGGAAAAATCACATGATCATCTTGATTGATGCTGAAAAATAATTTGACAAAATTCAGCATTCTTTTCTGATAAAAACACTCTAAAAGATAGGAACCAAAGGTAACTACCTTAATATGATAAAAGGAATATATGAAAAACCAATAGCCAGCATCATACTCAATGGAGAGAGACTGAAAGCTTTCCGCCTAAGATCAAGTACAAGATAAGGATGCCCACTGCCACCACTATTATTCAACATTGTGCTAGAAGTTCTAGTTAGATCAATCAGGCAGGACAAGGAAATAAAAGGCATCCAAATGGGAAAGGAAGAAGTAAACTCTCATTATTTGAAGATGATATGATATTATACTTGGAAGATCATGAGAAATCTACAGCAAAGTTACTTGAGCTAATAAAAAATTCAGCAAGGTGGCAGGATATAAATTTAATGTGCAAAAATCAGTAACATTTCTATACATAAGCAATGACCTAGCTGAGGAGTCAGCCAAGGAAAAAAATTCCATTCAAAATAGCAACAAAAAGAATCAAATACTTAGGAATGACCCTAACTAGGGACATAAAAGACTTGTACGTAGAAAACTTTATACATTGCTAAAAGAAATCAAAAGAGATCTAAACAGGTAGAAAGACATTCCCTGTTCATGGGTAGGAGGGCTAAATATAGTTAAGATTTCAAGTCTCCCCAAATTGATCTACAGATTCAACACAGTCCCAATCAAAATCCCAACAGCCTACTTTGAAGATTTGGAAAAGCTAACTATCAAATTCATCTGGAAGGGAGAGACGCTGAATAGCTAAAAACATCCTAAAAAAGAAGAACAAGGTGGGAGGATGAGGATTAACACTCCCTCACTTTAAAACCTATCATAAAGCCACAGTGGTCAATACAGCATGGTACTGGTACAAAGACAGAAACATTGACCAAAAGAATCGAAGGGAGACTGCAGAAACAGACCACCAAATCTATGGTCAACTGATTTCGGACAAGGCCCCCAAATCCTATGAACTGCAACAAAATAGTCTTTTCAATAACTGGGCATGGAAGAACTGGATATCAATAGCCAAGAGAATGAAAGAGGACACCTATCTTACACCCAACACAAAAAGTACCTCAAAATGGATCAAACACATAAATATAAGAACTAGCACAATAAAGCTTCTAGAAAAAAATGTAGAGAAACATCTTCAGGACCTAATAATGGGAGGGAGCTTCCTAAACTTTATACTGAAAGCACAGGCAACAAAAGAAAAAAAAGATAAATGGGAACTCCTCAAAATCAAGTGCTTCTGCACATCAAAAGACTCTGTCAAAAAGATGAAGAGGCAACCAACTTAATGGGAAAAATATATTGGACAAAGGTTTGATTTTGATCACATATCAGACAAAGGTTTGATTTCCTGATTATACAGAGAAATCATATAACTCACAACAAAAGAACAAACAACCCAATTATAAAATGGGCTAAAGATATGAATAGGCATTTTTCTGAAGAGCAAATAAAGATGGCTCAAAAGCACATAAAGAGATGCTCATTTTCACTGGCTATAAGGGAAAACAGATCAAGACCACAATGAGATACCATCTCACACCTATAAGAATGGCTGTTATTAGACAAACAGGAAGCTATAAATGTTGGATAGAATGTGGAGAAACTGGGACACTTATGCACTGCTGGTGGGAATGTATAATGGTGCAGTCCCTATGGAAGACTGTTTGGTGATTCCTTAGGAAACTAAATATTGAGTTGCCCTACAACCCAGCAACAGCACTACTTGGTATATACCCAAAGAGCTGAGTGCAATGACACAAACAGACATTTGCACACCAATGTTCATAGCAGCATTATTCACAATCGGCAAAAGATGGAAACAAACCAAATGCCCAACAACAGATGAGCGGATCAACAAAATGTGGTATATATACAATGGAATATTATGCAGCAGTAAGACAAAATGGCATCCTGAAGCACATGACAAAATGGATGAGCCTTGAGGACGTAATGCTGAGCAAAATTAGCTAGACACAAAAGGATAGATACTGTATCATTCACTTTTATGACCAAAATAAAGGTATAATCAGAGGCTTAGAATACAGAATAGAGGGGACTTAGAGATACACAGAAGCTCGAGATGGGTGAATCGTTAGCTAATGGGGTAGTACTCCAATGTAAGGAAATAGATAGGAGTGAAGGTGATTCCCTATTGGGCCTAGAAGTAATATTACCATATTAAAGATGAAGAAGATTGAGATGGGAAGTATAGACCTACATGTCCCACTGATTCACACTCGAAATATGAATCAGTTCTTGCAAGAATTACTTCAAAGGTATGATTCTTGTATAAGGCATGTTTAAGTCCAGGGTACAGGGGAAAACTGTTATTGCATGCTATGAGCTATGTTCAAAAGGAAACCATCAGCACTACCACTGCAACAGCAGAGGTAAATAATGGGGTGAGGGACAAGAATTAAGAGGAGGTTAAGATTTCCTATTTGGTGAGGGTGTGTTTATTGGTTTTCTGTCTCTTGGGAACAATGAATTTATCTAAAATTGAGAATGTTGATGGACTGTGGACTTTGGGCCCTGTACATGATACCCGATGAATGCAGGTGGCTGAAGAATGCACTGACGGAAAAGTAAACTGGTGAATGATGGTGTATACTTATGAACGAAGGCTGTGCTGCTACAAAAAGGAACAATGTCCTGAGGCATGCAACAATGTGAATGAACACATGGGACATTTGATGAGACAAAATAAGCCAGAAACAAAAGAGCAGCAATGGTACTGTCACCTTTAGAAAATGCTTACATGAAAAAAGGGGGCCTAGATTGCAAGCTTTTAGAGCAGAAACATTAAGTTCAGAGTGGCAATTATTATTCTGGATTTTCAGAGGCTGTTTTATATATGTGACCTCATATTTAGAGAAAAGATCAAAGCTGAACAGGTTGGGGTTAAAGTAATTCAGAACATATGGATAAGGAAGACAGTGTCTATATTTTAGAACCACACATACTCTTTGAGACCAATGGTAGAAAGGTTTATTTGATTTGGAACTGAAATTTTCTGTAGGGCATAATCTAATTCAACCTATCTGTATAGGTCATTTGAACAACTAAAACACAGGGAGCACAGAATAAAAGGTCCTTTAATCCTGTATAGATTATTACAATGCCCAGATACATCCTAGTGTATACTAAGCAGATAATGAAAAAGTATTGGCAAAGTTCACTGAGGGAGGGGAGAAAGACTATGGAACTTTTAAACCTTACCATCAGGGAAACCCCAGATACTGTGTCAAACAGTAGGGACACCCAAATCAGTAGACCATGCCCTCAATCATGAGGCTTACTCTTGTGAAGTTTACGTAGGTAGCGGAGAAGCTTAGACTACCTATAGTCATGCCTAAGAGTTACTTCCAAAGGACCTCTTCTGTTGCTCAGATGTAGCCTAAGTCTCTCTAAGCCCAACTCTGCAAGTGAAATCACTGCCCTTCCCCCCTACGTGGGACAAGACATCCAGGGGTGGAAGTATCCCTGGAGACATGGGAGATGATTCCCAGGGATGAATCCAGACCTGGCACCATGGGATCAACAATTACATCCTGACCAAAAGTGGGAAAAGAAGTATAATTAATAAAGTATCAGTAGCAGAGAGAGTTCAAACAGAGTCAAGGGGCTACTCTGGGGGTTGCTCTTATGCAAGCTTCAGTTAGACCTTGCTACCTATCATAAACTGCCCACCCCCAACCAGGACCGTTCCAGCCAATCCTAAAGAGCACCAAAGGCAATATATAAGATTCCACAAGGGTTCCATGCACTTGAGTAACTTTCCAGAAACATACAACATCCAAATGGGTCCCTGGCCCAGACAAGTCCTGAAACCTAGCCCAGCCTCTCCAGAACATCAGATAGTTCCATCTCCCTGCCCTATATTAATGACAGACCCTTTCAATATCAAAAATTTAGAATTGCCATAGCCCAAACACCCCTAAAGAGAGGGATTGAAAGATCAAAGGTGATAGCGGAGTTATACAGAAAAGATAGGATTTAACAAATGAATATGAATGCTGAATCATTAAACTGATATCTCTTTTAGTCTCCAGTATTTTAGAACAGCTAAAAGTAAAAACCTAAAATTGTGGAATTGTAACCCATGTCAAACTCTTAAATACGTTCTACAAGTAACTGTGATGCTGTGCTTTGAAATTTATAGCGTTTTTGTGTATATGTTATTTTTCAACAAAAAAGAAGGGAAAAAAAGTCAAATGTGATGATAAAAAAATATTTAAGCCCTCTAGCTTCCTATATTCTGGAGCAGCTGGAAGGAAAAATATGTCGGGTGGTATGGTAGCCCATGACAAACTCTGGGATCTGTCCTACAACCATTTGTTGAAGCGTACTTTGAAAACTATCACTTTTTTACTTCTTTTCTTTGTATATATGTTATACTACTCAATAATAAAAGTTAAAACTCAAAAAAAAAAAACCATGGCAAATAAGATCACATTTTAAAGAATAAGAAAACAAAAACTAACAAAAAAAATTTTTAAAGATAAAGAAGAGATCACATTTGGATTTACTGGTCATTAGTACACAGTAATAATAGGCACCATCCTATAGAGAGATGTGACAATTATCATTTGTCTAAATGTAGGTGTTAGAAAACAGTCAACAACAGATCAAACCATTTGGTTTGTTTACTATACTAAACCCAAGAAGACTGACAATGTCTTTATTCATGAGTTTCCAGTTCTAGATTCCATGCATCCTGAGAGCAGGAATGAAAAACGAATACATTCATGTTTGTATCTTTGGCATATCATTGATTGCAGAGAGTCAATTAAATGCTGTTATTTTTAAATGTTAAAAAAAATAATAATAATGGATGATTGTGGCCATGGTTAGTATCAAGTATTGTAACTTGTGTTGCTTTTTTTTTTTTTGGAAATGTTCAAATATATTCTATAAAAACATTAATAAATTTAAAATTGTTAAAATAAAAAAAAACAGGCAGAAAAAAAGTAAGAGAGAGTTTAAAATCTTCACAAACAAATGCTGAGAGAATTTGTTAACAAGAGACTTGTCCTGCAAGAATTATTAAAGGAAGTTCTGTTGGCTCATAAAACAATAGAGGAGGGAGGGCACAGGGGTGAAGAGCATTAAATTCTTCAAGGATAACCGAAAAGGATATAGGGAGAGAAAAAACAGATCTGACAAATAAAGACCAAAGGATAAGATTATAAACTACCTTTGTAATAATAACTTTGAATGTGAATGGATTAAGCTCTCCAGTTAAAAGATACAAATTGACAAAAGGATTAAAAAGTATGATCCATCTAAAAAAAACCAAAAATACAACACAGAACAAAATATCATTTATCACCTCAAACCCTTAAAAGATAAGGGATATAAATACATTTGATACATAATTTTGATGATGTTCAGTGTTAAATAATCAGGAATTCATGTGTGGTCATAGTGTCAATTCATCTAATCTACTGATCATAAGATCTAACGGCCAGTTAATAAGTTATTACTTTTTTTTTTGCATGGGCAGTATCTGGGCATCGAACCCGGGTCTCCAGCTTGGCAGACAAGATTAATAAGTATTTAAACTTTATATGAAGCAAAATAATAGCTATTCAGAAGCCATTTTAAAATTACTGTAATTAACACACGAAATTAATAGAATATTTTTTATATCAAACATTAGGTGATAGAATTTTAAAAAGTATAAGAAACTTCAGGGGCTCTTCCAATTCATCCTATCTTCCCTCAAACATGACTACCCACATTCTGACAATATATTAGGAGAGAGAACTTTTTATTTTTAGCCCATTCTGGTGACATCAGTATAGGGATTGGTATTTTCCTGATATTTAACCAAAATAGTGTAAATTAAGTCCAATCTCCTTTTACAATGGAAACAAAAGGCTAATCTTCATTCATTTGAAATATTTCACATATTTTGAAGATATTATCAGAGTCACTCTTAGCCACTCTTAGCCCTCCTTTGGGTTTTTTCTTGCAGTTTTTCACTGGAATCTTATTTTTCTACCTTTTAAATTTTGTTCCTTTTTGATCCATATATATATGTATGTATGTATATTCACCCTTTTAAAAGAACCCTAATCTTGGGCGGGGGTGCCAGTTTCTAAAGGATGTATGTACCCTTGAAAAGCCATGTTTTAATCCTAACACCATTTTGTAAAGGTAGCCATTTCTTCTAATCCTTATTCAGCACTGTAAATTTGAAACTTTAATTAGATTATCTCCCTGGAGATGTGATTCAATCTGGTTGTTAAACTGGATTAGGTGGAGATGTGTCTCCACCCATTTCAGGTGGGTCTTCATTAGTTTATCGGAATCCTTAAAAGAAGAAGCACTTTGGAAAAAGAGAACAAGAAGAGAGAAAGCCAAGAGATTCAGAAAGAGCAGAGAAGGATGACAGAACGCCATAGAACCACAAAGCAGAGAGTCCACTGACCAGAGACTTTTGGAGATGAAGAAGGAAAACTCCTACTGGGAAGCTGAAGAGGAAGCTAGCAGATGATGCCATGTTTGCCATATGCCTCTCTAGCCAAGATAGAAACCCTGACCATTTTCACCATGTGCCTTTCCACTTAAGAGAGAAATCCTGAACTTCATAAGCCTTCTTGAATCAAGCTGTCTTTCCCTAGATGCCTAAGATTGGACACTTCTAAAGACTTGTTTAATCGGTGCATCGCCATGGCCTAAAAACTGTTAACTTGCAACTTATTAAACTCCCATTTTTAAAAGCCATTCCATTTCTGTTCTATTGCATTCTGGCAACTAGCAAACTAGAACAGTCGGCAACGGTGACTCAGTGGCAGATTTTCACCTGCCATGCTGGAGACCTGGATTCGATTCCCAGTGCCTGCCAATGTTAAAAAAAAAAAAAAAAAAGAACCCTAACCTTTGCAAAAATTCACAAGCAGAGTGGTCTAGGCATAAGGCTAAATATAAAGATCAATTGAATGGAATTGAAAAATTGAGAGGACAGAAAGAAATAAACCTTACATTTACAGTCAACTAATTTAAGAAAAGGGTGCCAACATCATTCAATGGGGAAAAATACATATGGTGCTGAGACAACTGGATATCTACACATACAACAATGAAGTTGGACTTCCTTCTTCATACCATATATTAAAATTTACTCAAACTGTACAAAGACCTAAATCTAAAAGCTGAAAACTGAAACTTCAGAACAAAATCCCAGCATAAATCTTCCTGATCTTGGATTAGGCAAAACTTTCTTAAATATCACATCGAAATCATAGTGATAAAAGAAAAAATAGATAAACAGGACTTCATCAACATTTAAAACTTTTATGCTTCAAAGGATACCATAGAGAAAATGAAAAGATAACACATAGAATGGAAGACAACATGCGCAAATCATGTTATCTGATAAAGACTTGTATCCAGAATATGCAAAGAAGTTTTATAGCTCAAAAATTAAAAAAGACAAATGACCCAATTAAAAAATAAATATAAACATTTTTATATTATAAAAATATAAATATAAATATAACATTCTTCATAAATATAAACATTTCTTCAAAGAAGGTATACAAATGGTCAATAAGCACATGAAAAGATACTCAACATCGTTAGCCATCAGATGAATGCAAATCAAAACCACAGTGAGACACCATTTCATAGCCACTAAAATGGCTTAATCAAAATGATTTAATATCAGAGAGCAGAACCCTCATACAGCACCACTGGGAACGTAAAATGATACAGCTGCTACTGAAAATAGTTTGGCAGTTCTTCAAAAGGTTAAACACCAAGTTATTATATGACCTAGTGTGGCAGTTAGGTTCAGGTGGCAACTTGGCTAGATGAAGGTGACTAGTTCTATTGCTGTGGACGTGAGCCCATGGCATGTGAACCTCAGCTGTACCTGATTACATCTGCAGTTGGCTAGGGGGCGTGCCTGCTGCAATGAATGATGTTTGACTTAATTGGCTGGTGCTTAAATGAGAGAGCTCAAGGTAGCACAGCCCAAGTAACTCAGCATACCCCATCTCGGCACTTGCAGCTCAGCCCAAGCCTTAGGAGATGCAGAAAGGAATCACCCCAGGGAAAGTTGTTGGAACCCAGAGGCCTGGAGAGAAGGCCAGCAGTGATCGCCCTGTGCCTTCCCACATAAGAAAGAACCTCAGTTGAAAGTTAGCTGCCTTTCCTCTGAAGAACTATATGTTAACTAAATAAATTCCCTTTTATTGAAAGCCAATCCATCTCTGGTGTGTTGCATTTCAGCAGCTAGCAAACTAGAATACCTAGCAATTTCACTCCTAGATAAAACCAAGAGAAATGAAAACATAAGTCCACAGAAAAACTTGTGCACAAATGTTCACAGCAGCATTATTCATAATAGCCAAAAAGTGGAAACCAAAATGTCCATCAACAATGGATGAACAGATAAACAAAATGTGGTATATATATATATATATATGACATCATAATATTCAGCCATGTAAAAGGAATACAGTACTGATGCAGATGAATCTTGAAAACATTATAATAAGTGAAAGAAGTCAGTTACAAAAGACTATATATTATATGATTCCAAATGACCAGAATAAACAAATCCTTAGAGACAGAAAGTAGACTGGTGGTTGCCTAGGGCTAAGGTGCTTGGGCGGAAATAAGCCATGACTGCTAAAAGGTTATGGGGTTGCTTTGTGAGGTGAAGAAAATGCTTTAAGATTGAGTGTGGTGATGGTTGCACAATTCTGTGAATATACTAAAAACCAATAAAATGTGCACTTTAAATGGGTAAATTTTATGGTATGTGAATTAGATCTCAAAGTTGTTATATAAGAAAGAATCCCAAGTTCAACAGAGTACCCCAAGAAAAGCACTAAATTACTTCAAGATCCTTAGTTGGTATACACAGAGTTAAGCACCCATCTATAATAATCCTTCTGATTTGTGCTTAAAAGTCACCCTTTTCTGATACTTTTAAAATAACTTAAAATGTTCTGAATTTTATTTGAGATAATAAATTAGTTTTCTGGTACTTTTTTGTAAATGGTTTTCAAACTCTCTTCTCTACCTCTTAACAGAAAGAAACCCAGACAAGAAGAGAGCATTGAGAACCTGTAGGACAAAGAGACACTGAAAAGGAATAAGGAACATAGAAAGAAAATAGAGGATTCTCCACACAAACTTGTCTACTTTCCTGAAGCTACTATATTTCTACTAATGAACCAACTAAACAGTTAACTTCAAAATCTGCAAGGAATATTATTTGAACCAATGACCATAATATTTTTCAAAGAGTACTTACCCAAGATCTGTAAGTGGAGGTTTATCTCTCCCTCTTCTATAGCAAAGGTAAATCTGTGGCCCCACAAGACTTCCATTATTGAGATCAGCTGACAATCCAGATGGGGTCACATCAATGCATGTATAATCTCGTGGCACCTCCTCTCCAAGAGATTTAATAATAACTGAAACATCTGTGATAGGTTCTTTTGGTTTAGCAACTTTATGATAGGCATCATTGAAGTGAATTTCTTCTTCAAGAGGCTTTGAAACATCAGTTAATCCTGCTACAACAAAGTAGTCAGCAACACGAGGCCCCTTGTCTTCAATCATATTCCATTACAAAAGGTTACATCTGAAAAGAAAGTAAAAGATTAACATTCTCCTATAATAAGTCAAATAAATGTAAGTGGTTTATGTGCAATTAAGAACAAAAAACAACAAAAGAACACTTTTCTCCCTAATAAACGCATCAGAATTATCCATTTTACTTTCATATTTCAATAGCGTACCTTGTAAAAACGGGATTATTTTTACCATTATTTTCTGATTATAAAGGTAGCACATGACTTTTTATTTCTGTCTATATGAAAGCCTAGATTACCTAAGTACACAATCAAAAACATCCTTTTGAATGCATATGGTAACTTATAAGAAAATGAAATTCTCAAGGCCCCCCAAAACTGAGGAAACTGAAAGCCAGAATAGTGTATATGCTGATACTGGGTGAAGGGAGGTAATTGCTCTCCCAGTAACCAAGGGGTTTGCATCCTAAGTGGCATCCTAGGGATAGGAGACAAGGCCTTGGGACCACATAAAACAGGGAATTGAATTAAGTCACCTGTATAAAGCAAAGAGCTTCAAAAGACTATACTGCCAGTTGAAGAGTGGATTTTTAAAAACCACCCACTGGCACAGGGAGATAGTAAATTTGCTTCAATCTGGGCCCTGGGTTTGGGGGTAGAGCAAGGAAGTGTCCTCTGAGAAGTCATAAAAACAGGTCTACTCATACAACGTTTTGGGGTTTGAATCTAAGCTACCTGCAGGAACCCAGGAAGTACTAAACAAAGACCTAATAAAAGTATTCTCAGGCCAGTGATACCTCTGGGGAAATAAATGCAAAACAGCTCCTGAAGACACACCTTCAACCCAGGCAACACAGGTTTCCCAGATACAGCCCAGCTGAAGATGAACTCCTATTCTAAAATAACAAAAAGCATGCAAGGAAAAATCCACCATAAAAGAGTCAAGCAGATATAATAAACAGGAGACCTTCAAATATTAAAAGACACAGATTATGAGTGATAAATGCTTATAACAAATACAAAGAAAAAATTAATATACAAGGTAGAATCTACCATATATCTTCAAATGCTTTAGAGCAAAATCTCGCTCAATTGTCTGGTATCAGTTAAACCTTATTTTTAACTTTAACTAGGAGAAACACACCTCCTTAGTATGGTCAATATCATTGTTTATAAAAAGTTTAATCTAATCTAAAGCAGCATTTTCCACAGTGTGTTTTATGTTAGACTTAGTTACAATAAATGTAAAGAAAGGACTCGATGAACAAAATTAAATTAGATATAATAATATAATAAAAACTTGGCCCATCTTTGTCCCTAGTTCCTGGAGCAGTAACTTCCAAATCTTTGGAAATTTCCCACTGTAGAAGCCCCTTTTGCTATTCATGCTGAGCCCTAGACACCAGACAGATCATGTGCTAATGAGATGTCAGGGTCCAGCCAGTAACACTTGAGGTCTTAGACCAACCATGTGATTAGGGGTGGTGTGGGGACTTTGAGCCAGGTCATATCAGCCCTACCTCCCTGACCTATGGGAGGGGAGGGGTGCTGGAAACTGATTTCAACAGTGAGGGAACAGATTCTACCAATCATGCCTATGTAATGGGTCCTCATATAAACTCCGGGCACTGGAAGCTCTGGCGAACATCCACGATTGATAATGACATTGTTGTGCTGGGAGGGTGATGTGTCCTGACTTTACAGGGAAAGAACACAGAAGCTTACTTTTGAGAACTTCCCAGACCTTCCCCTATGTGTCTCTTCTTCTGGCTTCTGGGTATTTTTCTACTATAATAAAACTATAATCTGTAAGTATACTGCTTTCAGTGAGTTCTATGAGTCTTTCTAGCTAGTTACTGATCTCAATGGGGTGTTGGGAACCCCCGAATTTGCAACCAGTTGGTCAGAAATGCCAGCGTCCTAGGTGGCCAAACTCGTAACTGGGGCCTACAGGGCAATCTTGTAAAGGAGTATCCTTAACCTGTGGGGTCTGGCCAGCACAGGGAGTTACAAATCAGAATTGCACTGAACTGAGTTACTGCAGTCTTTGCAGCTGCTTTCAGAAGTTGTAGAAATTTTTGTAAATCTTTATAGATATATATACTACATACCTCTTCTGGATATTTATAATATACATTATAAACATTATAATAAACATTTATAAACATTTTTAATGTTTATAATACACATATAAAATTAAAACCTCAGCAGTGCATAACCCACTGGCAATAAAGTACTGCTTTAATAACCTTTCTTCAATGTAACAAATGCAATTACTGTTAAAAAAATTGTAGAATTACCAAAAAAAAGTGTTTTCATCAACTGCAACAAATTTTCCACTCGAATGCAAGTGTTAGTGGTGGGACAACATATGAGAATCTTGTATCTTATACATGATTGCTCTGTAAACCCACAACTTCTCTAATTAAAAAAAAAAATCTCAGAAGTCCGTTGATACAGGTACCTCCAACCAGGACCATTCCAACCAATCCTAAAGAACATCTAGGGCAATATATAAGATTCCACAAGGGTTCCATGCATCAGAGTAACCACCCAGAAATCTACAACCTTCAGATGGGTCCCTGGACCAGATAAACCCTGAAACCTAGCCCATCCTCTCCAGAATATCAGATAGTTCCATCTCCCTACCCCATATTAGTGATAGACCCTTCCAATGGCAAAAATTTAGAATTGCCATAGCCCAAACAATCTCAATGAGAGGTATGGCAAGACCAAGGTGATGGTGGAATCATACATAGAAGATAGTATTTAACAAATGAATATGAATGCTGAATTATTAAATTGATATTTCTTTTAGTCTCTAGTATTTTAGAACACCTAGAAGTAAAAACCTAAAATTGTGAAATTGTAACCCATGTCAAAGTCTGAAATATATTCTACAACTAATTGTGGTGCTGTGCTTGGAAATTTATAGCTTTTTTGTATATGTTATTGTTCACAAAAAAAGAAGGAAAAAAAAGTAGATTGTAATGATAAAAAAGTATTTAAGCTCTCTAGCCTCCTATATTCTGGAGCAGCTAGAAGGAAAAATATGAGAAGGTCATATGGTAGTCCATGGCAAACAGGGTCTATCCTGTAACCACTTTTTGAACAGTGATTTGAAAACTATTGCTTTTTTATTTCTTTGCTTTGTATATACGTTATACTATACAATTTTAAAAGTTTTAAAAATATATATAAACATCAAGAATACTAAAAAAAAAAAAAAAACTTAACAACCTTCCCGTGTAAACTATAAAATATCTGAAGGGAAAGAAATACTATGTAGTGTACTTGTTTATAATTATCCCCATTTGCTAAGCCCCAAATTCCTTCAACCTTCCGTTACTAATGTCATGCATTTTAAGAATTCATGCCACATTTCTTGGGATCTGTATTTAATGCCCAAACACATTCTATAAATATTCCCACAATGTGCTTAGAAAGCTAGCCTGAACAACAATTACATGGTCCTGTTTATTTTATTTATTTAGGCATAAATATTTTGAATATAGGTCCTATTCAAAAATTCTCTCACACATAAGGTTTCTGTGAGAAATAAAGACCTTTAACTTTTCAGAAATGCCTCCTAGATTGAAAGAGAAAGTAATGACAGTTTACTCTTTGAGAAGACTGTTAAATGCTAAAAAGTCACTCTCAACTGACTGCATATAACAAGTGCTCCACAAAAACTGTTTTACTCAGGTGACCATCTAATGAAAATAAAAATTAGCAGGATAACAAATGAGCTTTTGTATTTAGCTTTTTCTCCATTTCATTAAGTAGTCTTTGAAAATAACTTTATGGAATTACCCTTATTCATTTAACAACTCCCTATTGTTTGTTGATAGTCTATTATTCCTACTTATTTTCTAATATTTTTTGAAATGCTACAGTTAATAACCTTGACTATAAACCTCTGACTTCATTTCATTATTTTTCTCAAGATAAATTTACTGAAATAGAATTACAGGGTCAAAACTTACATAATCAATCATTGTATGTTTTTTTAATTTACTTATTAATTAAAAACATTAAATCAAATAAACCATCAACATATATAATCAGTAATTCACAATATCATCACTTAGTTGCATATTCATCATTTCTTAGAACATTTGCATTAATTCAGAAAAAGAAATAAAAAGACAATAGAAAAAGAAATAACACAAACACAGGAAAGAAAAAAAAAAACAAAAACAAAAAAAGATTATACCTACCATACCCCTTACCCCTCGCTTTCATTGATCACTAGCATTTCAAACTAAATTTTAGCATTTGTTCCCCGTATTATTTATTTTTATTCCATATGTTCTACTCGTTTGTTGACAAGGTAGATAAAGGAGCATCAGACACAAGGTTTTCACAATCACACAGTAACACTGTGACAGCTATATCATTATTCAATCATCCTCAGGAAACACGGCTACTGGAACACAGCTCTACATTTTCAGGCAGTTCTCTCCAGCCTTTCCATTACATCTTGAATAACAAGATAATATCTACAAAGTGCATAAGAATAACCTCCAGGATAACCTCTCGACTCTGTTCGGAATCTCTCAGTCATTGACACTTCGTCTCATTTCACTCTTCCCCCTTTTGATCGAGGTTTTCTCAATCCCTTGATGCTAAATCTCAGCTCATTCGAGAGTTTTTCTCAATCCCTTGATGCTGAGTCTCAGCTCATTCCAAGATCTCTGTCCCATGTTGCCAGGAAGGTCCACACCCCTGGAGTCATATCCCACGCAGACAGGGGGAGGGCGGTGAGATTGCTTGTTGTGTTGGCTGGAGAGAGGGGCCACATCTGAGCAAAAAAAGAGGTTCTCTTGGGAGTGACTCTTAGGCCTAAATTTTAAGTAGGCTTGACCTATCCTTTGTGGGGTTAAGTTTCATACGAACAAACCCCAAGACTGGGGGCTCAGCCTATAGCTTTGGTTGTCCACACTGCTTGTGAGAATATCAAGAACTCAACTTGGGGAAGTTGAATTTCTCCCCATTCTCACCATTCCCTGAAGGGGGTTTTGCAAATACTTTTCCATTCACTGATCGAATCACTCTGGGATTCATCGGGGCATCACTCTGGACAAACCAACAAAATTCCATGTCCTACCTGAGATTCCAAGTACTTATGGTGTTCAATCAAACTATCTACATAAGTTATATTAGGAAATGCACTAGTCAAAATATAAATTTTGTAACAAATAAACATTTTTTGCTTTAGTCTCACACATAAGGTGACATTTTAAAATATTAATTGCCATCTATTTTCAGCACCCCTGCAATGACATTCCTTTGTTCTTCCTCATGCAAAAACATTTTAAAAATTTGTACATTTAGTCACTATTATTATACACTCTAGGCATTCCTAGATTATACCATCTCAATCTTTAACATCTATCCTTCTTTCTGATTTCATATGTCCCCAGCCCTCCTCACTCGATCATTCTCACACGCAGCTTCATTCAGTGTTTTAACATAATTGTATTACAGTTAGGTAGTATTGTGCTGTCCATTTCTGAGTTTTTGTATTCAGTCCTGTTGCACAGTCTGTATCCCTTCAGCTCCATCTTACCCTATTTCTATCTCCTGATGGTCTCTGTTACCAACGAAATATTCCAAGTTTATTCACTAATGTCAGTTCATAACAGTGAGACCATACAGTATCTGTCCTTTAGTTTTTGGCTAGTCTCACTCAGCATAACGTTCTCAAGGTCCATCCATGTTGTTACATACTTCATAAGTTTATTCTGTCTTAAGCTGCATAATATTTCATCATATGTATATACCATAGTTTGTTTAGCCACTTGTCTGTGGATGGACATTTTGGCTGTTTCCATCTCTTTGCAATTGTAAATAATTCTGCTATAAACATTGGTGTGCAAATGTCCCTTTGTGTCTTTGCCCTTATGTCCTTTGAGTAGATACCTAGCAATGGTATTGCCAGGTCATATGACAATTCTATATTCAGCTTTTTGAGGAACCGCCAAACTGCCTTCCACAGTGGTTGCACCATTTGACATTCCCACTAACAGTGAATAAGTGTGCCTCTTTCTCCACATCCTCTCCAGCACTTGTCATTTTCTGTTTTGTTGATAATGGCCATTCTGGTGGGTGTGAGATGATATCTTATGGTGGTTTTGATTTGCATTTCTCTAATGGCCAGGGACGTTGAGCATCTCTTCATGTGCCTTTTGGCCATTTGTATTTCCTCTTCTGAGAAGTGTCTGTTCAAGTCTTTTTCCCATTTTGTAATTAGATTTGCAGTTTTTCTGTTGTTGAGTTGAACAATCTCTTTATAAATTCTGGATACTGCACCTTTATCTGATATGTCATTTCCAAATATTGTCTCCCATTGTGTAGGTTGTCTTTTTACTTTCTTGATGAAGTTCTTTGATGCGCAAAAGGGTTTAATTTTGAGGAGTTCCCATTTATTTATTTATTTCTTCAGTGCTCTTGCTTTGGGTGTGAGGTCTATAAAACTGCCTCCAATTATAAGATTTATAAGATATTTCCCTATGTTTTCTTCTAACTGTTTTATGGTCTCAGACCTAATGTTTACATCTTTGATCCATTTTGAGTTCACTTTTGTGTAGGGTGTGAGATACGGGTCCTCTTTCATTCTTTTGCATATGGATATCCAGTTCTCTAGGCACCATTTATGGAAGAGACTGTTCTGTCCCAGGTGAGTTGGCTTGACAGCCTTATCAAAGATCAATTGTTCATAGATGAGAGGGTCTATATCTGAGAACTCTATTCAATTACATTGGTCAATATATCTATCTTTATGCCAGTACTATGCTGTTTTGACCACTGTGGCTTCATAATATGCCTTAAAGTCAGGCAGCATGAGACCTCCAGCTTCGTTTTTTCTCCTCAGGATACTTTTAGCTATTCGGGGCACCCTGCCCTTCCAGATAAATTTGCTTATTGGTTTTTCTATTTCTGAAAAGTAAGTTTTTGGGATTTTGATTGGTATTGCGTTGAATTTGTAGATCAATTTAGGTAGAATTGACATCTTAACTATATTTAGTCTTCCAATCCATGAACATGGTATGCCCTTCCATCTATTTAGGTCTGCTGTGATTTCTTTTAACAGTTTCTTGCAGTTTTCTTTGTATAGGTCTTTTGTCTCTTTAGTTAAATTTATTCCTAAGTATTTTATTCTTTTAGTTGCAAAACGCTGTATGTTTTTTATGCACTTATATGTATACATGAATTTTTAATTATAAAGATAGATAGAAGTCTTAAAAATTAATTTGGTACAGCATATTATACAATATTATGAATATAAACTTAAATAATGCCTTTCCTTTTATCATAATACAGAGATTAAAATATCCTCCTTTTTTTAAAAAAAAATTCAGTTTTTACACCACTGAAGTCTGTGCTGTCCATGAATCTGAGTCTATAATTAAGTGACCACAAATATCATGCAGCCTTTATTCATCAGTACATCAGTTTTCCCATCTACTAAATGCAGTAATAATTTCTTTTTATATTGATTGCGAGGATCAAATAAGATGACACGTATAACAGATTTTGCACAGTTCCTGGCACATAGCTATGCTTCATAAACACTGCATTATTCAATAATTGATGATTTATAATATTATTGCATCAGTGGTTCATTTGATTTGATGTGAGGTAATAAATAATTGCCCTTTTAGGAAGAGTTGCCACTTTTAAAAATGTGCTTAGTTTTAAAACCAACAAACTGAAAATTAAAAACTAAGGACCTTTTCTTGTGACCTTTTAAAATAATTTAATGCTCTAAAATTCATTTTTGTGTGTTGATGAACAGATTTTAAATCAAATTGTTTTAGAATTCTCCATACCCGCTACTCAATATTATTTAAAATGTGCATGTTTTTCTTGAAAAAAAATCATCATCCTTTATACATTTAGTAAAAATTAGACTAATGACTTATGGTTTTTTTTTCAGTTCCAAACATTTTTAAATAAAATAAAGCTATGCATTGCTTATATGCCAGGTGTGCCTACACTAGTTAATTTTCATAATATCAACTGAAATGGATATAATTCTATAAAGAAAAGACTCAAAAACAGTTTATGTAATTTATAATATATACATGGCTAACACATAGAAGAACCAAAATTGAATTCAGTTTTATCCAATTGTCAAGCTCAGTTTTTAATGAACTTCCTATACTTCCAAGGAGAGTTGTACAATGTTGAGATTTTTTTTTTTTGCATGCTGTGTGGGGCTATTGAGATGTTTTAAAAAAAATCAATAATGAGTCACAAAAAACACTCAAAGACCAGTTTTAAATCAAAAATTTCCTAAGTTCAAAAACAATTAGGAAGTTATACAAGCATGACTCTGGCACAGACTTTACTCATAAGTCCTAGAAAGGAAAGGAAAAGGAAAGGTCACTGCACAAGGGTCAAGAAACTTCTGCCTTTATCATCTTTTTGTCTCTCAGTGATACTGACTTCAAAGGTGTCTTAGAATCTCTCATGTCCCCACACCTTTTGGTGCTGTATCAGGGTGCTGATTTGAAGCTGCTGTGTACCCCAGGAGACACCATGTTCTTTTAATCCATTTTTGTGGGAAGAGACCTTTTGTGGTGGGACCTTTTGGTTAGCCTATTTCAAATGAGATATGACCCAGCCCATCCATGCTGGGTCTTAATCCTTCACTGGAATCCTTTATGAGAAGATAAAAGGATGGTAAAGCAGGAGACCATAGAGAGAAACACCCAGAGACATTTGGACATAGCCAATGAAACCAGAACCAGGAGAGAAGGACAGCAGGCATTGCCATGTGTCTTCTCAAGTAACAGAGGAACCCAGATGTCTTGGTGATGCTCGTGTCATTGACAATAGTAATAACCAAGCTGATATTTATGATGCTTCATCAGAAAAAAAAAATCCTCCTCTTCTTAGTGATTTTATGTTACTTAAACTAAAGCATATAGTCATTATTGCATACAATACAGCTTTATATCCTGCTATGCAGAAAGAAAGGAAGGAGGATGGAATAGTATTATTATGTGTGTATTTCTATATAGATAGATAGTAAATTCTCTTTAAGTCAGTTCTTTTGCAAGTACTATCTTAGCTATTGGAATTAAGTAGCTACTATACCAATAAACATTTTGGGAAGAAAATTATATGAAAATTTCTTTTTATTACACTTTCATGGATCACAAATTTTAATAATTTGATCTCATGTACAACTGAATACAGTAAACTACTAAAAGGGAGCAAGTTATTGTTTCTCATCAATAAGTATAAGAAAAGAACATTCAATTTTAAGGTGTTGATAAAATCCTCTTACATTTATTGACAGAAAAGCAAATTAAATATCACTCCAGTTCCCTGTCTTATTTATCCCCCATTTATGCATGGGGAGAAGGGGTATTGGGAAGGTAGGCAAAATACTTTAAGGCACAATTGACAAAGTATATAATGCCAAATATAAAGCTGGCAACATTAAGGACAACTTCTTGAAAGATTTAAATGCTCTTTAATTCATTCAGAAATACAGTCTATAATACTGAAAATGCTACTCTATTTTTTATCTTAAATCACTTGTTTTTAAAGTAAGTTTGTGATTTAGAAGCTAGAGGGCAATGTTAAAAATTACAAGGCAAATAAAGGATATTGAAACTCTATAAAATAGAAATGAATAATTAATAAGGACTTCCTAGTAATTCCATTAAATCAACAGACTTCCATTGGAATGCAAAATGTGCAAATTCTCATGGAAGATACTAAATATATATTCAAACAAAAATGCCTGAGATTGGCAAGAGTCACCATAAATTACCTGGAAAAAGCATTTGAGTGAAGAATTCCTGGTCAAACACAAAATCTGGACTTTTAGGTTGGTATGTCAGAGCAAAAGTATCTATGACAATTAGTAGTAATACTTCTTTAAACTCATTTTTGGAAACTGAGGGTGCCACATGAAACCTGCATTTGATCCAACAGTTCCCTAAGTAATCAGAGTAATATAAAATTCTGAAATAACATTACTCAAGTTAAAGTAACAATAATATTCACATCACAAACCAATGATTGTTTTTTAATTCTTTGTTCAACATTGTATAACATGGTTATATAGATAACTTAAGGAGTTAGCTCATTAATGTTCACCGTCATCCTCTTAAAATTTCAGATTCCTGCTTAGATTACGATTTCATTTTAGATCTATTTTCTTTGAGAAAAGAAAATAAGAAGGACATGTTCTCTATTCCTAAAAGGTTCATAGAACGAAAATGAGAATTCATAAAAGAAAGCTCTTATTCATCAACTAATGGAGACTTATTTCTGTTTTTCTCCCTTTCAATTTCTGCCCAATCAATTCAAATTCTTTTTTATTTCTTCTCTCATTCCATTAGGTCAAAGTAATTAAGCATTTGCTACTAGGCTAATTCTAAGACCAGAAAAGATAAGAGTGTAAATCAGAAAACATTTTAAAATTGTTTGAAAAATTGCAACAAAAAAATATCTGAACATAAAGTTTTTTTTAATTATAAGCTGTTACTGAAATGGTATCAGAGAGGCCCTGAAATACAGTAACAAATTCAGGTTTATATATGAGAATGGTTGATAATACAATGGACAAGTTCAACTCCCTCTCACTCCAGTTCACATTTAAATAAGAAGAAATTTTCCTTTTTTTCTTTACATAATTTTCCAGTTCAAGAATCCAATGTAGTTCATTTTTTCTTACATTATCAAACTAGAGAGCCTCATTTCCATCTTTTTTAACTTCTTTCTTCCAAACAAAGTAATCTATCTACTGTCCTTCAAATATATCTTTGCCCTTTTCCACTGTGACTATGCATACTATTTCCTCTTTCCTGTCAATATATCCATCTTATTTTTCAAAATAATTTAAATTTACATGGACTTTCACCTAAACTTAATGAACTGTACAAAGTAGCAAAAAGAAAAAGAAATCAACACTACCATTCACAATAATAAATCAGATTTCTATTTAGCCACGTGTTTTAGTCTGCCAAAGCTGCCAGAATGCAACACACCAGAGATGGATTGGCTTTTAATAAAAGGGGATTTATTTAGTTAAAAACGTATAGTTCTTCAGAGGAAAGGCAGCTAATTTTCAACTGAGGTTCTTTCTTACACAGGAAGGCACAGAGCGATCTCTACTGGCCTTCTTTCCAGGCCTCTGGGTTCCAACAACTTTCCCCAGGTGATTCCTTTCTGCATCTCCAAAGGGCTGGGCTGAGCTGCAAGAGCTCAGATGAGGTATGCTGAGATGCTTGGGCTGTGCTACGTTGAGCTCTCATTTAAGCTTCCAGCCAATTAAACCAAACATCACTCATTGCAGCAGGCATACCTCCTAGCCCACTGCAGGTGTAATCAGCAACCGATGAGGTTCACATGCCATTGGCTCACGTCCACAGAAATAGAACTAGGCACCTTTCACCTGGCCAAGTTGACATCTGAACCTAATTGCCACACCATGTTTCCTAGCCCTCCTTCAGAACAGAAAATATCTTTCTGGTCTTCATGCACAGTTATAATCAGAATATAAATGTCTGCATTTTTTATTTATTTAATAAGCATTTTTCCAAACCACCACAATCTTCATAATTACAGTAAATGGCCATATAATATTCCATCAAATAGAAATATATAATGAATGAATGGTTCACTGTCTGGCCTATCTCAAGTATATTATGCTAAACATAATGACATTTTTTCCTATAATTCAGAAACATTTTTTCTTAATCTCAATTACCTCAAATACTATAGATGTTGTAGGACAGACTTGGGTAAATAAGGTGATTTGAATCTAGTAACCAATAATCACTACCATCAGGGCCCTAGGCAAAATTAGAAATTTATTGAATAATTCATTCATTCATCCAATTAATTTTTTGTGGGGGGGGGGCGTGCATGGTCCAGGAATCGAACCTGGGTCTCCCACATGGAAGGCTAGCATTCTACCACTGAACCACCTGTCAATTAATTTTTAATAAATACTTAATAAAATATGACACTATTTTAGAAGCTGGTGACAAGCTGTTTAGTTCTATTTTTTGAAACCCTTTTCTATACTTTAGTCATCTTTCTTCCTATCACCCCTCCAAGGTCTAAGTAATTGCCTTTACCCTGCTCAAAGTTGCCTCATAGTGCACTCCTGCCAGTTTCTCCCCAAAAACCCCATGCAGAGCAGTAACCCTTCACTACTGTCTCTTTTACCACTTCCTTGAAAACCAGCGTGACTTTAGCATCGGGATTTCATAGAGATTTTGAAAGGAAAGAAATCTTATTTGTATATCATATGTAACAGTAGGCTGAATTTTAATTTTAATTTTCTAAATGTTTCTTAAAATACATAATTCTCCCAAAAAAATCTGATTTTTTTAAAGTAAGTTTTATTAACCCAAAATGACAGATTATGTGGGAGAGATTTTTTGAGTAAGGGGGCTCACCTGTCCCCCAATCTATTTTGTAATCACCACTGACCCCCTTCTCACTACTTATTCCCAAGGACAAAACCCAACAACAAAAATTAAAACATAAATATGTAGAAGAACTGAAAGCAGGTGCTTAAACACATATCTGTACCCAATATACATCACAACTTTATTCACAGTAGCCACAAAAGCAGCCCAAGTGAACCCAAGAGATAAATGGATAAACAAAATGTGGTATATATCCATATAATAGAATATTATTTGGTCATAAAAAGAAGCTAAAAGTGGTACAAGCTACAACATGGATGAATCTTGAAGACACCAGGTGGAAACAAGCCAGACACAAAAGGACACACTTTCATGACTCTCAGGAGTATGGACCTTCCTGGCAACGTGGGACAGAAATCCTAGAATGAGCTGGGACTCAGCATCAAGGGATTGAGAAAACCTTTTGGACCAAAAGAGGGAAGAGTGAAATGAGACAAAATAAAGTGTCAATGGTGAGAGATTCCAAACAAAGTCGAGAGGTTATCCTGGAGGTTATTCTTACGCATTAACTTTTTAGTTAAGGTGTAATGGAGAGGCTGGAGGGAACTGCTTGATAATGTAGAGCTGTGCTCCAGTAGCCATGTTTCTTAAAGATGACTGTATAAGGACATAGCTTTCACAGTGTGACTGTGTGATTGTGAAAACCTGTGTCTGATGCTCCTTTTACCTAGCTTATTGACAGATGAGTAAAACATATGGATTAAAAATAAATAAATAATAGGGGGAACAAATGTTAAAATAAATTTAGTAGATTGAAATGCTAGTGATCAATGAAAGGGAGGGGTAAGGGGTATGGTATGTATGAATTTTTTCCTGTTTTCTTTTTATTTCTTTTTCTGAATTGATGCAAATGTTCGAAGAAATGATCATGATGATGAATATACAACTATGTGATGATAAAAAAAAGGACACACTTTGTCTGATTTCTTTTATATGAAATACTTAGAATAATCAAATTCATAGAGACAGAAAGCAGAATAGCGGTTACCAAAGGTAGCAAGAGTAGGGAATGGGAAGGTATTGCTAAATGAATATGAATTTGGTTTAGGGTGATAAAAATACTCTAGTGGTGAAAGTTACACAGTATTGTCAATGTACTTAATATTTTTATGTTATAATATTTTTACTGCAATTAAAAATAAAGAACAAAGAACCATAAAGTATAATTTGATAGCCCTCTTTGGAAAGACTCCCAATCCCTGATTTATTAAAAAAAAAATTTAGATAGGAATAACAGAGACTTAGAGGGGAAGGAATCTTATTACAAATCAAACCCTCATTTTATAGCCAAAGAAACAAGCACAGAAAGTGGCTTAATTAAAGATACCCAACTAGTTAGTAGCAGAGACTGGGCAAGAACCCAAATCCCTTAATTCAGTACTCCAGATTACTAAGAATCCTCAGCACTCAGGACACTTATTAAGAGTTCTGGTAAATTAACAATTCACAGTACTTAATGCACAGAACAGCTAATAGTACAAATCAAAATGAAAAATAAAAATTACTTACACATTACTGAAGGTCTCTCTGAAAATGATGCCAGATATCAACTTGTGAATGCTGCAAACCTTAGAGTCCGGAGAAAAACTGTATTGAAAAGAATAAGAATCGAACATAAATTAATTTCCATCGTTCCCCCAAAAGTTCTGTTATCAACGATGATTTTAAAATAAAAGTATTGTGTACATTGTTTTCATATTTTTGAGAGCCAATAAGCCCAAACTCCAATCAAAACCATTCCTTTCAATCCTAAAGAATACTTAGGGCATTATATAAGATTCTACAAAGATTCCATCAGTAGGGTAACTTTTCAAACCCTGCAACCTTCAGATGGGTCCCTGAACCAGATAAGCCCTGAAATGCAGAAGGGTTAGCCCTTCCAGAATATCAATTAGTACAATCCCTCTATCCCATTATTATCAACAGCCCCTTTCAATAAGTTAGAATGAGCATAGCCCAAATACCCCTAAAGAGTGGGAGAAAAATCAAAGGTGACGGTGGGCTTATACAGAGAAGACTGGACTTAACAAATGAGTATGAGTGCTGAATCATTATACTGATATTTCTTACAGCCTCTAGTACCTTAGAGCAGTTAGAAATAAAAACCTAAAATTGTAGAATTATAACCAATACCAAACTCTGAAATCTGTTCTACAGCTAATTGTTGTGATGTACTTTGAAATTAAACTGCTTTTATGTATATATGTTATTTAAAGAGAAGGAGGAGTATAGCAGAGAAGATAGGATTTAACAAATGCACATGACTGCTGAATTACTATGTTGGGATTTTTGTTGGTCTCCAGTGTCTTGGAGAAGCTAGAAGGAAAAACAAAAAATCACGGAACTGTAATCCATACCGAACTTTAAAATCTGTTCTATAACTACTTGTTAAAATGCACTTGGAAATTTATTGCTTTTTCGTATATATGTTATATTTCAAGATGAAAAAAAAATTAAAAGCAAAAAAACCAGAAAGTCACAAGAGCAGCTCTTCCAGAACACACGTTTCAGTCAAGAACAGCTACACATTAAAAAGGAAAGAAAAAAACGAGCAGATAAGGGGGAAGACAGAGAATGCAAAAGATTACGCACGGGCACATAAAAGTTAATGTGTACAGAAGCAAGAAATTGAGAAAGAAAAATATTAGTATTCCGGAGGCATTATGTAATGCCTTATTCCTAGAGGCAATTTAAATATAGACTCAAGTAACTTTCATATGCATAACACATTTCAAAGAAGTCAATACCCCAAAGTATTTTCCCTTTATTGAAAATTTTTAAAAGAGAATTTAAACAGAATCAGCTACATCAAATCCTTAACAAGAGCTATGGTCTGGAGCTCATCAAAGAATCAGAGTCTTCTGGACCAAGAAAATAAGGAATGTTGTATTATAGGATTTAATATGCCATTATTATATATTCTGAAATTGAGTAATTTAGTAAATTGTAGTTATGAATCCTTTTAAACACCAAATGGAAAGATAATGTAAATTGTCAAAATTTTAAAGTAAAATAAGTCCAACTGTAAGTCTTAGAGTAAAGCCTGTTCAACTGTATTAGACCCATTTACTATAGGTTAGCTTTATATGCTGGGGACACACCCACACATACACGGCACATACACGGACACACCCGCACCCACGGAGTTTCAGTAAGAGCCAAACCTATTTCCAGGAAAATAAGCTGAAGTACAGAAATCACATGCTAACTAAAAGGAAGAAATTTAAGGATGCTAAACTACACCTAAAAGCAATATGGAATATCTACTAATGACAAGAAATAGCAGCAATAACAGACATTTGATTTGCATAACTTGATTGATCCTGGAGGTGTGTTTGTGGGAAATGAGGAAGAAGAGGGGGAAAAGCCAAAATTTTAGTCAAAGATTTGATAATGTCTCAGAACGGAGGATGAAAAGAGTGAATTATAAGTAATATAAGTATAATCTTATGTTTTAGACTGCTAAAAATGGTCAGGATGGATACGTTTTTTTAAAACTAGGATACCATACAACCTCAGGCTCACTGAAAAATTTCAGGCAGTAAATATGGAGTGATATGTATTTTTTTCAAATATTTCTAAAATCTTAATGCTGACAATAGGGACAAAAATGAATATTGATAGATCTGCTAACAATTTTTAATCCCATCAGATTATCCAAAATGCTTACAAAATTTTCTACTTGTATATATAAAAACACCTGTAGATTTTGAAAATTACAGATCCTATTTTATTGGTAGAATATCAGGTTTGTTTAGATGCATTTAAGAATTACAAATGTACCACACCCAATTCTAAATACATTTTCTGCTACACTGAGTGTCTTAATATAGTAAAGATATTGTTTTGACCATGACTACATGCTCTGCTAAACTTAGAATTTGTATTATTTACTCAATAAAATCAATGTTTATTCAACGTTGAATTTCTAGATTAACTCAGAGCAGTATTCAGCAATAAAATCAAATGCTCCATATTTAATAGAATGAACTTCCAAAAGCTTTACTTTGATTCCATGAATTGTATGAAAAAATTAAATGGTTATTATAAATAACCAATTTTTTATTTGTTGCCAAAGACGAGACTGCTGTAAAACTCACATCACTTAAATGTATGTAAAGTTCTTTCTCTGCTCAAGTAGCTAACACATCCCAGCTACTGCTTCACTTTCCATACATGCGCAAGAAAATATGGCTTAGAAAATGAGTGAAATTTATTTAGTAAATCACCCTTTGATCTGAATGGAAAGTCACGCCTCACACACTGACTGTCAATGTACTTCCTGCAACTACATGTGTTAAATTATTAACTTCATGTATAGACTCCTTTAAATTGCTATTATTTTAGTTGAACTTTTTCCTTTGAAATATTTTAGATTCAATACAGTTGTAAGAAATAATATTGAAAGATACGGCGTATCTTTTACCCAGTTTCCCCCAATGATAACGTCTTGTAAAACTCTAATACAATACCACAACTGAGATACTGACGTTGATACAATTTACCTATGTTATTCTGATTTCCCAAGTCTTACTGATATTCATTTGTGTGTGCATTTAGCTCTATGCAATTTTATTACATTTGCAGGTTTGTGTATCCACCATAGACAAGATACGGAACAGTCCCACGTACCCTTCTATAGTCATACCCACCTCCCTTTCACCCACTCACCTCAAATCACTATGGATTTTTAGCCAGAGAGGATATATAGCCTATGAAAGGAAAAGATGATATTTCCAAAAGCAATGCCCACTTACTAAATAGGTTACAGAAATAAATGAGGGCACAAAATATTAGCATATATGATGTGGAAAGAGTTGTTGTTACGTTTACTCAGCCATCTTCAAAGTTATATTTGAACATGATTATACAGCCATATAAATGCTCAATCATAAATACGCACAGAAAAGGATGACAGAGACGGATCATTTACTAAGTCATGATGGAAATCAATCTCCTTTTTTTGAAATTAATGTTCCTATCAAGGATAAGTTCAAGACTGGAAACAAGTAGACAAAAAAAAAGTGCTACAGAATAACTGCAATGGGAATGTATGTCTAGGAGCCTTTTATTATGTTCAAGGGCAACCCTGTACCTCATTCAGAAATCAGATTAGAGGTGAAGTAACTGGTTCTCCTTTGAGAATATGGATTTGGTCTGTACAAAACAAGAACAAACTGGAAATAATCAGAATGTCAATATACAGATACTTCTTGTGTCTTCAGATGATTTGGACCTTTAAGCAGGCACCCCACTATCAATCTTTTTTTATTCCTTCATATACATAGCAGTCATAAACACACAGTAGGTGTGCAAATATTTATTAAATGAATGATCTCAGCACATGAGAAAAAAGTTAAAAAGTTAATATACCATAGAATCATATGATTTTAGAGCTAGGAGGGCCCGTGGAGATTGAGTTTCAATTTCTCCTTTTACAGTTGAAGAATGAGACATAAAAGTTTAATAGTTTACCTAAGACCAAACTTAGCAATTTATGAATCAGCTGTAATGGTTTTTAATTAGTCTACTAAACCATACTTCATATTCAAGAATGGAAGAAAAGAAAACAACTGATTACCAGAGACCTGCATGCTACTTAGTGAATATGGACTTCGATGGACATACAAAAAAAGAATACATAAGTTAACAGATAAGTGAGAGAAGTTTAACTGGCTAAAAATAGTGAGGTAATTAGCAGGGAAGAGAAAGAGTGGATGACCAAAACTGAGAGAAGGGTAAAACAGAAAAGGAGAAAAGTTGAATAAAGAGACATAGCAAGAAAAGGAATAAAAGAGATGAGAGGAAAACAATATAGAAAGCATAAAAGCTAAAAAAAAAAAAGTGAAGTGGGAAGGAGAAAAATGAGAAATATTAAAAAGAAATGGGGAAATGGCATCTGAAGAATTTTTAATGCTATTTACAGTCTTTTAAAATGAAGAAACTATCTCATGCAAATGTTAAAAAAAAATGATCAGGGTGATGAATACACACATAACTATGTAATGATATTGTGAGCCATGGATTATAACCATGTCAAGAATGTTTGTATGTTTGTTTGTTGTTTACAATAAACATGTTTAAAAAAAAAGAAACTATCTGATTTATCATTCCTACAACGAAAGCAGTTTCCCAATAAACTAATAATTACATCAAAAAACACCTACCAATCTTGCACCGAAAATCTATTCAAACTCAATACTTAGCAGTCTACAGTGAAAGGGAAGTCTGGTTTAAAGTTTCATCTCTTGCACAATCCTTTTTTACTTAATTTCCCACATGCATACCACCCTCACAAAGTTCTTCCTTCCTCTTTGAAATATCATATGCATTTGTTAGCTGGTACCTAAAATGAATTGCCACTAATGGAATCTTTCCAAAAGTTTCTTTCAAACATATTTAATGTGGCTTTTCTTTCCTATTTCACAGAAATAAACAAGCTACTTGAAAGAATACTCATTGGGGTGACTAAAAATACTGTGATAGTTTGGAGCTGTATGTACCCCAGAAAAACATGTCCTTAAACCTAATCCATTGCTGTGGGTGTGAACCCACTTAAGTATGACTTTTTGATGACGTTGCTTCAGTTAAGGTGCAGCTCATCTCAATTAGGATGGGTCTTAATCCTATCACTCTAACCTTTTAAAGGTGAAATGATATTCAGATAGCCAGAGAGAGCCCCATAGGAAACAAGGAGCTGAAATTCAAAGGAATCCATAAGAGAAGAGAGAGCCCAGGAAAGGCAGCCATGTGCCTTACCATACAACAAGCTAAAGACCAGGAGTCACCAGCAACCAGACACAGAACTCTACAGTCTGAGGGGTGAAAGCTTTGCCTTGATGATACCTTGATTTGGGGTTTTTTTCCTAACCTCAAAATCATGAGCCCTTAAATTTCCATTGCTTAAGCTTACCCATTGCATGGTATTTGCTTGAGCAGCCAAGGAAACTAAAACAAATACATTCACATAAGACAAGCAATCTAAAATTCAGTTACATCAGTATATAATAAAAATGAAATTCACTGATTAAAAAAGTTGCCTTTTTTTGAAAAGCAGATATGCAAGCTTCATAGTTCTATCATTTAATTAATGTTGAGCATTTCAATTTCTTAACTATTTCATTTCACCACCTATTTAAATACACTTAAAACCTTTTTAAAAATCCCTTTCTACTTTTTATCACAGACTATATCAAATAATATAAGACATGAAAAGGTCTTTGAGAATTGATTAATACTTGAACACAACTTTGTGAACTATATTTTTTTTAGTTAATAATGGTCAACACCATTTTTTTTTTAAATTTGTAGGTCCTTCCAGATGATCAAAGACCATAAACAAACTGAAGGAAACCCAAATACTAAAACATTTTGAAAAATCATTGGCCTTACAGATTTTAAAAATAGAAATTAAACTTTGAAGCACTAAAACATAGCCATTCAATTAGAAAATACGAATAAAAAACATTAAACCCAATGCTGGTGATGTTTTAAGGAAATGCTCACATTTAAAAACTGTTATTGACATTTCAATTTGGAACAATTTTTCTGAAAAGTAATCCAGCAATTACTGAAACTGTATACCTTTCAACTAATTATATTTTGGTGAACTCATCTAAAAAAAAACTGTTAATCAAACTACTGGTTTAAAGATTAACTGCATCTCCTTAAACAGTCATAGAATTTTAGAGTAGAAAAGGATGTTAAAAATCATTTGAGTCAAATCAATAGGTTGAGTCCTCGATCTTGGGGTTCACTGCTATAAAATTTACTCCTGCAAAGAAGCTAAGACTATTGATAATTATGCCTAAGAGTCACCCCCAGAAAACCTCTTTTGTTGCTCAGATGTGGCTTCTCTCTCTAAGACAATTCGGTGGGTGAACTCACTGTCCTCCCCCTTACGTGGGACATGACTCCCACAGGGTGTAAACTGCCCTAGCAACGTGGGACAGAACTCCTGTGTTGAGCCAGGACCTGGCAAAATGGGATGAGAAAGCCTTCTGGACAAAAATGGGGAAGAGAGAAATGAGACAAAATAAAGTTTCAGTTGCTGACAGATTTCAAATAGACTCAAGGGGTTATCCTGGAGGTTATTCTTATACATTATATAGATATTTCTTTTTAGTTTATGGTGTATTGGAATGGCTGGAGAGAAGCATCTGGAACCGTTAAGCTGTATTCCAGTAATTCTGTCCTTGAAATCGACTATAATGATATAGGTTTTACAACGTGACTGTGTGATTGTGAAAACCTCGTGTCTAAAGCTCCTTTTATCCAGGGTATGGACAAATGAGTTAAAAAAAATGTGGATAAAAATAAATAAATAACAGGGGGTATAAGGGGTAAAATAAATTAGGTAGATGGAAATAGTAGTGGTCAATGAGAAGGAGGGGTAAGGGTATGAGATGCATGAGCATTTTCTTTTTATTTCTTTTTCTGGAGTGATGCAAATGTTCTAAAAAATGATCACAATGATGAATACACAACTATATAATAATATTGTGGGCACTGATAGTGCACCATGTATGGACTGTATGTGTGTGAAGATTTGTCAAGAAAAACATTTTAAAAATAATCATTTGGTTCAATTTCACCACTTTGTTGAAGAAATTAGGAAGACTAATCTGGCTTGCCCAAAGTAGTTCAGTTCATCACTAGTAGAAAAGAGCCTGAAACTCCTCATCCCAAATCTCTTGCTACGATACTATGTAGTCCATTAAAGCTCCACAAAGACTGAAACAGTGGCCCAGAACTGCAGAACCGACAAGGATAAGCAGGTCAATTTAGTGAAGCTGGATAACACACTGCTCTTTCTAAACACACTGATGGTGAGGGCCAACCCTGGACAATACTTATATTCTCAAACCCCTTTAACCAACTTCCAGCAATCATGTCAACCTCTAGGACTTTCCCTTTCTTCTTATTCCCAAGAAATTTATTAGTTGCACTATTGTTCACTTTCAGCTCTGACTCTTCTTTGAGGTCCCAAATATCTACTTGATGATTGTACGAGTTTGCTAAAGCTGCTTGAATGCAATACACCAGAAATGGAGCAGCTTTTAAAAAAGGAAATTAATAAGGTTACAAATTTACAGTTCTAAGCCTATAAAAATGCCCAACTAAGGCATCCAGGGAAGGATACCTAACTCAAGGAAGGGTGACGTGTATATGTCAGCTGGGTAGCTGGCATCTGCTGGTCCCTTGCTCCTGGGCTTTGCTGCTTTCAGCCTCTGTTTCTGAGGGGGTTCCTTACCTTGCTTCTCTAGGGCTGGCTTTCATTTCTTGGCTTCCCTTGGCTCTCTCCAGGCTCTGGCTTGCTTAACATCTCACAATAATGTCTGCTGGGCTCCAAGCATTTCCAAACATTATGGTTCTGTTCTTCAAGTGTCAGCATCTGTCAGTTCTGCTCTGAAGTTTCTGTCATTTCTGACTCTCCAAAATGTTTCCCCTTCGAAAGGATTCCAGCAAACTAATCAAGACCCATCTGGAATGGGCAGTCACACCTCTATCCAATCAAAAGATCACACCCACAATTGGGCATGCAATATCTCCATGGAGATAATCTAATTATAAATTTCCAACCTACACTACTGAATCAGGATTAAAAGAAACGGCTGCTCCCACAAGAATGGATCAGGATTAAAACATGGCTTTTCTGAGGTACATAACATTTTCAAACTGGCACAAAAGTCATCACTGAATACCATGTTAGATTATCCAATAAGGAAATAAGCATATGCTTAAGGTACTGTAAATGAGGAAAACCAAAAGAAAAAAGGTTTAAACTGAATTTAAAGAATTTTAATTCAATAATTTAAAAATAATAATTGGGTAGAAGGAAATATTAGTGGTCAACAAGAGGGAGGAATAAGGGATATGCTATGTATGAATTTTTTCTTTTTTATTTGTTTTCTAGAGTGATGCAAATGTTCAAAAAATGATCATGATGATAAATACACAACTATGTAATGATATTGTGAGCTACTGACCGTACACCATGTATGGAATGTTTGTATGTTTGTATGTTAAATTTTATCAATAAGAATATTTTTTAAATAATTTAATAATGAGTCACACATCATTTTAAAATTAGAATTTTGCTGATTTTGATTATTTTATAGTTTGGTATTGATTTTACTTTGAATTATGGAAGTGGTGCTGTCACCACTTCAATGCTTGGTATTAAAGGTTTAGAGACAGGATATTATGAGTCTGGTTCTTTCATTCATTTAATGAATATGTGTTGGTTTTATGTCTGGCTGTCACACATCTGAACTTCCTTTCTATATTTAGAGAATCTACCATTTTGTGTGTCTTGGAAAAAAACCAGGCCCTAGATGCAATCACAGAAGCCAAAAAGACCAGATTCTTGATCTCTCTACTTAGAGATCAAGCACAAGACTGGTCAGCCAGATGCTGTCATGCAGAATTAAATCCTGAGTTAGTTATGTGGACAGTTTAAAGCATATTATTAAGAGAGACTTCCAGAGTACCTTAAACTGTAGAGCTGTGTTCCATTAGCCATGTTTCTTGAAGATGATTGTATAATGATGTAATTTTCGTAATGTGACTGTGTGATTATGAAAACCTTGTGTCTGATGCTCCTTTTATCTTCAATATTGACAGATGAGTAAAAAATACGGACTATAAATAAATAAATAATAGGGGGAACAAATGTTAAAATAAGTTGGGTAGATGTAAATACCAGCGGTCAATGAGAGGGAGGGTTAAGGTATATGGTATGTAAGAGTTTTTCTGGAGTGATGCAAATATTCTAAGAAATGATCATAGGGATGACTACACAACTATGTGATGATATTGTGAGCCAATGATTGTAAACCATGTATGGAATGTTTGTATGTCAAGAATACTTGTGTTTGTATGTTGTTTATCAATAAAAATATTTAAAAAAAAGAGAGAGACTTCCAGGAAAGACAGTGGAACAGGGAGCTACATGCTATTGAAGTTAAGCTGGTATCAAACCAAATATGATTGTTCCATATATAGGATGTTAAATATCAACCTCACAGTAACCACAAGGAAAACAGATAAAAACATATATCTAGATAGGAATAAGAAGGCACTCAATATGGTACAACACAAAAAAGCAAATAAATATAAAAGTGGGCATTAAAGGAAGTGAGGGACAACGAAGTTATAAGACTTACAAAGACTAAATATCAAAATGCCAGAAGAAAGTCCAGTATTATCACTAGTGGCTTTAAATGTAAGTGGATTAAACAATTCAATCAAAAGGCAGAGATTGGCAGAATGGATAAGAAAGCATGACACACAGTTTAGTTGAACATCATAAGTACAGGGACTCTTGAATAGGGCATGATATCTTGTTGGTCCATACAACTTAGTGTGATGCCAAATATATCCCAGAGTAACATCAGCAGTGAATGAAGATGTATTTGCAAAGTCCCCCTGCAGGACTGGGAAGAAAGGAGGAAATATTCAACTTCCCCCCTTGGAGAATTTCTGGTATTCTCTCAAGCAGTACAGACAACCAAATCAAGACACTGAGACCTCAATCTTTGAGTTTGACCTATGAACTTAAACCTGCAAAGGACAGGCTAAGCCTACTTAAAATTAGGGTGAAGAGTTATCCCTAGAGAACCTCTTTGTTGCTCAGATGTGGCCTCTCTCTCTATGCCAACTTGGCAGGTGAACTCACTGCCCTCCCCCCCACACATGGAACATGACTCCTAGGTGTGTAAATTCCCCTGGTAACATGTGACACAACACCAGGGAAGAGTCAGGACCTGGCATCATGGGATTGAGACAGCCTTCTTGACCAAAAGCACGAAGAGATAAATGAGAAAAAATGAAGTTTCAGTGGCTGAGAGATTTCAGAATCAAGAGGTTATCCTGGAGCTTATTCTTATGCATTATATAGTTATCCCTTTTTAGTTTATGGTGTATTGGAGTGGCTAGAGGGAAGTACCTGAAACTGCTGAGCTGTGTTCCAGTAACCTTGATTCTTGAAGACGATTGTATAACAATATACCGTTTATAATATGTCACTGTGTGATCATGAAAAACTTGTGCCTGATACTATTACTCAAGGTATAGACAAATGAGTAAAAAAATATGGATAAAAATAAACAAATAGGACTTCTGGGAAGATAGCTGACTAAAGTAGCTCGAGATTTGCCCTGTTCCATTGAAAAGTTATAGAAGAGACAAGAAGGCGACTGAGGTGGCAATTTGGAGTGAAGCTGACGTGGGAGAGCCTTCTGCACCACATGTGGCAGGCTTGGTTGCAGAGGCCAAGGAACTGAGAAACAGAAAGCTGGAGCCTGGCACAAAGGCACGGAGCCCACGGAGTGCACAGACGAGAGAACGGGACTAGGAAGTAAGCAAGGCCACGTTTCCTGGGTGTGCTACCCTCACCAGTGCAGCCCCATGACTGGCAACACACACCACACCTCAGGCACCTGAACCCTGTCACCTGCTTCCATTCCCCATGCTCCAGGCACCCCCACCCCACAAGGCCTCAGTGCATGTACCTGCCCCACACCCACACCCCAAGTACAGTCCAACCCACCTTCCTGCACCCCCTCCCCCAAGCACAACCGCCCCCTCCCTGTTCCCTGCAGGTTGTTGTCAGCACACAAAGGTTGCGAGCACTAACCTCCATACCTAGGCTACCCCCACCCCCCATCCATAGTGTCCCACAACCTCACTCCACCCTCCCTGAGCTCAGCACATCCATTTACGGCACTCCCAGGCACACAGGCCCCCAATCACATCATTCAGCTCTGGAAACAGCACCTTATAGCAGCCCTAGAACAGCACATATGCACAGCCCTCAGCCTCACTTCCCAGCTCTGAGAAAGTGTCAACCTGTGCAGGCAGGTCACATCTGCCCTCAATCCATGAAAGGGTAACACGCACCTGCTGCCACAGCTCTATGCAAATGCACAAATGGCTCCCATGCCTTAAAGCAGCACACACCAGAGTTATGTCCCCCAGACGTATGCACCCACACAGCTACATTCTCCCTGGCTGCTGGGTGCCCACGTTCACAAGTATCAGCATAATATCCCCAACCTGCGCCCATATCTGCCCTAAAATAAATCACTGCACTGAGTGCTCCACCCCATGCCCTGCTACCTGCTGTACAACCATCCTGCAAACACAAGGCCTTAGACTACTGAAAGAAATCAAGTTCCAAAGTAAATCAATCAAGATATTAACATGCAACAAAGACAACAGAAGTTCACTAAGCATATCACAATGCAGACAGAAATAGCCCTACCTAATGATTAAAGGAGACACCAATGTTGGGATAAATAATCAAAGATATTCATACAACTGTACTTAATAAAATAAGTGGGACAGCAAATGATATAAAGGAGATCAAGAAGACAGCAGAAGAGCACAAAGAGGAATCTGAAAGAATAAATACAAGTGTAGCAGAAATCACAGAGATTAAAGACTCTTTTGACCAAATTAAAAACACACTAGAGGCACACAACACCAGATCTGAAGAGACAGAAGAAAGAATAAGTGATATAGAGGACAGGATAATTGACTTCAAAGACTCAAAACAGCAAATGGCAAAAAAAGATGGAAAAAACTGAATGAGAACTCAGGGAAATGAGAGACAAAACAAAGCACACAAATATAAGAATATTGGTGTCCCAGAAGGAGAAGAGAGGTGTAAAGGGCTTGGAAGAGTAGATGAGGTTGTAATGGGGGAAAACTTCCCAACCCTCATAAAGGACATAAATATACAAGTCAAAGAATCCCAAAGAACTCCAAACAGAATAAATTCAAATAGGACTTCACCAAGACACAAACTAATCAGTCTGTTAAATGTTGAATAGAAGCAGAAAATCCTGAAAGCAGCAAGAGAAAAACAATCTACTACATGCAAGGGAAATCAAATAAGACTGAATTCAGACTACTCAACTAGCCCTCTAGAGGCAAGAGAGTGGTATGATATATTCAAGATCCTGAAAGAGAAAGATTTCCAGCCAAGAATTCTCTACCCAGCCAAACTGTCCTTCAAAACTGAGGGAGAGACTAAAGTTTTCACAGACAAAGAAGTACTGAAAGAATCTGTCAACAAGAGACTGGTCCTATAAGAAATACTAAAAGGAGTTGTGCTGGCTGAAAAAAGAAGACAGAGGGAGGTCTGAAGGAGAGCACAGAACTGAAAAGTAACACTAGGGGTAATTTAAAGAATACAAAAAGAATTCACTCTAGAAATATGAATGAGTTTTCGTAAGAATTACCTCAAAGATACAATTCTTGTATAAAGAATGTTTAAGTGGAGGGTACAGGGGGAAAACTGTTATCGCATACTATGAGCTAAGTTCAAAAGGAAACCATCAGTACTACCACAGAAACAGCAGAGGTAAATAATGGGTGAGGAACAAGAATTAAGAGGAGGTTTAGATTTCCTATTTGGTGAGAGTGTGTTTATTGGTTTTCTGTCTCTTGGGAACAATGAAATTATCTAAAATTGAGAATGCTGATGGACTGAGGACTTTAGGCCTTCTACATGATTCCTGATGAATGCAGGTGGTTGAAGGATGCACTGACAGAGAAATAGAATGGTGAACGATAGTGTATACTTATGAACAAAGGTTGTGATGCTATGAAAAGGAACAAGGTTGTAAGGCATGCAACAATGTGAATGAACATATGGGACATTTGGTGAGACAAAGTAAGCCAGAGACAAAAAAAAACAACAATGGTATGGTCACCTTTAGAAAATGCTTATAAGAAAACAGGGGCCTAGATTATAAGCGTTTAGAGGAGACACATTAAATCCAGAGTGGTGATTATTATTTCTGGATTTTGAGAGGATGCTTTATATATATAACCTGATATTTAGAGATAAGAACAAAGCCAAACAGTTTGGGGTTGAAGTAATTCAGAACATAGGGGTAATGAAGAAAGTGTCTATATCTTAGAACCACACATACTCTTTGAGAACAATGGAAGAAAGGTTTATTTGATCTGGAACTGAAATTTTCTGTAGTGCATAATCTAATTCAACCTATTTGTATAGCTCATTTAAACAACTGAAACACAGGAAGCTCAGAAAAAGAAAGCAGTCCCTTAATCCTGTATAGATTACTGTAATGCCTGGAAACATCCTAGAGTATATTAAGCAGATAATCAAAAAGTATTGGCAAAGTCCCCTGACTATGGAAGAGAAAGACTGTGGAACTATTAAACCTTACCATCAGGGAATCCCTTGATACTGTGTCAAACTTAAGGGATACTCAAATCAATAGGCCATGCCCTCGACCATGAGGCTTACTCTTGTGAAGCTTATGTAGGTAGCAGAGAAGCTTAGACTACCTACAGGCATGCCTAAGAGTTACTTTTGGAGAACCTCTGTTGTTGCTCACATGTGGCCTCAGTCTCTCTAAGCTCAACTCTGCAAGTGAAATCATTGCCCTCCCCTCTACGTGGGACATGACATCCAAGGATGAAAGTCTCCCTGGTGACGTGGAAGATGACTTCCAGGAATGAATCCAGACCTGGCACCATGGAATCAACAATTACATCCTGACCAAAATGGGGAAAAGAAGTGCAATCAACAAAGCATCAGTGGCAGAGAGAGTTCAAATAGAGTCAAGAGGCTACTCTGGAGGCTGTTCTTATGCAAGCTTCATGTTGGACCTTGCTACCTATCACAAACTGCCAACCCCCAATAAGGACCATTCCAGCCAATCCTAAAGAATACCTAGGGCAATATGTAAGATTCCACAAGGGTTCCAGGCACTAGAGTAACTTTCCAGAAACCTACACCATCCAGATGGGTCCCTGGTCCAGATAAATCCTGAGGCCTAGCCCAGACTCTCCAGAACATCAGATAGTTCCATCTCCCTACCCCATATTAGTGACAGACCCTTACAATATGAAAAATATAGAATTGCCATAGCCCAAACACCCAAAGAGAGGTATGGAAAGATCAAAGATGATGGTGGAATTATACATAGAAGATAGGACTTAACAAATGAACATGAATGCTGAATCATTAAATTGACATCTTTTAATCTCCAGTATTTCAGAGCAGCTAGAAGTAAAATCCTAAAATTGTGAAACTGTAATCCCTGTCAAAGTCTGAAATATGTTCTACAACTAACTGTGGTGCTGTGCTTGGAAATTTATAGCTTTTTTGTATATATGTTATTGTTCGCCAAAAAAGAAGGAAAAAAAGTCGATTGTGATGATAAAAAAGTATTTAAGCCCGCTCTAGCCTCCTATATTCTGGAGTAGCTAGAAGGAAAAATATGAGAGGATGGCATGGTAGCCCATGACAAACTCTGGGACCATGTCCTGTAAACCACTTGTTGAAGAGTGCTTTGAAAGCTATTGCTTTTTTGTTTCTCTGCTTTGTTTATCTGTTATACAATGAAAAAGTTTAAAGAATAGTAAATAAATAACAGGGGGGATGAGGGGTAAAATAAATTGGGTAGATGGAAATATTAGTGGTCAGTGAGAGGGAGGGGTAAGGGATGTATGAGTTTTTTCCTTTCTTTCTTTTTCTGGAGTGATGCAAATGTTCTAAAAACGATCATGGTGATTGCGGTAGTCAGATTCAGGTGTCAACTTGGATAGGTGAAGGTGCCGAGTTCCACTGCTGCGGACATTAGCCAATGGCATGTTAACCTCATCTGTTGTTGATTACATCTGCAGTCGGCTAGGAGGAGTGCCTGCTGCAATGAATGAATGATGTTTGATTTAACTGGCTGGTGCGTAAATGAGATAGCTCAACGTAGCACAGCCCAAGCAACTCAGCATACCCCATCTCAGCACGTGCAGCTCAGCCCAAGCCTTAGGAGATGCAGAAAGGAATCACCCTGGGGAAAGTTCTTGGAACCCAGAGGCCTGGAGAGAAGGTCACCAGAGTTTGCCCTGTGCCTTCTCAGGTAAGAAAGAACCTCAGTTGGAACTTAGCTGCCTTTCCTCTGAAGAACTATACATCAACTAAATAAATCCCCTTTTACTGAAAGCCAATCCATCTCTGGTGTGTTGCCTTCCAGCAGCTAGCAAACTAGAACAGATTTTGGTACTGGAGAGTGGGATGCTGCTGCAGTTTGCAGATACCAAACATGCTGGAACAGCTTTTTAAATGGATAGCGGGAAGAATCTGGAAGAGTTGTGAGAACCTTGATAGAGAAGGCCTAGAATGCTTTGAAGAAACTGTTGGTAGAAATGTGGACTCTAAAGATACCTCTGACGAGGCCTTAGAAATGAGGCACATGTTATTGCAAACTGGAAGGAAGGCAATCCATTTTAAAATGGCAGATAATCTGGCAAAACTGACTAGTGGCTTTGACTGGAAGGCAGATTTTAAAAGCCATGAACTTGGATATTTAGCAGAAGAGATCTCCAAATTAAATGTCAAAAGTGCAGCCTAGTTTCTCCTCACAGCTAATAGTGAAATGTGACAGGAGAGAGATAAGCTGAAAACTGAACTCATGGGTACAAAGAAACCAGAAATTGATGTGCTAGAAAATTCTGGATTTCCAGGGAGGGAGACCCCAGAGAATAGTGCTTTGTGTGAGGATTTAACCAAATGTGGAACCAGCCAGCCATTTCAGAGAAAGTCAGGATTGGATATGGAATTATCAAGGAAGGATTTGTGGAAACTCCTGATGGGCATGATCCAAGGCAACTGCATAGAAACCCAATGACACCGTTGCGGGACCTGTATAAAGAGAACCAAGAGCTGCTGCCAGTCTGGACTGGGGGGTTCAGAGAAGGGACACACTGGGAGAAAAATAACTTCAGAGGCAAAACACAGAGGCCAGGGTCTGAAGTCAAGAAACCTGAGGCCAGGAGAGTGGAGAGGGTGAGTTTGCCTCGAAGGCAGAGGATGGGCCTTCCACCTCATTGCAGTGGAAGAGTCATTCCACTCATGCGTTGGGGTTTGGGGAGAGCCTGGCTGCCACCAAATGGAGGGGTTGAGCGTGTGCCCCGGAAAAGGCAGAGAGCCTGGGTGCAGCCCCAATGCTTGGAGAGGGTGGAGCCAAGAAAAAGGTGGTCTCCCCAGTGTCCCCCAAGGTTGCATTCGGAGAGAGGCAGGCCTCTGCGTAGGCCTTGGAAAGGGTGGGACTGCCGTTTTCAGAAGCCCCGAAGATAAATGATTCTCAGACTTCCAAATCTAATAGGCTTTGCCCTGTGGATTTTCGAAACTGTATAGGTCCAGTGACCCCTGTGTTCCTTCCTACCTATGAAAATGCATTTATGTATCCCATGACTGTTCCTCCTTTGTATGTTGGCAGCAAATCATTTGTTTTGAGTTTTTATAGGCTCAAAGGCAGAGGAGAACTTTGCCTTAGAACAGATCATGCCTGTAACTAAATTTGATAGGAGTTTGTACTGTTTCTAACTTTATATTCTACTGAAATGGTTTAAGGATTTCTGATATTATTACAAAATTAATGTATTTTGTATATGAGGAAAGTATGTCTTTTTTAGGGTCCAGAGGGTAGAATGTGCTGGTTTGAAAGGATGTACAAACCCTAGAAAAGCCATATTTTAATCCTAATTCCATTTTGTAAAGGCAGCCGTTTCTTCTAATCCTTATTCAGTATTGTGTGCCTGAAACTGTAATTAGATCATCTCCCTGGAGATATAACTTAATCAAGAGTGCTTGTTAAAGCTGGATTAGCTGGAGGTGTGTCTCCACCCATTTGGGTGGGTCTTGATTAGTTTCTGAAGTCCTATAAAAGAGGAAACATTTTGGAGAATGAGAGAGATTTCTGAGAGAGCAGAGAATGACATAGCCACGAGAAGCGGAGTCCACCAGCCAGCGACCTTTGGAGATGAAGAAGGAAAATGCCTCCCAGGGAGCTTCCTGTAGATGACGCTGTGTTCACCATGTGCCCTTCCAGATGAGAGAGAAGCCCTGACTGTTTGCCATGTGTCTTTCCACTTGAGAGAGAAACCCTGACCGTGTTCATCAGGTCTTCTCACTTGAGAAAGAAACCCTGAACTTCATTAGTCTTTTTGAAGCGTATCTTTCTCTGGATGCCTTAGATTGGACATTTCTACAGACTTGTTTTAATTGGGACATTTTCTCAGTCTTAGAACTGTAAACTAGCAACTTATTAAATTCCCCTTTTTAAAATTCATTCCATTTCTGGTATATTGCATTCTGGTAGCTAGCAAACTATAACACTAATGAATATACAACTATGTGATAATATTGTGAGCCACTGAATGTACATCATGTATGACTATATATGTATGAATATTTGTCAATAAAAATAATTTTTTAAAAAACATGACATAACTATATGCTATCTGCAAGACACTCACTTCAAATTAAAAGACACAAGTAGGCTGAAGATGAAAGGTCAGAAGAAAATATACCAAAAGAGAGCTAGGGTGGCTATACTAATATTGGATAAAATGGACTTTAATTCAAAAACAGTTAGAAGGAACAAAGATGCTTATTATATACTGATAAAGGGGACAATTCAACAGGAAGATGTAAAAATTACAAAGTATAAATACCTAATAGTGGGGGCCCAAAATATATGAACCTATACTGACAGGTTTTAAAGAAAAAACAGTGCCACATAAATAGTAGGCAACTTTAACACACTACTCTTAATAATGGATAGAATATCTAATAAAAAGATCAATAAGGAAGTACAGGATTTGAATTGTACACTATACCAACTAGACCTAACATATGTCTATATGTTCTATAGACATATACAGAACACTTCACCCAACAACAACAGAATGCATATTCTTCTTGAGTGCACATGGATCATTCCCCAAGAAAGACCAAATCTTGGGTCACAAAACAAGTCTCAATAAATTAAGAAATACTGAAATCATACAATGCATATTCTCTCACCACAATGGTATGAAGTTAGAAACCAATAATACAGGAAAAAAATGGAAAATTCACAAATATGTGGAAATTAAACACCATATTCTTTTTAAATGCAAATTTATTAAGATATATTCACACACCATATAATCCATCAAAAGTATACAATCAATGGCTCATTGCATCATCATATAGTTCTGCATTCAACACCACAATCAACTTCAGAACATTTTCAATAGTCTAAATAAATAAAAATAAAAAGAACATCCAAAATATCCTATAACCCTTACCACCCACCTATTATACATATTTTTTGTCTTTATTTTATTACTTCTCTACCTGTACACCAGGCAAAAGGGAATGTCAGTCACAAGGCCTTTACAATCACATGGTCACACAAGAAAACTATTCAGTTATACAACCATTTTCAGAATAAAGGCTACTGGATTATAGTTCAACAATTTCAGGTATTTCCTTCTAGCTATTCAAATATACCAGGAACTAAAAAGAAATATCTAAATAATGAGTCAGTAGTCACAATCATTTGTTAATTCCTAATTTCTCAGTTACATCTCCTCCCTCTCATTTAATCATTCTCTCAATCTTCAGGGATATCTGAGCAATGACCATTTTAACTCCTTCAAGCTGGAAAGGGATTATGACCTTATACAGTAGGGAAGTAAAACTGGTTGATGTTCTTGGAAAGACTGGTATCTCTTAATTTTAGGACTCATCTGGCATAGGAACAATCTGAATGCCTTAAGTTTCTGAACTAAGAAAGACTTTTACAGGGTCTTAGAGCCCAGGGTATTCTCTGGGGTTTTCAGGAATACTATTGGTAAGGGACTGGAATACTGTGGCAACGTGCAATATCTGGCTGATGCTTACATAAGAGTAACCTCCAGAATGACCTCTCAACTCTATTTAAAATATCTCAGCCACTGAAACTTCATTTTTGTCTCATTCCTTTTCCTACTTTTGGTCAAGATGGCATTCTCAACCCCATGATGCCAGGGCCAGGCACATCTGTGGGAATGATGCCACACACTGCTGGGGAGACTTACATCCCTGGGAGTCATGTCCTTTAGAGGGTCTAGGGTAGCGAGTTTATTTGCAGAGTTGGCTTAGAGAGAGAAGCCACATTTGAGCAACAAAAGAGGGTCTCTAGGGGTGACTCTAAGATGTAATTATACATGGGTTTAGCTTCAACATTGCAGAAATAAGTTTCATAAGGGAAGCCTCAAGATCGAGGGCTTGGCTTATCAGATAAAGGTCTAGTATCCAGAATGTATAATGAGATTGTTCAACTCAAAAACAAAAAGACAGCCTACCCAATTACAAAATGGGCCAAAGACTTGAACAGACACTTCTCAGAAGAGGAAATACAAATGGCCAAAAGGCACATGAAGAGATGCTCAACTTCCCTGGCTATTAGAGAAATGCAAATCAAAACCACAATGAGATATCATCTCACACCCACCAGAATGGCCATTATCAATACAACAGAAAATGACAAGTGCTGGAGAGGATGTGGAGAAAGAGGCACACTGATCCACTGTTAGTGGGAACGTTAGATGGTACAACCACTGTGGAAGGTGGTTTGGCGGTTCCTCAAAAAGCTAAACACAGAATTGCCATATGACCCGGCAATACCATTGCTAGGTATCTACTCAGAGGACATGAGGGCAAGGACACAAACGGACATTTGCACACCAATGTTTATAGCAGCATTATTTACAATTGCAAAGAGATGGAAACAGCCAAAATATCCATCAACACACGAGTGGCTAAACAAACTGTGGTATATACATATGAAGGAATATTATGTAGCTGTAAGACAAAATAAAGTTATGAAGTATGTAACAACATGGACGGACCTTAAGGACATTATGTTGAGTGAGAAAAGCCAGAAACAAACGGACAAATTCTGTATGGTCTCACTGATATGAACTGACATTAATGAATGAACTGATATTAATGAATGAACTTGGAGAATTTCGTTGGTAACAGAGACCATCAGGAGATAGAAATAGGGTAAGATACTGGGTAACCGGAGCTGAAGGGATACAGATTGTGCAACAGGACTGAATGTAAAAACTCAGAACTGGACAGCACAATACTACCTAACTGTAATACAATTATGTTAAAACACTGAAAAAAAAAAAAAGATCGAGGGCTTGGCTTATTAAATTGGGAGTCTCTAATGCTTGAGAGACTATTAGGAACTCCCCAGGTGGGGAAGTTTAACAGCTCCACATTTTCCCCAGTCCCTCAAAGGAACTTTGTAAATATATTTTTTTATTTTCTTCCCAAAACACTCTGAAATGTATTTGGTATTACATTAACCTGTACAGAATAACAAGATCTCATTTCCTATTCTTGATTCTGTGCAATTAGGTTGTTTAAATAAACTGACCAGACAGGTTAAATTAGATAGTGTGCTTCAGAAAATTTAAATTTTGGACCAAATAAACTTCTCTTCCATTGGTCTCACATAGAAGTTGAAGTTTTAAAATACAGACAATATCATCCTTTACCCTGTATTCTGATTTACCTTAGTCCTAACCATGTCCATTTCATTCATATCTCTAATTAAGGTATAATCCTTTTTCAGCTTCTTTACCAGTTGCTGTATGGAATAATGCTGACTTTCAGCACTGCAGAATTCTAACTCTGAGTCTCAGGTGTCACACAGTACCCAAAGTTCCAGGGAACTACTAAATTATACACAAGGAGCACATTATCTTAAAATTTAGAAACAGCAGTTAAAACTCAAGAACAGATGTCACTGTTGTGAGAGCTTACAATCTAGGAACCTTTACAATGAGGCTTTTTTAACATTCTAGATTCCTTAATCATTGATTGCCTAATTTTTTCCTGCTTTCCATCCCCTGTTAACCTATGCTCTTGAATTCAATTCTCAGAGTTTGCTCATTATAGTCAGTTTATATTACTGAGACTATATAATATTTGTCCTTTTCTTGCTAGCTTATTTCACTAAAGATAATGTCCCCAAAGTTCATTCACATAGTTGCATGCCTCATAACTTCATTCCTTCCTGCTGTCCCAAAATATTCTGTCATATGTATACACCACAGTTCACCCTTCCATTCATTGATCGATGTACCCTTAGGCTACTTCTATTCGTTGAAAATCATGAATAATGCTGCCATAAACACCCATGTACAAATGTCTATTCCTGTCCTGCTTTCACTTCTTTGAAGCATATACCTAAAACGGAGTGGTAGAATCATGTGGCAACCCTATACATACTTAGCCTCCTGTGGAACCCACCACACTGCCCTATAGAAGGGCTCTTTACCATTCTACTTCTCAACCAACAATGAACTAGAACAAGACAAGGATGTCCACTGTCACCACTGTTTTCAACATTGTGGTAGAAAGCCTAGCCAGAGCAGCTAGGTAAGAAAAAGAAATAAAAGGCATCCAAACTGGGAAGGAAAAAGTAAAATTTACCCTATTTGGAGATGACATGATCCTATACATAGGAAATCCTGAAAAATCTACAACAAAGTTCTTAGAACTAATAAATAAATTCAGCAATGTGACAGGGTGCAAGAACAACATGCAAAAATTAGTGCTATTTCTATACACAAGCAACGAACAATTGGAAGGAAAAAAAATTCATGAACAGTAAAAACTTAAAGAATCAAATATGTAGGTATAAATCTAGCCAAGGATGTAAAGAACTTGTACACAGAGAACTACAAAACATTGACAAAAGAAATTAAAGAAGAACCAAATAAACAGCAGGACATTCTGTGTTCATGGATTGGAAGACCAAGTACTATTGAGATCAATACTATTGAAAGCAATTTATAGATTCAATACAATCCCAATCTAAACTCCAACATTCTATTCCTTGCAGAAATAGGAAAGCCAATCACCAAATTTAAATGGAAGGGTAAGGGGCCCCAAAAGCTAAAGCCATTGTTTTGTTTTGTTTTTTTCCATTCTGCCAGTCTATGTCTTTTGATTGGGGAGTTTAATCCACTAACATTTAGTGCTATTACTATACAGGTAGTACTTTCTTCTATCATTTTGCCTTTTGGATTTTATATGCCATATCTAATTTTTTTTCTCTTTTTACATTTACTGATAGTCTTCGTTTCTAAACTCTTCTCCAGACCTCTCTTTTCTGCCTTTTCCTATCTACATGTAATGCACCCTTAGTATTTCTTGCAGGACCAGTCTCTTGGTCACAAATTCTCTCAGTGATTGTCTGTTTAAAAATATTTTAATTTCCCCTTCATTTTTTCCCCTCATTTTTGAAGGACAATTTTGCTGGATATAGAGTTGTTGGTTCAGTTTTTCTCTTTTAGAATCTTTAATATCATATCACTGACTTCTTGTCTCCATGGTGCTGAGCAGCTACAGCCATCTTGAATAATAAGAATGAAATTGGAGGACTCACACTTCCGATCTTAAAACTTATTATAAAGCCACAATAATCAAATGCCAGCATGGTACTGGCATAAGGACAGATATACAGACCAATAAAATAGAATTGAGAGCTCAAAATCTACCCTCACATTTATGGCCAAGTGATTTTTGAGAGAGTAGCAATGATCACTCAACTGGAAAAGAATAGTCTCTTCAACAAATAGTCCTGGCAAAACTCAATGTCCATTTGCAAAATACTATACCTCACACGATATACAAAAACCAATTCAAAATGGATCAAAGACCTTAATTTAAGAGCTAGAACTATCAAACTCTTAGAAGAAAAGGTATGGCAGCATCTTTAGGACCTTGTGTTAGGCAATGCTTTCCTGTGCTTTACACCCAGAGCACTAGCAACAAAAGAAAAAAATAGATAAATAGGACCACATCAACATTAAAAACTTGTTCCTCCAAGGACTTTACCATGAAAGTAAAATGACAACCTACACAATGGGAGAAAATATTTGGAAACCACATATCTGATAAAGGCTTAATATCCAGAATATATAAAGAAATCCTTCAACTTATTAATAAAAAAACAAACAACTCAATTACAAAACAGGCAAGAGATCTGAACAGAAATCTCTCCACAGAAGATAAACAAATGGACAGAAAGCATACGAAAAAATGCTCAACATCATTAGCCATCAGGAAAAAGCAATACAAAACCACAATGTGGCCTTCTGGGTCAAGATGGCAGCTTAACAATGTGCCCATTTTAGTTCGTCCTCCAGAACAAATACTAAATAACCAGAAACAGAACAGAACAGCTCCTGGGGCCACATCAGTGACCAGACACACAGCATACCCCGGTCTGGACCAGCTGGACCGGCTGCGAACCCCCACAGAACCGTGAGTTCCCAAAGCTGTGGCAGCCAGCATCCCTCCCCCACAGGCTGCTTCCCAGAGGGGAAAGGAAAGGAACTTTACCAGCAGCAGGGACTGAGCACAATTAAATGTCAATTGTGGGACTGATTAACAAATTCTGACTACTAAAAATAGGCCCCAAGCTTAGGTGAACCTGGTCAAAGTGGAGGTTGCTCATTTTTGCCCTGGCGCCAAGAGGGCAGGGCTGACGGAAAAAGGGGGGGAAAAAAAAGAAGGAAACAGAGGTTTTTGTGGCTGTGTTTCTAAAAAGGCTTGACTGCCTTTAGATATGGTGGCAGGACTTCTCAGGCTGCAACTGCCCCAGGCATAGGCAGAAGTGAGCTCTTTTGGGGGCTGTTCTGGAGCCTGTACCTTCCCCAGGGGAGGGGTGAAGCCCAACCCAGGTGGAATCCCTCCCTCAAGGAATTCAGCACGAGGGCTTGGCAATTTGAAGCCATTAAAACCTGCCTACAACCTCTCCTCTGTCTCCACCATGCCCCCAGCAGGGAGAGTCTGCCAAAGTTAAAGGTACCACATCATCTTACACTGGTGGGACCTGCAGACCGACAAGCGCCACATACTGGGCAGGATAAGAAAAACAGAGTCCAGAGACTTCACAGGAAAGTCTTTCAACCTGCTGGGTCTCACCCTCAGGGAAAACCGATGCAGGTGACTCTTTCCTCCTGGTAGGAAGCCAGTTTGGTCTGGGAAAATCTGGCTGGGGTCTATAGTATCTAAGTAGACCATCCTAAGGGTGGGGGGAAAAGGCACCAAACAAGCAGGGCAAGAAACAAGAACTGAAAAATTCTCCTCTGTTAAACAAAACTTAAGCTAGAGGTCCAGATAAAGCCAAACTGAATGTCAAAGAACAGACAGACAACAAATTCATCCAGCAAGAAAACCCTAGGTAAAAGAAGTGAAAGCAATCTCCAGAATAAACTAATTAAGGTAATTTAATGGCTAGATGCCAGCAAAAAATAACAAATCACACCACGAAAATTGAAGATATGACCCAGTCAAAGGAACAAACCAACAATTCAAATGACATACAGGAGCTAAAACAATTAATTCAGAATATACGAACAGACATGGAAAACCTCATCAAAAACCAAATCAATGGATTGAGGGAGGATATAAAGAAGGCAAGGAATGAACAAAAAAGAAGAAACTGAAAGTCTGAAAAAACAAATCACAGAACTTATGGGAATGAAAGGCAAGGCAGAAGAGATAAAAAAAAAAAAAACAATGGAAACATACAATGGTAGATTTCGAGAGACAGAACATAGGATTAGTGAACTGGAGGACAGAACATCTGAAATCCGGCAAGAAAAAGAAAATATAGGGGGAAAAATGGAAAAATATGAGCAGGGACTCAGGGAATTGAAAGACAATATGAAGCACACGAATATACGTGTTGTGGGTATCCCAGAAGGAGAAGAGAAGGGAAAAGGAGGAGAAAAACCAATGGAGGTATTATCACTAAAAATTTCCTGACTCTTATGAAAGACTTAAAATTACAGATCCAAGAAGTGCAGCATACCTCAAACAGAATAGATCCAAATAGACATACTCCAAGACATTTACTAATCAGAATATCAGAGATCAAAGACAAAGAAAGACTTTTGAAATCAGCAAGAGAAAAGCAATCCGTCACATACAAGGGAAGCCCAAGAAGACTACGCCCAGATCTCTCAGCAGAAACCATGGAGGCAAGAAGACAGTGGGATGATATATTTAAATTATTAAAAGAGAAAAACTGCCAACCAAGAATTCTATATCCAGCAGAACTGTCCTTCAAAAATGAGGGAGAGGGCAGACCACGGTGGCTCAGCAGGCAGGAATGCTTGCCTGCGATGCCGGAGGACCTGGGTTCGGTTCCTGGTGCTTGCCCATGTAACAAAAATAATAATTAAAAAAAAAATAAGGGAGAAATTAAAACATTTTTAGACAAAAAAATCACTGACAGAATTTGTGACCAAGAGACCAGCTCTGCAAGAAATACTAAAGGGAGCACTAGAGACAGATACAAAGACAGAAGAGAGAGGTGTGGAGAAGAGTATAGAAAGGAAGACTATGAGGAAAGGTAAAAAGAAGGAAAATTAGATATGACATATAAAATCCAGAAGGCAAAATAGTACAAGAAAGTATTACCCATGTAGTAATAACACTGAATGTTAATGGATTAAACTCTCCAATCAAAAGACATAGTCTGGCAGAATGGATTAAAAAACAGGACCCATCTATATGCTGTCTCTACTCAAAGCACATGAGGGCAAGGACACAAATGGACATTTGCACACCAATGTTTATAGCAGCATTATTTACAATTACCAAGAGATGGAAGCGGCCAAAATGTCCATCAACAGACAGTTGGCTAAACAAACTGTGGCATTTACATAAGATGGAATATTATGCAGCTGTAAGACAGAATAAAGTTATGAAGTATGTAACAACGTGAATGGACCTTAAGGACATTATGCTGAGTGTGATTAGCCAGAAACAAAAGGGCAAATACTGTATGGTCTCACTGATATGAACTGACATTAGTGAATAAACTTGGAATATTTCCTTGGTAACAGAGACCATCAGGAGATAGAAACAGGGTAAGATATTGGGTAACTGGAGCTGAAGAGATACAGATTGTGCAACAGGACTGAATATAAAAACTCAGAAATGGACAGCACAATATTACCTAAGTGTAATACAATTATGCTAAAACACTGAATGAAGCTGCATATGAGAATGACAGAGGGAGGAGGGCTGGGGTATAAATGAAATCACAAAGAAAGATAGACGATAAAGATTGAGATGGTATAATCTAGGAATGCCTAGAGTGTATAATGATAGTGACTAAATGTAGAAATTTTAAAAACGTTTTTGCATGAGGAAGAACAAAAGAATGTCATTACGTTGCCAGGAAGACAACAGTGTGTGAAAATAGATGGTAATTAATATTTTAAAGTTTCAACTTATGTGTGAGACTAAATCAAAAAATGTTTACTTGGTACAAATTTATACTTTGACTAGTGCATATCCTAATATAACTTATGTAGATAGTTGGTTGAACACCTTAAGTACATGGAACTTTGTATAGGGCATGAGATTTTGTTGGTTTGCCCAAATCCCAGAGTGATTTGATCAGTGAGTGGAAAAGTATTTGCAAAGTCCCCTTCGGGGAATGGTGAGAACGGGGGAAAACTCAACTTTCCCAAGTTGAATTCCTGATATTCTCACAAGCAGTGTGGGCAACCAAAGCTATAGGCTGAGCCCCCAGTCTTGGGGTTTGTTCATATGAAATTTAACCCCACAAAGGATAGGTCAAGCCTACTTAAAATTATGCCTAAGAGTCACCCCCAAGAGAGCCTCTTTTGTTGCTCAGATGTGGCCTCTCTCTCCAGCTAACACTGCAAGCAAACTCACCACCCTTCCCCTGTCTACCTGGGATGACTCCCAGGGGGGTGGATCTTCCTGGCAACGTGGGACAGAAATCCCAGAATGAGCTGAGATTCAGCATCAAGGGATTGAGAAAAACTCTAGAATGAGCTGAGACCCAGCATCAAGGGATTCAGAAAACCTTCTTAACCAAAAGGGGGAAGAGTGAAATGAGACAAAATGTCGATGGCTGAGAGATTCCAAATAGAGTTGAGAGGTTTTCCTGGAGGTTATTCTTATGCATTAAGTAGATATCACCTTGTTAACCAAGATGTAATGGAGAGGCTGGAGGGAACTGCCTGAAAATGTAGAGCTGTGTTCCAGTAGCCATGTTTCTTGATGATGATTGTATAATGATACAGCTTTCACAATGTAACTGTGTGATTGTGAAAACCTTGTGTCTGATGCTCCTTTTATCTACCTTGTCAACAGATGAGTAGAACATATGGAATAAAAATAAATAATAGGGGGAACAAATGTTAAAATAAATGTAGTTTGAAATGCTAGTGATCAATGAAAGGGAGGGGTAAGAGGTATGGTATGTAAAAATTTTTTTTCTGTTGTCTTTTTATTTCTTTTTCTGAATTGATGCAAATGTCTGGGAAATGATCATGATGATGAATATGATGAACATTAGTTAATGTGATGATAGTGTGAATTGCTGAGTGTATGTGTTGAGAATGTTTGTGTTTCTTTCAATTTTTTTTAATTAATAAAAATTTTTAAAAAAAAATAAATAAAAAAAACCCATGTGGTACCATTTCACACCCATTAGAATGGTTTCCATTTAAAAAAAAAAATGGAAAATTACAAGTGTTGGAGAGAATATGGAGAAGCAGTAACATTTATTCATTGCCAGTGGCAATGTAAAATGGTGCAGCTGGTGTAGAATACAGTTCAGTTGTTCCTCAGAGAGCTTAATACAGAACTACTATATGACCCAGGAATCCCACTACTTGGTATATACTCCAAAGAACTGAGAGCAGCGACTTGAAGATATCTCCAAAATGATGTTCATAACAGCATTATTCACAATTGTCAAAAGATGGAAGCAACCCAAGTGTCCATCAACAGTGAATGGATACATAAAATTTGGTATTTACATACAACGGAATATTATTCAGCCATAAAAAGGAATGAAGTCCTAGCACATGCAACAACACGGATGAACTCTGAAGATATCAGGTTAAGTAAAATAAGCCAGGAAGAAAAGGAAAGGAAAAATATTATGTGATCTCACTGATTTGAAACAACTAGAGTAAGTAAACTCATAGAGTCAGACTGTAGAATATAGGTTACCAAGGGACAGGTTGGGGATAGGGAATG